>NC_051862.1:9115303-10315303 GCF_015732765.1 Culex quinquefasciatus
GGCTACAAAAAAGTACATAAATATCACTTAAGTGGTCAGAATTCGAGACAGGGTTGCCAGATCTTCAATGTTTTAGACTCGTTGGAAAGGTCTTTCGATTACCTAACCAACGCTGGGTCGGATGATGGATCCGGACATTGTTTACATACATTTAAGTGAGATCCGGCTACAAAAAAGTACATAAATATCACTAAAGTGGTCAGAACTCGAGACAGGGTTGCCAGATCTTCAATGCTTTAGACTCGTTGGAAAGGTCTTTCGATTACCTATTCAACGATGTATATAATGATGATGTTTGGTTCAGTTTACTGCCATTTATTCAACTTCCAAAATATGCGAAAACACATTTTTATACATAACTTTTGAACTACTTATCGAAACTTCAAACAATTCAATAGCACCGTATGGGACCCTAAACCAAGTCGAATGCAACTGGTTTGGTTAAAATCGGTTCAGCCAGTGCTGAGAAAACTGCGTGACATTATTGGTCACATACACACACACATACACACACACATACACACACACATACACACAGACATTTGTTCAGTTTTCGATTCTGAGTCGATATGTATACATCATGGTGGGTTTTCGAGCTTTAAATAAAAAGTTCAATTTTAGAGCAGGATTATAGCCTTACCTCAGTGAGGAAGGCAAAATTGAGTAAAATTATTGCATTCGAAATGTATAAAAAAAAATTCGATCGTTCAACACCCATATTGTAAAAAAACTGAAATTTGCAGTATTTTTCGAAAATACGTAGTTTTGTGAAAATTTTCAGAATTTTAAAAAATGTTTTTATTACATTCTAATTGTATGAAAATTCAGTTCGTTTGATACCCATATTGTAAAAAAACTGAATTTTATAGTAGGCCGTGCTTAACCGAAGCAGCTGAACGAATCAAATCCAGGGCAATACAAAACAGAGGCGTGCAAAACCGGGGCATGACTGTATGGTACTGTCATCAGGGGTGACATTAAGTCTAGGGGTGAGATTATGTCATAGAGATTTTAGCATTTTTGTATGACACAATTTCATGATTTTTGAAAAAATAAAATCTTTAATATCGTGATCCAAAAGCCAAAATTTTCAATTGACAATGTCTACACATTTTTTGAAAAAGCACTATTTTTAAGTTTTAACTCTGTTCAAGTACATTTTTTTTCTAAACATGTATTGGTTTTGCAATTAAAAATTACTTCGCTCATGGAAAGCCCCAATGCCAATGAAATCTTCGAAAATCTGAGAAAATTACCTAAATTTTTACCTTTTTTATTGGACTGCTTATTGTTTTAATCAGCTTAATAAAATTGGAAACAATTATCATTAACATTTCTAAATGTTGAGCTAAACTTATAAAATTCGATTTATAAAAAAAATACATTGATCATTTCTAAGGTTGCTTTCTTTTAAATAAATCGTCTTTTACTAAGTGTATTCTCATTTTGTAAAATTTATTAAAATATGAAGCTAGGTTAATTAAAAGTTCCAAATTTAACTAAATTAAATTGAATATGTTTTTTCAATAAAAATATCAAATTTTGTTGCTACGAAAATCAATTTTCTAGCATGATTCATTTGTTTCCAAAATTATTTAGAAAACTGTTGTGGTTGTGGATGTAGATGTGGTTTTTATTACATCTTTTATGTGAAATTGCTTTAAATCACCTTTAAAGCTTTAAACTCAATGCAGCATTTTCAATTAGTGTCACTCCAATCAAATTACACTTAAATAATCTCCAACCAGCCAAAATGGTCGCCTTTTCGGAATACTATTTAACAATTGATTAAATTCCAATAAGAGCCGAAACTGCTTCGCAGAAAAGTTGCCCCCCCTGAAGTCTGTCTGCAAACTTTTGGTAAAGACTGCAAACAACTCCCGCTGCAAAATTAAAACGAAGATTATTTTCCCATCCACCACCCTCCAACCAACAATTGTCACCGACTTTCCCGCTGTTTGGTGTGCTGCAAAAGTGCAAAAGTTCAGCTCGCGTTCGTCTGGCAAAACCCCAGGGCTGGGGAGGTTTTTTTTTTTTTGGGTGCATAATATTAAATGTGTGCATGAGTGTATTTGCCAAAGGTTTCACCTTTCTTGGAGGCCATTACCTCGTGAGTGTGTGTGTGTTTGCGAACACAATGGGAGGAAAATTTCAGGTCGAACCTCGAAGCCATTTTTTGGGCTGCAGACTTTTTTTTTTTTTGTTAATTTTTAATTTCAATTATCCGGATTAGCACTTTTGGCCCGCTGCCAATAGTCGTCACAGTTTGGGTTTGGAGTCATCTTTTTTTTTTTTGGAAAGTGCAAAATTTAATTAACTTTTTTTCCAACCTGACTTTTCCACTGCGTCGAATTTTTACTCGAATGCTGTCTCGTTTTTTTTTCTGGTGGGGTTTTTTTTTTTTTTGGGCAAAAAGACTAAGAAGGGAATGTTATTGTACCATCTGATCCCTATAGGGCAGGCTTGTGAAACGGATACACTGTTTGACGTTTTTTGAGTGTGATTGTTACAAACTACACCCAAAAAAAAAAACAAAGAAATATGCAGAAATAAGAATTGAATAAATATTTTAAACATACAGTTTATGTATCAAATAATTGTCACATTTTTCAAATTAATTCAAACTGAACCACCAACTTCTCCGTGCCACCACTAATGAAATCAAGGATAAGTACTACCGTCTGTCGAGCTCGTACAATTTCAAACAAATCTGAACTTCGCCATTCCCATTAGAGCAAAGCCGGCGAAAAACTGTTCCGGAAAGCCCAGTTCAGTTCAGAGGAACACAGGAAAAAATCAGACAAACCACAATGCCCTCCAACTTCAGAGAGGGGCCAAGTAACTTTGAGCAAACAAACAAACTATTTCCTGCAACTGTTTTCACACACACACACAGTACACTGGAACCACTTTAGGGAAAAACCTCGACAGATTTTCTGGAAAGGATCATCATTGGTGTGCCAACGAAATCCCGGCTGCCAAGCTTGTTTAAAGCAAGGGGGTTCCGGAAAATTTACTGGCTTTGTGCATTTCTGTTATTTAGTTTTTTTTGCTCAACTTGTTTTCAGTCGCTGGGGATTTCTCCGAACAATTAAAAATAAATGGTGCAACATCCGGTTGTGAAATTAAAGCTTCTTATTGTGCGATAATCGCTGGAGATAGAGATGAAAAATGGTAATAATAAGGCTTCCTTGAATTATGTATATCAATCTTGTTTCAAGTTATGCATTTTTATTAAAGGATTTTTAAATTTGACCAAAAAGTAATGATTATATAGGGTGTCAAATTTTTTCGGGTAAAGAGTTTCCCGGCAAAGGGAAAAACAAATTTTGATTCTTGGCTTTCGCGGGCTCCAGGATATTTTTCAAATGATCATTAAAATGATTTGTCAATACATTTGCAGAGTTATTGAAACAAATGTCTATTTCTACTTCTATAAACGAAAAACTGCTTTCAGTCAATGTCAAATTTCATTTACGTTTCGAATTTTATGTTTTGTACAAAATATTGAATAATCTTCTACCTCCAATTCTGTCACTACCTTTAACAAGGGCGAATCGGGACTGTAATCTGAAGTTCAGCTTTAAATTTTAAAATCAGTATGCTGATTTTGTTGATCTGTTCCTGTTGAAACCAAAATCAATCAAAAATATCAGAACATTGAGAAAAAATAAAGCGGTCCTGATTTGCCCCAGTTGCTGGTACCTGGGGAAAAATTATATTTACTTGGTAATAAGAAAAAAATTTTTTTTTTTAATTTGTTTAATTTATGCTGGAATACGACCAATAACAATATAAGGGCTTACAAATCCTATTGATTAAAACTAATGATTAATCTATACTTTAATCCCAATAATATTAATCAAATCGATATTTGAACAATCTATCTTGTTGAAACAATTTCACACAACTGAATGGGATTGAAAACAAAATTCGTCACTTTTTGTCAGGGAAAACTAAAAACTGTAAAGAAAGCAGAGGAATTCTTTGAGCATTCGTTCATTCGTTTTTTTGTTTTTAATCCGACTGAAACTTTCGGTATGCCCAAAGAAGCCATTTTGCATCATTAGTTTGTCCATATAATTTTCCATATAAATTTGGCAGCTGGCCATACAAAATGATGTGTGTGTGTGTGTGTGTGTGTGTGTGTGTGTGTGTGTGTGTGTGGTCCAATCCAATACCCGCTAACCGGTAGCGATATTATGGGAAAGCATAGTTTGTATCAGACTTTGTATATGCTGAATGCTGATACAACTTATCTCAGTCCCGGGTATTAGGTGGTGATAGCCCTCGCGCTGCTTCCAACGACCCGTTTCAGAATGACAGAGCTCCTTGCGGTCCAATTCCGAGGTCGCTGGGCATTGTTCGGCCCCGCCTAAACATAGAAGCAAGCATCTGAAGGCAACTCGATCTATATTTAGACTTCCAATCCCGTCAGGCAAATCAGGAATCAGCGCGTATTTAATATGAGAAGATAACATGTTTCAACACTACGGATAATTTAACTGCTAGAGTGTAAACCTTCTGATGGCCGACTGTTTAGCGTCCCAGACCACCAATCCAGGGGTGTGAGTTCTAATCCCACCTGATTCATTTTCGTTTTTGTTCATATTCAAAGTTCAAATTCCTGATTCCAAATTTCAAAGGTACCGGCCGGGATTTGATCCCTGAACCTTCTGCTTGTGAGGCAGAAGCCGTAACCATTAAGCCACCGAGCCGGTCAGCTGGCCATTAGGGTGCCCAGAATATGGAACTTTTTTTCAAAACCTCGCTCCACAAGCTGAATATTGTTCCTTTAGGACTCTGGGTCAAATATGAGCGAAATCGGTCATTATTTACCCGTTGATACTCGGAGGTGAAGTTTGTATGGGAAAAACCGAAAAAATGTATGGAAAACCCAAGTTTCTTACGGTTTGGTCTGCACGGTGCGCTACTGCCATCCAAATGTTCCCAAAAGTGAGATTCTAATTGAAAATTTAATGTTCTACAACTTTGTAGAACATTCCAAAGCTGTTAAACTTGATCCTGAGAAGTTATTAGCGATTTAAAAAAGTCATTTTTGTATGAAAAACATTTTTTTCACCAACTTTAGGCTCGGGTATCAATGGGTTAATCTCATCCAATTTCGCTCAAAATTTACACAGATGCTTAAAATAACTCTAAAAACCGTTTTCCGCTTGTGGAGCAGGGGGTCATTTTTTCTGGGCACCCTACTGGCCATACAAAAATGATTTATGGAAATTCAAAAATCTGCATCTTTTGAAGGAATTTTTTGATCGATTTGGTGTCTTCGGCAAAGTTGTAGGTATGGATATGAACTACACTGAAAAAAAATTATACACGGTAAAAATTTTTTGGTGATTTTTTATTTAACTTTTTGTCACTAAAACTTGATTTAAAAAAAAAACTGTGTTTCAATGCTTTAGGAGAAACCAAATGCCAACTTTTCAGAAATTTCCAAGAATGCGCAATTTTTTTTACCGGGATATGAATTTTTTAATCAATACTGATTTTATCAAAAAATCGAAATATTGGTTGCAATAATTTGACCATGAACGGCCATGATCAACGACGACCAACATTTTCAAAGTTTTTTTTTTTTTTCGTAAAATCGCGATAACACGTGATGTTTGTGAGCAAACCTATTAGGTTTGTATATCAAAATTTTTGTAATTGTCTGTTCTACAACTTTGTTAAACATTGTTACACTCTAAAAAATAACCCTGAAAAAATATAAAAAAACACGAAATTTTAAAATGAAAAATTTTGTTCAAAATAAGAAAATGACCCTTCTGCGCAGGGGTGCCAGGTTGCCAGATAAATCTGGCATTGCCAGATTTTTTGAGCGCCAATTAGAAAAAAATAATTTTCTATTTCTCCCTCACATTGTTTTATTGACGTATTTTTTTTTATTTTGTGAAGCTATAATGTATAAAAAGTTAAAATACACAGTTTTTGAACAAAAAATTACTTATTACTTTGAGAAAAGTGGCTTGCCAGATTTTTCCCAGATTTTTTGCCAGATGTTTTACTCTTCAGACCTGGTAACCCTGCTTCTGCGTCAATGTAGATTCGAAAAGTACATCAATTTTTTTACAGTCGAATAACGGAATATGGCAGAGTTTTTCAAACTTTTTAAGAGTTTTTTCGATTAAAAATACGTTTTTTTTTCAAATTTCTGAGGCGTCCAATTTTACATTAAAGCCTTTTGACACAAAATTTCTATCTCGTCATCATTTCGGGCTGCAAATTATTGAAAAACACCCTTTTTCGAATGTTCAAAAATAAAAGCGGTCGTACCGCCCCTCCGTTACGAGATATCAAAAAAACGGACCTCGGATTCGTGATCAGGGACAAAAGTGCAATTCTCTACGAAATCGGTCTTTTTTTAGAATTTTAATTTTTGTATTTTTTAATTCAACTGAAACTTTTTTGGTGCCTTCGGTATGCTCAAAGAAGCCATTTTGCATCATTAGTTTGTCCATATAATTTTCCATACAGATTTGGCAGCTGTCCATACAAAAATGTTGTTTATTTAACTTTTTGTCACTAAAACTTGATTTGCAAAAAACACTATTTTATTTTATATGTTTTAGAGGACATCAAATGCCAACTTTTCAGAAATTTCCAGGTTGTGCAAAAAATCTTTGAGTGAGTTATGAATTTTTGAATCAATACTGATTTAAAAAAAAAATCGAAATATTGGTCACAAAAATTTTTCAACTTCATTTTCGATCTAAAATCAAATTTGCAATCAAAAAGTACTTAAGTGAAATTTTGATTAAGTGCACATGATTGCCCACTTAAAAATATTTTTGAAAAGCTCAGAAAATGCTCTATATTTTGCTTTTTTGAACTTTGTTGATACGACCTATAGTTGCTGAGATATTGCCATGCAATGGTTTAAAAAGCAGGAAAATTTATGTTTTCTAAGTCTCACCCAAACAATCCACCATTTTCTAACGTCGATATTTCAGCAACTAATGGTCCGATTTTCAATGTTAAAATATGAAACATTCGTGAAATTTTCCGATCTGTGCGAATTTTTTTTTTCGAAATTTTTAAAACAAGACAAACATTTAAAAAGGGCGTAATATTGAATGTTTAGTCATTTTTGACAAGAAAAAATGTGGCGAAAAGTCGTGTTGCCAAAAACGGAATCGAATGACCTAACTTCCTTGTTTATCGAGGCATTGAAATTGCAATAAATAGCTTAGAAATAATTTGGTTTGTCATTTTTATTTTTTTGGTTTTGCTATTAAAAAAACAATTGGTTGGAAGCTCTTTTGAGCAAAATGTTGGGAAAATGTTTTTTTTTTCCTCTTATATATTTAAATTACATTTTTATTAAATCATGAGATTTAAGAAAAACTTATATGTTTCAATTTCTTTATTTGTTTCATTTTTGGCCCGCAAGGTTATGTGAACATCGAATTTGGGAACCCGTGCCTTAGCTTTTGCTAATTTTAAATTTACAAGATTAGCTTTTATTCTTCTTTGTAGTGAATTACATTTACAGTTACGGAAATTCTTTTCGGATATAAATCACCTATCAACAAAGAAACAATCATGCTAAAACCTAAAAACAGTATGCATTGATCTTTGTGTATATAGTTTTTATCTTAACGATCTGTAAATATTCCGAAATCTAGAATCAAATACAGTTTTTAAAAATATTTTGAGAAAAATTCATTGCAGAGATTCACAAAATAAAAACAAATACAATAATTTCTCACTTTTTATGAAATTAAAATTGTTATTCATAAACGAACTCAAAACATTTTCATGAGCATGAGCATGAGCATGAGAGACCACCCATGGTTGTCCTTCTCCGTTGCTGAACAGAACCGTAATATCCTTTCAGCACTACTGATCATAGGCTTCGACTACCAAGTGGTATTTCCCTTATCAACAGCATGTATGAATGCGCTGAAAAGATAAAAAACCATGATTGCCAAAACAAGATCAGTTGCGAATAGGTAACAGTTATTGGCCACCAACGGCGCCCGCCATGTCAGTTTGTAGATCTCGATTTTAAGGGACGGGAATGTTAGTTAGCGCAGGTTGCTACTAGGGCAGCTGATTTACTCTGTGCTTACACCCCACAAGCGCCAGGAACCTGAAAATTTGTTAGTAGGATAGGGTGTTTGGTCAGGATTCATCATAGAAGATGATGATGCGACCCAAAATCATAGTGTTTGTTGAAAGGTATTATATTTTATTCTCAAGGCAAACAATCGGTTGCTGCGGATGAGACATTTCCCGTTTAACTGTTGTTAAATTTTTAATGAAATGGTTTAATCTTAGACAGCCGGCTGTGGAAAGATATAACCAAATAATATTTATTTATAAAATGAGGTGTTAAACGCAATGCTGCAATGATAGCGTAGTCTGATTTTTAATTATATAATCATTTAGTTCATGAATTTGTTACGGAATAGACGCGACGAACTCAATCATCAAGTGCCTTCCTATCTTCTTTCTGTTAGCTAGATAAGGTATTTATTTTCGTTGCCTCTCGAGCTACGATGCTATGGAGAGGGCTTAACACACAAACAACCGACGTCGAGCCCTCCGAGCTACGGAGCTATGGGAAGGTCTTTTCAACACAAAAAGGACTCGCGCACCACACGACGTTCTTGATGAATCAAAATAATTTTGTTACGCGATAAACCTAGCGAACTCGGATCGTTTTTATCGAAAACTATATCACAATTCACGACAAAAATGCGAAACAAAAGCCTCACACAAAAAAAAAAACACTTTTCACTCCAAATATTTTTTTACGACCACGCGCTCCCTTTGTCAATTATGCACTCGTTATTCATAAACGAACTCAAAACATTTTCAACATAATTATTCAATTTGGTGTTCCACCAACTTTCGTCAATCAAACATCAAATAGTGGCCCCAAACAAAGTCGCCACCATCAGTTCGTCCAGCAATTAAACATCAGTGCGTAAGCTCAATTAATTATTACTTTTAATGGGTCCGCCCTCTTTCGCTGTGCCGAGCGTCGGGTCCCCCACTAATTCCGCACTGTACCCAAATATTTTGTCGTGAACTCAACCGTCATCGTTAACAAGCCCCTGGCTGACCTCCAACCCTCCAGTATGACCCATTCATAAATTCCAGGTCAAAAGCCCGTGTTTTTCGCCCACTGGCCAAGTGCCTCGAAAGTGCCAACGCCTGAGTCAATAAAGGGGGGGGGGCGGGACACGGGGATCCCTCTATTAAGGTGAGGCCTAGTTTGGTACAAAATTCATTAGATGGGTACCCCCGGCGTTGAGTGTGGCCATATGTTATGAAAGTGATGTGGTGTGGGGACAAGGTGGGTAACGGCGGGTCAGCTGGGGATCAACAGCCAGGATCTGAACCCCAAAAAACGTGGTGAGAGCCGGGTGACAAAAAGGTCAACTCGCAAAAATGCCCACCCAGTTTTGACACCGAAAGTAAGCCAAGGGGGAATCTGAGAGATGGTCACTTGAAAGTTGATGCTGTAATTAAATTTGCACTTTTGAATAATTTACTTGAAAATTCAAGATTGGAAAATAAGTTTTGAATTGAATAAATCTTAATTTATGATTCGACTAATTCCAAAAACAATAACTTGTCAAACCTAGCCCTTGTCCAGTGAACCACACCGTGATGAAAAGAAGGGGGTCGGCGGTCAAAACCCACCCAAAAAGTCCCCCCCCCCTCCCACCATTTCTCTCTAGCTTTAGATCTGAAACCGGGGTTTGGTTTTGCCGGGGTTGGCCAGAGTCGCTGGGCTGTCCAAACCGGCTTACGTTTAATAAATTCTCTTCTAATTTACATGCTGTCTGGCCTCGATGCGCCGGAGTTCCAGCTTTTCTGAGGGGGGTCGAGGGAATGAGGGGTGGGAGATGGGTCAACTCATTCCAATTTTCATTTTCCTAGCATGCCAACGTGAGGTTAGTGGGAAGACCTGGGGGTCAACGGTGACGGAAATGGTGGCACTGTGAGTTGGTGAGCAGCGCTGGCAAATGAAATTGTTCCGAATTTTTAACCAACACCAGTGCATGCAAAATTGGGTGGAATGGGGTTGTACAGAGAATGCTTATTTTTTATGTTTTTTTTTTATTTTGAAAAAATAAACAAGCAAGAAAAATTTGCAAAAATTATTCATACTTCCGGACAAAGTTACATTACATTGAAATTTACAAATTCATCTAAATTAAGGTAATGTAAGTAGTTTATGCAACAAGGTGCAAAAAAATAGTAGTTTATGCAACAAGTTGCAAAAAGAAGATTTTTTCTGCACAAGTCATACATTTATCCAACGAGGTTCACCGAGTTGGATAAATATGACAACTGCTGAAAAATCAATTTTTGCAACGAGTTTCATACAACATTTTTTGCAATTCCTAAAAACTCCCTTTGAGTGAAATTATAAGTCAAATGCTCATGTATTTTGTCAATTAACCGTTTAAAACAAAATAATGTTAAAAAGTATTACTTTTCGAAACAAGTGCTGAAACGTTTAACTTTTCAGCATCCATTTCAGTGCCTAAAAGTACAACTTTTCAGCATTTATTTTGAAAAGTTTTTCTATTCGATTCTGTTATTTTTGGTACAGAAAAGTAGGCTTTTTCATTATTCAAGAATGACAGGAAAAGTACGTAGTTTCACGACGGAATTGCAAAAAGATTATTTCACCAAGAGTCGAACATTTATCCATCAAGGTTCACCGAGTTAGATAAAACGACGAGTGCTGAAAAAAAATAAGTTTTGTATCATTCTTTTCTGCAATTTAAAAAAAATCCCTATGACTAGAATGTAGCGTCAAATGTTGTGTGTTTAGTCAATTCACCGTTCAAATCAAAATTATGTTGAAAATTAAAAAAAAAAAACTTTTCAATTCTGTTATTTTTGGGAGGGAAAAGTATGCCATTTTGTCGTTCGTCAGTAGTTTCACGCGAGAATTGCAATAAATTATAAACAAACTTCAACAATTTCTGCACAAAAGCTTTAAATACAGGTTTGTTTAACCAGATTTTCAACATTTTCCACTTTTTGAAGACATTTTGAATGCAAAAAAAAAAACTTATATTTTTAACATAATTCAAACCAAATGACAAAAACTAGAAGGTATCTACGGGGAAAAAACAAAATAACGAAAAAAAATCGGTATAATTTTATCTTTTCAACATTTTAAAGTTTTATTATTTTGTCATGCTAAAAACTAATCAAAAACAATTTTTTTAATGTTATAAAACAAAATTTGAAATAAAATCTCGTATGATCTTGTATGGAAATCGGAAGTACACAATAAAAAATAATAATTTTGGAATGTTGAAAATTTGGTAGGTTGAATATTACCTCTTTTTAAAGTTATATTACATTAAAAATGTGTAAAAATGTGAACCTGATAAATATTCATCAAAAACTGATGAAAATTCATATATTTCTGGGGTAAAATTAATAATTTTTTTGACACAAAATCTGTCACCATTTTCTGATGAATATTTCCATATTTTTTTTCTATGTATTATATGTTTAACTATTCAACGAAAAAAATAAAAAAAAAAAACTTTTTTTCATACTGCAAACAGAAAAAAACAATAACCTTTTTTTAATTCTCTCAATAATTCTTATTTTATAAACCCATAATTTATTTTTATTTCCATTAAAAAAAATGCAGATATCAGGTCCCAGCCACAAAACAACAAATGAATTGATTTTTGTATCAATAGTTTTCCTATCTGTTGTCTAAAAATCAGAATTTGTTGAAATGTCTTAAAGTGCCCAATTTGATAACAAATGCAAAAATAAACGTTTAACTGTGTATACCAAAAAAAATTATATCGTTAGTACATTTTACCCTAAAAGTTAACATTTTCGAATTTTTATTTAACCCCAAATTTGTGAACATTAAAGGACAATTTTGATTTTTTTTTAATGAGACAAAAACTTTGAATCAAATGTGCATTGCATTAAATTGCATTTTTAATGACTTGAAATAAATTACTTGATTTGAATTGTCAAGCACCTTCTCTAAGAATTTGTCATTTTAAAATGTTGTCCCGAGCAGACGGAAATAACTTGGGAATAACGTTTTATGATATTTGAAAATACTAGGCCAATAACATTTTATGTTATTTATAACAACATTTGTTATTCGTCGTTATGATTTTTTTGTTATTGGATTGTTATTGTAATAACAAACTAATAACACTTTTAGTTATTTTTCGAACAAATCTTTGTTATTATTTTTTGTTATTTTAACAACTAATCCGATCATCCCAATAACAATTGGAGGTATTCTTCCATAACAAAAAATGTTATTCTAAAGTTGTTGTGGCTTTCAACCAATATCAGACCAATAACAAATTTTGTTATGATAACATAAACTGTTATTAAACCCTTATGCAAAAATGGATTTTTCAAGAAGATTCCATAACACTTTCTGTTATTTTAACAGTATTTGTTATTGAAATGGCATGAATTTTGTTATTACCGTCTGCCCGGGGTACCTATGCATTTATATGTTATTTTTATTTGAATGAATTTTTCACGATTTCACGGACAGCATGGAATTCGTGAAATTTCACAATTTTCGTGAAATCCCGTGAAATGTGTGTAAATTTGATTAGTTTTCAATTGAAAATCGTTAAAATAAGCATGCTTAAAAATTTTTCTTTGAAATAAAAAAGAATAAAAACGATTGTAAACATTGTATTTTGTATATTTAACGTTTTACATTAATTTTGGCACTTCTATGCTTTTTTTTTAAATTTCAGGATTTGAAACCACAAATAAGAAATATTCCTAGCACATCACATTATTTCAAGCTTTTATTGACATTTTTTTCACAGTACCGTGTAACTTTAAAAATGTTTTAAGTAAATAATAATTGATACTATTTGCCTAAAATAAAAAAATGATAGAGATGTGATTTTTTTAGTTTTTTCCGCTTTCTGCTATACTTTCTCTTATTTCTTTGAAATGTTAAGTGAAAATAGAAGTGAATCTTCCCTGCATTAATTGTCATTTTTAACTTGATTGGATTTGTTCACAAATATTTTTGAAATTATTAGTGAGTTGTACTTAATATTTTTTCGTGCGAACTCATTTTTTTAAAACCAATGATAGTGTTTCATGTATTAGGTAAATTAATTGGAATAACAATTTGGCTACCATTTCATTTCTAAGATGGAATTCTAGTAATCCCGAGCAGACGGAAATAACTTGTGAATAACATTTTTTGATATTTGAAAATACTAGGCCAATAACATTTTTTGTTATTTATAACAATATCAAAAAATGTTATAAATCTTGTTATAAATAACAAAAAATGTTATTGGCCTAGTATTTTCAAATATCAAAAAATGTTATTCACAAGTTATTTCCGTCTCCCGGGATTACTAGAATTCCATCTTAGAACCCGGGCAGACGGTAATAACAAAATTCATAATATTTCAATAACAAATCCTGTTAAAATAACAAACAGTGTTATTATTTTAACCTGAAGTTCAACTTCAAGAAGAAAAATTAATAACAGTTTCTGATAAAATAACAATATTTGGTATTGAAGTGATATTATATTGAAAATGTTTAATAACACGCCAATAAGAGGAAATGTTATACATTTCAAAAACTCTCCTAATAACAAAATTTGTTATTCGTTCGGTATACTGACTTAGAAATAAAATTACCACAAATCGCACAAATGGAAAAGTTTCTAAGCGTCCATAACACAATCTGTTATTATTTTTCTTTTGTTAAATATGTTTAGATCTTTGGGATAATTTTGTCTAATTTCGTCGGGGTCAATATTTTGGCCATGAAATGGGGTCCTTAAGCTAAAATTATTCTAAAAAGTTGAAATATTGGAAGTTGATTTTTAAATTATTTGATATACCCCTAAGGGACTTTGCTAAAATTGGCTAGAACTATGGGATAATTTTGACCAATTTCGTCGGGGTCATTATTTTGGCCATGAAATGGGGTCCTTAAGCTAAAATTATTCTAAAAGTTGAAATTTTGAAAGTTGATTTTTAATTATTTGATATACCCCTAAAGGACTTAGTTTAAAATGGTTAGAACTATGGGATAATTTTGACCAATTTCGTCAGGGTCATTATTTTGGCCATGAAATGGGGTCCTTAAGCTAAAATTATTCTAAAAAGTTGAAATTTTGAAAGTTGATTTTTTTAATTATTTGATATACCCCCTAAAGGACTTAGTTTAAAATGGTTAGAACTATGGGATAATTTTTACCAATTTCGTCAGGGTCATTATTTTGGCCATGAAATGGGGTCCTTAAGCTAAAATTATTCTAAAAGTTGAAATTTTGAAAGTTGATTTTTTAATTATTTGATATACCCCTAAGGGACTTTGTTAAAATTGGCTAGAACTATGGGATAATTTTTACCAATTTCATCAGGATCATTATTTTGGTCATGAAATGGGGTCCTTAAGCTAAAATTATTCTAAAAGTTGAAATTTTGAAAGTTGATTTTTTAATTATTTGATATACCCCTAAAGGACTTAGTTTAAAATGGTTAGAACTATGGGATAATTTTGACCAATTTCGTCAGGGTCATTATTTTGGCCATGAAATGGGGTCCTTAAGCTAAAATTATTATAAAAAGTTGAAATTTTGAAAGTTGATTTTTTTAATTATTTGATATACCCCCTAAGGGATTTTACTAAAATTGGCTAGAACTATGGGATAATTTTGACCAATTTCGTCGGGGTCATTATTTTGGCCATGAAATGGGGTCCTTAAGCTAAAATTATTCTAAAAAGTTGAAATTTTGAAAGTTGATTTTTAATTATTTGATATACCCCTAAAGGACTTAGTTTAAAATGGTTAGAACTATGGGATAATTTTGACCAATTTCGTCAGGGTCATTATTTTGGCCATGAAATGGGGTCCTTAAGCTAAAATTATTATAAAAAGTTGAAATTTTGAAAGTTGATTTTTTTAATTATTTGATATACCCCCTAAGGGATTTTACTAAAATTGGCTAGAACTATGGGATAATTTTGACCAATTTCGTCGGGGTCATTATTTTGGCCATGAAATGGGGTCCTTAAGCTAAAATTATTCTAAAAGTTGAAATTTTGAAAGTTGATTTTTTAATTATTTGATATATCCCTAAAGGACTTAGTTTAAAATGGTTAGAACTATGGGATAATTTTGACCAATTTCGTCGGGGTCATTATTTTTGCCATGAAATGGGGTCCTTAAGCTAAAATTATTCTAAAAAGTTGAAATTTTGAAAGTTGATTTTTTTAATTATTTGATATACCCCCTAAGGGATTTTACTAAAATTGGCTAGAACTATGGGATAATTTTGACCAATTTCGTCGGGGTCATTATTTTGGCCATGAAATGGGGTCCTTAAGCTAAAATTATTCTAAAAGTTGAAATTTTGAAAGTTGATTTTTAATTATTTGATATACCCCTAAGGGACTTTGTTAAAATTGGCTAGAACTATGGGATAATTTTTACCAATTTCATCAGGATCATTATTTTGGTCATGAAATGGGGTCCTTAAGCTAAAATTATTCTAAAAGTTGAAATTTTGAAAGTTGATTTTTTAATTATTTGATATACCCCTAAAGGACTTAGTTTAAAATGGTTAGAACTATGGGATAATTTTGACCAATTTCGTCAGGGTCATTATTTTGGCCATGAAATGGGGTCCTTAAGCTAAAATTATTATAAAAAGTTGAAATTTTGAAAGTTGATTTTTTTAATTATTTGATATACCCCTAAGGGATTTTACTAAAATTGGCTAGAACTATGGGATAATTTTGACCAATTTCGTCAGGGTCATTATTTTGGCCATGAAATGGGGTCCTTAAGCTAAAATTATTCTAAAAAGTTGAAATTTTGAAAGTTGATTTTTTTAATTATTTGATATACCCCCTAAAGGACTTAGTTTAAAATGGTTAGAACTATGGGATAATTTTTACCAATTTCGTCAGGGTCATTATTTTGGCCATGAAATGGGGTCCTTAAGCTAAAATTATTCTAAAAGTTGAAATTTTGAAAGTTGATTTTTTAATTATTTGATATACCCCTAAAGGACTTAGTTTAAAATGGTTAGAACTATGGGATAATTTTGACCAATTTCGTCAGGGTCATTATTTTGGCCATGAAATGGGGCCCTTAAGCTAAAATTATTATAAAAAGTTGAAATTTTGAAAGTTGATTTTTTTAATTATTTGATATATCCCCTAAAGGACTTAGTTTAAAATGGTTAGAACTATGGGATAATTTTGACCAATTTCGTCGGGGTCATTATTTTGGCCATGAAATGGGGTCCTTAAGCTAAAATTATTCTAAAAAGTTGAAATTTTGAAAGTTGATTTTTTTAATTATTTGATATACCCCCTAAAGGACTTAGTTTAAAATGGTTAGAACTATGGGATAATTTTTACCAATTTCGTCAGGGTCATTATTTTGGCCATGAAATGGGGTCCTTAAGCTAAAATTATTCTAAAAAGTTGAAATTTTGAAAGTTGATTTTTTAATTATTTGATATACCCCCTAAGGGACTTTGTTAAAATTGGCTAGAACTATGGGATAATTTTTACCAATTTCATCAGGATCATTATTTTGGTCATGAAATGGGGTCCTTAAGCTAAAATTATTCTAAAAAGTTGAAATTTTGAAAGTTGATTTTTTAATTATTTGATATACCCCTAAAGGACTTAGTTTAAAATGGTTAGAACTATGGGATAATTTTGACCAATTTCGTCGGGGTCATTATTTTGGCCATGAAATGGGGTCCTTAAGCTAAAATTATTATAAAAGTTGAAATTTTGAAAGTTGATTTTTTAATTATTTGATATACCCCTAAGGGATTTTACTAAAATTGGCTAGAACTATGGGATAATTTTGACCAATTTCGTCGGGGTCATTATTTTGGCCATGAAATGGGGTCCTTAAGCTAAAATTATTCTAAAAGTTGAAATTTTGAAAGTTGATTTTTTAATTATTTGATATACCCCTAAAGGACTTAGTTTAAAATGGTTAGAACTATGGGATAATTTTGACCAATTTCGTCGGGGTCATTATTTTGGCCATGAAATGGGGTCCTTAAGCTAAAATTATTCTAAAAAGATGAAATTTTGAAAGTTGATTTTTTTAATTATTTGATATACCCCCTAAAGGACTTAGTTTAAAATGGTTAGAACTATGGGATAATTTTTACCAATTTCGTCAGGGTCATTATTTTGGCCATGAAATGGGGTCCTTAAGCTAAAATTATTATAAAAAGTTGAAATTTTGAAAGTTGATTTTTTTAATTATTTGATATACCCCCTAAGGGATTTTACTAAAATTGGCTAGAACTATGGGATAATTTTGACCAATTTCGTCGGGGTCATTATTTTGGCCATGAAATGGGGTCCTTAAGCTAAAATTATTCTAAAAGTTGAAATTTTGAAAGTTGATTTTTAATTATTTGATATACCCCTAAAGGACTTAGTTTAAAATGGTTAGAACTATGGGATAATTTTTACCAATTTCGTCAGGGTCATTATTTTGGCCATGAAATGGGGTCCTTAAGCTAAAATTATTCTAAAAGTTGAAATTTTGAAAGTTGATTTTTTAATTATTTGATATACCCCTAAGGGACTTTGTTAAAATTGGCTAGAACTATGGGATAATTTTTACCAATTTCATCAGGATCATTATTTTGGTCATGAAATGGGGTCCTTAAGCTAAAATTATTCTAAAAAGTTGAAATTTTGAAAGTTGATTTTTTAATTATTTGATATACCCCCTAAAGGACTTAGTTTAAAATGGTTAGAACTATGGGATAATTTTTACCAATTTCGTCAGGGTCATTATTTTGGCCATGAAATGGGGTCCTTAAGCTAAAATTATTCTAAAAAGTTGAAATTTTGAAAGTTGATTTTTTTAATTATTTGATATACCCCCTAAAGGACTTAGTTTAAAATGGTTAGAACTATGGGATAATTTTGACCAATTTCGTCAGGGTCATTATTTTGGCCATGAAATGGGGTCCTTAAGCTAAAATTATTATAAAAAGTTGAAATTTTGAAAGTTGATTTTTTTAATTATTTGATATACCCCCTAAGGGATTTTACTAAAATTGGCTAGAACTATGGGATAATTTTGACCAATTTCGTCGGGGTCATTATTTTGGCCATGAAATGGGGTCCTTAAGCTAAAATTATTCTAAAAAGTTGAAATTTTGAAAGTTGATTTTTTTAATTATTTGATATACCCCCTAAAGGACTTAGTTTAAAATGGTTAGAACTATGGGATAATTTTGACCAATTTCGTCGGGGTCATTATTTTGGCCATGAAATGGGGTCCTTAAGCTAAAATTATTCTAAAAAGTTGAAATTTTGAAAGTTGATTTTTTTAATTATTTGATATACCCCCTAAAGGACTTAGTTTAAAATGGTTAGAACTATGGGATAATTTTGACCAATTTCGTCAGGGTCATTATTTTGGCCATGAAATGGGGTCCTTAAGCTAAAATTATTATAAAAAGTTGAAATTTTGAAAGTTGATTTTTTTAATTATTTGATATACCCCCTAAGGGATTTTACTAAAATTGGCTAGAACTATGGGATAATTTTGACCAATTTCGTCGGGGTCATTATTTTGGCCATGAAATGGGGTCCTTAAGCTAAAATTATTCTAAAAGTTGAAATTTTGAAAGTTGATTTTTTAATTATTTGATATACCCCTAAAGGACTTAGTTTAAAATGGTTAGAACTATGGGATAATTTTTACCAATTTCGTCAGGGTCATTATTTTGGCCATGAAATGGGGTCCTTAAGCTAAAATTATTCTAAAAAGTTGAAATTTTGAAAGTTGATTTTTTTAATTATTTGATATACCCCCTAAGGGACTTTGTTAAAATTGGCTAGAACTATGGGATAATTTTTACCAATTTCATCGGGATCATTATTTTGGTCATGAAATGGGGTCCTTAAGCTAAAATTATTCTAAAAAGTTGAAATTTTGAAAGTTGATTTTTAATTATTTGATATACCCCCTAAAGGACTTAGTTTAAAATGGTTAGAACTATGGGATAATTTTTACCAATTTCGTCAGGGTCATTATTTTGGCCATGAAATGGGGTCCTTAAGCTAAAATTATTCTAAAAAGTTGAAATTTTGAAAGTTGATTTTTTTAATTATTTGATATACCCCCTAAAGGGCTTAGTTTAAAATGGTTAGAACTATGGGATAATTTTGACCAATTTCGTCAGGGTCATTATTTTGGCCATGAAATGGGGTCCTTAAGCTAAAATTATTATAAAAGTTGAAATTTTGAAAGTTGATTTTTAATTATTTGATATACCCCTAAGGGATTTTACTAAAATTGGCTAGAACTATGAAATAATTTTGACCAATTTCATCGGGGTCATTATTTCACCATGAAATGGGGTTTCAAGCTAAAATTAATCCGATAAATTAACTTTTGAGAGTTCTTTTTTTATTTTGTTATATTCGCTAACGGAATTGATTTATTTATTGAGAATTTTTGAAGTGTGAATAACAAAAACTGTTATTATTTTCACAGAGCCAGGAAGTCGGAGCTGACGTTGAAGTTCGAGCTGGAGTGTGACCTCGGAGACTGCATCGGATTCATCTAATTTTCAGCAACTTTTACTTGGAGTCGGAATCTGTGAAGTCGGGTATTTTGGAGAGCTAAAGTCGTCGTTGACGTCATATCCTGCATCCAGTGTCGGAGTTGTCTTCAAAGTATGGATTCAAAGTCGCTTGGAGGTACCCGACTCTACAGCCCTGACTAGTACAGAGGAGTTATGGCAACTGCAGGTTTATTTGCAAATTATAAATAAACCAAAACAATAACTTTTTTTGTTATGGAGACATACCAGTGCAATAACATTTTTGTTATTATGCTGCTCCACCTCTCCGCACAAAATAACAAATCTTGTTATTCCTTCATGATTCCTTCTGTGTTATTGGTTTGTTATTGCAATAACAACATAATAACAGTTTAAGTTATTCTTCGAACAAATCTTTGTTATTGATTTTTGTTATTTTAACAACTAATCCGATCATCCCAATAACATATTTCGATCTTCTCACAATATCAAAAACTGACCTTCCCAAGTTATTTCCGTCTGCTCGGGAAATGAAATGGTAGCCAAATTGTTATTCCAATTAATTTCGTCGTCGTTATGATTTTTTGTTATTGGGTTGTTATTGTAATAACAGACTATTCTTCGGACAAAACTTTGTTATTATTTTTCTTATTTTAACAACTAATCCGATCATCTCAATAACAGTTTGAGGTATTCTTCCATAACAAAAAACGTTATTCCAAAGTTGTTGTGGCTTACAACCAATATCAGACCAATAACAAATTTTGTTATGATAACATAAACTGTTATGAATCCCTTATGCAAAAATGGATTTTTCATGAAGATTCCATAACATTTTCTGTTATTTTAACAATATTTGTTATTGAAATGGCATGAATTTAGTTATTACCGCCTGCCCGGGATAAAATAAAAAAATATATAAAAATTGAAATAACAAACCATAGTCTCAACTTTTGTCATTATGTTTTTTTTGCAATCATTAGTTTTAAAAATATGTAATATTTGACAAAAACAAATATTTTATGCGGAAAAACTCGAAAATTAACAAAAATTCAATTGATTTTAGAATAAACCAAAACACTATAAAATGATTCTGAATGCAGGGAAATGTATTTAAAGTTGATTTCAGCTGACTGCACTTTCGAAGATTTTGAAAACATATTTTTTGCCCCCTGATTTTTCGGCCCAATTTTGAAAAGGGGGAAGGGGTTTGACAGAAACTTATTTAAATATTTGTAACAGCCTAAAGTCACCAAAAATGATTCTTGCGGAAATCTGAGAAATTTCCTGCATTTTCTTTTCAGACTTTCGACGTCAAATCAACCATAAAAGATTGACTCAGGGCTAATTTTTGCCAGCAATAAATAATTTTTTCTTTCTCAACAATAATATTCAAAAATGGAAATTATTTCATTTTTATGAACTGACAATAGGAAAATAAAAAATTTTTGCTTAACCCTGTCACTTTCCCATAATTTCCACATTTAATACAAATACAAACACAACCAGCCGTACCCATAATGCTGCACTCCTGCCGACCACAACGACCCCAAAAGGATGCAAAAGTATGCACTTCTTGCCACACTAAATCCACTTACGCCACACACCACATAGATCATTCATGCAACCGTGCTCAAAAGCAAAAGCACTCATTTCGATCCCATTCTTCTGTTGGACTCCCCTCCCTCCCGTTGAATGAGTTCGGTCCGAGACCGTCTAACGATTTTCACTTTTCCACATTTTCCGGAAATGGACGGCACCGCTCTCTGTTGTCCACTGGAAAAACGAATTAATTTGTGCGTTTTTAACCCCCCCGCCGGGGAAACTAGGGGGGTGGGCGAAGGGGTGAAGGTTAGGGTCTGAGTGCACAACCCATTTTATGATCAATTTCCTTTTTGTGATAGGCAACAACCCAAAAGGAGCCGGGAGAGCAGCTTAGCAGCCAAGTCGGGCGATAAATGGGTCGGTCAGTCTCCGGCAGAAGTCTGCGCCTGGCAGGTTTGCGGTGTTAGATTTGCGCCTGATGGTGGGAGAAAGGGGTTGGGTGACGAAAAATGGGTCTGTCTGGGAACAATTTAGTGTAGCTAGGAAGTTGGACATGATTTGTTTGCGCAATTTTGGGTGAATTATTCGACGATTTTGTGTTAAACGAGCAAAAACAGAGCCCTTAAAGCACACACATTTTCAGCATGCTGTAGCTATCGCGCTGTTCAAACTATGCATCTGATCTAATTTGCAACCGTATTAACAATTTCCAAGAATTTCTTGATGAGCTGAAGCTGCAGTTTCATACCTTCCCTGTTAAGGATCCCAAGGCATCCGAGCAATGTAATAACGCAAAACTATGTCCCACTTGCAAGGTGGAATTATAAGGGAAGAGCTGCTGCTGAAAATACCGTTAGTTGGCGCTTATTAGGATTTTTACAGGAAAAATTTTTTTAAGAAAATAAAATTGTTTACTGAAATAAATTTGAGTAATGAAGTAAATAAATTCAAAATATATTCAAATATTTAAAAATAAATAAATAACCAGCCGTGGTCTCAACATTTGAATAAAAAAAGTGTTTTTAAATGGATTATACACCTGTCCAGTTGTTTTGCCAACTTTAGTTTCCAGTAAAATGCATTTTAGATTGTTTTCAGTTGATTAGGCTTCTACTTTCATAGAAAATTTGAAGTTTTTACGAAATAGTAGTTTATGCAACAAGTTGCAAAGGGGATTTTTCAGCACGAGTCGTACATTTATCCAACGAGGTTCACCGAGTTGGATAAATACGAAGAGTGCTGAAAAAATCAAGTTTTGCAACGAGTTCCATACAACATTTTTTGCAATCCCAAAAAATACACACTGAGTGAAATTTTATGTCAAATTTTCATGTATCTTGTCAATAAATCGTTTAAATAAAAAAAATGATGAAAATTGTTACTTTTCGAAACAAGTGCTGAAAAGTTCTGAAAAGTTGAATTTGAGTGCTGAAAAGTAAAACTTTTCAGCATTTATTTCGAAAAGCTATTCGATTCTTTTATTTTGGTACAGAAAAGCAGGCTATTTCGTCGATCAAGAATGACAGGAAAAGTGAGTAATTTCACGACGGAATTGCAAAAATATTGTTTATGCCCTTGATTTTTCAGACCAATTTTGGAAGGGGTGGGGGGAGGGCGACATGAACTTTGAAAAATATTTGCAACGGCCTTACAACAAAAATACTAATCTAATTAGCTAAAAATGAAATAATTTAGCAAGGTTTAAACAAGGCTTGGCTTGACGAAAAAAATGTTCCAGATTTTTGTTTTTAACCGGATTGAAGCTTTAAAAATAATAATCTATGCAGAAAAATGTATGTTTGCCATTCCGCTATGAACTTTTCCTGTCCTTCTGGAGAAACGAAACAGCCTTCTTTTCCCTACCAAAAATAACAGAATAAAAAATTAATACCTTTTAATACCAGTGCTGAAAAGTTCTACTCATCCTGAAAAGTTGAACTTTTCAACACTTTCATCGAAAAGTAACAAGTTTCATTTTTTTTTGTTTTGAACGGTATTTTTACTTAACACATGGATGATTGACATAAAATTGAATTTAAAAAGCATTTTTCGGAATTGTAAAAAATGTTGTGAGCAGCTGTTGCAAAACATGATTTTTTCAGCACTCGTCGCATTTATCCAACTCGGTGAACCTCTTTGGATAAATGTACGACTCGTGCTGAAAAAAAACTTCTTTTGCAACTTGTTGCATAAACTGCTATTAGAACTGTTTTCACATCATTTCTCTCCTATTTCCTATTTTGTTTATTTGCATTTTTTAAATGTCCACTTTTACCAGACCAAAACCAAGCAATAAAAATTGTCACTGTAACAAGCCCGTTTCAAATATTTTTTAAAATATATTTCACTCGACTCTGATCATGACCGACTTGATATCGAAATTACAAGTCAAGGCTTTAACATTTGCATTTAAAAGAAGTGTTTTTTTAAATGGATTTTTAACATCTAATTTTATTACAATTTTGAAGTTTTTTCAAAATTTCTCCCCGATTTTTCAGGCCGACATAAACTTTGAAAATTATTTGCAACGGCCTTATAAAAATTTAGCAGCCTTAAAAAAAATCATTTTCAAACCAGCCCAAAAACTCAAAATGTCAATCCCATCAAAAATAAAATAAAAAAATACCTATTAATATAAAATCTATAAATTTGCTAGCTTTTTTTTTATTTGCTAGCATTATTTGTTTCTTATAATTCTGTCATAGGACAAAAATTTTGTATGGTTAATTTTGCTCAAAAAGACACGATTTTTTTTGTTAAAAAAAGTATGCAGTATTTTCTTTGCAACAAACAATGTTTCAATGCAACTTTATTCAAGTAAAAAACCTATGAAAATAAAGGCAACAAATGATTTTGAAAAAAAGCCAAACAGCTTCGTTCGGGATTGAGAATATGAGTGGGGTGAAAATCAAAATTGAATCTAAATTGATAGTGTTACTGTCACAAAATTGCCTAAAATTTATTATATTATGTAAAAACATTTTTAAAATGCCAAAAATTTCACTGATTTCACAATTTCAACGATTATTTCAAGGAAAGTTTAAAAATTTGGCTTAATTTTTTTTTGTAAATCAAAAATATTTGAAACAACAAGCACTTGCTTTATATCAATAAAAGTAATATGAAAATCTCAAAACAAGAAAAAGATTGCAGGTTAAAATTAGACTATAAACCTCCAAAATCTCCAAAAGTTAACATGATAAAAGCAACAAAAAAAAAACAACAGCAAAAGAACCAAATTTTGTTCGGTAATTTATCAAAAAGACGTAATTGACATTTTGATATAAAAATCCATAGAGTTTCTCAAGGCCGTTTATAAAGGAGAAAATTTAGCAAGGGAAGAATAAATTAGTTAACTAATTTAGAAAATTAATTGAACATACTTTTGTTTTATTTACTTTTCTCCTCCCTAAAAAAAAACTTCTCTAAAAAAAGCGATAAAAAAATTAATGAAGGAAAATATATATTTTATTTATAAAAACATCTAACATCAACTGTAAACTATTAATTACTTGAGCACATTGTACAACGTTTATTCATGCATTTTCAATTAAAAAAAAAAAGATTTTTTTTGCAATTAATTTAATTTTTGACCACAGATATGCACAGTTTAAAGAAAAAAATCATTGATATACTCCAAATTGTTGAAATCAGCATGACTGTATTGTAATCCTTGGTCCCTAAATTTAAAGCATTTAAAACGTCTGAAAGTGCACTTTTTGATAAAAAAAAATACAAAAATAAACGTAACAAATGTATCTCAAATAGTTGAACATTAAAAATTTTAATTGTTATTTTAAATAATAAATAATAAAGAGTACAGAGAACTTGCATTCTTCTTATTAAAAATTGTTGAACCCAATCCTGTAATAATTTGATTATAAAAATTGACAAATTTTGTTTTAAATATCTATGGAATCATTATAAGCTATGATTTAAAAATATATCGATAGTTCCCGTAGTTTTGAAGATAGTGAAATGTCTGTAACAAAAATTAGGGTGCAAAAACTCTGGTTGATGTGCACCGTTAAAATAAAATTTGCTTTGGCCTTTTTATAAAAATGTGTAAATATAATTGTAATTATCCACAAAGTAAAATTGCAGAAAAAAATTCTTCAAATTTTTGAACATTATATCTAAAAATTTGCAATATTTTACATCCGCTAACGGTGGAGTAAAACTATCCTGGTATCACCGAAGAGCACACTCTTTGCATTTATTCTAAACTGAGTACTGGTTATTTCGTAGAATTAAGTACATGGGTGCTTCATTTTGTCAAAAAGTAGTTGTTCTAAAGATGATATAAATGATTAAATCCTTACTCCGGTTCTGAAATTTTAACAAGGTAAACTAAAATAACAAGATATTTGGAAGATTATAAACATAAAACTTACTCAAATTAATGCATTAAAAATATAAAACAATAAATATCTTTCAAACAAACTCTAAATGAAAATTGAACCACCCTGTTGATGCTTAAAAGTTGTAGCCAAGGCAAGTCGATTCTCGACATTCCGCACATTCATAATCCAACACGTCAGCAGAACCACCCCGTCCGGAAATATCCTCCAACAAACCCCTTCTCTCATCCTTAGTGCAGAAACAAATAGCGAAACCGAAGAACTTCCGGGGCGTCCTGAGTAAACACACCCCTTTTCTCAACTCTTCACCACAACCGTATAGTCAAATGGGCTGTGTAATGGCCACCGACCACCGGGGTCCTTGGCAGCTCCCACACGCCTCACCGAAATGGCCATTTGTAGTGGCACTGCACCACATTCCGGGAAAAAGCCCCCGGTAGAAAAGCATGAACCGTTAACCCTATTACCGGAGACCTCACCTCTCCCCGCCTCCCGTGGGAAGTACTTGTGCTGGAATTTCTGGGTTATAAATAGTTTTGGGAATAGCTTCGACCACCTTCCTAAACTCACGCCCACGAGGGGGGCGATTGAATATGAGTGTTGGTTTTGCGCCCTATTAGTATGAATGGATTAGGTGAATAAAGGAACAACCTAGTAATCACATTCTGATGGGTCCATTAGCGATGCTCTAGATTTGGGGAGGGTTTCATTTATTAACTACCAATTTAGTGGGGAAATCGGAAAAACAAAATTGCTGTGGTCGTGGTTTATAATTACGTAGAATGACGGTCTGATTTCCTTTAATATTAGGCTATTAATGACCGGATAGGAAATGCTTCATGGTGTGTCAGAATATATCAAACAGTGTAATAACAACTCAAGCAATAACTAATTCTGATATGGTCTACATTAATGAATAAAGTTACTTCGTGAAAATTCTAACTCAAAAGATTTTCCAAGCCTTTTTAAAGTAAAACTTCCCTAGAAACATACCACATTTTGACAAGTTTTCATTCCAAATGCCAACACATTTCACCTCCAACAAACAACCTTCTTCAAAAACGCAATCCACCTTCTCCGAACCATCCTCAACGCAAACTTTGTTAACAACATCCTGCTTGACATTTACGGGGAAAAATTAAGCTGCACCTTCCGGGAAGAAATCGGAAGGCCGTCAGCAAACCCCGACGATCGTCAAATTAGCTCTCCACGCCGCCAATCAGCGACCAATTCCGCACTAATCTCTCCGTCCGTCTTCACTCAGAGTGTGGTGGACTCTGCTCACGAAACACCAATTAGTAGCCAATCGAGCGAGTTGTTCCCAAGACCGTGGCCAAGACCCGTCGTCGATTAGCATCAGATTTCACCATAATGAGTCATAATTATCCTCGCGATGCGCTTCTTCGGCCTTCCAGGTGTGGTAGTCTGGTATAGGGAGAAGCGTAAATTATCGGCCAAACTCGGAGACTCGGCACTCTACCTGGGTTGATGCTGTTGTGGAGTTCTTTCGCCGAGGATGATTTCGACTTTTCGTGGGGTGGTGGAAATGCGGTGAAATGAGCGCACGGTGGGGTTTTAAGAGGAGGTTTAAGAATTTTTTTTTACAATTGAAACTTCATACTTTTCCTGCAATTTTTGAATGACGCAACGGCCTACTATCATCGCCAAAAAAAAGTACTGAAAAGTACTTTTTGCAATTCTACTGTGGAACTGTCAACTTTTCCAGTCGTTCGAGAGAAACGAAACGGCCTAATTTTGTTTACCAAAAAACGTCTGCTTTTAGTGCTAAAAAGTTGAATTTTTCAGCACTGTTTGGAGAAAACATCTAGGAGAAAAATAGTTATTCCCATCGTATCCTAATGTTGGCATAATAGCTCCTAAAAGTCATTTCCATCTGAAGTAAACATTTTAATTGGAAATTATCAAGCAAGAATCTCTAAAAATCTAAAAATCAAATCATAAAAAGTCCAGTTTTGACCTGAGTTTGAGTTAGTATGGAACTTGAATTAATTTTTAAGGGAATCATATTTTTAACATCTTTTAGGGAAAGTTTTCCGAACCCTATCACATTTTCCTATTCTTAAGATTCTTATAGGTTTTGATCTATGAAACAACTCTGTAGAATATCACAAAGCGCTAGAATTTGATCCCGAAAAGATAAAGGATGTTTTTGACAGTTTATTTATTATGGTCAAATTTAAAAACTTGCTCGCAATATTTACCTGTGATGTTCTACAAAGTCGTTTCGCGGATCAAAAGCTTTAAGAAACTTAAGAATAGGAAAATGTGATAGGGCTTTCACAAGAGTTCACAAGTGAATAATAAATAAATAAAATTGCTTGAAAATTCCAGTTGATGCGCCCAAAATTGAACACTTTTATCTTTTTTCATATATCCATGAACCACGCTACTATTCATACAAAATGGCTCTTTGAATGTTTAAAATATATATTTTTAAGAACGGATTATCTAATCACCTTGGTGGCTTTGGCCAAATTGTAGGTATTGCTTAGGACTTCTCAGAAAAATCAGTAACACTCAAAAAAAACACCATTTTTAAATCAACCCTAACATTAGATATGGTCAAAAATAAGAGTTATAGGGCCATTTTATTTAATGATTTGGAAAAAATAGAGCGAAATTCAAACAAATACTTGCTGAGAGGATAAATTTCTTAAAAATTCGATGCTATTTTGATGATGTATAAAAAACTGTATTTTTTATAATTCATTTCTTCATTCTTCATTCATTTCTTCCAAAAGCTGTAGCTCAGTAACCATTTGTTCAATTTTCAGTGCCTTTGAAGCAAATTTGTATTAAATTTTCTGCATTTTTGTATGAAATTTTCTACATGTGAAACAAAAGTCACGTTTTTAAACAAAATTGAATTAAAAGTTTAGTTGACAAAGTTTTTGAATTGCTACGCTGCCAAATGAATTTTGTTCAATTTTTGCCTCAGCTCAAAATATGCCTTTCTTGTCATCCAAAACATATCCAAAAATGAGATTTTTCGAAAATGAAATTTGGCGCAATTAAACATTTTGTGTGAAAGTCGAATAAAAAAAAGTTATTATTTTAAGAGTTTAACTTTTTTTCGGAGAACTCCTCAACATTATCTACAATATTATTTATTTATTTGTTTTATATTGTATATACAATTTGCCTAAGACTCCTAATTGATCAGAGAATCCGTTCTCAAGATACCAATTTCTAAATATTTCAAATGCCTTTTGCATCGACATGAAGAACTTGCAAAATGACTCGTCTTAGAAAAGGTACACTCAAAGTTTCATACAAATCCTAAAATTCAAAAACTAAAATTGCAAAAAATACATTCTTGGAAAAAATCATTTCTCCAAAAGTTTCTTAAAAATATTCAATTCTATGATTTTTATACAGCAATTCCCCACGGAAACAGCATGATTCGAAAAAAAAGTTCTCCGATCGAGCTCAATTTTTTTCTGGGGGATCCTTGGTCGAAATAATTACACCCGTATTTTTTTGTTTGGCCATTAGGGTGACCTACGCCGTGTTAGGGTGGTTCGAAAAATGGCAATTTTCGTAGATTTTCGCAAAAACCACTTTTTTCAAAAAGTCATATCTCCGCGCCATTTCATCCGATTTTAGCTGTCCTAGACGCAAAAGAAAGGTGATTAGTTTGGTTATTTGGAAAAAATAGTAAGAAGTTTCAAAAATCTAGCTTAACATTTGAAAAGGTTGAATGAAAACTTAAAATGCTGTTTTGAAGGTCTCGGGACCAAAGAGCCTATGTCTGTCTGTTTATCGGACTCCTCAGAAAATTTCACATAACGTATCAAAAAATGGTGGAGTTATGTTTTCGATACTCTGAGATACGATCTTTTGAAAATAAAAACTGGATTTATCAACGCGCCACGCACAAAAATGGGAAAATGACGAAAACGGGAAAAAATCGACTTTTTTCACTAAAACTGCGATAACTTTAAAATTTCAGCGAAGACCTATAGATGTTATGGTACGTCTTTTAATTACAAAAATTTTGGTGTCCTAACATGTATAGGTCATCGTTGAAATTTTAAAGTTATCGCAGTTTTAGTGAAAAAAGTCGATTTTATCCGTTTTCGTCATTTTCCCATTTTGCGCGCGCGTGGAAAATCCAGTTTTTATTTTCAAAATATCGTTTCTTAGATTATTGATAACATAACTTTACAATTTTTCATGTGTTATGTGAAATTTTCCGAGAATCCGATAAAAATATTTTCAGACATAGGCTTTTGGATCCGAGACCTTCAAAACAGAATTTTATGTTTTCATTCAATCTTTTCAAATGATAGATTTTTGAAACTTCTTACTATTTTTTCAAACTAATCACCTTTCTTTTGCGTCTAGAACAGCTAAAATCGGATCTCTGCGCCATGGAGATATGACTTTTTTGAAAAAAAAAAAGTGGTTTTTGCGAAAATCGTCGAAAATTGCCATTTTTCGAACCACCCTAACACGGCGTAGGTCACCCTAATGGCCAAACAAATAAATACGGGTCTAATTATTTTGGCCAAGGATCCCCAGAAAAATTTGAGCCCGATCGGAGAACTTTTTTCGAATCATGCTGTTTTCGTGGAATTGCTTAATAGAAACATTTTCATAATTCTAGGACGTATGACTTATGCTTTATAAATTGTTGTTTTTTTTCATTAAAAAAATGGAAAAAACCATGTATTTTAAATGTTTGTATTAAGTAAACATTTTTCATCCCTAAAATTTTCAAGCTATCAAAGTTTCAGTGACAAAAGTGTTTTTTGCCGTTTTCGTCTTTTTCCCGTTTTTTTTTATTTAAAAAAAATGTATCTCGGTAAGTTTAAAACTCTCACCATTTTTTGATCTGCTATGTAAAATTTTCCGAGAAATCTGAAAATATTTTCAGACATACGCTCTTTGGTCCCGAGACCTTCAAATGAGCGTTATAAGTTTTCATTTGACCTCTTTAATTGTAAGGCTAGATATTTGAAACTTTTAACTATTTTTCCTTAAAATCCTATCTAATACCCTTTCGTTTGCGCTCAAATGGGGCAGAGTTGTGATTTTTTCAAAAAGGGTTTTTTTTTTTGCAAAAATCGACGAAAATTGCCATTTTTGGACCACAGTGTAGGTCACCTTAATGGTCAAACAAAAAATACGGATCTAATTATTTCGGCCAAGGAACTCCCAGACAGATTTTGGGCCCGATCGGAACACTTTTTTTCGAATCGTGGGGAATTGCTGTATGCATAAAATAATAATCAGTGTGGAAAAGATTCTCACTTTTTTTGTAGAATAACACTTTGTACAGCTTTGTAGAACATTGTAAATTGTAACACTTTAAAAAATAACCCTGCAAAGTTACAAAAAACGCAAAATTTTAAAATTATTTTTTTTTTCAAATTGAAAAAAAATGATCCTTCTGGCTGATCCGTAAAGAACATTGAATTTCCCTTAAGGGGTCACATACATGTAAATCGTCAAAAATGTCAGAGGTTGGTATGAGCATACATTTAAACTTTTTTTAAAATCTGTTTCCAGGGCATTGAAAAATTCTTGTTTATCTATTACCAAAACAAGTTTGAAGACATTTGTTTGAATCATTGCCGAGATATAGCTACCGTAAACCGGGGTGACTTTGATAGGATTTCAAATTGTTTTAAGAATTTTTTCCAACAGGTAAGGGTTTTCTCAAGATTATCATTTTTAAAACATGTACTGGGGTAGGCCACACAAAGTCCATGCACTATTTTGGAAAAAAAGTTTTTTTCAGTAGTGTTTAGAAAAATAGTTACGTTAAAAATTCTTAGTTTTAATTCCGGGGTGACTTTGATAGTCATAGTTTTTCTTGCTAAAATCATATTTAAGATGTTCCAACTTTATTTTTACGTTAAATGTACCATGACTAAAGTAGCTGATATAGTTTGTAAGAAAAAAATCAATGTTTTTGTTAAATTAACTAAGTTTATAAGCTTTTTAACAAAATACATATAAATTTTAGGTAAAATTGTTAAAAAGTCGGAATTTTGCCTGAAATTTGTTAAAACTAGTTTTGTTTATAAAATTATTGATTCATATTGCATTTTATACTGAATTCGAAGCACGAATCACAAGTTTAAACATTTTACATTAAATTTGTTCAACTGAAAATTCCTATAAATTTGAAGATTTTTTTGACTGTGTTTCAAAAACACATATTATTTATTATTTACAAACTTTTTTGACCATCTCCTAGTGGAAAATTGTCCAAAGAATCCGAAAATTCATTCTGTTTTTCGATCAAAAATCATGTTCATTGAGAAAATCATGACACTTTGAGAAGTTTAAAATAATGACTTTCATTAACATTTTCTTAACTATAGTTAACTAACTTTTTAAACTCTTCAAAATTTTATGAAAAGTTCTTCTTGAGGAACTTTGAACACTTCTCTACTTCGGTCAGTATGTTTCTGAACCATTCCTTACGTTTTTTAATTGTACTCTTCATTTTGCGGAAAAATCGCAAACCTATCAAAGTCACCCCGGCTATCAAAGTCACCCCGTTTTACGGTATTTGAAGTTAGCAGTTTCAAAAAACGAGTGCCTCGATATCTCAACACTGCGTTGACCAAATCGGCTCAAAATTTTGGTGAAGATTCGTTGAACCAGTCCCGTGTGCATGACGAAGGCCGATTTTTAATTTTGTTTTTTGAAAATAAAGAAAAAATATTTTTATGTTTTTTTTTTTTTTCATTTCAAAAATTGTCCGTCTCAAATTTCAGCCAATTTGGTCCATAACATCTCGAGATATCGCGGCACCCGTAAATCAACTCGGTGTTTCGAGAAAAACGCTCAGGAAGTTTGACAGTCCGCTTTGCGCATGGCAAAATTTTGAGTTTAAATCGTCTCGTTAAATCATTAAACACAATTCATTCATGAAATATCTTCATAATTTTGTTATTGTAATATGAAATTTGGGGATTTCTTACATGTATTTAACCCCTTAAAATGTCCATGTTCCAATGTTTTTTACAGTTTAGTACAGAAAAATGGCAGAGCCTCTCAAAAATTTTTGGTACTTTTTCGATGAAAAAAAGTATTTTTCGATTTATGAGTACGCCATCAAAAAAACACATCACTTTTTATTTTTGATAAAAAATTTGACATTTTATAATTAGGAATGAAATAAATGATAATTCTTTTAACAATATTGTTTAAAAAAAACTGGCATAATTTCCACCTTCCAGCAAGCCAACCTTCCCCGTAAAAACCCGTCTGCGGCGTTACACACCGCGCGCGAGAGAGAGAGATAATATCTCGCCAATTTATACTACCTCCTCTTCAGGACCTCGTTACTGGCGAAAAGGGCGGCCTTCATCGTCTGGTGAGGTACCTTGTCGAAGAGGTTTATGGGTGGTGGTAGCGAGGGGGGGGCTTAATTACTGTGTGAGTGTTCAGCGCCAGATCGTAATTATTGCGCGCCTCCGCCACGTACAAAACTGAAATCAGGTTTCGCCTGTTTCAGGGGTTTTTGAGGAGGGGTAGGAGAATGATGGTACACTTTGACTCCAGGATAATTATAATGCAATACATTGCTGTCGGTTGTGTTGAGTGGTCGCTGTGACTTGAGCTTGAGGGTAGGCCCAAAGGGGGTAGTTATCCTAGATGCAAACAAGCCGTTAGTGCCTCTCTTGGGTGCGGTGACTTCAAGTATGTTTGCGTTATCGATTAGCTGGAAGCACACGCACAGGTCATGAATCAATTATCGTTTTATGACCTTTCATCGAGTGCTCGAATAAATCATGAAGTTGACCTTAATTGGAACTGCAATGATTTGTAAACATGAAATTATGATTTATTTTGAAATCTTTGAAGATCAAAGGATTGCTAATGAAATACCTTGTTCATTAAAAGGTCAGACATATAAATTCACACAACATCTTCATCATCTCCATAAATTTCGGTGTGACCTGAGTCTAACCCTCTCACTAACGAGTGGAGCATTTTTCACTTAACAACATTAAACCCCTTAAACCACTACCCCGTCTTCTAAGAAAAACCCAACATCCGATCTGCGTTTTCCGGAGAAGGCCTGCCAACCTAAAAAAAAATCATACTTCCAGCTCACGTGCCACCACCTGGTCCCGGACACACACACACACCTTTCTCCGCTGTCGTTGACTTGCCAAAGGTACACTAAACATACTTGAGAAATTGGCACCATTAGACTCAACGGTGGAAGGTTAGGGTGGTCCTTAAAATCATTTTTTATGATAAATGTGCGATTTATTCTCAAAATTTTAGACACAATCACCATATTAAAAAAAAACAAAAACTATTCCAATCTAATATCCACTCCAATGGAGGTATTCGTCAAAAAACCCCTTGAACACGTGGCCTCACAGGAGGAATCAATCAACCTGGACGCTGCGTGGGCTATTAATTTTCCTTCCTCGAATACCACGTCACACACGTCGCAATTTCGTACGGCCTTTTTTTCGCTCCCACCCCCGCAACCACACTGATGGACCATTCATCTTTCTCGTTAACCAGAGCAATTTTTGTTTGTGTGTGTTTGGAATGGGATGTTGGGACAGCAGATTATCGAACAATTGTTCTTTCAAATTATGGTGATTGCATCGAACAATAATTAAAAATGAGTGTGGGTGCAAATCAGCGTTTGATCTGGATTTTTGCGCTGATTGAAACGATAATTTCGACGTATTTAAATGTGAAGCTTATTCGACGGATAATTTGGACGGATTGATTACGTTAATATGGTATCGTTTGTATCCAACTTTTAATATGGGATGGAATGATTGGGTTCGTTTATGCACAAAGTAAATCTGGGTATCAATTCTACTACATGTTTGCAAAACATCGCTATAAAAAATGAAAAAATGGTTAACTTACAAACATGTGTAATTATAAATCCTCTTTATCTTAGACATCCTTTACAACAAACTACTAAAAAAAAGTCACCCTTATTTCATTGTAATCAACAGTGACCAAAATCAATTTTATCAATCTCCTTATAAACTTTATATTTATTTATTTGAAATCTCATGTGCCTATTAGGTTGAGGATTCCGTCCAATTCACCGATTGTCGCTACGTAAACAATTGAATTCTTGATTTTTTCAGTTTAGTTTGCAAAACTTACATCTAAGTTCTGGTTATTTGGTTTCAGATGGAAAGGCTTTTTAAAAAGTTTTACATGAACGTCTACGAGCTACTTTGCCAACATTAGGTGCCCGTTAGTTTAGTGTAATAACTTACTAAAATCTGTTTTGATTTCAAAACTCAACATCTTCGAAGTCGATGTCAGTAAACTTTTCAGTTTTGACAAGTTACGATAAATTTGAAACTATGAACATGCTTCAATCGACAGAATTGATTTATTTTTAATTTTCTGCAAAATTAGTTATAAATTTCGGGTATAAATACTTTACAGAATTCTAAGAAACCGAGCACCTCCATTTAATTTCTTTTCTCAAAATGTATAGTTAAGTAAAACCAGTAGCGTGACCAGGCTCTGACAGAAGGGGTGAAATGCGGAGTGATTACGGTTTTTGTGAATGACCCCTCGGACAAATTTAGAAAAATTTCTGTCAAAGGGGGGCACATGAGTAAGCCAGAGTGGGCAGGGTTTTCCAAGAGTGTCTTGTTGCCAATCTAATACACTATCTATTCTGGATGCAGTTATAAAAAAGTAAGAGCAGCGTCAATTAAAAATGGACCATTTTAGCAAGCTGTGAAGAACTTAATTAAGCAATTTTCAACGTACTATGCAAATACTCTTATGTGGTCCTCTAATAGAACTTATGCTCAGACTTATCAAATTTGTTGCTTTGTTATGGAACTCCTTTAAAGAAGACTTCAACTACAACTGTTTAGTATTGTTCAGGATAATTTATTTCTTACATAGAAAATATACCTAAAAGATTTATTTTGATAATCCCACTTATTCTTTAAAACTTAAAATGACGAACGGTATGCTTCAACTCTCAATCCATTAAAAACTCATGCCGAAAACTTCTACGATCGAACAATCAAATGCAGTTATTACAAAGCAAAAATTTTAAAAAATGTACCAACTTTTCATAGAAACAAAAAGGATTTGGATGGAGGAGAAAATCTTGATGAATTTGAATGCCTGAACCCTTTTAGTGTTTCAAAATGGATGAATTAGAATTTAAATAAAATACACTATTTATGAAAAATAAGATTTTGTGTTCAACTTGTTTATCAAAAAAAATCATTTAAAAAAAGATGGAAAGTCAGGAAAAGAGAATGGTTAATCATTATTCTGACTGACACTTGAAAAATCCGACAATCCCAGATTGGTCTGGCAACCCTGATTGTGAAATTATGTTTTTGTAGGTATGATTCTCTAACAAAAGCTTTATTTTTGCAATCCCGCTATGAAACTGTCAACGTTTCCTGTCCTTCCGGAGAAACGTTACGGCCTACTTTTCCCTACCAAAAATAAGAAAATGGAAAATTAATAACTTTCAATAGTTCTACTTTTCAGCACTGAAATGGGTGCTGAAAAGTTGAACTTTTCAACACTAGTATCGAAAAGTATCATTTTTCAATATTTTTGTTTTGAGCGTTGAATTTACTGAACACATGGATGTTTGACATGAAATTTCATTCAAGAAGCGTTGTAAGCAATTCGTTGCAAAACTTGTTTTTTTCGGCACTCGTCGTATTTATCCCACTTGGTACTTAAACTACGCTAAAGAGATTTAAACATTTTAAATTAAAGATTGCGGCGATGACGAAATATTGAAAAAAATGCATTTTATTATTTAATATTGAATCAACTATTCGAATTTCACTAAAATGGAGCCACAGAACTCAAATTTGATGCTAAAAATAAAAAAAAGACAAAAAAACCAAATGAAAATGTGCTTGTGATTCGATTATCCGAAGTCCCATACAAACCTTCGGATAATCGAAATCAAAATCGGATTATCAAAACTACGAATAGTCGAGGCTTCGGATAATCAAGTCTGGACTGTATTAAGGTTAAAAATTTGGCAAGTCTGATAATTGACACCATGAAAGAAGGACTCTTTCCCGACATATTGCGGGATAAACCGAAATATTTCGAAGGGGTTTTTTTAAAAGTAATGAAGCAATCTGTTAAAGGATTACAAAAAAGATGTTGGGAGCCTATTCATTGGGTTTTAATATTTTTTTTTGATGTCATTTTGGTATTTTCAATTTTGATTTTAGTGTAATTTCAAAGAAAGCTAAAAATGGTTTAAAAATTGAATCTGTCATGAACATGACACAAATGAGTGACACACATGATTTTCATCGATTTTCAGCGACTTTTCTGGAGAAATGTCTCATAAAATAGAAAAATGATCTTGAAATAAATTACTCTTGACCCCCTAAGAAATATTTCGATGCACCCCGAAAAATGTTGAGAAAGAGCCCTTTTTCGTGGTGCCAAATATCAGACCTGCCTATTTTTTATATCAACTAAAAAAGTTGAATAATCTGGCAACTCTTTGGCTATAGTAATGAGAATTTCTGTGGTATCTACTGAATGAGTTTCAGGACAAAATAAAAAAAAATGTCATTATAAATTTGTGTGAAAATCATTCCATTCTTCTTCCAAACAAATTTAAACATTTTAACTTATTTTTCTAAAAAGACGTGCATCAACTGTGTCGAATTAACAGGAAAAATATGTGAAGAAAAAAGTTTGAATATCTTTGAAAACTAGAATTGTTGTCAAACATTTGAAGAAATAAATCATGGAAAAAAATAATGTATCCTCGAAAAGAATCAAATGATTTTTATTAAGGCCGTTGCAAATATTTTTTAAAATTTACGTCCCTCCCCCCCCTTCTCCCTTCTAAACTGGTCCGAAAAATTAGGAGGCAAAAATATTTAAAAAAAAACTAAAAATTTCAATGGAATAAGAAGTCTAATCATCTGAAAACAATCTAAAATGCCCTATTCTGCATTGATAATTATATTTAGAATGTTTGGGATGGATTAAAAATATTTTCAATTTTTATGAATTCCAGTGCACCGCCATTTTTTCTAACAAAAAATAAAAATTTTAGTCAATACGTAAACTAAGGAAACGAATAATATCAAAACAACTGGACAGGTGTATAATGCATTGTAAAACACATTTTCATTCAAATGTTGAAAGCACGGCAATTAAATTTTTGAACTTTTTTATTTTTGGTCAGAGTCAAGGGACATTTACTTCAAAAAATGTTTGCAACGGCTCAAATACTAAACACAAAATTCAAATGTTTATTTAACAATTCTTCCCATACTGAAAATTCCAACTTGTAACATCAAAAGAAAGTAAACACCGGCATAGTCCGTTTCATCAAGCAAAATCTCCCGGGTTCCATAATCAAATAACTTTCACTTTATTAGTGCGCAACTTTTAGGTCATCTAGATACTGACCCACATTTCCTTCCGCACAGATTTCCAAAACACCAAAGTAAACATTCTACCAAAGGATCCCCGAGATTTTCATTTTTTGCCTCTAGAAAGAACTTCCTACCCATACCGGTAACCGAAAATCAATGGTTCGAAAGAAAAGGGTTTGAGATTCGCTAACCTTGGGACTCTGCTCTGCAAAACGCGTCCGCTCGGGGTGGTTATTTATTTGCTCCACACACTACTCTGCCACACTGCCACAGATCCCTTTGCCAGCCCACACCGGAAGATTCCGGTTCCGGGGAAAAGAAAAAAAACCTTTCTTCCTTTTTTCACTTTTCACTGAATGCTGCGCTGGGCCGGGATCGATAACGGCTCTCGGCCATTATCCTGCTGATGATGGTTAACATCTTGAGGGGGGTGCTCTTTTGACGAATTTTTGGCCTTTTCTTGAGGGAGCTCACTATTTTGGGGACACGATTTATCATCCTCACACAGAAACACACTCACTTGTGGACACGGACGAAGACGGTGCGTGTTTAATCCTTGACGATGTGACACACTTGAACGAATTTTCTTCTATTTTTGTTTTGTGGAATGATGAGCTGACACATTCAATACGCGATCTTTTGGGTTAATCCTTGTAAGGTCTGGACAAAAGAAACTTGCTTCACTTCTTCAATACTTTGGTTATGTTGTTACCCCCTTGTTTATGCTCTCGGTATTACCATTTTTATTTCATTTCACTTATTCATTCCAGCAGCATGTAAATTATCCTTGGGAAAACGAGCACTGGAATGGCGCTCCCTCGACGTCCACCAAGACGACGTCGCCGAACGAACTTCGTGCGATGTTTTATTCCACCACCCTCACCATCACTCCTCCTGTTGACCCCTGTTTGTATGCAAACCAACAGTACACGCACTGTGCCCTCTGTTGGGGAAATTCACGGTTCTTCTGCTTTTCCAAACCACGTACTTTCACGCGAAAATCGGACCCCTTTTCACACGAAACGCTTCACTTCACGCGGCCCTTTCGGACAAATTTCCACAAAAAAAAAGAAAAGCAAAAACTTTTCACCCTTTGAACTTTTTATTTCGCCTATTCATGAATCAATTTCAACAGGAAACAACTGGAAAAATTCGCTCCCCCGCGCGAGTTACGTCAAAACATCCCGACGACGACGTTCACGGGGCGTCGCGACGCGAGTTTTCCACGATTTTCCCACGCGCGCGCGGCGTCCAAACGACTTCACACCGACACGACCCGGACCAGTGTTAAAGTTGTACTAAATCCTGGCTGGTTGGTGCTGGTGGTGCCTTCGGAAAGATTTTCCCCCTTACCGCCGCCGAGTTTTCCCGCCCTTTCGCGGGGGGAAATCTGAGGCCGAGATTCGAGCGGAGAGCTTTCTCGCGAAGTAAACTTGAGAGAGGGAGAGCGGTAAAACGTCGCTCTCCTGCTTTCGGGGAATGCAAGTGGTGCACGGGGTTAACACAGTTTCACCCCCCCCGAAATCAGCCAGCTGGCCGGTTTTGTTATTGTGGGGAAAACTTCAGATGACATGCGAGCGGCGAGCGGTTGAGAGCGGGAAAGCGTGGGAAAAGTGAGGGAAGCAAAGAGAGCGGGAGAGGAGAGCAAAAGTAAAGGGAGAGCGAAAGGCTGAGATGAGCAAAATGGTGATTCGGAAGAGAATGTTGAAAGAGAAGCTTTTGAAGCATTTACGGCCACTGTTGGAAAAGTGGCGCTGTAGTCAGTTAAAGGTTTTCTCTTTGAAATTCTTGGAATAACTTATGAACGTTAAGAAACAAAAAAAAAATGTAATTAAGCTCTTCTAAAAAATCATGTTAATTTTTGTAGATAAAAATTCACAATTTTTGAATGAATCCCAATTGTTCTATGAATGATTTTATTTAGTTATAAAGAAAAATTCTTTATGTCATCGCAAACCTTTTCTTTGTTTTTATTTATTTTGTAAGGAAATTAGCACTCTATGCCTATGCAAAAGAATGATTATGATACCAGTTTTAAAACTTTGTATTGGACATGCGTATCTTGATCAGTTATTGATAAATATCTAAGGATTGAAATCCAATTTTGATGATCTGTGAAGGTTTAATGATGAGGCATTGAGGCACGATCACGACGAATATAAAACTTGCTTATTTACCTGCTTACGTATTAAAACAAATGTTCTCCAATTATAAATATTTTGTACCATTTTTGAGTTAAAAGGTGCAAAAATGGACAAAGTACCCTTAATTTTTCAAAAATTCTTATCGTGACAAGCAAAAAAGTCATTTTGGAAAATTTCTAAACGCCGAGGTTCAAAAATTGAAGATTTATTAAGTTTTAGTAAAAAAAGTCGAAATTAATCAACATATACCGTAAACACGGGTAACATTGACAGGACCTCTTTTTTGTGTTTTCCAACAGGGAGGGTTTGTCATTAGATTATTATTTTTTAAAACATGTCTATGCAGTTTTTTGTGCGTTGTGACTGTTATTCAGCCTTTTTAAGATTTGGCTATATTACGAGATAATGTAAAATTCATAGAGATTCACTTTTCTATCTATGCATTTAATGATTTGAAATTATCAAGCTATAGGATGCATAATTTTAAAAATTTATAAATTAATTGAAATTCAACCTTAATTTTATTAGATTTGAGGATTTGATGATTTAAAGAACAAACAAGTTAAGATCTGAAGATTTCAAAAAAAGTGTTAATCTCTGCGAATTTCATCATTTTTATCAAAAAAAAAAATTTTTTTTTGGATAAAAAAACCAAACATTTCTGGGAAATTGGTCTATTCTGTAGAATGCCATAACATATACAGCACTTAAACAAACTATTCCTAATTTCAGCATTTTATTACGGTTTTCCATCATTTTTAATTCGCATAATTTGTTTTTTTTTTGTTTTTTTTTTTTGAAGCAGAGCAATTCTCTACGAAATCGGTCTTTTTTCTTCAATTTTAATTTTTGTATTTTTTAATCCGACTGAAACTTTTTGGTGCCTTCGGTATGCCCAAAGAAGCCATTTTGCATCATTAGTTTGTCCATATAATTTTCCATACAAATTTGGCAGCTGTCCATACAAAAATGATGTATGAAAATTCAAAAATCTGTATCTTTTGAAGGAATTTTTGATCGATTTGGTGTCTTCGGCAAAGTTGTAGGTATGGATACGGACTACACTGGAAAAAATAATACACGGTAAAAAAATTTGGTGATTTTTTATTTAACTTTTATCACTAAAACTTGATTTACAAAAAAACACTATTTTTAATTTTTTTATTTTTGATATGTTTTAGAGGACATAAAATGCCAACTTTTCAGAAATTTCCAGGTTGTGCAAAAAATCATTGACCGAGTTATGAATTTTTTAATCAATACTGATTTTTCAAAAAATCGAAATTTTGGTCGTAAAATTTTTCAACTTCATTTTCGATGTAAAATCAAATTTGCAATCAAAAGTACTTTACTGAAATTTTGATAAAGTGCACCGTTTTCAAGTTATAGCCATATTTAAGTGACTTTTTGAAAATAGTCGCAGTTTTTATTTTTAAAATTAGTGCACATGTTTGCCCAGTTTTGAAAAAAATATTTTTGAAAAGCTGAGGAAATTCTCTATATTTTGCTTATTCGGACTTTGTTGATACGACCTTTAGTTGCTGAGATATTGCAATGCAAAGGTTTAAAAACAGGAAAATTGATGTTTTCTAAGTTTCACCCAAACAACCCACCATTTTCTATCGTCAATATCTCAGCAACTAATGGTCCGATTTTCGATGTTAATATATGAAACAATTGTGAAATTTTCCGATCTTTTCGAAAAAAATATTTTCAAAATTTTCAAATCAAGACTAACATTTTAAAAGGGCGTAATATTGAATGTTTGGCCTTTTTGAAATGTTAGTCTTGATTTGAAAATTTTGAAAATATTTTTTTCGAAAAGATCGGAAAATTTCACAAATGTTTCATATATTAACATTGAAAATCGGACCATTAGTTGCTGAGATATTGACGATAGAAAATGGTGGGTTGTTTGGGTGAACTTAGAAATCATCAATTTTCCTGTTTTTAAACCTTTGCATTGCAATATCTCAGCAACTAAAGGTCGTATCAACAAAGTCGAATAAGCAAAATATAGAGAATTTTCTCAGCTTTTCAAAAATATTTTTCAAAACTGGGCAAACATGTGCACTAATTTTAAAAATGAAAACTGCGACTATTTTCAAAAAGTCACTTAAATATGGCTATAACGAAAACGGTGCACTTTATCAAAATTTCACTAAAGTACTTTTTGATTGCAAATTTAATTTACATCGAAAATGAAGTTGAAAATTTTACGACAAAATTTCGATTTTTGAAAAATCAGTATTGATTAAAATTCATAACTCGGTCAATGATTTTGCACAACCTGAAATTTCTGAAAAGTTGGCATTTATGTCCTCTAAAACATATCAAAAATAAAAAAATTAAAAATAGTGTTTTTTGTAAATCAAGTTTTAGTGACAAAAGTTAAATAAAAAGTCACCAAATTTTTTACCGTGTATTATTTTTTAGTGTAGTCCGTATCCATACCTACAACTTTGCCGAAGACACCAAATCGATCAAAAATTCCTTCAAAGATACAGATTTTGAATTTTCATACATCATTTTTGTATGGACAGCTGCCAAATTTGTATGGAAAATTATATGGACAAACTAATGATGCAAAATGGCTTTGGGCATACCGAAGGCACCAAAAAAGTTTCAGTCGGATTAAAAAATACAAAAAAAATCGAATGACCGAAATCCTAGAGAACTGCTCAGCAGCAAACCTTAGCCTTTTACAGCAGAAACCTGACCTAAATATTTTTTTCATATTCATATTTTTTTTTTCTAAAATTACATCCATTGCTTTTGGCTCTTAGGGCCGTTAAAAAAATATTCGATAAATAAATTGAGTGTTTAATTTCGAAAAAAGCTAGAGATCAAATATTCACAAATTTATTTCAAAAATTTAATTAAGAACATTTAGTTGTTTAGTTTTTCTGCTTTAGCATTGTTTTTGTTTCAAATTTCAACATTCTTTGTGTATGAATTGTTGTACAGAAAGACTCTAATATATATTTTTTGCAGTTTTGAGTGTGTTTACTTCAAATTTAAAACTTTTTTTGATGAATATGATGATTATGAGTAAGCAAATATATTTAAATTTGAAAAAAATAACTTTTCAGTAATAAATTTTGTAAGAAAAATCCTTTAGACAAAAATTAATAATTTCACTGGGCAATCAAACAATCAAGAATGAGTTAAGAAATTAGCAAACAAAGTTTTTTGTAAACATAAACATCAAAAGCATAAGCAAATTCGCAAAGGGTAAACTTTTTTTTTTCGTAAAATCGCTATAACTCATGATGTTTACTAGCAAACTCCTTATGTCTATATTAGGGTGGGTACGTTTTTCAAATTTTAGTATGGTTCCCCTTGTAGGGCATGCCCATAGGGACTTTCATGCCAAATATCAGCTCATTTGGTTGTAAACTGGCTGCGCGCATCAGGGTTAAGGGACCATCCATAAACCACGTGGACACTTTTTTGGGAATCTGTTACCCCCCCCCCTCGTGGACAATTGTCCATACAAAAAAACTTTTTGTATGGATCGTGGACAATCGCCATACCCCCTTAAGTGTCCACGTGGTTTATGGATGGTCCCTAAAGTTTACATGGGAATTACTATGGGAAATATGAACTTTTTGTTCAAACGCTCCTACAGGTCTGGGAAAATCACGCGCCAACTTCTGGTATGGTCAGGCCTATGGGGAATGGTCTGGAGAACACTTTTCCCGAAGAGAGCATATGTATTCGTTGTCCCTAGACCTGGCGCATCGGCAAACAATCCGATGTCTCCGGAATCAACGGTTTTCCCTCAAAAAGCATCAAATTTTCCTTAGCATGCTATGAAAGCTTGATGAACACCGCGACGACATATGTCAGACAGCTACCACGTGGGTGAGAAACGGCCAGAATATTTAATAGCAAACCTTCTTTTAACTAGAAAATGATCATTTCGAGTAATCCTGATATTATTTAGTCGAATTCAAAATCTTTGCATAGCAAATTTGTATTTTTTTTGCTTAGTGTGATTAAAATGGGTATATTTCCCCTATATTTTTTTTGAAAAGTTCATAAAATTTGCTATAAAATTGTCTAAAAGACATAGAAGATTGGACCTCTGGTTGCTCAGATACAGCGGCTTAAAGAAAAAGAAACACGAAAATTGAAGTTTTCTAAGTCTCACCCAAACAGCCCACCATTTTCTAATGACGATATCTCAGCAATTAATGGTCAGATTTTCAATGTTAATACATGAAACATTTGTGAAATTTTCCGATCTCTTCGAAAAAAATATTTTGAAAAAAATTAAATCAAGACTAACATTTTAAAAGGGCCAAACTTTGAATATTATGCCCATTAAAAATGCTAGTATTGATTTAATTTTTTTCAAAATATTTTTTTCGAAGAGATCGGAAAATTTCACAAATGTTTCATGTATTAACATTGAAAATCGGACCATTAATTGCTGAGATATCGTCATAAGAAAATGGTGGGCTGTTTGGGTGAGACAGAAAACTTCAATTTTCGTGTTTTTCTTTAAGCCGCTGTATCTCAACAACCAGAGGTCAATCTTCAATGTTTCTTAGACAATTTTATAGCAAATTTTATGAACTTTCAAAAACATATTTTTAGAAATGGTCACTCATGGTCACTATTTTTAAAAATCGAAAAACTGCAAATATTTCGCTGAAATCAAACTTTCGGTGGCTATATCTTGAAAACGGAGCCCTTTATCAAAAAATCTGTAAAGTACTTTTCGATTGCAAATTCAATTTTGCATTAAAAAATGAGGTCAAAAAAATTTTATGTATGAAATTTCGATTTTTTCCAAAAATCACCAGTTTTTCAAAAAATCATAACTCGGCGGCAGATTTTTTGACCATGTTTCTCTATAGCTCAAAAGATGCGTATTTTTGTCCCCTAAAACATATCAAAAAATCTCGAAAATCAAAAAATACGTATTTTGGGAATTTGAGTTTTTGTGAAAAAAAAGTTAATAAAAAAATCGGGAAATTTTTTTTCCGTGTACCTATTTTTTTCTAAATAGTCCTTAACAATACCTACAACTTTGCCGAAGACACCAAATTGATCAAAAAATTCCTTCAAAAGTTACAGATTCTCGAATATATACGTACCATTTTTGTATGAACAGCTGCCAAATTTGTATGGAAATTTATATGGACAAACTAATGATGCAAAATGGCTTCTTTGGTCATAGGGAAGGCCCCCACAAAGTTTGAGCCAAATCAAAAAATACAAATAAAATCCATTTCCGGATTTGGTAGAGAATTGCTCAAATGTTTAAACTGTACGCCAACATTTCCCCACAAACTTTTTTATGGCTCTTGAATTGAATGTTTTTGTTCCCTTAATCCAATCGAAAACGAATTTTGAATATTAAACTTTTAGATGAATAGTTGAATTTTTTATATTAAAACTTAGAACTTTGCCGAAGCCACAAAATAAATAAGAAAATTTGTTCTCACCTTTTTCGAATATATACATACTATTTTTGTATGGACAGTTGTCAAATATTTTAAGAGATAAAAAAGGAAGATTTGTCACAGCTTTGCTTATTTTCTGAAGAACTTATCCCGTGCATTTTCTCTATCAAAACAATCGTATGTTTTACTTAGTGATCTTTAGCAATGATTTTTGTTTTAATGCTGCTTTATTATTATTATTTTTTGATGTTATAAGGCCAATGCAACTATTTTTCAGAGATTTTGATCCTCGGATCTGCCCAGGGTCAAATCATGGAAAAAATATGTCTTGCCGTGGTAAAGGGGGGGGGGGGGAATGGGTCAAAGTGATTTTTACGGATTTTACCATTTCTAAGGTTATTCTCAATGAAACTGAATTCTGTTTAAGAGATTGTGTAGGGGACATCTCAAGATGACTTAACTGAAAAAATCTCGTTCCAAGAACAAATCCTGTTATTTTGGCAGATGTCTAAAGTTGGGGTACGTTTATTGCCAAAAATGTCCTCTCGAACAATCATTTTCTTATATTTTTGTTAGAATTGCTCGAAAACTACCCAAATGTTTGAAAATCTCCACTTCAAACATTGTAGCGTGTCAATATGATTCCCTCGAACAAGAAACGATGTCGGATGATTTGTTTTTACCATATCGTTGTATTTGAGCATCATTTAGTTTCATTTGACCCAATGTCACCCCCTCTAAGGGGTCAATTTTCAAACTATTGGCATTTAAGGTAGTGTTCATCAAATTCCACCATATTTTGGGAAAATGTTAGTAAACTTTCTAAGAACAAATCTACGTTGAAATATTTTCGATGTTATTTAATTGTTTTTGTTATTAAAAAAATTCGAGAGGTGTCGTTATCTGACCCATAGTCACCCCCACTGACGGTAGTTTCAAAATTTGCATGAAAAAAGTATTTTAAAATGCATTTTACACTAGTTCAGTTGTTTTGTAATCTTTCGTTTTCAAACAAATTAAGATTTGGCGAAAACAAAAAAAATATCGAAACAAAACTTTTTGCGATAATAAACATCAAAAATTCAAAAGATTTTTCAAAACAACCAAAACATACCGAAAATGATTCTAAATGCAGGAAAGTGCATTTTAAAATGATTTCAGCTGATTGCACCAGCCCGGGAGCATGTTGACAGCTCCCATACAAACTGAGCGTACCTCGTTTTGTGGGCCCAGTGGGCCTAAGATGGCGGCCTTCGATATAATCTAGCCAAACTTTTGAAAAAGGCGAATAGTTTAAATAAAAATAGTTTTTGCCTTGTTTTGGTTCAAAACGACAAAATGAGCATTCTGGAATCATTTTCTTTAAAAACTTGTTTAGATTTAAGCCACGTTCAAATATTAGTCTAAAACAGTTGAAGTGAGTGTGCCGCAAAAGCCGTCACGAAAAAAAAGTTTTCTTTGCAAATTTTGAGTTTCGTATTTGATGGACGGACTCCGACGAGGCCCACTTGCCATCTGTCGGTGAATATGCGCAACTCACGAAAACTGTCATCTTAGGGTCCGATTGGATTGCACTTAAATTTCCATTGAATTTTTGAAGTTTTATGAAAAAAAAATTTGCCCCTTGATTTTTCAGGTTTTGGGAGACAAAAACTTTAAATTAAATTTGTACCGTAAACTGGGGTCAATCGGTACACATGGGGCGAATTGGGACAGCAGTTTATTTTTATTTTTCTGGTTGGTTTCGGTTAGAACAGACTCAGACCAACAAAATGTGTACATCCATTTCCAAATTTAAAAGCTTTAAGTGCTCTAAAAACTGCTGTTCCCATTCAGACTGAAATCCCGATTCGCCCCAGATTACGGTACCAACCTTATTCAATTGAGATAAGATCGTTTTTTATGCAAGAAACACGAATAAATCATATCAGATTAACAAACTTAACTTTAAATTACAACATTTTAAACTCTTTTTTTTTTTCTTGCCTTATGACAAATTAAGTTTAACTGGGATATTGACGTTACATTCGATTGACCTCTTCATTTTTCCCCTCGAAACCTAATTAAATTACCAATTAAGAGTACACGCTTCGTCTCATTGCTGTAATCCCTAAACAGATTCACCGAGTGTTTGCCAGCTTTTGGCAGAGCTTCACGACAGACCTCTAATTATATTCCATCATATCGGTTGGCCTCGGCCCCAAGAACAGTGTGCTCTGAACATTCTGGTTTGTCTATAGTTTTTCTCCGGTTCACCTCGGGAAAAGCTTTGGAAAACCACATTAAAGCAGCATCAACTCGTCCGCCCACAAATCAGCAGAGGTAGATATTTCTGATCTGGAAATTGCAGCGTCCGGTTTGTGCCGCTTTTGAATCCGGAATGAAAATGCAATTCCGACCGCAGCTGCTTGGAGTATGGGCGGACCTGGACCAACTTTGGTGCAATTTCACTGCGTCTGAGTTTTTGTTGATCTAGATTAGAACTATTTTCGTTTGGATTAATTTGAAGTGTTGAATCCGGGAAATTTGGCCTTGATTTTCGGAACTTGAAACTTTAATTGGCATTCCATGAAGTGGCACTAGTTAGTCGAATGTGTTTTTTTGTACGACGAACAAAGGTTTGTGATGCTAGAATGTTCACATCAGAACTTCACGGAAAGTATCCGGGGGGGAGAACAACAACAAAAAATGCAAACAAAATGGCAAAAGTTTTCAATCGGATAAAAATGCTTTAATTGGATGCTTTTTCCCCATTTCCACTTGCTCGCAACAACTATCAACAAGTTTTGTTTGCATTTTTAATTGCTAGCGATGGAAAGTTGACCGTTTGGAAGAATTTTAATCAGATGCTATTAGAGGGGAAAACGATTCGCTCTCTGCTGCCGAGTTTTACGGAAAGTCATTTGATTTAATTTCACGTTTGATTTAATTGGTTGAGTTGAGTGATTAAAGCTTTTTTTTTAAGAGAAAAATCCGAAAAACTCTTTGCAATCTTAAATCGTGGATTAAAAGATCCTTAACCCTCTACAACCCAACCCCGCCTCTAGACGGGCTTCGATTTAAAAAATCGCCAAAAAATCATTTTTCAACCAATTTTTGATCTTCAAAAAGCATTGGAAAGAAGAACTTTCAAAATTTTGGAAAATTTTAGGGTTGGAAGTTTGACTTGTTTTATGTGACTTTGCCAATGTTTTTAAAAATGTAATTTTTTTAGGGGTCATCTTTGGCTGTGTTTTTTACTAATATTTCCTATATTTTAAGTAAAAAGAAGTATGCAATAATTTTTCTAGTGTCCCAGACTATGTCTCTACGCATTCATCTACAATTTGAATAATAATGGTTCCATTTTAAAGCAGAAAATGTGAAAAACATGCAAAAAATTGAGAAAGTTACTGTAAAAACATGAAAAAATTAAATAAGCAAAATGTAATGATAGGAGGTGGTAGAGTAGACCAAATACTACCAATAACAAACATAAACTAAACAAGATAAATGCAAATTAAAATACCAAAAATGAAACAAGAAAAATATAAAACAAGAGAAGTGAAGTTTTCGTAGAACAAAAGTTGCTCAAAATGACCTCCTGAACACGGGAAAAATAAAAATTTTCGAAAAAAAAATTTGGGCAGTAGAGGGTTAAGAGTTCCAACTTTAAACTCGCTGAAAAGGCCCAGCCTCAAAGTTCCAGTCACGTCCGGAAACGGTTTTCCTGTTTTGGCTCTCCACGTTTTGGTCGTAGGCAGTTGTTGAAAGTCGTGCATTCTGAACTCCTGAGGCAAGACGGATACACCTATTTTCCATTTAATCTCGGTCCCCGAACTCGGGCGCGATTCGAGGGCTGGGTCAGGCTTGAAATTTCTTTTCAAATAGTCGGATTACACTGTTGAAAATGATTGAAAATAGAATATTTTACAAATTTTGTTGAGATAACACTGATAATTTTGACTTCCTCAGTCAAAATTTTACTGTGCATACACTTGACTGAGGCAAATGAACAAGAGGCAGGACAGTATTCAAATCGTGTGCCTTTCCGGTATCAACAGTGCGTTAACAACGAGGACCTGGCTATACGGATCTGTTTCGAGGGGTTTGACCCGAAATGAACGGACTCAAGATCTCGGAAACTCGTTGTCGTGGATACTTGCAATCCAGTGATGGAGGGATATTTTTTTAAAATTTAAAATGGTTTTTTGGGGAGAGACAACATTGAACTTTAAAACACTACCTAAATAAACCCAAATTACACACCAAAAGCTGATTGTTTCCATTTGTAACCAAGGCGTGAATAGACTGCAAACTTGGTCGGTTTCCCGAGTAAAATTTACGATTTCCAGTTCTCTCAATATTTGCACGATTTACGATAATAGAGCGATATTCCTCGCTAGCCCAACATAATCAGGTTGAAATATTTGCTAAATGAGCTCCACCACCAACCCCCTCCCCCCTGCAACCTTTTGAATTGATTGCATAAATCCATTTTCACAAAGCATTTCCCACAATGGTAGCACACACACACATTGTACTCCAATGATGTTACAATCCAAAAGCCAAAGCCTTCGGTAAATAACAAGATTACAAACAACACAGTTTTAGCTCTGTAATATGGTCAGTTTTGCTACGCCTACCAACACACACACACACAATGCCATGCAGTGGATTACAAACTTCAGGTTGCAGCTCCCTCAAAATGACCCCCATTTCAACTCACTTTGGGAAAGTGTTAGTTTGAAAAGAGGTGGGTGAAGCTGCGTTTAATCTGATTGACTTTGGAGTAGTTGGGCAGATTGTTGACTGGATTAAGTTCAGGTGAGCATTTCTTTGCAGTTGGGAGTACCAAGATGGCTAATAGGTGTGAGGAAAAAGTTGGTTAAAGTCCTTTCGGATTTTGTTTCCAACAGAAGTTACCTATTGACCCAGATTCACCCAATTCAGAATCAATTGCCGATACCGAGCTTTGGTATGCATGGACAGCATGCATTCACATGAACTCCTTATTCACTCAATTGAAGTTTAACCACGATGAAGTGGTTTGAAATGATTAGAAGCAGTGTTGCCTGATTAATCTGAGGGTGTCAAGTTTTTAGATTGAACAATAACTTTGACAGGTATTGCAGGTATTGTTTTGATGTTCTGGAAGTATTTGTTCTCAGATTTGAAAGACAATTTAGAATCAACTTGGTTTTGAAATTCAAACTCCACTCATACAAGAATTTTATTTAATTTTATTTTAAACTTGGCAACAATGCACAGTGGTCTAGATCGCAAAATTAAGTGGAAAACGGATTTTCCGAAAAATAGTGAAGTTTTGGAGCTTTGGTGTCTTGAGAAAAGTTGTTGTAAATAAAAAGGGGCAACTTTTGGCTTGGTTGAAAATTAGGGTAGTTCACGATTAGGGTGATTTTGAAAATCTAATGGCCAATGGCTCTTACGGCATTTTGAAAACTAATCCGAGATTTGGACTTAAGGGTCAAAAGTTACAGCCATTTTAAGGTATAAAAAGGTGAGAATTTAAAACTCAAATATCTCGAAAAGGCGCAAGCCAAATTTAAAGCGCTGCATTTGAAAGAGGAGATCCAGCACTACAAACGCTGAAAAAATCTCAGAGGTGTTTTTTCTTTGAACTCGAGATATCTTCATTTGAAAAAGTCTAATTTTCAAGGGAAAACCATATGGGACCACCCTAACGAAATTCAAAAATTGTCCAAATCGTCGCCATCGTGCTAACTTGTCGTACGTGCATTTTGGGCCAAATTGAGTTAAGAACGCCATTTTGTGCAGCTCACAATGCCTCACCTTTTGACCTTCACAGATCCCCAAAATTCGATTTCAATCCTGAGATATTCAACAAAAACCGAAAAAACTCCGTGCATTTTTGTCACTTTACATATGAAAGTAGTTTCAATCTTGTCGTGCTATCTTGTCACTCCATGAAAATTGATGTAAGTGCGACAAAAGGCCAAAGGGATTTCAGGCCAAGAAAGTCAGGATGCGTTTGTCGCACGTACAAGCTAGACTACCGTAAACATGTGTAATTATAACTCGGGACTCCTGCAACCAACTTCAACCAAACTTCGGGACAATGCACAGAATGGTCAGCCAAACAAAACGTGTTTGTTATTGTTTACATTGCGTGCTCTCGTTTTTGTATATTCAAGGTCAAACATTAAAACGCGTTTTTCTCGGAACGTCAAAATGGCGGGTGCGACAAGATAGCACGACGACGTCGAAATATATGTTTTTCCATTTCCGATTTTTGGTCATATTTTGGGTTTAAATGATAATTTTGTCCCGCCCGTGTGGATCAATCGGACCGCGCACTGAACTCACAATCCAGAGGGCAACCAAGATCACATTTTGGTCGCTGATATTTGCACAAGTAATACCAAAATTTGGAATTTTCATACCATTTTTATTGCAACAGTTGCAGTTAGTGAAAAAACGGAAATGTTAGTGAAAAAACGGAAATTGATTCCATGTTGTTCTTAGTGATATTTTTCACCACCTGGAATGCATTTGTCATTGATGAACGGCCTGTGCTTGAAGTTCTTGAAGCTTCTGAAAAATAACAAGATTGAAAAATAAGTGTTATTTTAATGAAACTGGATTAAAATTCATCAGAATTCAATAATCTGACGATTGACTTGTTTTTCAAAGCATTTGGTTATCCCGACTTAGAGAAATTTTAAACAAAAATCTTAGTGGGTATATAGAATTTTTTGAAAATCAGCTTTCACATTTTTTAGTTTCAAGTCATTTTAGCGCAAAATTTCCCATAGTTTCAGAGGAATTACTTTAAAAATGTCAATTAATGTTAATGTCAAAATGTGTATTTAAAACTAGGATTAAAAATAGGACATAAATTGTAGTTGTAAAAAAAATACCAAAATAATTCCAAAATGTGCCATCCTGACTTCGAAAATTTTGCACTATTTCAGGTCATTTCTTTAGGGGGTACATCAAAAAGATTTAAAATCAAGTTTGAAATATTTGATTTTCAATGAAAGCATTCGCTTTGAGACATCATTTTAGCGCAAAATTAATTATTTTGTCAAAATTGGTCATAATTGTCCCATAGTTTAAGAGGAATTTGATAAAATACTGTAATACCAAAAGAATACCAAAGTGTGGTGTTCGACCATTGACAAATTCTGCAATTTTGCAATATCAAAACAATACCTTAAATTGGTATGATACCACATTCTGCTCTTGCATAATCGTTAAGACAAATTTTAAAGGGTCCAGGAATACCAAAATTTGATATTGATACCAGAAATACCCTTCTCTACGCATTTCCCTTGATATTTACCCATGCTCGGGAAGCTACAATTGTCCTGATTCGCCCTAGATACTGGTGCCTAAGAAAAAATAAATGTAATATGAACATTTGTTTTGAATTGAAAAAAAAATAGAATACCCAATCTTAACCTTCCCTTGGTATTAAAAAAAAATCACACATAAGGTATTGGGGTCCTTTTCGACCCCAAACTTTAAAAAATCGTCAAAAATCCAGTTTTTGACCGATTCCGGTTCTTTTGGTCACAAACGAAAGCTCAGAACGTCCCCTTTCCGAAACCGACCTGGAAAACCGGATTTGGTCACTGTGGCCACCGGGAATCGGCTACAACCGAAAAAGGACCTTTTTGAGACACCAACTTTGACGACCTGTATCTCCGGCAAATTTCAACCAATCAGGATGCTCCGGGTTGCATTCGACAGGTATTTACCTGTACTTTGACCACAAATATTAATATCAGGGCCAGGTGACCTACCGGTTCCGGAAATCCGGAACATCAGAAAAGTTCATGTGTTCCTGTTTTTCACATATATGTGATACCAATACTCTCATGATAGTTGAAATTGATCCATAAAACTTACTTAAAACACAAAACACGATTGCCAGAACCACTCTGGAGTGTTAGTGGCCACTTCCGGGTAACCTGGAACCGGTTCCCGGGTACCCGATGAACGGCCAACTTGACTTTTTTGGTGAAAACCTATCATGTTGCACATCAAACTCCATGAAATTGAAAGATATGTCCATATTTGGTAATGCCGTTTTTCGCTGAGCCATCCTGGCCAATCTGGAACCGGTTACCGGTGGCCCTTTGCCCCTTGGGGACACTCTCGGAATAGGAGAGAAACCCATCATCCGACATATCAAACTTCATGAAATTGAAAGATATGTCAATTTACGGTCATGCCGTTGTTCGCTAACCCATTCTGTCCATCATGGAACCGGTTACCTGTGGCCCCTTATGGACACTTCCGAAATATGAGAAAAAACCTATCAAAAATCATGAAATTGAAAGATATGTCAATCTACGGCCATGCTGTTGTTTGCTGACACATCCTGGCCAATTTGGAACCGGTTACCAGTGGCCCCTTGGGGACACTTCTGGAATATGAAAGTTACCCTACCATCAGGCATATCAAACTTCATGAAATTGAAAACTACGTCAATCTACGGTCATGCAATTGTTCGCTGGCCTTTGGTTGAAAAAAAGCAAAGCAATCCACTTTAACGACCCCCGGATCTTTTGTGGGTTCTGTTGCAAGTTTCTGCTCATTTCAACGCGTCCGAAGGTTATGTGTGGTGAGTCACCCAAAACCTCTTTTACGCAAATGGACCGACGTTTTACTTCCCCATCCGATAGAAGGCCAGGAGGATAAGGCGGGAATCGAACCCGCGCCTCATAGCAACTTAGGGATCGGCAGCCGAAGCCGCTAACCACCGCGCCACGAGGCCCCGAGGTCCTTTGGTTGACATACACGCAGAAAAATAAGGCGTATTTGAATCAACAAAACGTTTTGTTGATTTGAAAATCATATTTTTTGTTGAATCAACGCTAAACGTCAAAGCAGCTTTTTCAAAACAACAAAAGACTTTTGTGGAATCGAAAAAATCATGGTTTGTTTCAACGCAAAATCGGCGTTGATTATATTCAACAAAAATTTTGTTGATTCAAACCTCGTACAGGCTGATTCTACAAAACTTTTTTCTGCGTGTATCCATGAATTTCATGAAGTTTGATTCGTCGGATAATAGGGTTTCTCTCATATTCCGGGAGTGTCCCCAAGGGGCCACCGGAAACCTGTTCCAGAATTGCCAGAATGCATAAGCAAAGAATGGCATGACCGTAACTTGACATATCTATCAATTTCATAAAGTTTGATATGTCGGATGATAGGGTTTCTCTCATATTCCGGGATTGTCCCCAAGGGGCCACCGGGAACCATTTCCAAAATGGATCAGCGAACAACGGCATGGCCGTAGATTGACATGTCTTTCAATTTCATAAAGTTTGATATGTCGGATGATAGGGTTTCTCTCATATTCCGGGAGTGTCCCCAAGGGGCCACCGGAAACCTGTTCCAGAATTGCCAGAATGCATAAGCAAAGAATGGCATGACCGTAACTTGACATATCTATCAATTTCATAAAGTTTGATATGTCGGATGATAGGGTTTCTCTCATATTCCGGGATTGTCCCCAAGGGGCCACCGGGAACCATTTCCAAAATGGATCAGCGAACAACGGCATGGCCGTAGATTGACATGTCTTTCAATTTCATAAAGTTTGATATGTCGGATGATAGGGTTTCTCTCATATTCCGAGAGTGTCCCTAAGGGGCCACTGGTAACCGGTTCCAGTTTGGCCAGAATGGGTCAGCGAACAACAGCATGACCGTAAATTGACATATCTTTCAATATTATGAAGTTTGATATGTCGGATGATAGGGTTTCTCTCATATTCCGGAAGTGTCCCCAAGGGGCCACAGGTAACCGGCTCCAGATTGGCCAGAATGGGTCAGCGAACAACGGCATGACCGTAAATTGACACATCTTTCAATTTCATGAAGTTTGATATGTCGGATGATAGGGTTTCTCTCATATTCCGGAAGTGTCCCCAAGGGGCCACCGGTAACCGGTTCCAGATTGGCCAGGATGGCTCAGCGAACAACGGCATTACCAAATATGGACATATCTTTCAATTTCATGGAGTTTGATGTGCAACATGATAGGTTTTCACCAAAAAAGTCATGTTGGCCGTTCATCGGGTACCGGGAACCGGTTCCAGGTTACCCGGAAGTGGCCACTAACACTCCAGAGTGGTTCTGGCAATCGTGTATTGTGTTTTAAGTAAGTTTTATGGATCAATTTCAACTATCATGAGAGTATTGGTATCACATATATGTGAAAAACAGTAAAACATGAACTTTTCTGATGTTCCGGATTTCCGGAACCGGTAGGTCACCTGGCCCTGATATTAATATTTGTGGTCAAAGTACAGGTAAATACCTGTCGAATGCAACCCGGAGTATCCTGATTGGTTGAAATTTGCCGGAGATACAGGTCGTCAAAGTTGGTGTCTCAAAAGGTCCTTTTCGGTTGTAGCCGATTCCCGGTGGCCACAGTGACCAAATCCGGTTTTCCAGGTCGGTTTCGGAAAGGGGACGTTCTAAGCTTTCGTTTGTGACCAAAAGAACCGGAATCGGTCAAAAACTGGATTTTTGACGATTTTTTAAAGTTTGGGGTCGAAAAGGACCCCAATACCTTTAAAGTAACTTTTTTTATGGACGCTCCCCTAGGGGTCGTCCAAGGTTTGTTTGTTTTGTGAAATGTGTATATATACTATAAATTTAATGTCAGAAAATTTTAAGGCTTTAGCATGTATATAGCAAAAGTTATGGCAAATTAAATTTTCAAAAAGGCCGAAAAGGACCCCAATACCGTAGGAAGGTTAACAAGCTATTTAAAATTAGACAAAAAAATATATAAAAAGCATTTTGTGGATTATAACACTAAATATTGTACAATTTGCCTTTATAAGCCAAATAAATGCTAATATATGCTCAATAAACTGTTATAAAATTTCTATCGATTATGACGTATTCAATTGTTCCACTATATCACAAAAAAAAATCTGAATTCGGTACCAAAAAGGTATTAGGTATTTCTTTAAATTAGGAAAAAAACAAAATTTCAAAATTCCTGGGAAGCAGGAATTCTCAGTTTTGGAAAATTGGGTTGGACAGAGCGAGAACATATTGTTCTCTTTGGAGTGTTGCTCGGGGACGCGCCAGCATTATATGTGTTGGTGAGAACTGCAGATCGCTGACATGTTTACACGCAGGCAAAATTGAGCTATGAGCTTGCTGCAGAAACTGTTATAAAATGTAACATTTTCTGTAGCAAATCTACTAATGCAGATTTTGAGCTATATATTTCCTTTGGGTGAGCGTTTTCAGGGAGCCCGAATTGATCATATTTTGAAGAAGCTGTAACGTTTATTGATATTAACTTCAAATGTGTCGAGTTGTTTTTATTTTATAATTCTGTATTTTATAATTGAGTTTAAGCCTAATGAATAGAATCAGCTTCTTATATCGTTATTATACATTAAGAATTCTACATTTGTTTACCCCCCATCAATCAAATTCGCTTGACTGTGCAAGATATCGGTACAGACATCACAGCTGGCGCTGCATCCTTTATTTTTCGCCGCCTGCTACTTTTACGGTTCCACCCACCAGATTTAGGTCAGTCCAACTTCCGGTTGCACCCCGCCTGAAGTCTTTGGTCTGGTCTGGGACGCTGCTTCTCCGGTACAGGTCATAAAATTCCGCACTATTTCATTATTTACTTATAGCTTCATCGTTCGGTTGGCCACGTCACGCGTTTGCTCAGCTTTCTCCTCGTCGGTCGGGGAGGAAATTCCAGTCAAAAGTGATAAAATAATGTAACGGGAAATACATTTTCACAGACGATTTGAGTTATTTTGAAAATCGTTTTGATGGTTTTTAAACAAAAAATCAGTTTCAAGGCAAAATTTTGGATTTTGCCATGGACCTCACTGCCGGATGAAGCCAACCAGTCAAACGCGAACGACCACGTGGTGAACCGGAAAGACACGCTGCCAAATGGTGGGAAAGGGAAAAGTGGTTGGGGAAACTCGACTGGGAGTTGCAAGTTGGATCGCAGAGAGCGCCATGGACTATGGAGAAGTAATAAATATTAAATGAATTACAGATCTGCCAACCGTCACCATCCACCCTCCTCGTTGCGAAATTCCAGAGGAAAATTCTAAAGTTTGAAGTTAAATGTGGGTGGGTGTGTGGGTCGAGAAGGTGTTAGTTGCACTTTCGCTTCACTGATCGGGGAGCCCAATATTGACTGGAACACCACCTCCCATGCAGGTCGTACAGTAAATGCTGGCAGGACCCAGCAAAAAGGAGAGTCTAGTTTAAATTAAGGATAACTTTTTTGACGCTGGAAATTCCAGTTGAAGCTAAATTTGTACGGTGGTGGTAGTTATTTGTTGATGGATGTTGCGCTCCGAGTTTGTTTGAATGGAACCAATCTGAACTTTGATTAGTTTGTTCTTGATCAGAGCTCTGGGAGTTGATTTGGTAAATATATTTGGCAAATATTTTGACATTCGAATTAAGAAGTTGATAACATCAAAATATCAAAATATTTTGAAAATTCAATTTTGACTTATAAAAATTTTAATAACAATTCAGAATTTAAGCCACTTCTAAATAAAACAAGTACTTGTTTTGTGGAAAATCAAAGATTAACTTTTTCTGTGATCCCTGGTATCTTTTAAACGAGTATCATTCCCAAATTTCAGTCGAACAAAAATCCCAGCTTAACATTCACAATTTTCCCGCTGAAATCTTCTACTTTTTAATCCTTCAAGCAAAAATCTAACTGCGAGATAAAAATAGCACAACAAAAGTGTCATCTTTTTTGTGTTTGACGCCGATGACGTTGTTCACTTGACAGCCGAAGAGAGTTGGTTAAAAGGAGGATGGCGCGAGTTTAGAGGAAAGGTGAAGAAAAGCCCCTTCAATCTTAACCCCTAACAAAGTGCTCCTCCGGCTGACAAAGGGGGCCGCACGTGGGAGCCGACCCACTCTCGATGAGGCTTTGTTTTTTTCTTGTGATGCTGTAAGGAGTTTAAGCCATGGCTTCAGGCTGAAGAAAAGTGAGGGAAGAATGGTGCACCGGGATTCAGTTTGATTTTTCAGTTCATTTTAGGTGTATTCTCAAGTTTCTCTTTTATATGTGTATTTTTTTATACAATTGTTTATGAATTTTTGGTTCAATTTTAAACTTTTCATAAAATTTGTATGAAAGAAAATTTTTATACCAATATTTTCAAGCATACGAAAACTCGTCTTTACCAAAGTTTGTATAAAAACTGGATTTGGAGCTTTCAAACGGCTTTTAAACACATTCACACATTCCATTTCCAAGAATAGACCATTTCCAAGAATTCCATTCCCCAAAAATACTATCGCATTTCCTCAACAAAAGCAAAAGCAAAAGCAAAAGCAAAAGCAAAAGCAAAAGCAAAAGCAAAAGCAAAAGCAAAAGCAAAAGCAAATCAAAAATAACAGGAACAACTCGCCACTTTGTAGGGAAACTATACCCTTTTCAGCCTATTTCTATTATCGGCCTATCAGCATTTTGATCATGAATTACAGCTTTCATAAAGTTTTTTTACTGTTCCAAATCAATAAATATCTCAAATAAAAGTGAGCAAAAAAATCTCTATTGTTGATATAACGAAACTATTGGCACTACGCCCCCCGGGGCATGGCCTTCCTCTAACGTGGGATTTCTGCTCCAGCGCCTCTGACGAGACAGGAGAAACCGGGACCGACGTTTTACTTCACCATCCGATAGAAGCTCAGTGGATAAGGCGGGAATCGAACCCGCGTCTCATAGCATCATCGGGATCGGCAGCCGAAGCCGCTACCCCTGCGCCACGAGACCCGCCACCTATTGTTGATATATCTGATGTTGATTTAATAGCGGAAAACGGCAAAGGTGATGAGAATTGGTCAGACGGCTTAATGATAAATGAAAAAAGAAAAAAAAAGATAAAAAAGAGATAGGTAATAAAGGCTACCAACTTGTCCTTACCATACGGATTTTCGAACCTCTTCGCGGATTTTTAACAGGCCGGAATTTTTGTAGGGAATTTTACGCATAATATGGATTTGTACGGAATATTAACAACTTTTTAATCATTGAATTGCTTTTTTGATCTACGTAAAAGAGGTTTTGGGTGACTCACCACACAAAACCTTCGGACGCCTAGAAATGAGCAGAAACTTGCAACAGAGACCACAAAAGACCCGGGAGTAGTTATAGTGAATTCCCGAGCAGACGGAAATAACTTGGGAAGGTCAGTTTTTGATATTGTGAGAAGATCAAAAATCGTTATTGGGATGATCGGATTAGTTGTTAAAATAACAAATTTCCATAACAAAGATTTGTTCGAAAAATAACTCAAATTGTTATTGCTCTGTTATTTCAATAACATACTAATAACATAGAATCCAGAACAATAGAATAACAAGGTTAGTTATTCTGAGCGCTGGATGGGGAGCACCCAAATAACAAAAACTGTTATTTATATGGATTGATTGCATAACAAAAAGTGTTATTATTTTATCACTATGAGCAGATTTTTTTGACAGAAAAATAACAGAAATCTTACTGTATTATAATCTTTGAAAGTTGTAACAAGACTGACTCATCAGACATTTGATAAGAAATTACCAAACTTCGGATTCCCCGATCAGACGGTAATAACTAAATTCATGCCATATCAATAACAAATACTGTTAAAATAACAGAAAATGTTATGGAATATTCTTGAATTTTGAAAAAAGTTACATAAAAATGGCTATAACTTGAAAACGGTGCACTTTACCAAAATTTCACTAAATTACTTATTGATTGCAAATTCAATTTTACATTGAAAAATGAAGTTGAAAATTTTTTGCGACCAATATTTCGATTTTTTGAAAAAAAAATGTATTGATTCAAAAAATCATATTTCGGTCAAAGATTTTTTGCACATTCTGGAAATTTCTGAAAAGTTGGCATTTGATGTCCTCTAAAACATTAAAAAAATTAAAAATAGTGTTTTTTTGCAAATCAAGTTTTAGTGTCAAAAAGTGAAATTAAAAATCACAAATTTTTTTACCGTGTATCATTTTTTTTCAGTGTAGTCCATATCCATACCTACAACTTTGCCGAAGACACCAAATCGATCAAAAAATTCCTTCAAAAGATACAGATTTTAGAATTTTCACATATCATTTTTGTATGAACAGCTGCCAAATTTGTATGGAAAATTATATGGACAAACTAATGATGCAAAATGGCTTTTTTGGGCATACCCGAGCAGACGGAAAAAAACTTGTGATGTTCAACTGATTCGCCAGGCCCGTAGCCAGGGGGGGGGGCTACCGGGCTGCAGCCCCCCCCGAAATTTTTCCCAACTTTTTGGAATTGGACTACCAAAAAAAAATCTCAAATCGATGCTTGTGTGTTCTCTTTTTAGAAATAGTTTGTAAGATAGAGAATCAACCACGGATTGATCAAACTTAGTAATTTGTCTGTCTATTGCCGGGCTCAGTTTTTGTAGATTATGGATTCAATATTTAAAAATAGAGCTGCAGATTTGAGCATCATTCCATTCAGTAACATCTCATTCACCTCGTGGTTTTAGCATTACATTGGTTAGGGTAGTCCAAATCTGGGCATACTCGGGGCTACCCTCTGAAATCAAATTTGAGCTTTTTCTGACAACGGGAACACCAACCTTTAAGCCTTTGAAGTTTGTGAAAAATCGTCAAAATGTATGGAGTTCCAGTTCTTACCAATTCTCGGAACTAATATCTTCTTTAAATTTGGAGAAACTTTCCCAAAAAAACCGTGTGTGCTAGCTTGCCTGGCAATGCACCTGTTATGTTGCCCCTTTGAGCCGGTTGCGCAAAAATGGTCAATAATATAATTTAGAATTTTTAGATTCAAGATGGCGGCCAAAATGGTAATCAAAAAATATTGCGCAAATTTAACTAAAATGTGGTTGCAGATGCCGAATTTGATGTTAAAAGCAAACAAATAAGAAATTAAATTATTCGTTCTACAGCATTGCCTTGGCGTTCTCGATTGCGAGATTTCTACTCGAAACTAAGTGTCCGAAGGCTTGATTGTTGAGGCAATTGCAAACCTCTTTTTACACCTTAGCTTCCATCCACCCCAGGATTCGAACTGACGACCTTTGGATTGTTAGTAAAACTGCCTACCAGCGACTCCACCGAGACAGGACCCAGGGAGACGACTCCTACACCTGGACTGAGCTAACGAGCTAACGGCCAACATTTACTTCCCGTCCGACGGAAGGTGTGATCAGACAAATCTCGTCTCGAAAAATGCCACCGGGACCGTCTGGGATCGAACCCAAGCTGACTGGGTGAGAAACAAATAAGAAAATAACGATTTTATTTGTTCATGATTCGATTATCCTTAGAACTTCGGATATATTGTATATTTTTTTAAATTCTAAATTTTTCAAAATATATCATAGTTTCTAAAAAATATTCAGATTTTCTTTAAAAATCGAAAGCATTTAATATGAAAAACATTTGAGTGAATTTCAACTATTATCTGAAATACAATTCTAATTTTAAAATTCTAAGAAAATTAAGCTCAGATTAAAAAAACTCATAAAATTAAATCAAATAAACATAATTTTAAATTTATTAAATTTCTGATTAATCTTTCATTTTTGAACTTTTTCATTCCTAATTTTTTTGATTTTACGAAATTGAATTTCAATTTTGAAGTTTTTGAAAGTCTCTACAATCCAGACTCGATTATCTGTAGCCTCGATTATCCGATGTTTCGATTATCCGAAGTTCGATTATCCGAAGGTCTATACGGGACTTCGGATAATCGAATCAGGGACAAAAAAAATTGTCGTATTTTTTTTATTTTCTTACTTGGGTAATTCTCTTCCAACTCACACGAAATCGGGAAAAGTTGCCCCGACCCCTCTTCGATTTGCGTGAAACTTTGTTCTAAGGGGTAACTTTTGTCCCTGATCATTAATCCGAGGTCCGTTTTTTTATATCTCATGATGGGGGGGCGGTACGACCCCTTTCATTTTTGAACATACGAAAAAAGGTGTTTTTCAATAATTTGCATCCTGAAACGGTGATGAGATAGAAATTTGGTGTCAAAGGAACGTTTATGTAAAATTAGACGCTCGATTTAATGGCGTACTCAAAATTCCGAAAAAACGTATTTTCCATCAAAAAAACCACTAAATAATGTTTTAAAACTCTGCCATTTTACGTTACTCAAATGTAAATTTTGTTGGAACATGTCATTTTAAGGCAGGCCTGCCCAACGTCCAGCCCGCGGGCCGGATCCGGCCCGTGAAGCCATTTAATCCGGCCCGCGATGGCTTTTCAAAATAGTTTTATGACCAGCCCATAAGGCTGTTCATGAAATATTAAATAAATAAATTGATTGTCTGAAATAAAGAAAATAAGCTTAAGATCGAATTTTAACATATTTATACAACATTCTTCATGTTTGAATTTAATTCTTATAATTTCTTTATATATTTTTTTAAACTAAAAAATGGTGCAAAAAAACAAAATTATTCATTTCATAAAGTTGTGAAATTTATGAAAAAACTTGGTTTGTTGTCTAAAAATGTACTAAAAGACACTGAATTTAAATATTTTTCAGTTTTAAATATTTTTTTTTCATGATGAAGTTGTTTTCTATTTTTTAAATAAATAAATAAGCAAAAACTAATGTATTTTTTAAAACAACTTTTCAGTAATAAAGCATTTTTTTAAATAAAGCTTTAAAAAGCAAATTATTTTTACTAAAAATAGATCACTGCAAATATTTTAAAATTATAAAAAAAAATAGTCAAATAAAGAAGCAAAAATTATATTTTTAATATGCTTTAAATTTCGAAGAATAACAAATTGAAAATGATTTTATATATAATATTTTACTTTTTAAAATTTTGTGTGTTTTTAAAATTATTTTATTTTTTTTTTATATTTGAAGGTGCACAACAACGCACAAAGTTTTTTTTGTAAAGGATATTCGAATCAAAATTTCGTTTGAATAAATTTTATCATGTCTCATTGATTGTTTTTATATTGTAGTGTTGAGGAAATTAAACCTAAAAATTGTATCGACCATTAAAATTTGTTTTTTTTTTTTTAAATAAAATACAAGCCTTACCCGACAAACTTCGTTCTGCCTTTTTTTTCGTTTGTTGACGTTTTTTTATGTTTTGCTTATTATAGCCTCCTTTGATCAAAATATGATTTTACGTAACTTTCTCCATACAATTTTCCGATGCTCCGGAATCGGATCAAAAGTGGCCAAAGTGGCATTTTTTTAGCATATAAACCTTTCCAATCATAAAAAAATAAAAAAATGAGTTTTATCAAATATTAGTACCGGCCCGCCACTGCTTCTGAAAAATCAGAATTGGCCCGCAGGGCTAAAAGGGCGGGCACCCCTGATTTAAGAAAACAATTACACATTGTCAGAAATTCAATAAATCAAAAACTAAAAAACAATAAACTAATTAATACTACAAAAATTCTAAATTAAAAAAAAATCAAGATGTTCAAAAAAAAAATCTAGATTTTAAAATAAAATCAAAATTCCAATGAATTATCTTTTTATGAATCTTAATATTTTGATGTTTTCAATATTTTATTTTTGAATTCAAGTATTTAATTTTTTTTATTTGTTACCAGAAAATTAAGTGATTATTGTAATGACTTTTCCCTTATTTTAAACTTATTCTGAGCAAAAAATAAAATCTATCCTTATCATTTTCGGCCTTGTAAGACTCAGCGTTTTGACAGTCGGCCTCATGACGCAATTCTTCAGTATTATTTTAGAGCGAATTCCTTTTTTCAAACGTTATTTTCAGTCGCATTAAAAAAATCAAATCAAAAGCTTTGATTTTTTCACCAACACATATTGCAGATCAAACGCCGCTATTTGTTTCTGTTCCTGTACAGCTGCGTACGTTAAAGAATTTCTTTTTCGTAACCATATACTTGACCGTTTCTTGAGCATTTTTTGTATGTAGTTTTAAGAGTCTCCGTATTACAGGACATTTTTATTTTATTTTCGTTTGAATGTAAAATATGGTTCTATTGACAAAATGCAGACTAGGATTAGATTGACAGGAAAAATCTAATTGATTTAATAATTCTTACATAAAGTTTTCTTTACTTTAAATTTGGCAAGGTTTTGTAAATATAAATTTTCCAAACCATAAAATGTGCAGGATTTCGTTATCAGGGTCAAGATATTGCTTGAATAATCATCGATTTACAATTTTATATTATTCAACATGATTTTTATTAGTTAAATCCCAGAAATCCAAAAAAGGATTTCATTTGTGTTTTTTTTTTTTGTTTTGCTTTATAGATACAGAGAGTCTTTTCTATAAACACCACAGCAAATTTACATACAATTAAGTCAAACATCCATTATTTTTCCTCTTTATCTTGTAAAATCATATTGGTTATCAACACTTGTTTTAAAATTTAATATAGTTCTGACAGTTATTTCAAAATGTAGAAATAACTTAATTGAAGATTTCAATTTGTTAATCGTGTATAGTTTTATCGTACAAGTGTATTTTAAATTTCAAGAAGATGTGTCTCAGGAGCTAATAGACCAATCTCCAATGCTTCTTAGTAATTACATGGTCAAAAAACGATAAGAACAATACAAATATTTTGCTTGAAAATGATGTTTCCGCTCTTTAAGATTGACTCAAAAAATCTGGCAAAAACTTGTCTTTAAATACACATTTTCAGTGAAAATACTTGTTAAATAGTTTGTAAACTATTTTCAATGAATTGGATAATGTTAATTTTTGCGTTTTAATGAAATAGGCACTTTTAAGCTTACTGTGGATTTATTTTGTAGATAATTAAAAAAAATGGTTTCTACGAATTCATAGAAAAACGAAGTTGACTTTATAGCTGTCGGCCACCATTGCTAGTACCAACCACTAGTGTCTTCCTTTTTAATTACAAGGACTTCGCCGCCCTGGGCTCCGAAGTGTATGAAAGTATGGCACGGAGCGACGGCGCCGAATACCCATATTTACACAAAGAATTTTAGAGCGCCCGCCGCGGGATTCAAACCAGCAACCTCTGGATTGTGAGCCAGTGCGCGGTCCGATTGATCCACACGGGCGGGACACGAATTCATAGATTTATACATATTTTGACTATATATATTTATAATAACGTCTATAAGCATCTTTGATTGAAATTTAACCGTTTATTCGATCGAAAAATTTAATTGTATAATTTCGAAGATAAGAAGCACTGCAACGATACATTGTTTGGATTGAAATTTTATTAAAATAAAAACCTTTAGAAATAAGGATCTGATTAATATTTTTGCTGTCAATTTTTAAAATTTTATTAATGCTTAAATTCTGGAGCAATTTTCTAAAGTAATGAATTTGATAATGGCGTTTAACCGTAATATTAAAGTTAAACATTAATCGTTTTGATGTTTGATACAATCGAGCTATGATACAATCAAACTATGATATTTGTTAGCTTAATTTAAAAATGGTTAAATATGCATTATTAACAACATTTTTTTCTTCAAATCTATTTCTTCAAATCTATTTCTTCAAATCTATTTCTTAAAAAATACCCAATATAGGGTCGTTCAATTACCACGGATACACTTCAGAGGCCGGAATTTCAACGATTATCAATTTTGTATTTTATTCAAATTATTTATTTTTGAGAGGTTGCAGGAGCTTCGAAAAAAATGAAATCGCTTCAACACCTTAGAACAATTAAAATAAAACATTTTTTAGGTTTAAAATTTTAAGATAAAAATAATCGTCCGTTATGAGTTTTATGTTGTGCTAGAAATTTTATAAGTTCATATTCATATTTATACAACTATAGTTCGGATAAGCCATCACAATGATCACACAGCTGAAAATGTAAATCCACACGGTTTAAAATTTTATAATTCAAATTTAGTGTAAAACATACAAAAAAACATAATAACTTGTGGTTAGATCAATAGATATTTTTTCAGGATTTTTTATTTCCTGTAAAAAAATTGATTCAAGTTAATTTTAAATTTAGCGACAGTTTATTACAAAAATCGATTGCAATTAAACAATTCAAGAAAATGTAAAAAAAAACATTTTCTTTTCTACTCCACAAAAAAACAAACAAACAAACATGCTTTATGAAATAAGAGAAATTTTTGACGAATGAGTTTCTTCAATAAAGACATTGAAAACTTAAGATGAAAATCATTGCAAACTTTTTTGCATACGTTACATTACAATTTTACAATTCATCTCAATAATTATACCTTTAACCAAGTGCTGTTATAATTTTTTTGCTGATTTCTATACTCTTTGATTTTTTACACCCAAGCCCCCCCCGATCAAAAATCCTGGCTACGGCCCTGTGATTCGCGTTCGAACAAAACCATCGAAATTTTTTATATATATAGATGTCTCTTTTTCAGTCTAATTTGAGGTGAAATCATAAAAGTATTGTTCAACCTTCCAAAATTAGACCTTCAAAATCTACATTATTTTCTACTGTGTGAATTCAAGAGGAAATCCAGTTTTTTCGCGAAAACTTAAGAGCGAGTCCACGAGCAAAGCATACCCATCTCGCATCGACCTCACCAATCTGCCTGAAATTTTCAGGGGTTGTTTGTACATATAAAACTAGCATCTGGCCAAAATATGAGCACTCTAGGTCAACGGGAGAGAGTGCTCATATTTTGGCCAGATGCTAGTTTCATATGTACAAACAACCCTGAAAATTTTAGGCAGATTGGTGAGGTCCAAACGACGTCCCATACAAAAGGGGTATGCCCTGTTCATGGACTCGCTCTTAACACGTAGCCTTATGTGTGGGACAAACTTGTTTTGCATTTTGCGAACATTTATGCGAACACGGGCAGTATCGAGAAATTAAAAAGAGAGATGTGAGCCGGTAACATGATGTTAAACTTTCGCAGCTGTCATGGAAAACTTCACAGCAGCTTGACAGAAAATTTAACTCCATGTTGCACTTTTAATTCCTCTATAGCTTGTAAAAAAAATATAACCGAGCTCTGCTGGTGGAAGTGGAAAGTCAGCTTTTTAAAATGAGTATATTTTGTATTGAAATGATCAAATCACATTTGAAATTGGATCAACAAGCAGTGAATTTTATTTAAAGAAAGCCTTAACAAATCTGTCCATATTTTAATCATTTGCTGGTATGATTTCATTTGCATCATGTTCAAAGCGTTTTTCTGAATTAACAAGTGTTGACACTTTAATTAAATGATAAAAGTGATAAATTCACTTAAGATATTATTTGTATACATACCTTACTGATCAAATTCAATAAATCATTTGACCGATGCCTTCTTGCAGCAGCAACTGGGCCAGTTCAATTTCTACTTCAATATAGAAACCCAGTTTTCGATTATTAATCCTGTAGTTTGAAGTTCTGTGAAAAAGAAAATAACACAGAGAATCAATTCTTAAATAGTTAAATAAAACACTGCAAAATACGTGGAGGGAATAGACGAAGATGGAGAAGGAGGACGAAAAGTAGGAGGAGGAGGAAGAATATACCAATATACTTATCTAATTGATCACGATTGCAGAATTTAATGCGGCAAAACCACGTAGTTTGCCCACAGCCGATCTTATCGTCCTGGCCTACAGGTCGCGACGTGGCCTCGGGACAACCGAAATGGGCAGTCTCCACTAGAAGTAACCAAATCCGCTCCTTTTAGTTCCCAGCTGATGTCGGTAGCGTCCCCTGCATGGAAAGAAAAGTTTCCAAAACATCTGAAAAAGAACTTTCGTCAAGAATGGGATGACTGGTTTGTTTACAAGGATATATTTCAAGCAACGCAGTGTAAATGGGCCAAAGTCCAAGTGTAAACAAAAGTCTAGCCTGCTCAAGTCAGTCGATGTTTACATTAGGAACGAGCAGGACAGACTCTTTGTTTACATTTCGACATTGGCCTCAATACACTGTTTTACTTGAATTTGTGTGATTTTCCAGTGGATTGACCAATTATAAACTTACGCAAACGGATTCTTCCCGGCTTGCGAGCTGCATCTTGTATTGGAGTGGATTTGGAGGCCGCCTTCGTGAAAATCCTGCTTCTCAGGTGGCCGCTTCCAACAGGCCACTACTTATATAAACAAAACACAAACGTACAACACAAAACTCGCGACGATACGCGAAAAATGTTTCAAAAACTGTTTAGCGCAAAACAACAACAATCAGCACAAGCCTACTTTGACGTTTGTCGAATCACCATCGTGAGAGGGAGAGAAAACCAGGGAGTAGACGACCTGTCAAATTCCATACAGTGGGAGCCTACCTCTCACCTTTTGGTACTTTGACATTGACATGATTAAATATGTTGGTGAATTTTGTTTCTGTTTGTTTATTTTTGATGCCACAGTTTTAATTTTATTTTCAATTAGGAGGTAATTGTTTACAGAAATCATTTATCAATCGATGCATACATGTGAATGTAAATTGCATTGGACAAGGAGGTGGAAGAGAAAAGGAAGAGGACGACGATTAAAAACGTGGAGGAGGAAGAATGAGACAAAAAAAATATTTTGGAGGCGCTGAAAACCATACAAAAGTTAAAAAAAAACACTGCAGATCAATCGCACCTGATTAAAAAACACACACACACTCACTTGATTTGTGAACCGCAACGATTCGCGGAGAGTTATTAAGTTACGGAACACTTCTGCGCGCCAACCAATCAAAGGCATTGAGAAAGATGATGCGACCGTCGTGGAGAAAACTATGGCTTTTTGTAGGCGAGATGGATTTGCCGTTCAAGAGGATTGGACTGGAAGAGAGAGAAATACTTACTCCGGCAACGACAGAATCGGCGCCTCACTCTTGATCAACCCCTCCTTCTTCAGTACCTGTTAAACGTCCCCATCGGCCAGCTGTCACAGATAGTATATCTCGGCCAGTCCGCAGTGCTTCTCCAGCAGGGTCATCTCTTGGCGATCCACCTCACAGAATCGCTACTCCCGTAGAAAATCTAACGCCCCGTCCTGGAGCAGCTCCCTCGCTTGGGGTCGCTTCCGCGGAGGAAACCTACATACCGTTGGAAATGCATACGAAAGCGAGAACTTTCCGCGCAACTTGGGACAGTTTGATCGTGTCCCAGAGCTTGCAACTAAGGGCTAGCTCGGCCAAAATCGTGCCCAGGGACCAAATGTCTGTTTTAGCCCGATCCCAACAAAACTTCCGGCGCGTAATATTTCACATTTCCAATCGGGCACGAAACGTAATCGTAGTTGTTCAAATTTTACTTATCAATGTGTGCACCGGTTCCAAATTCCTGCACATCAACCCCTGCCGATACTAGTAAAGTGGTCAAACGCCCTCAACACCTGGAACACAACTCGCAGCAGCGTTTCCTGCTTGTTATTCTTCCCTAGAAAAATCTCCGTCAGCAGACTCCCCGCATATTCCTGAACGATAATCGTCATCTCGTTCTTTCCCCGGATCACATCCAGATACTGGCACAGATTCTCGTGCCGCAGCAACAGTCCCTTCAACTTCTGCGACCACCCATGAATCCCAATCGATTTCGGCGTCAGCGGCAACCAGTTACTCCCGCAGCACGTCACTCGGGTGGGTTTGGCGAAGAAGGTGGACAATGAGATTCGATAGTTGAGTTTGGCCGGGGCCATCGCGCCACGATTTGGTTGCTACTGGTGCTCTCCAGGAGCGGTCGTGATGCGTATCACACGGCGGATTTAACCGGAAACATCCACTTTTTACGAGGAAACTGCGAAAGATTGCAAAGTTATTTTCACCGATTTCTCTTCCTCCGCGGACGACGACTGATAGGAAAAAATTGACGGATCGAAATGTCAACAACAACAAAAGCAAACGGGTCTCGACCATTACGTCAACAGGTGGTTAGGTCAACTTTAACAGAAAGGCACAGATCAACTAGAAAGACGTCGTAATGGTGGCCAATTTTGAGTAGTGTTTGAAAAGTCTGTATTTGCACACAAATGAAATTCATAACTGTAATGGCAAAAATAACTAACTTTTGAACTTTTTGATCTAAATCAAATGTTTTTCAGAAGTCAAGAAAATTTCCTTTAATTTCGGCGATTTTTCGAAAATTTGGTTCCTGATAAAAATAACCACCAAAATAATTTGTCATGTTTCTGAACTCCCAAAAAAAAGATTCTTCAATAAAAAATAAAGAAATAAAAAAAAATAAAATTGCCAAGAAGGACGGCGTAACAGCATGAAAAACATAACTTAAACTGTTATTATCGTTTTATTCCTCATTCCCAAAGAAATATCAAATCAATATCAGTTCCTGTTATTATGCAATAAAATGGAAAAACATAACTTAAACTGTTATTATCATCTTATTTCACATTTCCACTAGAAAATCAAACCAATAACAGTTTCTGTTATTATAGAATTTATTGGAAAAACATAACATAAACTGTTATTATTATCTTATTCCAAATTTCCAATTGAATGTCATACCAATAACATTTTTTGTTAAAATAACAAAAACTGTTATTATTTTTTCTTCCAAAATTTATTTACAAGAATATTCAATAACAGTTTCTGTTATTTTAACAAAATCCGTTATTGAAATGACACGAATTTTGTTATTACCGTCTGCCCGGGTTGCTTTGCTTTTTTGATTTGGTCGAAGCTTTTTGATGAGTTTGATTTAAAAAGGAAGAATTTTCCGGGGTTTTCTCAATTCAAACTTGCCTATCAAAAATTCAAGAGTTTTTGAACTATTGTCTTTCATATGTTGATAGGACCTTTTTAAAAAAACTCTAGAATTGTTCTTTAAGAAATTCCTCACTAAATATATTTATTCATTTCCAAAGGCTTTCTAAAACTTGTGAAATTAGTTGAACATTTGAATTAACAAATCTAGAGTTTTTTTATTGGTCCTATAAACTGTTGTGTTTCACATGTTATAGGACCTTACCAACAAAAAACTGTGATGCGGATTTTTGCTCAGCAAGAGTTGGTAGCCTTAGGTAATAGGGGAACAGCATCTAATTCCAGCGTGCCTCTAATGTTGGCAGGTCAGGACTTTGACATTCAATTAAAGCTAATTAAACGCGTTTTCAACTGAAATCGAGTGATAAATAGCTCAATAAGAAGTGAGCAAGCAAGTTTGTATCAAAAGTTTTACAAAATTAGTTGTTTAAATAGTGAAAACGAGCAAATTGGATGGAGTTAGGAGCGAGAGCTTGACCTGCCAAAGATACGAGAATTTCCCCTACCTATTAGGTATATATCCCCTACTTTGTATTCACATTACAAATGAACATTTTAAATTTATATGCAAAAAAATGACAGTCAAAATTATAGCCTATTTCACCCGAATTTTCCACTCCTGTAAAACACACAACGAACTGTCGAAGCTTGGTGCACCTCAAGCACACTCTGGAGTGGGGGTGGCACCAGGTAAGAAAATATTACAAAAGGATGCTGAACAACCTGGAGCTGGAGTGGCATTGTAAAGTCCCGTTTTAGAAGTGTCACATGCCCATTCTTTTTAATCCCTTTTGCTCCAATTCAAGATCCTTCCCTCTCTGTTTCTTTTAATCCAATGAAAGAACCCCTCTCCAAATAAGGGGAATTGCTTTACATTAGGAGTGCGGAGCCGCTCAAGGGCTCTTTCCTCGAAACATCACTCGACATTTGCTCGGTGTATCGGTTTCCAATTTTCCATTCCGGATTTCTCGGGAAAAGCTAATTTTCCGCTTTTCTAATTACCGATCAGCTTTTCGTCATTCAATTTGCCTCATGCCCCATTCATGAAAAGCATCAGCAGTTTTCAGCCAGCGCGAGCAAGCAAGAGACGATTCGGGAAAATTGAAAATCAACTTGCTACTGACTATTCGTCGGAGACACACACATTGCACACATTGCAAGTGGAAAATTGTGGTGAAATTGGATTAGCTAATCTTTTCATGACATATTTTCCACACTCGCAGTCGTCAGGTTGGACTTTTGTGATGGGGATTGTGAGGATGTGTGATTTTAAGGGTTTAACTCTTGAAACTATGAAATGACCCATTTTGGTTTAGGGTAGAATTAAGTTTTTTCAACAGTAAAAGCCCATAAATTTAAGTAAAAAGAGACTTTAAATTTTAAATTTTTACTCAGTGATTGCACTTTCCTTATTTACAATTTTCCCATTTGCCTTGCACCTGGAAAACGATTTTTCTTCATTTCCTCAACAATTCCTGCTCCTCCCTCAGTTTTCCACCCCTCCAGCCCCAGAACTATGTGTCATTCGCTAGTGAGTGTGTGTGTGCGTGTGAACCACGTGGCGACAACCGACTCTGCGATGATGCGATGGGCTCATCCCAAGGATCCGTGAACAGCCATCTTGCGGCTCTGGCATCTGGTCTGGTGTCTACTATGGAGTATGCAAAGGGCCCAAGGACGTTGACGATTTGCAAAGCGCTGGAAAATCATTATTCGCGCCTGACAGAAGGACGACGACAGCGGATCCTGCCGAGTCAGGACTTCAACAGTGCTGCGATGAAAAGTGGAAACGATTAATTCAAAATGTTAACAAAAGAAATTTAAAGTAATGGAATTGAATTCAAGTAAAAATCTTATAAAATTTTTAAATCATTTATGACCAACAAATTCCAAAATCTCACCCACTGTAAAACACCATCATCACCTGGGTTCGTCAAACTTGGAGAAAGCACCGTGGCTTCCAAACCCAGGGACATATCATCACCATCACTCATTCCCATCTCACAGCCATGTCACAGTTTCGGAGGTGCATTCAGTTTGCAACAGTTATTTGATTAGCCACCTTTCTTCTTGGTTAAAATGCATCGTCACTTGACGCCACAGCATTTGGCTGGGGTGTTGGAGCAGTTGGAGATGATTAATTGATGCAATTTACTTAGTTGGATGAAAAATGGGTGCTCGGTGACGGATTTGATTGGAATTGCATTACACACAGGTGATTGGGCGAGCGAGAGGAAAAGATGACGTTCTAATTGAATGTCTTTTTTTGGGATTCAGGGTCAGTTTGATGACAAACGTCGCTACTTCTTGTGATATTCGAAATATTAATCATATATGATATATGATATATGGTCAAATTTGATACTATTTTGAAATTTTGAAAGTTTTAATTCGGTTTGCCGGTTTTGTCCGAACATCGAGCAGGAATATTAAGCAAAGTTATGGGTTGAGGACAATCCAGAAAAAAATAGAGTCTCTCTAAAAAAAATTAAAAAGCCACAATAATAACAAATCTTTATTTTTTCACGAGGATATGAATTTATGAAAACTCTTGAATGTTCAATAATATTTCAGGCGCGCTATAAAGCTATTTTTGAAATATCATAAATGAAATGAAAGCAAAATAAAATTTTCGAATCGACAAGCTCCAACTTGCACCAGTCGACAAAATTTTACATAATTATATGTGAGTAAGGCAGCAACCACCTAAAGGTATTTTGATTAGTTTTAGGGAACAAAAAATCGCAGCAATTAAGCCATTGAAAAGTTTTTTTTTTTTTTTGAAAAATAGTAATTTACTTTTTCAATGGAACATTTGTGAAATTTCCTGATCTCTTCGAACAAAATATTTTTGAAATTTCGGAATCAATACTAACATTTCAAAAAGTCAATCAATCAATTCAATATAACTCCCTTTTGAATTATTAGAGTTGATTGCAAAGTTTGCATTTTTTTTTTCGAAAAGATCATAAATTTTAACAAATGTTTAATATTGGTGCAATAAAATAAAAGAATGTTTGAATGAAACTTCAATTTTCTTGTTGCTTTAATTCGCTGTATTTCGGCATCCAGAGGTCCGAAATATCTCTTAGGCAATTTCATTGGGAATTTGCCCAATTACAAAACAAACATCCAAATATAAAAATATGATATAAAAATTACATAAAATGGGTCGATTTTAAATAGAATTGTTTAACTTCGTTACAAAAAAAAACTTTCTGTTTTGATCAATTTGCAACATTTTGAATGCATTTTTCAAAACTCTTCAAAACTCTTAATTTTCAAAAAAGCATTTAACTATGAAATAATAAACGAGATTATGGTGCTTTTTTGCTTCTTATGACCGTTAATGCATTTAACTATACAGTTTTCAGATGATTGCACATCAACTTTCACCAAAATGTTTTAATTTTTTTCAAGCAAAATTGAAAAAAATATTAAACAATTTTATCTTTAAATATCACTTATTTCTAATCTAATCCAATCTAACTTAATCTAATCTAATCTAATCTAATCTAATTTAATCTAATCTAATTCAATCTAATCTAATCCAATCTAACTTAATCTAATCTAATCTAATCTAATCTAATTTAATCTAATCTAATTCAATCTAATCTAATCTAATCTAATCTAATCTAATCTAATCTAATCTAATCTAATCTAATCTAATCTAATCTAATCTAATCTAATCTAATCTAATCTAATCTAATCTAATCTAATCTAATCTAATCTAATCTAATCTAATCTAATCTAATCTAATCTAATCTAATCTAATCTAATCTAATCTAATCTAATCTAATCTAATCTAATCTAATCTAATCTAATCTAATCTAATCTAATCTAATCTAATCTAATCTAATCTAATCTAATCTAATCTAATCTAATCTAATCTAATCTAATCTAATCTAATCTAATCTAATCTAATCTAATCTAATCTAATCTAATCTAATCTAATCTAATCTAATCTAATCTAATCTAATCTAATCTAATCTAATCTAATCTAATCTAATCTAATCTAATCTAATCTAATCTAATCTAATCTAATCTAATCTAATCTAATCTAATCTAATCTAATCTAATCTAATCTAATCTAATCTAATCTAATCTAATCTAATCTAATCTAATCTAATCTAATCTAATCTAATCTAATCTAATCTAATCAACGGTTCTTTTTTTAACTAAAAATTGTGCTATATTTTACAAAATAATTACAATGTATTTTTAAAAGTTCTAAATATGAAAATAAAAAATTCTTTCAAGCAGATACTATTTTTGGAGAACCATAATAGGGTATATGACCCTATTTTGGACCTAGTACCTATTTTGGACCTATTTTTAATAAACGAGGTAGTTCAGGCTTTTAAAGTACGAATTCACTGAATCCAACCAACAGAAAGTGTAGGCAGGATCGTTTTGTATCTTACCTCTTCCAAAAATGTTAACATTTTTGATTATTTCCGCTTTTTCAGCCACTTTTTCCAACGCCATTCGAACTTCCTTTCATTTTCCTAGCACATCGATTAGGTCCAAAAATTCCGGCCTCGTTGCTTATCAGATTTGGCTCGCGACACCTTGATGATTTTTTCTGGTTTGCACTGACACCAAGCAATTTCGTCCGGTTTCCGAGCAATGTAACTGTTGTTTATTTAATTCTTTCTTGTTTTCCGTCACTAAACCATTGAAATAACTATTCTATTATCGAAAAAAACTCATTTCAAAATATTTTTTCAAATCTGCCGCGTTGGATCAGTTTTTGGAGCTACTTTGCCGTCGGTTCAAGGCTATCACCAACACATGCATAACAAGGTGTTGCCAGTTTTGTCTATCAATTTATTTCGATATTTCATTGAAATTGATTGAAATTTTTTAATTTAATATTTTGAATTGAATTTCTTTACTGTAATTATTTGAACGGAATCTAAGCTTTAAAAAGCAAATGATTAACAGAAACAATGAAAACATGTTTTTTAAACGATAAAAATGCAAATTGATGCTAGAGATTTAGAGGATTGTTAGGACCAATTGCAAAGTATCCCAAGATTTAAACTGATGTTGATTTATTTTTGTCTAAACATCATTATCACCAATTTAGCCGCATATATTTTTAATTTTTGCTTCAAAAAATGCAAACTGGCTACCCTGTTGGAATTGAAGGGGAAACGATTGAAAAACCTAAAGGGTCTAGTTCATAAAATCGTCAGCTGTCACCGTGACAGGAGCTGTCAACATCGCTTACGAGTGGTTTTTGAAAAAGTCGTATGAATTAAATTAAAAAAAATCTTGAGTTAGTTTGAAAAAGATCCTAAGCGCTAGTAACATTATGAATTTTATGATTTGAGATATAGCCGGGGTGACTTTGATAGGTTTGATATTTTTCCGCAAAATGAAGAGTAAAAATTGAATACGTACGGAATGGTATGGAATCATACTGACCGGGGTAGAGAAGTGCTCAAAGTACCTCATGAAGAACTTTTCATGAAATTTTGAAAAGTTTAAAAAGTTAGTTAACTATAACTAAGAAAATGTTGATAAATAGCATTATTTTCATCTTCTCAACGTGTCATGATTTTTTCAATGAACAACGGAACGTAAAACGGAATGCATTTTCAGATTCTTCGGACAATCTTCTACTAGGAAAAGGTAAAATAAGTAATATAAATATTATTAAATATTATTTGTTTTTGAAACATAATTAAAAAAAATCTCATAATTTAAAGGCATTTCCAGTAAAACAAATTTCATTTAAAATGTGAAAACTTTTGATTCATTCTTTAAATTCAGTTATACATGTAATATAAATCCACAATTTAATAAACAAAACTAGTTTCAACGAATTTCAGGCAAAGTTCTGAATTTTTAACAATATTACCTAAAATTTATATGTATTATATTAAAAAGCTTATAAACATGATTAACCCAGTATTGACATAAATGATTTTCTTAAAAATTATATCAGCAACCTAAGTGATGGTAAGTTCGAAGTAAAAATAATGTTTGAAAACCTCAAATCTACTTTTAACAAGACAAACTATGACTATCAAAGGCACCCTGGTATTCAAACAAAGATTTTTTTTCAAATATTACATTGTTTTTAAAGTGCAACATGTAGTTAAACTTTTTGTCAAGCAACTGTAAAGATTAACATGACAGATGAGAAAGTTTCACACCAAGTTACAAACTATAATCTCCCTTTAAAATTCCTTGATTGTTTAATAATATTTGAACATAAGCTCTGCGTAAAATTTAGAACCTTTTTTAATTGTAACTTGTTATGTATCTGTGTCATTCATTTAATTTTAAGATAAGGTGTTTTTATTGCGAGTAATAACGGGTTCTCTTTTATGTTCTAATGCTTGAACAATTAGGTCGTAAGAATATGCAAATTGTAAATAGGACAGAGACCTGCTAAAGATGCGTGAGTTTCCATTCAATATGATTAAAACACGTTTTCAAATTCAAATCCATTGTTTCATCATAATTGTTTAGTTTCTGAAATAAATATTTTCCAAATTATAGTCGTGGATAGGCCCTTTGGTTTATCAAACCGAGTTTTTGTAAGTGTGCGTGTTGCCGCCGCACGCCGCAATTCGAGTTGTCCAAATTTCAACCAATCAGAGTGTGGGTCCAAAATAGGTTCAGCGATGTCTCCAAAATACATTCAATAAGTCCAAAAAGCATCCAAAAAATGTTTTACTTGAAATGCTTATTACAATGGAATTGTTAAATTATTTAAAATTTTCAATAGTACACTTTGTTAAGCATAAATTAAGGCACAAAACAATCCTGAAACGAGCCAAATTAGTTAGACCGTTCCTGAGAACTATGCGAAATATGTTGACGCTTTGCATAGTAGGTCCAAAATAGGGCCATATACCTTATGAACTGTACTTTGTTAAAGTTATGCTACTGTGAAATAAACATTAATGAATCCTTTTAAGAAAAGTGCTATAGCGCCAATCTGTGTCCTAAGAACTCAATATTTAAAAAAAGTTTAAATATGCCAAATTTTAACATTGAAGGGTTATATCCCTTCATGAATTTGGAATTAAAAAATTACACTATAAGATTATTAGGAAATGACTGTTTGAATTTCCTTTTTTTTTTTCGTTCTGGAGTCCAAAAATATTTTGCAAAATTTGGGATCGATTGGATTTTATTTTTATTTTTAATCAAATTTCAAAACCAACAAGGTTGAAATTGAGAACAAGATCTAAAACTTTCCCGAAGAATTTTCAATTCCAATTTAATGGACCTTTGTCATGCCCGAAATGGTTTAAAAGCCAAAATTAACAATAGTCAATATTTTCCATACAATCGATGCAAATATATTTTTTTTTTTTTCAATGCAATCTTTTACTTTCAGCAATTTTTTTTAGAAATTCACATTAAAGAAATATTCTATTTTTATTATTTATTGTATTCCTTCAAATTCTTATTGTTCAACAGAAGAGCTCGAAAAGGATTTTTTTATAATTGATATTGTTATTTCTACGTGAAAATTCACTAACTCTTATTTTCAAAAAAAAACCATATGTAACATGTACCAGAGATATTTTAGCAGAAAGTTTTTACCCTGGAGGACCCATTCTTTGAAATGATGGATTCAAACAATTATTTAAACTTAAATTATTTTTTGAAGAAAAGTAAGCTTAATCAACCCTTCAAAAAGATAAATCTTCACTGACTTCAATTTTATCTCTGAAAACAATTCGTTGAAAAGTTATTGAAAATCACCCGGCTATTCAAATTCTACTCAATTTTTAAGTTGTCGTTCCAACTACAATGAAGCTGACTAACTTCATGCTTACTTTACCTTTAATAAATTCTAGAAGGTATTTTTAACGACCAATACCGATTTTCCCCTCGTCGACATCGTCGACGTCATCGCGTTTTCGCGAAACAATAAACCGATCCGACGTCGATGTATCTCGCGAAAGCTCTCAACCGTATCGACTTGACCCGCGCGCGGGAAGCGCTTTCAAGGAGTGGTCCTGCGGGTTGCCTACCTTCGAGGGGCACACTTGAAAAAAAAATCTCACTGCACTCCGCCAGCAGCATCAGCAGACCCATTAAAACTTGAGACGAGGTATGAAAAAAGTTTTCCGCTTTCCTCGCGAGACGGCTTCTTCCTCGAAGCAACGAAAAAAAAAATCTTCCTCATTTCATTCAGTTTGACTGGACTTTTAATCAGATTTCCCTCCAACTCTCCCCGGGGCACTTGCTTGCGGGGCCAAATGATGGGAACTCGCGCGCCGCACTCTTTGTTTTTATTGTTATTTTGATTTGGTTTGCTGTTGGGCGAGCGCGGAGATGTGCCTCGTTATGAAGCTTCAGGGCATGCGGCCACACCGGTTCCGGAGGGTAAAAGTTTTGCAATATTGAATTCTTTGCGAAACACCAACTCTCCGGTAGCTAGAGAAGACCGGGCAGCAAACGCCAACGCGCAACAGTTCTTCGTGGCTGATTTAAATTTGATGTTGAATTTTAATCGGTTTGGGACCGGCTTTTCCAGAAATTCAGTGTTTGGGGGGGGGGGACAAGAAATGGCATAAGCAGTGTTGACGTTGAATCTGATTCACTTAGGGAGGGCATTTAATTAAATTCTATCTTCCTTTTAGGGATTTTTGGTTGGATCTGATGGTTAATAAATTGGATGAACTTAAATGTCCCACTAGCAATTTGTACATTTATGTGTTATTTTACTAAATTGCTGCCATTTCAAACAACGGAAGATGATTGAGGGCTTCAACAATATTTTGTAGATTCGCTGGCTCAGGATGATCATTTACTTCACACTTTCATTATCCCCATTAAATTACATAAAGTTACTTATCGCAGTTTGCTTTCAACACCTGAATCCCAAATTATATAACAATTCAGTTTAAAAAAGTCGCTGATAGGATTCTGCAAAAGTCCCCCAATCGGAAATGCAATAAACCACCTCTTCGATAACCTACAACTCGCAATTGTTTGCAAAAATTGCAAACCAAAAATGGCACCAGTGGCTCGTGTTTAGACCCCCATAAAAGCGTTCAATTGTTGAGCTTGATAACGTGTGCTCACCTCTTCTCCAACGAAGACTGCACTCGACAACCCGTCGATAACGCGAGTTTCGTCTGGAGATTCTGCCCAAAACTCTACAACCGGTGGATTAGACCCCCAGATAAGCAGATTTTATAAAAAGCCGGCTCGGGATCGCTCGAGACTTCAGAGTTCCTTTGAGATGTTCAAGTGTGCGTTCGTCGTTTGTGGCCTTCTGGCCGTGGCTGCTGCTGCCTCCTCCGGTGGTCGCATCGCCGGTGGAATCGATGCCCGCGAGGGTCAGTTCCCGTACCAGGTATCGCTGCGGGATCAACGCCAGAATCACTTTTGCGGGGGTGCCATCCTGAACGCCCGCTGGATCATTACGGCGGCTTCGTGCGCTCAGGGCAAGGTCGCGGCGGACATTATGGCCATGGTCGGAAGCAAGAGTTTGAGCCGCGGAGGCTCGTACCATCAGGTTGACCGTATCGTGGTCCACCCGAACTTTGCCGAAGAGCAGCTGCTGAACGACGTGGCAGTCATGAGGGTGCGCTCCCCGATCGTAATGAACCCGGACACGATGGCCGTCATGATGGCCAATTACTACACTTCGATCGCGTACGGTGCGCTGGTGTCCGGCTGGGGTCGCCGTGGAATCGACCAGCCCCAGTTCCCCGACTGGCTGCAGTACGTGCCGACGACCATCATCACCAACACGGAGTGCGAGGCCCGCTTCGAGTCGCCGTACAACAGCCGTATTACGGACGCCGTGCTGTGCAGCTCGAGTCCCGAAGGTCAAGGAATCTGCCTGGGTGATGCCGGCGGTCCGCTGGTGCACAGTGGCCAGCTGCAAGGTATTGTCTCGTGGGGAATTCCGTGCGGCATGGGATATCCGGATGTGTACGCTCGAGTGTCCGTGCACCGTGCTTGGGCGCTGGTCCACACGATGATCTAAACTGTACGCTACCTGATATTAAAGACTATACTGAAAGTTTGAACTTTTTATTGTTTTTATTTCTGTTCCGAATTCTCATCGATCACAATAAGGTTGTAAGGTGTCGGAGTAGATGCAGACATGTTTAGCTCGCCAGTACGATATCGGGACCTAACGAGTACCTTGTTCAGAAGTCTGGTATGATTGTCAGCTGTCGCGATTTGGCACATTTTTCTGCGATATTGATAAGGTGTGGGTTGAGGTGCAACTGCAAATAATCAACCCCTTTATTGCTGAAAGAAGCCATCAAGATTTTGCTTCGTGCGTAGGACACCAATTCCAAAATTCAGCCCACGACTTCTGAGAAATACCATCCATCACTGTTCGACACAACCTACCGATTGAGTATTACAAGTTGTTCAAATTAAATTGAGATTGACAGGGGGAAAACTACGACTTCGATATCGTGTATCTTTATAAAAGCCATGCAACGGTCATAGAACTATCCAGTTCAATCGAAACCATTGAATATGCTACGATTCTTGCTGACGTTCTGCCTAGTAGCAGCCACTTTGGCCGATGGTAAGTTCAACTGACCATTCCAAACATCAACAATTAATATCCACGAACCTCCCCGCAGAGGTCCAAAACGGTCGCATCGTCGGCGGTCACCAGGCCGGCCGTGGCCAGTTCCCGTTCCAGGCCTCGCTGCGCAACGCCCGCCACGTGCACACCTGCGGCGCGGTCATCATTAGCGACCGCTGGCTGCTGACGGCCGCCCACTGCACGCTGAAGAGTGCGCTGTACGATATCCGTGTCGTCGTTGGATCGCCCGATCTCGAGGACGGTGGCGAAAGCTACAACCTGGCCCAGATCATCGAACATCCGGACTTTAACCAGGTCACGCTGGAGAACGACATCGCCCTGCTGCAGACGGCCTACCCTCTCACGATGAGCAACCTGGTGGCGGCGATCGAGCTCGGGGACTCGTACCTCCCTGGGGGTGAAACGGGAACCATGTGCGGCTGGGGACAGACCTCGTACGGGTCGACCACACCACGCCGGCTGCAGTACATGCAGACCAAGGTGCTGAACAATGAGGAGTGTCGGCTGCGCCACAGCATCCAGAACCGTCAGCGGATCTCCGAGAGTAACCTGTGCACGTATATTCGAGAGGGAGCCGGAACTTGCATGGGAGATTCTGGAAGTGCGCTGGTCTTTGACAGCAAGCTGGTTGGATTGGTTTCGTGGGGAGTCCCGTGTGCGTCTGGAATGCCCGATGTGTTCACCCGGGTTGCCAGCCAACGGGCTTGGATCCTGAAGACCACCGGAATCGGAGCTTAAGCTAAACCGAGAGTCTTGTGAATGGGTGAGGGGTCAACGAGGTTAAAAATAAATATTTTAAATTCAACAAATCAACGCTGTTGTGCTATCCTGTTGCACGTCGCTCTTTGACGTTGGATAAACAATAAGTAAAGCACGCAATGTAAACAATAACAAACACAGTACACCATTCTGTGTGCATTATCTCGAAGTTTGGGTTGAATTTGGTTGCCCAAGTCCCAAGTTATAATTACAATATTTTACGGTTGTTGGACATATACGTGTGTCAAACGCGTTTTGAACTCTTTAAAAAAATTCACAAACTATGATGCTTTTGTTTGGAAATCAATCATCGCTATGTTAAAGATTTAATTCATTTCAAATGTTCAAGATTCTCCATGGTGTTTTTACAGTTTCAGAACTAATTCAGTGTAAATTAATTTAAATAAGCAAGAGTTGCCGTAAAACACACCGTCTCTATATTTCGAAGCCAGATAAGACATTGTTTGATCGTTTTTTTTTGTGTGCAAAAAGTTAAAATATAAATTCTTTATCAGCGCGGGCTTGTCACACGAATCAAAATCGAACGATTTTATCAACTCGCCACTGCTGGCACTGCTGGGTGTCAAACGTCTAGATAATGCTCACGACCCAATCGCGAATCGCCGAAACGCGCACAAAGACGTCCGGGCGGCCAGTGGCGCACGGGATCTTCCACGAAGCCACCGCGATGGCCATGTTGTCCAGGGTCAGCGCACCCCCCGCGTCGTTCTACAAAGCAAGTTGAGGTTAGGTTGAGATTTCATCAAGTTTCTCCAGCGTTACTCACCGTACACAGTCCCTGTCCCTCGCGGTTCAGCGTGCACAGCGAAGACTCCCCAACTCGCACTCCGTCCGCTCCCAGGAAGTTACGGCAGTTGTCGTTGTTGATCACGTTCAGGTTGACGAAGTTCAGCGCGTTCGAGTTGCCGCTTCCCTCCTCGGTGTGACCCCAGCCGAACATGCGTCCACGGCTACCCGGCTCGATGAAGTTCGCGTCCAGCTGGATCGGCTGCACGATCGAGGTGAAGATCACGTTCTGAATGGTCTGGAACAGGGCCACGTTGAACTCCAGCGTGTTCTGGTTGAACTGCGGGTGGGTGATGGTCTGCAGACCGTAGTACGGAGCGGCAACGGTGTTAAGGAACCGGGAACCCAACACGGCCATCGTCGCACTGGACAGACGTCCCTGCATGCAGGTCGCCGCCGTCAACACGAACCGGCTGTTCAGCAGGGTACCTCCGCAGAAGTGGATGTTCAGCGAGTTCCGCATCGACACCATCCACGGGGCTTCGCCCTGTTCGGCCGGAATTCCACCGGCGATCCGCTTGTCCGCCGTTGGGACGGCCACGGCGGCACCTACCAAGAAGACCACAAGCAAAGCTAAGCGACTCATCATTTACGACTAAAGAAGCGCCTTGCCTAGGGTAATGATTTTATAACGTTACGGGTACCAACTGAGGCTTGGAATCCAGATAAGCTGATTGACGGTACAAACTCAGATTATTCCAGTTTGTGGTCTTACGGGGATTACCACCAAAAGGTGAACAGAAGTGAAATGTTTTAGCAATTATTGATGGGTTTAGATAAGACTATGCTTAGTACTACCCGCACGATTTAAACCAGGATAGAATTCCAACTTGTGACGTCTCGTGACGTACACTTAAACTACCTCAGATTTTTTAAATCATGTCATACATCTATAATTTGAATGAAGTTCATTCATAGAATTATGTGGATTTATTAAACCATGAAACAGGGCAGTATTCAACCTACTAGCCCTAAAATATTCAACGTATTTTGACACATTTCTGTTTCATGACTCAAATCTCAAAAATCCATAAACGTACAAAAATAAATTATGATTATAAATTAAATTTTATCGATAAATTTAATAAGAGACCATCCATAAACCACGTAAACACTTTAGGGGGGGGGGCTTATGGCGATTGTTTACGATCCATACAACAAAGTTTTTTGTGTATGGACAATTGTCCACGAGGGGGTGGAGAGTAAGAGATTCCCAAAAATGTGTCCACGTGGTTTATGGATGTTCCCTTAAAAAATTAATAGTAAATTAACCACCAAGAAAAACCGATCTCTCCTACTAACGTTTGAATCCGCTACTTCTAACCAGATGGCGTACAAGTTTTGCTGACCGATAAGCTCCGTAATCATATCACAGACAAATCACATTAAAGACCGCGATTAACATTTCATCATAGCGAAAAAAGGTTCGCTTCAGTTCAATAAAAATATAACGCAACACAACAAAGAGATAAGCAATTATAATTTCTTTAAACAATGTTTTCACGTGTTTTGTTCTACCTAAAATTACTGCCATTTTTTATGTATTTTGAATTAATCGAAAAAATTATAGCAAGATGATGATTTGAAAAGAGAAGCAAATAATAGCATAACGATTTCACAGTTAGACTTTTCTTTGTATTTTATTTTATTTGAATAAAACTGTGCTCATGCATTCTCTACGTCAACAAAAAATCATTTTTCATCATAAGTTTTTCTATATAAGTCTCCATACAATTTTTGGGGCTAGTCAGTCAATTTTGAGAAGGGATTTTGTGATTGAATTGGTGTATTCGGCAAAATTCTTGGTTATGACAAGGATTTAAAAAAAAATAAGTCTAGAGTTTTTTTAAAGGTCCAATAAAGTATTGAGTTTCATATGGTTAGAGGACTCATTCAAAAAATGTCTAGAAGTTTACTTATTCAACTTTTAATGATTAATAGTATAATTTAAAAAAAAAATATTTCAAGTGCAATCAGCTGAAATCAATTTGAACTGAATTCCCCTGCGTGTACAATCATTGTTAGCATGTTTGGGTTGGTTTAAAAAAAATATGAATTTCTGAAAATTTTCGATGTTTAGTATTGCAAAAAAGTTTCGATAATTTTTTTGTTTGAAAAAAAATCCATATGAATAGAAACACATCCATATTTTGATCCCAAATATGATAAAATTAACAAAATTCATAAAATATTTAAATTTCAAGCCTACGTATCAGTTTTTTTTTATTTAAAAGCAAATTTATTTGTTCATGAAACAGTAACAATTTCCTATTGGATTGAAATATTTACAAAAACATTCAGGTAATTAAGAAACCTTCACTGTTTTTTTCTTATTGTAATAAAATCAGAGTAATCCAAGAACGATGAAAATACACTAATATTTAGTAATACATTTTTCGTAGAAAAATATAGTTTCAATCAAAAAAGGGCGCAATTTGCGAAAGTTTTCGCCCAAAACTATATTTTTAAAAAATTGTTCGGTGTCGTTTGAAAAAAAACACATTATTTTCTTTTATAAGATCAACAAAAAATATGTTTTTGTGTGAAAAGTAAGATATTAAAGATATTAAATTTAAGATTATATAAAGGGTTATTGTTCCCTTAAGAAAATGCTGCTAAATTATTAAAGCAATGTATATTTCCGCAGAAGCATTCTTGCTAAACATCATATAAAAAATCAAAATGTTTTCTGAATCCGTAATTTCATTTTGCTTTTAAATTTATTTAATCTGTAAACCTCTGGACACTAATAAACAGCTTCTACTGGTGAGATATACTCTACATATAACATTAAGCTTCTTTGAACCAACCTTTGAGCACTTGACTCTTAAAAATATAAATAATTTCATTATTAATTACTATTCAATGTTTTTGACTCACTTCCCGAGCATGGGTAAATAACAAGGGAAATGCGTAATAATACCTTTCTCTGGCATCAATACCAAATTTTGGTATTCCTGGACCCTTTAAAATTTGTCTTAAGGATTATGCAAGAGCAAAATGTGGTATCATACTAATTTAAGGTATTGTTTTGATATTGCAAAATTGCAGAAAATGTCAATGATCGAACACCAAATTTTGGTATTCTTTTGGTATTACAGTATTTTATCAAATTCCTCTGCAACTATGGGAAAATTTTGACCAATTTTGACAAAATAATTAATTTTGCGCTATAGAGATGTCTCAAAGCGTATGCTTTCATTTAAAACCGGAAATTTCAAACTTGATTTTAAACATTTTTGATATACCCCCTAAAGAAATGACTTGAAATTGTTGAAAATTTTCTAAGTCAGGATGGCACATTTTGGTATTATTTTGGTATTTAAGTGTTTTATCAAATTCCTCTGAAACTATGGGAAAATTTTGACCAATTTTGACAAAATAATTAATTTTGCGCTAAAATGATGTCTCAAAGCGAATGCTTTCATTGAAAACCGGAAATTTCAAACTTGATTTTAAACATTTTTGATATACCCCTACAGAAATGACTTGAAATTGTGGAAAATTTTCTAAGTCAGGATGGCACATTTTGGTATTATTTGAATATTGAAAGGTTTCATAAATTTTCTCTGAAACTATGGGAAATTTGTTAAAAAAATTTTACGAGTTAATTAATTTTGCGCTAAAATGACTTGAAACCCAAAAATGTTAAAGATGATTTTAAAAATTAGTGTGATATACCCACTAATATTTTTTTCAAAAACGTTGAAATATCTCTATGTCGGGATAACCAAATACTTTGAAAAACGAGTCAATCGACAGATTAATGAATTTTGGTGAATTTAAATTCAGTTTCATTTTAATAATACTTATTTTTCAATCTTGTTATTTTTCAGAAGCTTCAAGAACTTCAAGCACAGGCCGTTCATCAATGACAAATGCATTCGGTGTGGTGAAGAATATCACTAATAACAACATGGAATCATCAGGTGAGTAGATTTGGCTGTTACATATGAATAATTTCCGTTTTTTCACTAACTGCAACTGCTGCACTAAAAATGGTATGAAAATACCAAATTTTGGTATTACTTGTTCAAATACCAGCGACCATAATGTGCTCTTTGTTGCCCAGTAATAGATGGTAAAATACCATGAAATCATACCAAAATCATGTATGTGAAAGACCACAGAAATACCAAAATATGATTTTCCAAGGGCGCGGGAATGCCTAAAAATAAAACCATGGCAATACCAAGTTTTGGTATTCAAGCAATGTTCAAAAATCCAGAAGACCTCAACTTGGTGTTGAAATGGTTTTATTTTGAGGTTTTATTTTACCCTTGGAATAACATGGTTTGGTATTGTTGTGCCCTTACACATACAAGATTTTGGTATGATTTCATGATGTTTTACCATCTATTACTGGGCAACCAAGGGCACATTTTGGTCGCTGTTATTTGCCCAAGTAATACCAAAATTTGGTATTCCCGTGTTATTTACCCCTGCTCGGGTTTGTTGACTATGTAGAACGAAATTCAGAAAATCATATCAGATAATATACGTAATTAAATTCAATTCCAAACATTTTAAGAATTACCCGGGAAGACGGTAATAACAAACTTCATGCCATTTTAATAACAAATATTGTTAAAATAACAAAAAGTGTTATTGGTTGACAGCAAAAACAACTTTGGAATAACATTTTTTGTTATGGAAGAATAACTCCAACTGTTACTGGGATGATCGGATTAATTGTTAAAATAACAAAAAATTATAACAAAGATTTGTTTGAAGAATAACTAAAAATGTTATTAGTATGTTATTACAATAACAATCCAATAACAAAAAAAAACATATCGACGAATAACAATTTTTGTTATAAATAACATAAAATGTTATTGGCCTAGTATTTTAGAATATCAAAAAATGTTATTCCCACGTTTTTTTTTTCTAATTTATATTTATTCAAATTTCTTTTCCATGTACATTCATTCAGTTAAAATATTATTGAGTGTCCAATCACAAACGATGACTTTTCACCTCAATTTTAAATACTAGCAACTTTCATTTATTCGTGAAATATTGTAGCTTTCGCTATTCAGTGATTTCAAATGTAGGAGGTCCTACATGTACAAAAGGGAAAAGGGATACTTTAAAACTAACTTATAAACTATATAAAGAGCGGATCAATGCAGCTGAAGACTGCAATGATTTTTGTCGAAATGCATCAATTATCTTATTGGACATAACATCCAAAGTGTCAACTTCGGCTAATTGATGAAGTTCACTGGTGCTGAACCAGGAGGAAGTTTCAGAATCATTTTCAGAATTTTGTTCTGAATCCTCTGAAGTTTTTCTTCCTGGTTAAGCAACAGCTTGTCCAGATCGGCACAGCATAAAGCATGGCAGGTCTGAAAATTTGTTTATAAATTAACAGTTTATTCTTGAGACAAAGTCTAGAATTCCTGTTTATAAGTGGATACAAACATTTAATATATTTGTTACATTTAACCTGGATACTTTCAATGTGATCCTTGTAAGTAAGGTTTTGTCAAAACCAAGTCCAAGATATTTCACTTGATCCTCCCACTTTAAATTTACCTCATTCATCTTTATAATGTGATGACTTTTTGGTTTAAGAAAATCAGCCCTTGGTTTGTGAGGGAAAATAATAAGTTGAGTTTTGCAGCATTTGGAGTAATTTTCCATTCTTTCAAATAAGAATTGAAAATATCCAAGTTTTTGTAATCTTCTTGTGATGACACGAAGGCTTCTGCCTTTGGCGGAGATGCTTGTGTCATCAGCAAAAAGTGATTTCTGACATCCTGGGGGCAAATCAGGCAAGTCAGAAGTAAAAATATTGTATAAAATTGGACCCAAAATGCTTCCTTGAGGGACGCCAGCACGTACAGGTAGTTGATCAGATTTGCTATTCTGATAACATACCTGCAGAGTACGATCCGTCAAATAATTTTGAATAATTTTCACGATATAAATCGGAAAATTAAACCTTTTCAATTTCGCAATCAAACCTTTATGCCAAACACTGTCAAATGCTTTTTCTATGTCTAGAAGAGCAGCGCCAGTAGAATAGCCCTCAGATTTGTTGCTTCGAATTAAATTTGAAACTCTCAACAACTGATGAGTAGTTGAATGCCCAAGGCGAAATCCAAACTGCTCATCAGCGAAAATTGAATTTTCATTAATGTGCGTCATCATTCTATTAAGAATTATTCTTTCGAATAATTTACTAATAGATGAAAGCAAACTAATGGGCCGATAGCTTGAGGCTTCAGCAGGATTTTTATCCGGTTTCAAAATCGGAATTACTTTGGCATTTTTCCAACTACTGGGAAAATATGCCAAATCAAAACATTTGTTGAAAATTTTGACCAAGCTACTTAAAGTTGCTTCTGGTAATTTTTAATTAAAATGTAAAAATGCCATCCTCACCAGGGGCTTTCATATTTTTAAATTTTTGATAATAGATTTTATTTCATTCAGATCCGTATTAAAAACTTCATCTGATGAAAATTCTTGTTCAACAATATTCTGAAATTCTATTGAAATTTGATTTTCAATAGGACTCAAAACATTCAAGTTGAAATTATGAGCACTCTCAAACTGCTGAGCAAGTTTTTGAGCTTTTTCCCCATTAGTTAATAGAATATTATCACCATCTTTTAAAGAAGGGATGGGTTTTGAGGTTTCTTAAGAACCTTTGAAAGTTTCCAAAAGGTTTGGAATAAGGTTTAATTTGTTCGACATCTCTTGCGAACTTTTCATTTCGCAGGAGAGTGAATCTGTGGTCAATAACCTTTTGCAAATCTTTTGAATTCGCTTCAGTGCAGGATCACGAGAACGTTGATACTGTCTTCGGCGAACATTTTCAGACGAATCAGAAGCTGAAGATCGTCATCAATAATGGGAGAATCAAATTTGACTTGGACTTTAGGAATAGCAATATTCCTAGCATCCAAAATTGCATTAGTTAAAGATTCCAAGGCTGAATCAATATCAGCTTTGGTTTCTAAAACAAAATCATGATTTAAATTATTCTCAATATGATGCTGATACCTGTCCCAATTAGCTTTGTGGTAATTAAACACAGAACTATTGGGTCTGGTAACTGCTTCATGAGAAAGTGAAAAAGTTACTGGAAGATGATCAGAATCAAAATCAGCATGAGTCACTAAAGGACCACAATACTGACTTTGATTTGTCAAAACCAAATCAATTGTTGATGGATTTCTAACAGAAGAAAAGCAAGTTGGCCCATTCGGGTATAAAACCGAATAAAGACCAGAAGTGCAATCTCTGAACAGAATTTTACCATTGGAATTTACTTTTGAATTATTCCAAGATTGGTGTTTGGCATTAAAATCACCGATGATCAAAAATCGAGATCTATGCCGAGTAAGTTTATTCAAATCCCCTTTGAAATAATTTTTATTTTCCCAGTGCATTGGAATGGCAAATATGCAGCTGCAATCATAATTTTCCCAAAAGAAGTTTCAAGTTCAATGCCCAAACTTTCAATAACTTTTAACTTAAAGTCACGTAACGTGCTATAAGTCATACTACGGTGGATAACTATTGCAACTCCACCGCCATTTCGATTCATTCGGTTATTAGTTATAACTTTATAATCTGGATCACTTTTCAAATAAGTGCCAGTTTTTAAAAATGTTTCGGTTATAACAGCAACATGCACGTTATGAACTCGTAAAAGTTGAAAAATTCATTTTCTTTCGCTTTTAAAGAGCGAGCATTAAAATTCATAATATTGATGGAATTACTTAGATCCATGATTAAACTTCAGGGTAAGAACAACATCATTCGCAAATTTTAATCCAATCTGGATTGCTTCCATCATGGATGTAGCATTACTCATTGTTTGAATCAAACCAAACAGTGAGTTTTGCAAAAAGTCATTTTTCAAACGTAACATCGCCGAGATCAGAAGATCCCAAAGCGTTGCCAGCAGAAACATTTTCAAATGAGATTTGAGGTACCTGCCCAATTTCAGAAAGATTGGTAGAGGATTTAAAATTCGTGGATGAACCCGAAACGACGTTAGCATAAGAAATGCCATTGTTGTTACCTAACTTTTCCACGGTAGGGGTATTTCTAGAATTGTTCGAGTGAGACAGCACGAACGTTTGATTTAAAGATGCAGGTACAACCTGACTTTGAGAAAATTTCGGTTTGGATTTCGGCTGATGCTTAGCACGAGAATCCAAAACCTTTTTTCTGATGGGGCAATCCCAGAAATTTGATTTGTGATTTCCACCACAATTTGCACATTTAAATTGGGTGACTTCTTTCACGGGACAATTGTCCTTGTCGTGAGAAGAATCCCCGCAAACCATGCATTTTGGAACCATAGCGCAATGATCAGTACCGTGACCAAATGCCTGGCAACGCCGGCACTGGGTCAGATTCTGGCCATTACCGCCATGTTTCTTAAAATGCTCCCACTTTACCCGTACATGGAACAAAAACTGAACTTTGTCCAAACACACTAAAAAAATATGAAATTCACATGTAACATAATCTAGAATATGACAGAAAATTAGCAAACTTAATCACAATTTCAACATGATTTTACATCCTACGTAACGTAATATTCATCTTACCATGAAAAACGACGATTTGCAGCAAGATGTCAAATTAAATTTAATTTTGTGTTTCATTTGATGTAATTTCATGTCTTCGGCGATGCACATAGCTGGAGCATCAAATTTAACTCAATATTACACTTGATATATCACAATTTTACCCACTTTGAACCTCAAAATTGTTGACTCGCAACGCACCGTGTAGAAGTGTCACTGTCAGCCATCTTGAGTTGCAAAACAAAGTTGAGTGGAGTGTTGTTTCCCGGTGGACATAATTTTGTCGATGGCAAACTCAAATGCAGAAGAACCGGCAAGGTCCGGTGTGATTCTAGTGCACGGAATCGAGCCCTTGGTTTTTACGGATCAGGAGAAGTCGATAACTCCGGTGACCAGTCAGAACCGCTTCGGTAAGATAATCGTAATTTCAGGATCGATACTTTATTAACTATTTCGTCCCTTCTCAGGTGGTGAATGCCGCAGGGTTCGCCGGAGTCAATTTTGCCCATCTCTCAACGTGGAACAGATTTTCTAACCATTCGTTCAGATGGGCCAGCGTGGGAAGGAAAACCGGTGGTTGTAGCCTGCTGCCGAGGCCAGAGGCAAGGGTGAGCAAGGGCCCGGCCCAGATTACAAACATCGACGGATTCGGATTGACGTAGCGCGCGGTGGTGGTGCGACAAAATCCGTTCGATGATCATGCTGGTCTGACGTCACTTCTCAAGGTTTGGCCGGGCTCAAGGTTTGTCAAGAAGCATCGGAAGAAGCCGGTTCCTGAAGGTAGCTTTGTGTTGGATTGAACAACGTCGTCTCCGGTCGATTGCTAGAAGTCAGATGATGTCGGTGAAAAATTCCGTTTTCGGCGATAACAATCGAGCTTACTCGCTCGTGCTAGTGAATCAAAAATTGTAAACATGAAAAAAAGTGAAAATAAACTTGAATTTTTTACACATAAGCAAATTACGAAATCCTTTATTCATAACCTCAAAATACCAACTCTTTTTCTTCCACTTAAAATTACATCGTATGAAAATTACATCAACGAATTTTAAAGCTGATTTAAAATTCAAAGGCACAGAAAGCTCATGTAATGTTCAAATCTGATGTAATTTTCTGTCAAGTTTGACGCTCCAGTTATGTGCATCAAATAGACAGAATATTACACGATTATTTTTTGGTGTGAATGTTTCAAATTGTTGATTTCATTTCTGTTGAAATGAATCAGATAAAATTGTGAAGTCAAACCAAAGCGAGAAATATTCCCGTTTGATTTTTTCTTCATTGGTATTACTTGGGATGGGGCAAAGCCAAGCAACACCTTAAGTTCGTTTTTGATCTCATCCACCGACAAGTCGTTGGAGAGACCTTTCAAGACCGCCTTGAATGGCCGAGCATTCTTGGTCTCATACGTGTAGAAATTGTGTTTGTGGTTTTCAAATAGCCAACAAAAGTTTGGTGATCTTGTAAAGATTCCGTCAACAAGCGACATTCTCCTCTTCGACCAAGCTGGAACGAAACTTTCAAATTGCAAGTTTCCTTGCAATTCTTCAGTTGCGTTCGAAAGCTGGCCAAATCGGAGACGGAAGTCACTACAATTGGCGGAGCCTTTACTCGTTTCTCGACGGCAGAAAGCTCAGTACGAGGAGAAGGTTCCTTGTCATCAGTTTCGGATAAAACACCGAAACTGTTTGTCAATGGAATTGGAGGATTGACCTCACATTCAGAATCAGAATCAGACCTCAGAAGAGGCTGTTTTCTTTTCTGTTTCCGTTAGCCGGTTTAGCGTTCAAACGCTTCACCGACGTAACGACCAAATCTTCAGAAGATTTGCGTTTACCTTTGTTTTGACGCATTTTGCAAGCAAAGTTCTCTTAAAAAGATGGCTTCGTTTGTAAAATACAACAAAATTTCAGGCGGGGTTAGTCTTGAAAAGACTGTTTAGAATTTTGGAAAATAACTCAGGTAGTCTTTAAAAAGACTATGAATTTTGTTTTGAAATAACTCTGAGCTTAGGTAGTAAAAAATACCGCAGCTCTAGTGTCCGTTCACCACGAAGGTTCGCAAGACACTGTTATTCCCACGTTATTTCGTCTGCTCGGGTAGTACAATCCTTTTGTATTGATTTTAATGTATTTAAATGTACATTAATGTAAACTAATTGGATGCACTGTATTAAAAACGAAATGCTCTTAAAAAATCAAATGTTGCACCACAAACAAATTTCTCATAATTGAGTTTCGGCAACACAAACACTCCACCCCATGCATGCAGATGCAGCAGCTGAACAAATCTCCCGTGTGTTCGCAAGTTCGCCAGGCGCGCTCAAACAATCTCTAATAAATTATTAAGACAAATGGAAAGTTGCACCTACCATCACCAACAACTCCCACACAAAGCTCTCCAGGAGCAAGAAACAAGCTTATCAAGCAGAGCTCCCCAAAAAGTCCCTGCCAGAGCCAGTCCCCGAGCTTCGGCACTAAGTTCTAGACCAGAGAAGTGCCAGTAAATGTTGTAGGTGACAATCCCTTATGACAATTTGCACAGACTTTATGGCAGTGGCCAAATGCAGAGTTCCCCCAAACCCCCCTTTATCCCTTGAGAGAGAGAAGCTCACAAAAGTCCTGTGCAAATTTGAGTTGGAATTTTGAAAAGCTGGTCCAGCCTCGCCCCGCCCGGAAAATAAAATTTCCACCACCCTCACTCACTTTTGTTTCTTTAGAACTAATTCAGTTATCCCTTCGTCCCCGGGTGGACTGTCATACAAAAAGTTAACGGGACGGGAACAATTACGCCCACGCGCCCAAATTCCCCATCCTGCGTAAAGAAAATGGGCAAACTGAGCCCCGGAATTGAATTGAATTAAATTATATTAAATTTGTTTGGCAAATTACTTCTGGCGACGAAAGCGCTAGGATGGCGCTGTAAATGAGTTACAGGGTTGCCTAAATGTTGGCGAAAGGTGTGGAAAGTGGGCAAAGATTAAGTTTTAAGTTGTTGCATAACTTTGGGCGCATTGTTTACTTTTTTGAATCGCATTCAACCGTCAAGCTTGAAAAATGGCCACCATTTGGCAGAATCTGACTAAAGTCATCGCGGCAAATAAATAATAAATCGCCTACAATCGGTGCAAAGCAAGGCACCTCCACCGTAGTGAATAGCTCCTTTCACTGAACGGCATCATCGCATTAAATTATACCTGGGCAGCAACAGCAATATGCAGTGCCACGTGTGCCGGCAACGTGGCGTAAACATGGCGGCAAATAGAGGAATATATGTGTGAGAAACCTCCTTTCATTGCCGAAGAAAAGAGCGCCAAATACGATGGTTTGCTTCCCGGAATGGGATGGTTTGCCCCTTTTATGACGGAGGAAAAAGGGAAGATTTTCTTTCATATTATTATATAGAAAAGAACGAATGCTGCTGCCGTTACCAGCATCTATCGCATCAAGGTTCATAAATCATAAGTGGAGCAGCAATGCTGAATTGGACTCTGAATGGAAACGGACTGATATTTAATACAGAGTTGGATTGGAAGTTTTATTTGCACTTGAATGGAAGAACTTTTGTCGAGAGACTCTAAATAGAATATTTTAAACGTATCTGGAGTGAGTGTGCCTTGTTATTGTGCAAGTTTTCTCTAAACTTTTAAATTTTTTTCATTCAAAAGTCGTGTAATTATTAGAATTAACCTAAGAAATTCCACAGCTCAGAAATTATCATGTAACTTCTGATAATCTTGCAAGAAACATTTTTTTCTTTTAGCCTTCCTCACCTCACTGAAAAAAGACTTAAAAATCACTCGAAAAATGAACTTTTTGCCAAATGTTGCGTGTTTCAAATACGATTTTTTTTAACCAAAAAAAAAGTCATCGCTCAAATTTAGAAGCCGATTTTTAATTTGGCAGTTCCGTTGTGAAACTAATTGTTTTTCTTGTCATTCTCGCATGATGGAAAGGCCTAATTACTAAATAAAAGAATCGAAAAGTAATACTTTTCGATACAAGTCGGTAAACTTCATTGGATAAATGTACAACTCGTGCTGAAAATAATTTCTTTGTGCAGCTTGTTGCATAAACTACTATTTAAATCTTAAAATTTGAAATACTTAATTTTTGCACCCAATCTATTCTGAAAAAAAAAATAACATGAACTAAACATTGGTATGCAAGGAACAAACATATAGTATGATGACTATTTTATAATTTATAAAAAAAAATTATAAAAAAATCTGCTTAAAAGATACGCGTTTTTTTTTACACGGGAGAGTTACTGAAAAAATAGCAGTAACAAAACCTATTGACCAAGGATGCCAGATGCACAGATTTGTCTGTGTTTCACAGACATTTTAGCTTTTGGCAGACATTTTTTGGGTGCACAGACTTTTGATAAACTTCATTAAATTAAATTTTTGAAAACATATCAACCAAAACTTATTTTGTTAGCCTTCAAATGCTTAAATATGCAATTTCTGATGGGTTTCCATGACCGGTAATTGATTAGTAATTCTCCGCCAACTCACACAGCAGTTGCCCGACCCCTCTTCTATTTGCGTGAATTTTTTTTCTAAGGGGTAACTTTTGTCCCTGATCACGAATCCAAGGTCCGTTTTTTGATACCTCGTGACAGAGGGGCGGTACGACCCCTTCCATTTTTGAGCATGCGAAAAAAGAGGTGTTTTTTTTAATAATTTTCAGCCCGAAACGGTGATGAGATAGAAATTTGGTGTCAAAGCGACCATTATGTAAAATTAGACGCCCAATTTGATGGCGTACTTGGAGATCCGAAAAAACGTATTTTTCATCGAAAAAAACACTAAAAAAGTTTTAAAAATTCTCCCATTTTCCGTTACTTGACTGTACAAATTTTTGGAACAAGTCGTTTTTTGGAAAATTTAATGTACTTTTCGAATCTACATAAACCAATAAGGGTCATTTTTTCATTTATAACAAAATTTTTCATTTTAAAATTTCGTGTTTTTTCTAACTTTGCAGGGTTATTTTTTAAAGTTTAATAATGTTCTACAAAGTTGTAGACCAGACAATTACAAAAATTTTGATATATAAACATACGAGGTTTGCTTGAAAACATCACGAGTTATCGCGATTTTACGAACAAAAAGTTTTGAAAAAGTTTGTCGTCGTCGATCATGGCTACAGACACGGACGACAAAACAAAGAGAAACACAAAGAGTATATTTTTCAAAACTTTTTTTTGTGAAATCGCGATAACTCGTGATGTTTTTGAACAAATACCTTATATATACAAATCAAAAATTTTGCAATTGTCTGCTCTATAACTTTGTACATCATTATTACACTCTAAAAAATAACCCTGCAAAGTTAGAAAAAACACGAAATTTTAAAATGAAAATTGTTGTTCTAAATGAAAAAATACCCTTCTGGGTCAATGTAGATTCGAAAAGTACATTAAATTTTCCATAAAATGACATGTTCCAAAAAATTTTACAGTCGAGTAACGGAAAATGGGTGAATTTTGTTTTGGTTTTTCCGATGAAAAAAACGTTTTTTCGGAATTCTGAGTACGCCATCAAATCGGGCGTCTAATTTTACATAAAAGTCCCTTTGACACCAATTTCTATCTCATCACCGTTTCGGGCTGAAAATTATTAAAAAAACACCTCTTTTTTCGCATGCTCAAAAATGAAAGGGGTCGTACCGCCCCTCCGTCACGAGGTATCAAAAAACGGACCTCGGATTCGTGATCAGGGACAAAAGTTACCCCTTAGAACAAAGTTTCACGCAAATCGAAAAGGGGTCGGGGCAACTTTTCCCGATTTCGTGTGAGTTGGTAAAGAATTACCCTGATTTATGTACTTGAATTTTAGACAAATTCGCAGACATACACAGTCTTTTGTAAAGACATTTTAAATACCAAGTGGCATCTCTGCTATTGACACAAAATATTAACAGCAAAAAAAATTCCAAAATATATCTAAAACGAAGTACATCCTTAACAAAACATTCACGAAAAGTACAATAAGTGAAATAAATTTGTGTTTATTAATGTAGTTTTCAGCAAGAGCGAAAATAAAATATAAAAAAATAAATATATTTTCTACTTCAAATTATTGCAGATCGGTCTTCCGTTTTGGTGTCCAAAAGAAGCAGAGTTTTCCCAATCATTTTTTCATTGACTGGCCGATCATTGGCATCGGTATTCCCACGCCCTCCACCGATGACGATAGTAAATCAGATTTACTTTAAATTCTTGTTATCGCGGGTCTGGTAAAGTTGGACAATGAAATTTTGTAATTGTTTGGTAAGGAAACCCAAAATTACCCACCAACCAGATTACAAAGTCACTCGCGATAAGCGCCTAATCCCTTCGAGTCCAGGTATAAAAGCGTTCAGCACCGATTGGACCCGCTATCACTCGTTTCACAATGTTCCGTCTGGTTGTTTTGCTTGGTTGCGTGGCCGCGGCTCTGGCCGGAGCCCTCCCGAAGGAGTACACCGATTGGGAAGGCTACATCGTCGGAGGTTCGAACGCCGGCGAAGGCCAGTTCCCGTACCAGGTTTCGCTGCGTTCGGCTGCCGGAGCTCACTTCTGCGGTGGATCGATCGTCAACAACCAGTGGGCGTTGTCCGCGGCCCATTGCACCGTTGGACGCACCACGGCCAACACCTTCGTCGTCGTCGGAGCCCTGCTGCTGAACGCCGGTGGCCAGAGCCATCAGTCGAACTTGATCGTGAACCACCCCGGATACAGCTCGCTGTCGCTGGCCAACGATATCTCCGTGATCCGCGTGGCCACTCCGTTCGTGTTCAACGCGAACGTGGCTCCGGTTGCCCTGGCCAGTGCCTTCCTCGAGAGTGGAGCCGGTGCTCAGGCTTCCGGCTGGGGTCAGACCTCGCACCCGGGATCCCTGCCGAACCACCTGCAGTGGGTGAATGTGGACATCATCACGCTGGCCGAGTGCCGCAGCCGTCACAGTGCCATCAACGCCGCTCGCGTCCACGACAACACGATCTGCTCGTCCAGCCCGACCGGCATCGGCATGTGCATGGGAGATTCCGGCGGTCCGCTGTCGCACAACGGTGTCCAGCAGGGTATTGTGTCGTGGGGTATTGCCTGCGCCCAGGGCTTCCCGGATGTGTTTGCGCGTGTATCTTCCCACCGGGACTGGATCCTGTCGAACACCAACTGAGGGGTTTGCGGAGGGTAAAATAGGTTAGCGGTCAATAAAATGCAAAATGTTTTTGTTAAAATTTTGATTTGTTTTATTCTAACACTGTTGTTAAAATTTTGATCTGGAAATTTTTGCTAGTTAGTTTTTATTCGCCGGGCTATAGGCGCAACTTCGAGCTTAAAATACTTTTTTGACCAGTTTTGAGGACGCTGTATCTTTTGACAAAAGCAAGATAGCACCATGGTTTCTCCATTAAATTTCATATAATTCTCATTATTTTGATGTGTTGTATTCAAAATGTATCTCAAAATGAGTCATTAACCCCCCAACTCACACAGCAGTTAGCCCAACCCATCTTCGATTTATATGGAAAACAAGTCGAATCTGAGGTCCATTTTTTGATATCTCGTGCCGTATGAAATGTTGAAAAAATTAAAAGAAATATTAATGTTGGTGGTAAATATCAACCAAGTAATTTTTCCCATAATTTACTTTTACACCTCAGAATCGAACTTTTATGAATAACTTTGCTGGGTAACCAAAGCCACTCTTATGGCAGACGGGTATCCAGTAGGTTTATTGAATTATTTTAAGCATCTGTGCAATTTTGAGCGAAATTGGTTGAGATTAACCCATTGATACCCGAGCCTAAAGTTGGCGAACAAAAATGGGTTTCATGCAAAAATGACTTTTATAAATCGCTAATTACTTTTTAGGATCGAGTTTTACAGCTTTGGTATGTTGTACAAAGTTGTAGAGCATTAATTTTCCAATGAGAATCTCACTTTTGGGAATTTTTGGATGGAGGTGGCGCACCCTGCCGACCAAACCGAAAGAAAATTGGGCTTTCCATACTTTTTTTCGATTTTTCCTATACAAACTTCACCCCCGAGTATCAATGGGTACATTTTGACGATTTTGCCCATTTATGGTCCAGAGTCCTAAAATAGGAACAATATTCAGCTTATGAAGCGAGGTTTTGAGAAAAAATTCCATATTCTAGTAAACAGTAGACATAACTTTCCCTCACCTATGAGCCTGATTGGTTGAAACTACAATTTGTGAGAGCAATTTTATCACTTTTTCCCGTGTCTCATTGATGACTACTAAAACAGAAAAAAAATGTATAAATTTTGAAGTTTTAAATTGGAAGGTTAAATACTACCTTTTGAATGATGCAATATTATCTCAATTTAAATTGAAAAAGTGACAACAGAAAAGTGGTAAATGAATACCCTAGTTTTCAAATTCGGTTAAGCATGTTCGGGAAAAGATGCCGGATGCAAAATCAATCAGAAGATTTTTCTACTCTTAACCAGCAGATGATTCGCCGTTAAACCTGATTATTTTGCTGGACGAGCGGTTTTTTCCCTTTGGCCTTGTTGCAAAAAGGGATCAGGGGTTGTTTTTGAAAATCTCACTTTTGTGGAATATTTTTGGGATTTTTCGAGATTGTCAATCCAAGCAACTTTGTCCAAGACCAAGCAATTTTTTATTTATTTTATGAAATTGCATCTTTTAACATTAAAATTTACTTTTTACAATTCCGTCGTGAAACTGCATACTTTTCCTGTCATTCTGGAACGACAAAATAGCCTACTTTTCTGTACCAAAAATAACAGAATCGAATAGCAACACTTTTCAAAATAAATGCTGAAAAGTTCTTCTTTTCAGCACTGAAATGGGTGCTGAAAAGTTGAACTTTTCAGCACTTGTTTCGAAAAGTAACACTTTTCAACATTTTTTTGATTCAAACGAATTATTGACAAAATACATGAAAATTTGACATAATTTTTTTGAATTAAATATACTTTATTGAATCTTTCTTATAATAATTACATTTGGTTTACATAATAAGTGGTCAGCTGTGGCTCTTCAGCTTTAGTTTGCTTTTCGTGATTTAAACACTGTTCATTTTCTTAACTTTAAAAGTATATTATTTATCATTTTTGTAACACTAGGTACAATGAGGAAAAAAAAATTAAGAAAACATAACCTAACCTAAAACTAACTTAATCTTACCATAAACTAAACCAATCCTTGAATCAAGGGGTATTCAGAAATAGCACATTTTTCCCTGAATTTCAAACATTTTTCTTGAATCTTCTGATCCAACATTTTTACTTCTGCTAATTCATGAACCTCACTTGATCTTGTCCAGCCAGGAACATTCAAAACCATTTTGAGTACCTTGTTTTGGACACGCTGGAGCTTCAATTTATGAGTTCTAGCGCAACACTCCCAAACAGGTACTGCATACTCAATAACGGGGTAAATTATTTGTTTGTAAACTGCTAGCTTATTTTTCAAAGATAGCTTTGATTTTCTGTTAATTAAAGGATACAAACACCTGATGAGAATGCTGCACTTGTTCAATATTTTATCTACATGCTGCCGAAACAATAGTTTCGAGTCAAGTATGAGACCTAAATAGACAACTTCCTTTGACCAGGGTATCGAAACATCATTCATTTTAATCAAAACATCATCCTTTGGGGCAAATCTGGCCGATTTGGAAAGTGGAAAAATGATGGTTTGAGTTTTGGCTGCATTTATGCGAATTTTCCAGTCGCCAAAGTATTCGGAAAGAACGTCAAGACCCTTCTGAAGACGGCCAACTAAATATCTGGTTATTTTACCCTTATAAATAACGGCAGTGTCATCAGCAAAAAGTGACAACACACCATTACCAGGAAGAGTAGGCAAATCAGATGTAAAAATATTGTACAGAAGTGGGCCAAGAATACTTCCTTGGGAACCCCAGCATCAATGTTGAATAATCCAGAAGCAATCCCATTCAGAAAAACCCTGAACGATCTCTCCGAAAGATAGTGCTGGATAATTTTGATAAGATACATTGGAAAACCGTATAAATACAGTTTATGTATCAAACCATCATGCCAAACATTGTCAAAAGCCTTCTCAACATCCAACAAAGCCATAGCAGTTGATTTAGACTCAAGCTTGTTCTGCTTGATGATTTTAGTTACTCTCGTAAGCTGATGAGCAGTATTATGTCCCTTTCGGAAGCCAAACTGCTCATTCAAAATTATATTATTATCGTTGGTAAAATCCAAAAGCCTTGAATAGATGACCTTCTCAAAGAGTTTGGACAGACTACTCAAAAGACTAATGGGACGATAACTTGTTGGCGATGTTGGATCTTTTGAGGCTTCAAAATTGGTATGACTTTGCCCAGTTTCCAATTGGTGGGGAAGTAACCAAGTTGCAAACATTTATTGAAAATATTGGCTAGATGTTGAAAGAACTGATCACTCTGTTTTTCAACACTAGATTAAAATGTTATCAAAGCCTGGAGCTTTCATATTTTTCATTTGTTTAACTGCAACTTTGACTTCCTCACCAGAAACATGGGAATCTGCAGGAAATTCAAAGGTAGAGTCATTGATTGTTGAAATACTATTGGCAACTGATGTTTCTTTACGGCTGGTCATGGAAGCGCCAAGATTATGTGAACTAACAAAATGAAGCCCAAGTGCATTTGCCTTTTCCTCGGATGTAATCAAAGGAGAATCCTCAACAATAAGAGGAGGAATAGGCTTTGGTTTGTTTTTAAGAACTTTTGAAAGTTTCCAAAATGGTTTTGAATAATTCCCAAGCTGGCTTACATGTTTTGAAAATTCTTGATTTCTGATATTGTCAAGTCGGTCTTGTATGATTTTGTTCAAATTGTTCACTGAAATCTTTTGTCATAGTCCCCAGTCCGTTGATATTGTCTCCTATAAACATTCCTAAGTCTAATCAAGTGTTTAGTATCTACGTCAATATCAGTTACCTTAAAATTAACAGGAACCTCCCGAACGTTGGCAGCCTCTGCTTGGTTGATAGCCTGCTGGATCACCTCCAGCGAACGATCAATATCAGCAGAAGTTTCCGGGTGTTGATCATAGTCGATGTTGCTGTCTACCACTTGCTGAAACTGCTGCCAGTCAACGTTGTGGTAATCTTTCCGGGTTGGTTGCCGCTGCGGAGTAACGGAAGCTCCAACCTCCACAACCACCGGATAGTGATCAGAACTCAACTCTTCAAACACCTCAGGATGAGCCACGTTCTCAGCCATATTGGTAATGAAGAAGTCGATGATTGAGTGATTCCCAGACCGAGCCACCCTCGTTGGACGATCCGGACTCACAACGTTGTAGTATCCGTTTTGCAGATCGTTGTGCAGAATCACTCCGTTCCGATTCCTCCTGCTGTTGCCCCAAACTTCATGCTTCGCGTTGAGGTCACCAGCGATGATGTACTTTGCGCTCCGCCGTGTCAGCTTCTGGATATCGCCCTTCAGTTTTGCTGCTGAACCATCTCTGGAATTCACCTGACGTGGGCAGTATGCAGCAATGAAGAGTACTGGGCCAACCGAAGTGGGAATTTCCACCCCAACGGCCTCGATGATGTCCAGCTTGAAGTGTGGCAGCCGGCGTGGCTTGAGATCACGATGAACAGCGACAAGCACACCTCCTCCTCCAGAGGTGGTCCTATCGAGCTGCGTCGCGATCTTGTAGTTTTGCAGATAAACTTTTTCACCGGGCTTCAGATGAGTTTCCGTGATGGCAGCTACGTCGATCTCCTTCTCGCGAAGAAAATCCACCAGCTCTAAGTTCTTCCTCCTAATGGAGCAAGCGTTCCAATTCAGCAGCTTGAGGGACCTACGATCCATACTGGATGACGAACGAGGTCAGCACTTCAATCTGCTGGGTCTTGGTTTTGCATCCACGCAGTGCAGCGGACATCTGTTTGAAAATATTGAGGAGTTCGGTTGAGGTGTAAAGATCATTACCATTTTCCTCAACTGCTGGTTCTTGGGTTGGTCTTGGCTCCTGGCTGAAGCCCGGTGGTGGCGGTCTCGGCTCCTGGCTGGAACCCGGCCGTGGATGATTCATCTCAGCTCTCTTCCTGGGATCCAACGGCAACGGTGCCAAGTTCGGGACCTGGCGTCGCGGTTGAAGAGGTGGAAATTTTGCTCCACCAGGGCTGGAGGAGTTCTACGACGCTGAGGCTGATTCTTCGTCGATGCTTGCTGCCGAATTTTCACGAACTCAGCTCTCTTGGGGCACTTTCGGTCGGTTGACGAGTGCTCACCGTTGCAGTTGAGGCACTTCACCAGCGAATCTTGGATGCACTGGGATGTGATGTGCGCATCGGTACCACATTTGGCGCAACGACGCTTCAGGTGGCAGTTCTTACCTCCGTGCCCGAAACCCAGGCAGTTGAAGCATTGTGTGACGTCACGATGCACTGGTCGGTATCGCTCCCACGACACGATAATGTTGAAAACCGCTCGGATTGCCTTCAGCTCAGGAAGCGTCGTCGATCCCTTAGCCAAATGCAGCAGGTAGAGCTGGTCACGGTACTTGATGTCTTTGTTGCGTCGGCTCATTTTGTGCACGGCCAACACATCCAGTTTCAAAACTTTTAGCTCGGCAGCTAATTCCTCCACTGGCATGTCGTACAGACCTCTGACGACGATTTTGTACGGCTTATCCATGGCGACATCATGGGTAAAGTACTCCGCCTCGTTTTCGGTCAAGTAATCCTTGACCAGTTGATAGTGCTGCCTGGATTGCACCAGCACCTTAAATCCGTCCTGACACAGACGAATGTTGCCTTGGACTTTCCCAGACTTGATGAGTTCAACCAGCCCCGCTCGAAAGTCGATCGTTGCTGCTGATTGCCTCACATAAAAAGGAGGCAGTTTCTCCTTTCGCTGTTTCACTTCATTCTCCTTTGCTTCCGCTACCTGGTCCTCGTCAGGCAGTCCAGCGAACTTGTTGTTCTTCAATAGCTGCTCCTCGTGCGACGAAGAGTTCTCCTCCTCCTCATCCATCGGTACAGTACCGTCGCTCTTTTTCGTCTTTTTGCTGTTCGATGTCACTTCCAAAAGCACCTTCCTTTTGGAAATTCCCGGTTTTTGGCCATCAGTTGAGGCCTCAACCTTCCTTTTGGAAATTCCCACTTTTTTGCCTGCTTGAGCCGCAGGTAGGGCAATATTGCCGGCGTTTTGCGCCGGGACGCGACGAGTCATGTTGATTCAGACAACCTTCACCAACGAATGCTCGGATAACAAATGAAAATTTGACATAAAATTTCACTCAATTAGTGTTTTTCGGAATTGCAAAAAATGTTGTTTGGAACTCGTTGCAAAACTTGATTTTTTCAGCACTCTTCGTATTTATCCAACTCGGTGAACCTCGTTGGATAAATGTACGACTCGTGCTGAAAAAATCCTCTTTTTGCAACTTGTTGCATAAACTACTATTTCTACACATTAAAAATGTTTGTATTTAGGAGTTGCTTAATTTGGCAGGCCCAACAACTTGCGATCTGGACCACTGTGCAATAGCAATAAACAGTGCTGGAAGCTGGTGTAGACAAAAACATGATCAATATCTGTAAAGTTCCTGTCCAACTTTGTTGGAAAAGATTTCAAAACATCACACTACAGTATCTTACTATACTTTTGTGTGAAATTTTTGAATCCCCTTTCCGTGTGAATTTCAAATTTCAAACCTAATTTTGATAAAAAAAACTATCAATAAGATAGAGCAATTCCAGCTCAAATCAGGATTTTTTCTGGTACTTTTGTACACGACCCTCTCCGATTCCAATGAAACTTTGTAGACATATTATCTTAGGCCTACATAAGCCATTTTTGTGTAATTTTAAACCAATAGTACTCAAAAATAACATTTGAGAAGGGCGTACGATATTTAAATATTTTTGTATTTGTAATTTAAAAATTACTGTATCTCGAAGTCGTTGCATCGTATCAAAAAGTGGTCAAAGACAAACTTGTAGGAAATTGGACGGGCTTTCTGAAAAAAAACTAACTTGATCCACCTATGTGGTTTGAGCCTTCCTCACTTAATACCAAAAATGGCTGATATGATGGAATTGTACAAAAATTTCATCTGTTTTTAAGATCCGGAATAAAAAAGTACATAAATATCACTTAAGTGGCCATATCTCGAGACAGGGTTGCCAGATCTTTAATGTTTTAGACTCGTTGGAAAGGTCTTTTGATAACCCAACCAACGATGGGTCGGATGGTGGATCCGAACATAGTTTACATACATTTAAGTGAGATCCGGCATCCAAAAAGTTCATCATTATCACTTAAGTGGGCATATCTCGAGACAGGGTTGCCAGATCTTCAATGTTTTAGGCTCGTTTGAAAGTTCTTCTGATAACCTAACCAACGATGGGTTGGATGGTGGATCCGGACATAGTTTACATACATTTTAGTGAGATCCGGCATCCAAAAAGTACATCAATATCACTTAAGTGGGCATATCTCGATACAGGGTTGCCAAATCTTCAATGTTTTAGGCTCGTTGGAAAGAACTTCTGATAACCTAACCAACGATGGGTTGGATGGTGGATCCGGACGTAGTTTACATATATTTAAGTGAGATCCGGCATCCAAAAAGTACATAAATATCACTTAAGTGGACATATCTGGGGACAGGGTTGCCAGATCTTCAATGTTTTGAACTCGTTGGAAAGGTCTTTTGATAACCTAATCAAAGATGGGTCGGATGGTGGATCCGGACATAGTTTACATACATTTAAGTGAGATCCGGCTTCCAAAAAGTACATCAATATCACTTAAGTCGGGATATCTCGAGACAGGGTTGCCAGATCATCAATGTTTTGAACTCGTTGGAAAGGTTTTTTAATAACCTAACCAACGATGGGTTGGATGGTGGATCCGGACATAGTTTACATACATTTAAGTGAGATCCGGCTTCAAAAAAGTACATCAATATCACTTAAGTGGCCATATCTCGAGACAGGGTTGCCAGATCTTCAATGTTTTAGGCTCATTGGAAAGGTCTTCTGATAACCTAACCAACGATGGGTCGGGTGGTGGACCCAGACATAGTTTACATACATTTAAGTGAGATCCGGATATATGTGAAAACACATTTTTATACATAACTTTTGAACTACTTATCGAAACTTCAATCTGTATAAAACTCGATCTATGGGACCCTAAACCAAGTCAAATGCAACAGGTTCGGGTCAAATCGGTTAAGCCAATGCCGAGAAACATGAGCTAGTTTGTTGGTCACATACATACATACACACACACATACACACACACATACACACACACATACACACAGACATTTGTTCAGTTTTCGATTCTGAGTCGATAGGTATACATGAAGGTGGGTCTACGACGTTTATATGCAAAGTTCATTTTTAGAGCAGGATTATAGCCTTACCTCAGTGAGGAAGGCAAAATACACTGAAACAAAAATACACGCCACATCTATGAGATTTTTTGAATTTTAAGTCTAAAACTTAAATTCAAAGGTGATGTTACGATTTTTTTTCGTTCAAAATTTTTGAGGTTATAGCCTAAAATATAACCAAAAGACTGACGAAAAATACAGGATGGTATGTCTCTCCTAATAATATACAAAAATCATTTCCTAAAACTGTTTTTTTGAAAAGTGGTCTAAACGTCAAAATTTTTGAAAACCGGTAGTGGAAATCGATTCTCCAGACAATTTTACATAAAAGTCTCCACATTGACCATTGTCCTATGTCCAATCTTTGGGAAGATACAGCGGTTTTAAAAATTAAAATGTTGAAAATACGGGTTTTTCGTGGTTTTTGGCAATTTCTATATGACAGACTTGGTTTTTCAGTCTCGCAAATATTTTTACCGGAAAGCTCACCCAATTTCCCATAAGTTTGCTTTTGACAGCTTTTTGATTTATATCGTTTTTATATTTACGTAATCAAATTTACTATCCTGGTTTTTACCACACTGAAAAGAATATTCTCTTTTCAGTTATAAGCAATGTAAATTTTGATCCTACTTTTCAGGTGCTCCCAAAATAGAATTTAATTGATGTTTACAGAAGCTCTCTCTACTAACAACTGAGCTTCATTGCGGGTTTGCCCAAGACCTAACAGCGCTTCGAAATCAGTGCTTGTAATGTACTTCTTTGGGAAATTTCTGTCCCCAAAAAAAGAACACAATCGCTCGTTCGTTCGGTAGGCCGCAAGCTTATCGGAATTGCATCGTTTTCTCCCTGTTGACATGACGTATTGGTTCTGACGATGATGGTGGGTAAGGTGAAGGGGACGTCGATCGGCTCCAGGTGTAATAAATCACGGCCGCGGTCAATGTTTTTCGGATTTTACAGAAAACCCCAAAAAGAATACACGAACACAAACGGGCATCGGGTTATCGCTCGCGGGTCGGTAGATAAGACCCCCTTATAAATAATAGACCTTGTGGACGGCGTTGACCTAGACGATTGGAGGAGCCCAACCGAGTCGGAAATCATGTTTCGTTTGAGTCTGCTGTTTGTGGTCGCGTGTGCCGTGGCCGTCCTGGGCGGTTGTAAGTATTCTCGTCTTGTTGGTTGAGATTGAGCTGAGTGTTGATTCCTGGTGGAACTTTTTGCAGCGCTGCCCGCGGAGTACCTTGAGTGGGAGGGACGCATCGTCGGCGGTTCGAACGCTGGTTCCGGCCAGTTCCCGTACCAGGTTTCGCTGCGATCGGGTGCCAACGCTCACTTCTGCGGAGGATCGGTCATCAACAACCGGTATGCCCTGTCGGCGGCTCACTGCACCGTTGGACGTACCACGGCCAACACTCGCGTCGTCGTCGGAACTCACCTGCTGAACAGCGGTGGTATCTCACACCAGGTTCAGCGTATCGTGAACCACGGTTCGTACAACGCCAACACCCTGGCCAACGACGTGTCTCTCGTGCAGACCGCTTCCGTGATCACCTTCACCAACCTGGTTCAGCCGATCGGTCTGTCTGCCACCTTCATCAACACCGCTAGCGGAGCTCTGGCCTCCGGTTGGGGTCAGCTGGGTGCCAACGCCGGAATCCCGAACAACCTGCAGTGGCTGAGCACGAACATCATCACGCTGGCCGATTGCCGCAACCGTCACTCGGTGGCCAACGCTGCCCGTGTCTTTGACCACAAGATCTGTACGCTGAGCCCGGCCGGCCAGGGAATGTGCATGGGAGATTCCGGCGGTCCGCTGGTCCATGGTGGACAGCAGCAGGGTATCGTTTCGTGGGGTATCCCCTGCGGACTCGGCGCTCCGGATGTGTTCGACCGCGTGTCGTCGCACCGTGCCTGGATTCTGGCCAACGCTGTCTAAATCGGAATGAGTTTAGGTCTTTCGCAATAAAGTGATACAATTTTTGTTTTATGAAAAATGTTTAGAATCAATTTAATGATCACAGTTCAATTTTTCAGATCGCCGATTCAAGTTAAATTCAACAGTTTACAATTCGGAACCTAAACTTTTTCAGTTTAACAATCCAAGTTAAAAATCTAGTTAAGCACCATCCACCCTTGTTTTTTTTTAAATCCGCACATTTTGACAGTTTGGCAGTTTACCTGCTTTTTTGCCTGCATGCAATTTGAGTTGTTTGCGAGTTTGGCAAACTGTCAAACACGAAAAAGTGCGAGTTTGTTTGTCGCAGTCTAATACCTCATTGAGAAAACTATGTATAAAACCATAAAACTTTAAAAATGGAAGAAAATTATTTCAAAAGAGCTGATTATCGAATTTATTTCAACGCTCCCGTTTATGGATTTTGTCAACGCAGCCTGAAACTTAATCAACGAAACCCGAATTTCAACCAAGCGATGCGGCCACCATCACGGCTATGCTTTTCAAGGAAATTCAATTAATGTCACCAGAAAATGGCCATCAACACGTTAACCAAAAAAGGCTTTCCCTTTACCCTCACTGCGTAATCATCCGCACAAACTCCCCGTAGTCAATCTGGCCATCACTGTTGACGTCCGCCTCACGCAGCAACTCCTCCAGCTCCTCTTCGGTCAACTGCTCCCCAAACGACCTCAACGCGACCCGTAGCTCTTCCGCCGAAATCCGCCCATTCCCGTCCCGATCGAAGATCCGAAAAGCCTCCTGCAGCTGGTCCTCGTTGTTAAAGTCCTTCAACCGGACCGTCATCATGGCCACAAAGTCCCCGAACCGGATGCGGCCCTCGTCGTCGGTGCGGACCTCCTTCAGCAGTTCCTCGACTTCGGCGTCCGAGACGTTCTTGCCGAGGGCCCGCAGCACGGTGGACAGTTCCGAGCCGGAAATCGTTCCGTCGCCGTTGGTGTCGAACAGGGTGAACGCTTCGCGCAGTTCTTCGATTTGCTCCTTGGTCAGGGGGTCCGCGGTGGGTTTGGGGTGGCGGGAAGACGATGACATTGTGGGGACAGTTACTAGTGACTTAGACAGTTACAGTTACTTAGACTGCTAGGATTTCACAAATAAATTTGATATTTATTTATTTTTATTACAAATTTCTTTGGCAAACTTAAAAAAAATCGTAAATCAATCGAGGAGCAAAAAATTGACGCTGAAACTTAGATTTCTAATTTAATAACTTGTAAAATTCATTGTTAACTATTCAAATTAAACTAAATATTGTATATTTTTGTATTTTTTTTAACTAACAGGACACTTCTAGACTTTTAACAATTTTAAATTTTTAGACCACAGATCGGAATACGACATAAAACATTGGGTAAAAAAAATTCTCATAACTTCATTTTCATATTATAAAAATCCTGGGTAGTAGCATAACTGTCATAAAGTATAAATCATTTTGTGTTAATTTGTGTCAAAAAAAAATGATTTTTAAATATTTTTTTTGTTTTTGTAAAATTTTGGGTTTATTTAATTTTTGTTTTTTTTAGGATTGATTTTTAATTATTATTTGCAAATATTTCTTGAATTTTATGTTTCTTCTGAGGGGGTGAGCAATAAATAATAAAAAACAAAATTTAATTACCGGTGCCATATATTGGAATCACACAAAAAAAATGTTTTTAAGTGAGCCCAAACATGCTAAAAGCTAGATAGAGAAAGCATTTCAATTGGTTTCAGTCGATAAAAATTCTTTTTTTATTGTTCGTGCCCTTTAGTGGGGTGATAAAAACTATGATAAATGTTTGCAACGGATACTTTTTAAAACATTTGTTTTGCATTTAAAAATTTTTGAATTTTTAAATTTTAAATTTTTTTTTTTGATTTGAATTTCCAAATCGAAATGGTAAAATTTTTGAATTTTGAATTTTCGTTTCATTATTATGAATTTCGTTTCTATTTTTCTATCTGAGGTTTTAAAATATTCCGATTGTCAAATCAAAATATTGAAATCATAATAAAATTTAAAATTTGTAAATATATGAATAAAAATTTAAGAACATTTTTTTTAGAATTTCAGTTATTAGATAAATTTATCGCTGAATTTTCCAACTATTTTTTAAAGGAATTTTTGATTTTTTATCATCAATTCTCATCATTCTGCGTGTATCCTCCAGAGCAAGCAGCAGTTAAGTGCTCAGTGCTCTAGAAGTTTTTTCGAATTTTCCGCCGCAATCGACCGTGATTACCCGCGAGTTTGCTCCACCAGCATGCCGAAGGCCGGCCGTGGCCGTGGCAGTTCGAGTGCGGCCTCGAAAAACCCGCGAAGTTCGTCTACCGGCCGAGTGCAAAAAGGTAAACAAAACAACGCCGCCGCGTCGTCTGCCATCGCGCAGGGGAGCGTGTGCGCTGATGGTTTCAATCCGGAGTTATTGCACGCTAATTACCGTGTCCAGGATCGCAGCCCTATAAGAAGCAGACTCCGCTCAGGTACTTCCGGCAATCTGTCGACCGGTGGCGCATCAACATCCGCCAACATTCCCACCAGTAACAAGTTCGCGAGGCTGAGTGACGAGGAAACCAACAACAACAACACCGACGGTAGCAGCACTACCGACGACGACGACGATGATAGACGTGCACGCAAAAAAGGTAGTACGACAAAAAAAGATAATTCTCCGAAGGAACGAAGACCACCTCCAATTTTTGTTTTGGATACGTTGGCGGACGATGTTGACGAGTTGCTGGAAGGCCTCCAATATAGTCTGAAAATTGGAAAATCGAAAGTACAAGTGATTACTTTCAACAAAAAGAATTTCGACCTGGTGGTGAAAGAACTGAAGTGTAGCAACTTCAAGTTCTACACATTCGATCCAGTTGAGAAGACCGCGGTTAAGGTAGTCCTGCAGGGCTACCAAGACCGCCCAATCGCCGACCTGAAGGAACACCTCTCGGGTGCCGGAATAACGCCACGGGAGATAAAAGTGCTCTCGCGCAAGACAACAGTCACAGGTACGCACACTCTGTACCTGTTGTACTTCGACCGCGGCACCGTCAAAATCCAAGACCTGCGACGGACTAAGGCGTTGGACGGTTTTTGGGTAAACTGGCGGTTTTACTCCAAAAACCCAATGGACGTAGCGCAATGCCACCGTTGCCAGAAGTTCGGCCACGGCTCGCGGAACTGCAACCTCCGCCCCGCTGCGTGAAGTGCGGTGAAACACACCTCTCGGAGAAGTGTGCACTGCCGTGCAAGGCGGACTTGGGGACAAGGCAGAGCACACCAAGGCGCGCATCAAGTGCGCCAACTGTGACGGCAACCATACCGGTAATTACCGCGGATGCGTCGCGCGCAAGGCGTACCTCGAGGAGCAGGAAAAGAGGAAGAAGAAAGCAGCAGCATCCCACCCTTCTCAGCGGAATTCGAGCGCAACCGTTCCTGCAGCTGGACAGCGTACGGTTCCAGCGGACAACTCAGCGTTCCCTCCTGGATGGGGGCGATCGTTCGCCAGCGTGGTCGCTGCCGGTAGCGGCGATGCGGCCCAGCAAGAGGTTACCGGAGAAGATCTCTTCACCTTGCCGGAGTTTTTTGCTCTAGCTGGTGAGATGATGACGCGGTTCCGGACCTGCCGTAACAAGGCGGAGCAATTTCTGGCCCTCGGGGAGCTAATGATTAAGCACATCTACAATAGATAAAATATACTGTGATCTAGTTTAAGCTTTTTCTATTTCTATCCCCTTTCTTTTGCAATTTCAGTAAGTTTTTTTCTAAATTTTTTCTTACTTTTGGTAATCTCTTAGTCATAAGCAATAATCGTTCCAAAATGGATTGAGATTTAACATACAGCTGAAAGGAACTCCAAAACTCTGTTATGTTATAGCCCGCCAGCCTATCGAACTCCCCTATGGTTAAGTGAGATGGCTTAAGCGCCACTCCCGAAGGAGACCATCCACCTGTTTGTCGGTTTGCCCAGCCGTAGAGACCTCTCGAGGGGGGGTTCAGTAATCCCGTTTCGGGACAGGGAGTTCTGTGGGGGTGTAAAACGCGTCGGAGGTACTCCGACTAGCGTACCCAAGCCACTACCCAGGAAGGGTAGCTGAAAAAGAAACCGGAAACGGACTGGAGACCTCAGGGCGTGATTCATCACCTGCGGCCTTCAACAGTCTACCTGAACCAGATCTGCAAGAAAAATAGCCAATGGTCCAAGGGATTCGGAGCCCTGTCTCCAGTAGAAAAATAAAGTAAAATAGAATATTGAAAGAAAATCTACATTTATTTAAACGGTCGCGACCAAAACATGAGTCGACTCTTTCGGTCACCCTAGCATAAGTGTTTTATAGCTACTGTGTGTTTAGGTTAAGTGCAGCAGGAAAAACATTTGTAGTGTTTTGTGTTCGTTTATTTTACAGTGAGTCATTCATGTTTACGTACGTACGTTTGTGTTTGCCGGCGATCCTCCCCTCTTCCTTTCCCTGAGATCCTGTTACTTCAGTTCAGATTCTACCGTGTGTTTGTCTTCCTTCTTCTCTCTTCTTCTTCCGGTTTAGGTGTGTGTGCTATGTGCGTTTTATGTGTTCATTTTAGGCGAGTCGGAACAGTCTCGACAGACGCGGCGCCGCGCTACTAGTTGGTAAGGTTGGTAGCGGGCGAAAAGTGTGCCATGGACTTATCACTTAAAGCATGCTTTACTCACGGTTTGCGTTCGCTGTCGACGATCACGTGGTCGTCTCGATACCTGTTCTGCTGCTGCGGGTCGGTTTCGAAGAAACTCGGTGGTTTGGTCGGTTGGTGTTCTTGCTGCGGACGTCTACGACGTCATCACTTGCTGCTGCTGCTGTTGCTGCTCTCCGGTTAGCACCGGACGGGACTCGAGCACGTGGTTGGTCGCACCTGCGAGGGAACCTCGACGACCTACTTTTGAAGATCTGCTGCTGCTGCTCGGCTGGAACGCTGGTTAGCTGATTGTTGGTTGCCGGTTCGCGTGTCCGCCTTCGAGGCCGGACTTCTCTCCCTCTTCACTCACGTGGTTTCCTAACCTTTCAGGTTAGGTTGATGGCGGTTGGTGATCGCGATGGCGGATGCTGATCGCGATGGCGGTTAGTTCAAGGACGCTGCGGTGACGGTTGCTGCTGTCCTGTTACGGCGTGGCCGTACAGTTCCGCTGCCGAGCGCGGTTTGGCGAGCGCTGGCCTTCGGCGGCGTGGGCGTTGCGGCCGGTTCGAAGCGGTAGCTGGTCCCCGGTAGATCGTGGCCGTCTTTGACGAGCGTGGCGGTGTCGCAGAACTGACACGGGACACGGAATCACGGGTTAGCGCACGTTAAGCCACGAGGTGGTCGGGTTCCGGACTTACCAGGAATTCTGGAACGCACATGCACGCAGGCTTACACACACGCACACGACACGGCACTAGCACAATCTACTAATCTCGCTAAACTAGCTAACAGGGAAAGGACAGAGAAACACATTACACTAGAGATAACCTAAAAAGACAAACTCATGGAAAGCTAGAACCTACAATTTAATCACGAGACGCGCACAATCGAGGGCCACTGGTGCCTCTTCCGCGGAACTGATAAAAGTGAACCATTGGGCGCGTCATCAGAACGCCGAGACTTATGAGAGGCTTCAGTTCCGAATTCCGTTCCCTCTCACGGTTACCAACCCTGGACAATAGCTTGTCATTCCCCTAGACAGCTTTATCACCTCCACGATCTCATCACCCCCGATCCGCGAAAACGCGAAACTCTTCGCGAGATTCGTACAGCTGGCTCTCCCCGATCTCCTGTGCTGGCTCACCTCAAGAGCGGAGATTAAACCACTCGGCCATCTGGTTGAACGGAAAGCTTTTGGGATAACTGGCGCAAAAGGTACTCGGCATTTGAGTGGCCAAAGGAATGAGCAAAGGTCACTCAGTAAGAAAGCTCTACTCTGCGGCGTGTACGTTTAATACAGTTTAGGTATTTCTACATCCCAATCATACCGACTGTACTTTTACTCCCTATGTACTCGTTACAATGTACTGCGAATGAACTAATTGTAACATGATTATTCACTAATAAAACCGAATTGAATTGAATTGAATTATCATCAATTCTATATTCATTAATTGATTTTATTTGAATTTTGAATTTATAAATTTTAGTTTTTTTTTTTGTTTTTTTTTATTAAGAATTTTTCAATGTTAAAATATTGAACATTGGATATTTTCAAATTTAGAATATTAAAGAAAACAATTTTAAGATTTTAGTTGAAATTTAGCAAGGCCATTGGAAATTTGGTTTCAAGTTTGTAAACGATTCAGAAAACATTGTTTGATGCTTATTTACATCAATTCAATCTGTTTTCTTAGTAAAGAATCAAGTCACAATGTTGTTTTATTTTTTTAAATGAATTGAGTTTTGGAGTTTTCAACTATGACATGCTTTATAGTTTATTTTAATGTAATTGGATATATATTGGATATATTTTTAAATTTTTCTAACCAATAATTTTCGTGGCGTCGCGAGTTTAAAAATTAGGAAATGAGGAAATGATGCACTTAGAAAATCTTTTTTTTTTTTTGATAATTTTTATTTTAGAAGGAGATACAGCCTTCTCAAGCAGTCCGATCAACAAAAATCAAAAAAGAAAAATATCGGAAACTTTGCATTTAAACGCAACTTTTCATTTTTCTCAAAATCAAGCAAAAATCTAAAAAATTAAAAGCGTATAAAATCAAATAAAATTTTTATAAAAATTAAGTACAATTATATTTTTCTTTAGCCTTAATCATAACGACCCCACTTTTTCCCAAGACATCAAATCGATCAGAATATCTCTTTATAACTATTTTGTTTTACCAGCCCGCAAAATTAAATGGGGCCCTGTATGGAAAAACTTATTTTGCTAAATGGCTTCTTTTGATACAGGAAATGCATAGACAAAATTTCATTTAAGTAAAAAAAAAAACAATTTATAAAATCGTTTTTTTTTTTTTGTGAATATTCTAATATTTTCAATGACATTGAAAATTGACAAAATTGATCATGAAAATCAAAAATAATGTTTGCTATTAAAGCTATTCAGACAACATTCAAACGAACTTTTTTAAGTAATTTTAAAATTTGATAAACTTTGTATAAAGCTGTGAAAAAAAAGAGTTTTATAGATTAAAACTCTTGCAGGATTTATTTAAATTTTATTCCGATGAATCCAGAAAGGTACATTTCCCACCAAACAACACCGCACAACACCTGTGCCGGGGCTGCTGCTAAGCGAGAATTAATTGGCAAACTCTGACGTGGCATACTAATTCCCAGTCAGTGTCATTAGTTTTGATACAATTTGCGAAGCAAAACAATTCCCGGTATAAGGCTCCGCTGATGGCTGCTTGGTCTGTGTAAAACACCCGACGAGTGACGTGAAAGCAAAAAGCTCATTTCACCGGAGGCTCCATCAGGCTCAACGTTACAAAGCGGGGCCTTTTGCTCTCAGAGGGAGATGATGGAAATGATGCATCATGGATTTGCAAGGGTTGAGGGTGGTGGTGGGTAGAGGAGTTTGTGTTTGAGCTAAAGCTTTATCTAAATTTGCGTGGGAGAGACCCGTTTGTTCTGCACACACCCACCAGAACCTTGGAGGCATCTGGATCACGAGCGCACACACATTGGCAGCCAGCAGCAGGTGTGCTATCAATGTTGTTTCCGGTTGTTGTTCTTGCAACGGTTTATGCCACCCAACGCCTGTTTTGGGGGCTTCTCAACAGGTTGAGCACGATTAAATTGAGATTTGTTTTCGCAATTGACTTGCAATACTAACATTCCCACCCTTCATACTAACATTTTGAAGATTGAATAAATTTCGGCAAGGCAGGCACCGTTAATGGTCAGAACTAAAGTACTGGCTTCTAACAATGAAATTTGAAAACAGTTGGGTGGGAATGTTAGTATCGCAAGTTCTTAACATTTCTCTTACAAATAGAATCGTGTCCACTTTCATTTCCCCTCGAGCATGATTTCACCAGGTGTACCAACGTGTCATGTGAGACGGGATTACTACGGCTGAACCGGGCACCGGCGCTCATCGGTGCATCACAATATTTCGAGCCGAACGAGTTTCATCACTTTTCCATTTCCGGTACTGTGAAGAGATTAATTCCGGAAAGTAATGCAATTATCTTCACCTTTTTTCCATTGCCGAATGAATCTTTTTTTTTGTAAGACTCAATATCATCAGGGTTTTTATTCTCATATTGAACATCCTTCCAAGTTATAAGTTTTTTAGCTTTCACTTAACCACAGGAGAGAAGAGCGACCCGGTCTCTAATTTCCCCATCTTATTATTTCCCTTTTTATCACTACAAGTTGGATTTCCAAAATAAGTATTTAATGTCGAGATGGATCACAAACGGTCTTAGACGTCAACTGACACCGCAAAGGAAAAAAATAAGTATTTAATGCAACACGCTGTGAAACAGGATTTTTATAAACACACACGAGGTTTACAAAGTTGAATAAATACGACGAGTGCTGAAAAAATCATGTTTTGCAACTTGTGTGTTTTTGAGTGGAATTATATGTCAAATGTTCATAATACATGATACAAACAAACAATCAAATGTTAAAAATCAAAAAAATAACAAGTGGTGAAAAGTTAAACTTTTTAGCATCTATTTTGAAAAGTGTAACTACACCCAGAACTGGGCAGTGGCATACGAGAGGATAAAGAGCACGATTCGGTAGTAAAATGGTACTGTGTGTGGACGGAGATTATAAATCCCGAAATTACCGAGAGTACTTCACGCATGGGTTCATCTGTCAAAAAAAGAGTACCGGCACCGAGACTCGAACCAAAGACCTTCGGCATATTAAACCGTGCCTTTGCCGTATGGGCCACCATGGTTCGGTGACTAAGTGGCGGTCATTTGTCCATATAAGCCACTCAATAGGATGAACTGTTTGAAAGAACGAATGAACACGCGAGAGGACCATACTCTCGTAAAATAGCACTTTCCTCACGTTTCTTTTCGTGAGGACTATCCTCTCGTTCTTTAACTGTAGGTGTATTAGAATATGTTTTTTTTTGTGCAGAAAAGTAGGCTTTTCATCGTTTAAGAATGACAGGAAAAGTAAGTAGTTTCACGACAGAATTGCAAAAAACATTTTTTGACATTAAATTTCAGAAATCCTCCCTTGAATTAGATTGAATGTTTTCTTTTCTCGTCAAAATAAATGTCAAACTCCAAAACAGTATCGTAAAAAATTACAGGTTCTGAAAATTTAAACATTTCATCACTCAAACTAATGCTGAAAAAAACTTTTCAGTACAGTTTTTTTTTCGGCTATCAAAAGTTGATGTTTCGTCATTATAGAATGACAGAAAATTTTTTTTTTTGTTTTTCTTGAGGGACTAAAAATTCGACTTATGATTCCAACTTTTCAAGTTATTCACATTTCAAAATTGCGTCTTTTTTGTTCTATTTTGGCTATACCTTTCGTTTAGAAGGTCCGATTTTGCTCTCTTTGAAGATAAATGTGTGTTTTGATAAACTCTACAAATGTCTAGAAGACATTATTTCGCTAAAACATAAGCCTTAGTTAATAAACTCAAAAAACTATTTTTTTTTTTCATTAACACCTCAACCTTAAATACAAAAATGGCTCTAGAAACTTCCCGTTTGGAGATAGAGCTTTGTTCTCTTCAGCAAAGTTGCTCAGAATGGTGTTTCCTACAACTTGTCTCAAGGCACCAAAGTGATATCTCGTCATCCTGCCAAAATAAAAATTCTGAACCACCCTAATGCCCACCATACCAAAAGATGCCCCTATTGACCCTGATCATGTTTCCCCAAGACACCAAAGCTCTAAATCTAAACGTGTGGCCGCTATCAATTTTGTCACGCTAGATTTCGGTTTCGGACCACTGTGCAATGCTGAAAGGAACTTCTTTTTTTCTCTGTTTTTTACACAAATTGAATTTAAGAAGTAGAAAGTAGTCACAAGTCTAATTTTCTTTCATGATAATAATTTGACATCGCAGATTTTGCAATTTTGGCATTGTGTATGTTTGTTTCGGAAAATTCAACAAAGTTTTTCATTTCTCTTATGACCGAATCTATGTTTAAAATTAAAATAAGTTAGTGTTAACATGCAGCCTGAGCATTGTGAATAAATGAAATTTAAAATTAAAATTTACGCTGATTCACGGGACAAAAAAAAAAGTGCAACGTTTATTTTTGTTTAATTTCATGCTTGTAAGATGACGAAACAAGAAAAGAGGTGGGAATAAACCTTAAATTTGTGAAAAAAAAACCCAAAAATTACAAAAAAAAACACAGAATTTCAATTCATAACATAATCCGTCCATTGCCATTATAAAGGTATCTTATCAGGCGATTAGACTCATAATTTTTATTGTTTTATGCTGTTTACCAAATTGACAGAATGGCTTTCAGTAAAATGGTCTGGAATATATTGTTCAGAAGCAGTCCAATTTATACTGTTTAAAATGGTCTGCCTTGCTTGCCAAAAAAACGAAATACTTTGGGAATTGATCAATACTTATAAGCTAGTTCAAAAGAAAACTCAACACGTTACTCAACGTAACAAGATCAACGCTTTACTCAATCACTCCACAGTGTTCTGCGCAATCCAGGTCCGATACGCGGACACTCGAGTGTACACATCGGGCTCCTGTCTACCGCACGGCACTCCCCACGAGACGATTCCCTCCTGCAGGCCACTGAAGGTCAACGGACTGCCACCATCTCCCATGCAGACACCAGCACCAACCGTACTGGATGCACACATCGAGAACTCGTGGATTCGTCCAACCGTTCCGGCACCGTGCCTGTTCATGCACTCCTCCCTTGTGATGATGTCCGCGCTGGCATACTGCAGGTGGTTCGACAGCAATCCAGTAACCTGCGAAACCCGACATGATTACTTGAGGAGTTCATCTTACCAAATTCTATATGAGCTCTCACCGCGGTTTGTCCCCACCCGGACAACGTAGCACCGGCTCCCTCCTCCAACAGTTCAGCGGCCAAGCTGACCGGACCAACTCTGCTGCTGAACACGATCGGAACGGCCACGCGGATCACCGCGATATCGTTGGCCAAATTGCCCTCCGCATACTGCGGGTGGACCACGATCCGTTCCGTCCCATGGGCCACACCTCCCGCGTTCAGCGTAACCGTGTCCACGACCACAACGGTGTTGACCGGGGTTCGTCCGGCCGCGCAGTGTCCGGCCGTCAGAATCCACCGGCTGTTGACGATCGATCCACCGCAAAAGTGCGCACCGGCGGCGGAACGCAACGATACCTGGTACGGGAACTGACCTTCGGTGGCGTCCGAACCTCCAACGACGCGACCTGCCCGACCCGGCAGGGCAACGGCTGCGGAAAGGGCGATGCAGCCGAACAGGAAAAGTAAACTTGAACGGAACATTGTGAGCGAACTAATGCGGATGGCGCACGTCGATTGTAACACTTTTAAGGGGGGCCTAATCCGGTAGATTAGCTGTTATCAAATCGTTTGCTGTTTTGTAATCTATCCAAATAGCTCTAGTTAGGTGAAATCACAGTGGTGTTTCGTAAGATACGGTTAAAACTAGAAAATTGTCTTGATTTACACACAAAATCTAAAATAAAAATCAAATAATTGAATTTTGATTTATTTTTTTGTTTTCATTAAAATCATTTTAGTCAAACTAAACACTATTTTTTTTCGCACAAAGCTCAACTCAACTCGGTGTTAACGTCCCACGTGCAATTCCTTCCCCTAAAATTGTAATGAATTCTCCGCGAGCACTGTAAAATCTCGCCTGACATGGCCTACATACTTGCTAAAAACGGTTCCAAGTAACTAAGATTCACGAGCTGTGGCGTATTCTCCTGCCATTTTGCCGCCAAAATAAGCAACAACAACAGCAGCAGCGAAAATGCCTCCCCTTTGAAGGAAACACTTTCATCCCAATAAATCTTGTCCTCGGGCGGAGGCTCGACCCGGTGCAGCAGGAAAAGCCGACGAAACCGCCATTATTTCCACACGAGATTTTCCCTTTTGGAGTAGAAACAGCAAAAAAAGTAAGCTTCAGAATCTGCCAGCCTCGTGCAGCCGGGGCAATTTATTTATTTCCTCAGAGCAGGCCACTCTTGCCACTTCCGGACCGTGGTCTGTGATTGTTGACTTTCGACTGTTATTTACTGCCGCCACGTTTTATAATCCCTGCCACTTTGGGAATGCTGCTGAATGAAGAACACTGACTTCTTTACTTTCTTTACTTTCTTTACTTTCTTTACCTTCTTTACTTTCTTTACTTTCTTTAATTTCTTTACTATCTTTACTTTCTTTACTTTCTTTACTTTCTTTACTTTCTTTACTTTCTTTACTATCTTTACTATCTTTACTTTCTTTACTTTCTTTACTTTCTTTACTTTCTTTACTTTCTTTACTTTCTTTACTTTCTTTACTTTCTTTACTTTCTTTACTTTCTTTACTTTCTTTACTTTCTTTACTTTCTTTACTTTCTTTACTTTCTTTACTTTCTTTACTTTCTTTACTTTCTTTACTTTCTTTACTTTCTTTACTTTCTTTACTTTCTTTACTTCCTTTACTTTTACTTTCTTTACTTTCTTTACTTTCTTTACTTTCTTTACTTTCTTTACTTTACTTTCTTTACTTTACTTTCTTTACTTTCTTTACTTTCTTTACTTTCTTTACTTTCTTTACTTTACTTTCTTTACTTTCTTTACTTTCTTTACTTTCTTTACTTTCTTTACTTTCTTTACTTTCTTTACTTTCTTTACTTTCTTTACTTTCTTTACTTTCTTTTTTCTTTACTTTCTTTACTTTCTTTACTTTCTTTACTTTCTTTACTTTTTTACTTTCTTTACTTTCTTTACTTTCTTTACTTTACTTTCTTTACTTTCCTTTCTTTACTTTCTTTACCTTCTTTACTTTCTTTACTTTCTTTACTTTCTTTACTTTCTTTACTTTCTTTACTTTCTTTACTATCTTTACTTTCTTTACTTTCTTTACTTTCTTTACTTTCTTTACTTTCTTTACTTTCTTTACTTTCTTTACTTTCTTTACTTTCCTTACTTTCTTTACTTTCTTTACTTTCTTTACTTTCTTTACTTTCTTTACTTTCTTTACTTTCTTTACTTTCTTTACTTTCTTTACTTTCTTTACTTTCTTTACTTTCTTTACTTTCTTTACTTTCTTTACTTTCTTTACTTTCTTTACTTTCTTTACTTTCTTTACTTTCTTTACTTTCTTTACTTTCTTTACTTTCTTTACTTTCTTTACTTTCTTTACTTTCTTTACTTTCTTTACTTTCTTTACTTTCTTTACTTTCTTTACTTTCTTTACTTTTTTTACTTTCTTTACTTTCTTTACTTTCTTTACTTTCTTTACTTTTTTTACTTTCTTTACTTTCTTTACATTCTTTACTTTCTCTACTTTTTTCTTTTATTTCAGGAATATCACGCAAAATTTCCCATAGTCCCCCAAAAATGTTCGGTATGCTTTCCCGCAATGTGGCGTTGATGACGCGAAGGCAGCTGCACGTTTCTCCGAAACGCTCTCTTCCGGTGAAAACTGCAACAGATTCCTGCAAGGAAAATCTTGCCTGTGGCCACAGCATCACTGTCTTCGAGGAAAAACCTAGGCGAGAAGTAGTAGAATAAAAAAAGCAATCTCACTTTAGCTTTCGGAAAATGGTTTGTTTATTTATGGCAAAACAACACGACATCGGACTTATTTTCGCCTGAATGTATGCCGCATTTCGCGCTCCGTCGATCGTGCCCGGCCTCAACGTCGACGCTCAACGCGGAGGGGAACTAATGTGTGAAAGTGTAGTTTTCCTGAGCAGATGCGATGTGTGAGTGTGGATTTTTCCTCGCGATGAAAGAGATGAGCCTCCAGAATGGTGGCTTTTTATAGTCAAATTCAAAAAGAGGCACCCAAAGTCTAAAATCTGCTAAAAATTGAAAACAAAAACACAAAAATACAAAAATACAAAAATACAAAAATACAAAAATACAAAAATACAAAAATACAAAAATACAAAAATACAAAAATACAAAAATACAAAAATACAAAAATACAAAAATACAAAAACACAAAAATACAAAAATACAAAAATACAAAAATACAAATATACAAAAATACAAAAATACAAAAATACAAAAATACAAAAATACAAAAATACAAAAATACAAAAATACAAAAATACAAAAATACAAAATACAAAAATACAAAATACAAAAATACAAAAATACAAAAATACAAAAATACAAAAATACAAAAATACAAAAATACAAAAATACAAAAATACAAAAATACAAAAATACAAAAATACAAAAATACAAAAATACAAAATACAAAAATACAAAAATACAAAAATACAAAAATACAAAAATACAAAAATACAAAAATACAAAAATACAAAAATACAAAAATACAAAAATACAAAAATACAAAAATACAAAAATACAAAAATACAAAAATACAAAAATACAAAAATACAAAAATACAAAAATACAAAAATACAAAAATACAAAAATACAAAAATACAAAAATACTAAAATACTAAAATACTAAAATACTAAAATACAAAAATACAAAAATACAAAAATACAAAAATACAAAAATACAAAAATACAAAAATACAAAAATACAAAAATACAAAAATACAAAAATACAAAAATACAAAAATACAAAAATACAAAAATACAAAAATACAAAAATACAAAAATACAAAAATACAAAAATACAAAAATACAAAAATACAAAAATACAAAAATACAAAAATACAAAAAAACAAAAATACAAAAATACAAAAATACAAAAATACAAAAATACAAAAAAACAAAAATACAAAAAAAAAATGTAACATTCAATCAATTGATTTTTGAGAAAATTGACAACGATGGGAGACAAAAACTGTACAACAATATTAATAATATGCAAACCATACAAACTTTGTGTGTCAGCTTCCTCCACCGTCCAAAAGACTTCCCCATCCCGGCCAGGCCCAGCCTTCCCAGCAACTGCAGCAATGAATGACAACAGGAACAACATCGTGAGAGCACAGAAGAAAAAAAAACTTTCAGCTCACCGAAAAAGGAAGTGAATTTTAACAAGAGTCTGAGCACAGGAGCCAGGAAGAAAGATTTTAAGTCGATTCACCGGTGTCTCATCCGGGTCGTCGTCGTCGTCGTGTAGCATTAAAGCGCAACGATATAGTGCATATGTGATGCCGGTGTAGTGCTTGCAGCTTCGCTTCGTTTTTCCTGGAGCAGTGTAGAAGAAAGAGGAGAACCACACAAGCTGAGGCTGGTGCATTCGAGAAATATGTGCGGTTTTGGTTTATTTATGTTACAACATAATGCACTTTGTTTGGCGGAATTGAAAGAGCGGAAACGTTTTTAAATTTCCCCTCATTTTTCCACACACTCTCTCACTCTACGTCCCGTTACAAACGACCATGTCGTCACGTTACACTGTCGAATTGAAAGGGTTAAATTTGGGTTCCAATTAAAATGTTCGCCAACTATTTTCTCAAAATTGCAAACATGCTATGCTACAAGAAAAGGCATATTTCAAAATTTAATTATTTTTCTTTCAGAGTGTAGCAAAGTGCTGTTTGGCTGTGATTTCACCAAATTGAAGAGCTTTTGAATGGTGCAATTTTTCGAAAAGAGAAAAACCTCCGAGTGCTTTCATTTTCGCACGTTGAAAAACGTGGCATTTCAAGCACCGGAAGTTGAATTGGTAGATTTAACCAACGTTTTCCCCCTCCCCTCAAAAGAAGTGAATAGCTCGCTGCACCACTCGCCATTAGAGCCTTTCGTTCTAAAATGCTAATTTGTGAAAGCTGCGGGAATCGCTTTTGATGGATGTTAGCTAAAGGCACTTGTATTGAAACAACAACCTCAACTAAGAGCAGCAGCAAACATCTACCTTATAGAAAGTTTTAAAGGGGGTGTAATTTGCAGCTAGTACTAGGACTGTTTTGTTTGGAAAGTGATTTATTCGCGGAATGGCGCAAGCATTTCCACAGGATGAGCGGTGCATCGGCTTTGTTTGCTGAACGAAGAGTGATAACCTCGATTTGAGTAGCGCTGCTTCCGGGCGTCGAAAGTGTGTAATGCGATGCAATCGCTGCACTCTGCGGAGTAATGTGATGCTGGGATGATGGTTTATAATTTTGCTAGTTCAATTTGTAGTCTAGAGTAATCAACAAAATAATTGTACAGAATAAACCAAAGAAAATGAAGAAAACTATTTTATTTATTTACCAAATTGGGGTACACTTTTTGACAATCTTTTTTTGAATATAAAAAAATATAATTTCAAGTTATTGCAAATTTGAAAAGATCATTAATTTTCTTATAAAAAGACACGTGAGCAATTCTCTACGAAATCGGTCTTTTTTCTTCAATTTTAATTTTTGTATTTTTTAATCCGACTGAAACTTTTTTGGTGCCTTCGGTATGCCCAAAGAAGCCATTTTGCATCATTAGTTTGTCCATATAATTTTCCATACAAATTCGGCAGCTGTCCATACAAAAATGATGTATGAAAAAAAATCTGTATCTTTTGAAGGAATTTTTGATCGATTTGGTGTCTTCGGCAAAGTTGTAGGTATGGATACGGACTACACACACGGTAAAAAAATTGGTGATTTTTTATTTAACTTTTATCACTAAAACTTGATTTAAAAAAACACTATTTTTAATTTTTTTTTTTTGATATGTTTTAGAGGACATAAAATGCCAACTTTTCAGAAATTTCAGGTTGTGCAAAAATCATTGAACGAGTTATGAATTTTTAATCAATACTGTTTTTTCAAAAATCGAAATTTTGGTCGTAAATTTTTCAACTTCATTTTTCGATGTAAAATCAAATTTGCAATCAAAAAGTACTTTAGTGAAATTTTGATAAAGTGCACCGTTTTCAAGTTATAGCCATATTTAAGTGACTTTTTGAAAATAGTCGCAGTTTTCATTTTAAAATTAGTGCACATGTTTGCCCAGTTTTGAAAATATTTTTGAAAAGCTGAGAAAATTCTCTATATTTTGCTTATTCGGACTTTGTTGATACGACCTTTAGTCGCTGAGATATTGCAATGCAAAGGTTTAAAAACAGGAAAATTGATGTTTTCTAAGTTTCACCCAAACAACCCACCATTTTCTATCGTCAATATCTCAGCAACTAATGGTCCGATTTTCAATGTTAATATATGAAACAATTGTGAAATTTTCCGATCTTTTCGGAAAAAATATTTTCAAAATTTTCAAATCAAGACTAACATTTTAAAAGGGCGTAATATTGAATGTTTGGCCTTTTTGAAATGTTAGTCTTGATTTGAAAATTCCGAAAATATTTTTTTCGAAAAGATCGGAAAATTTCACAAATGTTTCATATATTAACATTGAAAATCGGACCATTAGTTGCTAAGATATTGACGATAGAAAATGGAGGGTTGTTTGGGTGAGACTTAGAAAACATCAATTTTCCTGTTTTTAAACCTTTGCATTGCAATATCTCAGCAACTAAAGGTCGTATCAACAAAGTCCGAATAAGCAAAATATAGAGAATTTTCTCAGCTTTTCAAAAATATTTTTTTCAAAACTGGACAAACATGTGCACTAATTTAAAAAAATGAAAAACTGCGACTATTTTCAAAAAAGTCACTTAAATATGGCTATAACTTGAAAAATTCACTAAAGTACTTTTTGATTGCAAATTTAATTTTACATCGAAAAATGAAGTTGAAAAATTTTTACGACCAAAATTTCGATTTTTTGAAAAAATCAGTATTGATTAAAAAATTCATAACTCGGTCAATGATTTTTTGCACAACTTGGAAATTTCTGAAAAGTTGGCATTTTATGTCTTCTAAAACATATCAAAAATAAAAAAATTAAAAATAGTGTTTTTTGTAAATCAAGTTTTAGTGATAAAAGTTAAATAAAAAATCATCAAATTTTTTTACCGTGTATTATTTTTTCCAGTGTAGTCCGTATCCATACCTACAACTTTGCCGAAGACACCAAATCGATCAAAAAATTCCTTCAAAAGATACAGATTTTTGAATTTTCATACATCATTTTTGTATGGACAGCTGCCAAATTTGTATGGAAAATTATATGGACAAACTAATGATGCAAAATGGCTTCTTTGGGCATACCGAAGGCACCAAAAAAGTTTCAGTCGGATTAAAAAATACAAAAAAAATCGAATGACCGAAATCCTAGAGAACTGCTCACGTACCAAAATTTTGTACAGTTGGGTAACGAACAGGGTTGTTAAAATATCAAAATATCACCTCTCAGCAACTACAATTATCTCGCCTGAATATTCATGCCTCAAATACAACTGCTCTTCTCTCTTCATTGAAACTCTCAGCGCCGAACATAGCCGAACACGTTTTTGTGTTTATCCACTCGCGATTGACATTTTCCTTTTCTCTCTCATTCTCGCTTCCACGATCATCCTACCGCAACAGCGTTTTACCACAAAAGCCGCCACAAAACCAATTTTGCAAACGCAGTTTGAAGGGGCGTCATGCGTGGTCGGCTCATAATCGCCATCTCGCGTTCTCTCATTGCATTTTTCGGAGAGGTTGAGAGACTCAGCGGTGAGAGCGCATAGTCGAGGAAAAGGGAAGGAGTGATAGAGAGAGAATGACATCGCTGGGAATCACGAGACACAAGAAGAGATCTCACAAGCTATAGTGACGGCCGCTATACTCTCGGATATTTTTGGTGCAGAGATAATCTATTGATAGCTTTTCTATCACTCTTTTGCAACACTGGTAACGAATAATGGTAAAGGTTTCAGTACTATTTTTTCGGAATTTTAAATAGGCTATCAAATCGAACGTCAAATTTTACATTAAATTCCCTTCAAAACCATATTTCCAAATCATCATCAGGCTACAAATTAATACAAATTCAAAAACACGTCTTTTTTGCATGTTCAAAAATACAAGGGGTCGTTCCGCCCCTCCGTCACAAGACATCGAAAAATGGATTCGTGATCAAGAACCAAAATTACAAAATAGAACAAAGTTTCACGAAGTAAAAATGGATAATGGGAATTTAATTTAAAAAAGAGCATATTTTTTCCAGAAGCGTTTATTACTTGCCAGTCTGCCAAGTAAATACTTTAATTAATGGTCCAAAATGATTAATTACACAAATTACTTAATTATTTTCCACTACGATAAAAAAAACATTTAATTTAAATTTAAGTATTCATTTCTACGGTTCTAAACTAAATTATTTATAAATAGCTCATTTGATTGCTCTTTCAAAAAATATGCTGTTTACTTTTTATTGTACCAATCTGGATATTGTGAATTTCACGTATAATTTTTATTGAAAATAGCTATAGGCGATCAAACGTCAAAAATGCTCCCCACTACACGGAGAAAAAAGAGTTCCCAAAATCGTGAACAAGCGTTCATGAAAACGAGAACCTCGAACAAAGTGTTCAAATCCCATGGTACGATTTTGAAAAACGTACCATGAAATTTGAACACTTTGTTCGTGGTTCCCATTTTCATGAACGCTTGTTCACGATTTTGGGAACTATTTTTTCTCCGTGTAGAGGGCGCTGAAACGTTGAGTGATGTACATACAGCGAGTTAATTGGTTTTAAATCTGGAATTTTTTATTTTATTTTAAAATTGACATTATTATTTAATTATACAATTTTTCGGTAAAAAATAAGTAGCTCAATTGATATCTAGAGTTTTTTTAATAGGTCCTATAAACATATGAAACACAATAGCTTATAGGACCTTTAAAAAAAACTCTGGATACGAACAATAATAATCGTTTCATGGCCAATTTAACCTGTTCATTATCTGATTCGAAATTCTATTATGTTTCACGTTTCAATCAACCGAACCCTTATCAATCAATTGCAAAAGAAGATTATTCAAGTTGACTTACGTTTTTGAAGTCATGTTTGTCATAAAAGCAAAAAAAAAAATACTGTACTGTTTTACTTCAATACATGAATTATAATAATTTTTTCAGCTTCCAAAGTCGAATGCCATTAAAATATAGAAGTTGTTTGAAAAAAGGCCCCCTGATTATTCGAGCCAAACATAAACTTTGACAAATATTTGCAGCGGCTCTACTTGAAAATTGTGAAATTCATCAAAATAACATTTGACATTACTTTGCATGTTTTTTTTTTTCTCAAGCAAATTAAAAAAATCTGTTACCGAAAATACGGATAATGTGGAACGTGACATTGGTTTTAATTTCCACAACTGAATATAAGTCAATTTTAATTTCACTGAGTTTGATTATTAGCTTAGCTCTTGATAGAGAGATATTAGAGGACTGTCATTTTCTGCAGATGATGAAAAAATCTTAAAAAATACATATCTTTATTTTTACTGATTTTCAAATGGCTATCACTTAAAAACTATGTTTTTTTCAATGATTATTAAGTACATTTTGGTTTTAAATATTTGATCCACATAAACTTCAAATAATTTGTACTGCCTATTAGAAGGAAAAGCTTGAAAAAATTAATCAATTCTTATGTAGTTCATGGAAAAAAAACATATTTTAATAATAACTTAATGAAAATGAATAGATTTTGGATTCACAAAACATTTTTCACTGAGTAATATATCATGGCCTTTTGTTGTTTATCAGCTTCGATAAACAACATGATAAAAATAAATTTTTGGAGAGTTTTATAAGAGAACTATGGTGAATAAGGCCCCGCCCAATCGACTGCATCTCCGACAAAGTATCACATGAGTTTTGAGGGGGTTAGTAGATGGGTATGAGGTCAGGATTCACGAGTGGCAGTGATGTGACCATGAGCATTTTGTTTATCGGTTGAAAAATTTAAGCAGCAGTAGTGCTATGGGCTGGTTTTATCAGTATATTTTTATTGTTTTTACAATTTAGATAACGCGAGCAAATTTCAAAAAAAAAGTAAATAAATGACGCTTTACTCTTCATAAAATCGAGTTTGACGAGTTAATACTAGAACTGCCAGTTGGAATAATTTTTTACGATCATTTACGACGAAAATTATCGCGAAAAAACAGGACTGCGCGTCCCCAGAAGCACTGCACTTCTTTTCAATTGTGTGGCTGGTTTTTTCGAATTATTTTTCCTAGACCTTTAATTTCCGTCCAAGACAGCTGAAATCGGTGGAAATAGCAAGGAGTTATGAATTTTTACAATTTTAAAAATTACCTTTTTTGGGACCACCCTAGCACGGTGTGTAATTATTTCGGCTCCAGATTTTTTTCATTTTGACCTATCGGAAAATTTTATTTCGTAGGGAACTTCTGTATACATCAACACTTTTGTCATTGACAGCTCTACTATGTTAAAAATAATCCTACAAAGTTAAAAAACACAAAATTTTGAAAGGAAAATTTTAGTTCCTTCTCGATTATTGCAGTTGCGAAAATACATTAAATTTCCCATAAAATGATATGAAGCTATTTTAAAAAAAAAACCAAACAATGTTTGCATATTTTTCGATGAAAAATACGTTTTTTCAAAATTCAGGATCACATTTGGCCACTATTTTTACATAAAAATACCTTAACGCCAAATTACCAAATATTCACCATTTTAAGCTGCAAATTATAGAAAAACACAGTTTTTTCTTTTTGAACAAAGTTTCATGCAAATCGAAGAGGGTCGGCAACTTTTTCCGATTTCGTGCGAGTTGGCGGAAAATTACTAACATATTTTTAGATAAGTGGAAAGAAATCAACTCAAAAACCATCGTATAATTTAGTTCACCATAGTAAAAATCCAAATTAAAAAATTAATTAAAGTTTTTTTTTCAAATACTCATTCCACTACTTCACAAAAAAAAAACATCCTAATTTTCATATCACACCTTATGTTTTCGCAACGAGAGCACAAACATAAGTCAGTCGCTGCTGTTTCTGCTTATTCTTTTCCCACCTGGAATGAATCATCGTCATCACCACCGCCAAGCGACACCTTCGTGCCGTGTTTTCATTAGTTGAGCAGATTTGTAACGAGCAACATACACTCATTCCTTGTTGCAATTGCTGATCTTCTCTACCTTGCAGCATCCTCTCTTCCTCTTTTGGCTGGCAACGCTGTTACAATCTGTACTAACTTATTTTGTTTTCTGTACCAGCTTTAGACTTGTTCTAGCAGTTTTTCATTTTCACCGTCATGTTGGTGATAAAAAAAAAATGAAAAAATCTTTAAAAATATCTTGAAGGATTTTTTTTCAAACGAATACCGCAAATGGATTTTTGAGTGTAATAACAATCAAAAAGTTTTACAATACTTTACTCCATGTTACGGCTTTTAGTTATTACCAGGGAAAAGTGCACCGTGCATGGATGTATTTATGAAACCTGGAATCACACGAATATTTTTGCCGCACACCTACACAACACACTCACATATGACTTGACATCGCGCACAAACAAGCAGCAGCATCCCATCATGAAACGTATAATTCTGAAGAAACATCCCGGGCGATGCTATGCGATGGTGGTGTTGCTCGCTTGTTGCATAAAATTATTATGCCAAATGAATTTAAAATAAAACAGTACGTGTCAGATAGCAATTTTCGCATTATTCATGCAAGTGTTTTGCCGAGAAAAGGGGAGAAAAGATATGGATGTGGGACTTTTGAGGGGGAGTGGAAGGGGCGGAAAGGAGTCGTGTAGCATATGATCTTTTGATTTGAATATGATTCATGGAAACGTATGAAACAGAGTTCAATTTGTGCTCCGGTTTGAATGAATAGCAATGTAATTCAATACATTTTCTGAGGAAATTTAAACATGCTGCAAACTGATTTTAATTGCATTACATTACGTAGTCAAAATAAGTTTCATTCAATAATATTTCTATTTTATTGTTTAAGACATATTTTTATGATCCGTATTAGGGGGTCATTTTCTATTGATGATTTTGTTTTTTTGTCTTTTTTGTATGACTATTTTAACATTTCTCTTAATTTGTTTTATCATTTGTTGCTAAAAAATTAAAAGCCAAAAAAGTTCAAATTTATAACCATTGGAAAGTCACATGAAACAAATCAATCTCATATTCTACTGCCTTCCAATTCATTTAAATATATTTTTTTTGCATTTGAATCATTCTCCCAAGAATAAACAAATTATTGCAAATTATTTTTTCTTCTTGGATGCAACATTGTGTGCACTTATTCTTTGACCAAAGAAGTCATTTTGCATAAATAGTTTGTTCTAAAAATGTGTTCAGCTGTCCTTGCAAAAGACTATTTAAATAGTCAATGTTATGTAACTCAATTACAAATTTCTAATCGATTAAGAACGAGTTTTTCACCATAGTGTAACAGGTCGTATCGAGGTGCTCCGATTTGGATGAAACTTTCAGCGTTTGTTTGTCTATGCATGAGATGAACTCATGCCAAATATGAGCCCTCTACGACAAAGGGAAGTGGGGTAAAACGGGCTTCGAAGTTTGAGGTCCAAAAAACCTAAAAAATCTTAAAATTGCTCGCATTTCCGTAAAACTTTATCAATTCCAACTCTCGAAGATGCATTTGAAAGGTCTTTCGAAGCACTTTAAAATGGGCCATGAACACCCATGATCGGTTTGACTTTTTCTCATAGCTTTTGCAAATTACTGTTAAAAATTGATTTTTTTAAAACCTTAATATCTTTATGCAACAGCCTATAACACCCATACTTCCATAGGTCAAAAGATAGGTAATTATATGGACTATATGCCTATGGTATTAACTTTTTGGCCAGTTGCATTTTTTCTCATAGTTTTTCGATTTTTCTACAACAAAAATTTTACAACGTTAGTTTTTGCCCTATAGGCCTCCATAGCGGCACTTTTTGGTCTCGATTTTGTCATATTCGGAATCCTCGGAAAATTTCACGTTAGTTAAAAGTATTGGAGTTTTAAATCTGATTTAAAAAATAATTAAATAAAACATTTTTTAAAAAAGAAATTGATTTTATTTACCCTGCGATCAATGCGTCAAATGCTGTATCAAGTAGGCGAAAACCTGTTTCACCCCTAATCCTGCAAATTGTTAATAGTAGTTTATGCAACAAGTTGCAACAAGTTGGATTTTTTCAGCACGAGTCGTACATTTATCCAACGAGGTTCACCGAGTTGGATAATACGAAGAGTGCTGAAAAAATCAAGTTTTGCAACGAGTTCCATACAACATTTTTTGCAATTCCAAAAAACACACACTGAGTGAAATTTTATGTCAAATTTTCATTTTTTTTGTCAATAAATCGTTTAAATCAAAAAATGTTGAAAAGTGTTACTTTTCAAAACAAGTGCTGAAAAGTTCAACTTTTCAGCACCCGTTTGAGTGCTGAAAAGTAGAACTTTTCAGCATTTATTTTGAAAAGTGTTGCTATTCGATTCTGTTATTTTTGGTACAGAAAAGTAGGCTATTTCGTCATTCAAGAATGACAGGAAAAGTAAGTAGTTTCACGACGGAATTGCAAAAAAAAAATTTTAATCCATTCTAAATGGCAATTTTTTTTTTGGAGTTTACAACTCCAATATTTCTAACTAGAGTGAAATTTTCCGAGGATGCCAAATATGACAAAATTGAGACCAAAAAGTGCCGCTATGGAGCCTACAGGGCAAAAACTAACGTTGTAAAATTTAACAATTGAAAAAAACAATTGAACAATTTGATTTTAAATGGCAACAAAATAAAATAAAACCTAATTTATTACACAACAAGAATTTCTGGGGCTTTTTGTACATTAAAAGTGAGAAATATTAGCTTGTAAACAAACAGGAATTTTGACCCCTGAAAAATAAACTTTTTCCTAAATATAGTTTAAGTCACAGAAATCGAGTAAAATTACTAAGCTTCGCATCGGGACTGGCAACACCAGCCAGCAACAGTCAACTGTTCGGAGCTCCTCAAACTTTTCGATTTTTTCGCCGTAATTAACAGTGTTTACCCGCGAGTTTGCTGCTCCAGCATGCCAAGGGCCGGCCGTGGCCGTGGCAGTTCGAGTGCGGCCTCGAAAAACCCGCGAAGTTCATCTACCGGCAGAGTGCAGAAAGGTAAACATACCAACGCCGCATCGACCGCCATCGCGCACGGGAGCGTGCCCGGTGACGTCACCGATCCTTCTTTTTTACACGTGTCATACCGTCCACGTGAGTCCCCAGTACGGACGAGACAATCGACCCGGGCATCCGGAAGTACTTCCGACCAGCAGCAGCAGCAGCAGCAGTCCACCAGCACTACGACAACAACCACTTCCAACGTTCCCACCAGCAACGAATTTGAGATGCTGAGTGGAGAAGAAAACAACACCGCCAGTGACAGCAGCAGTGCAGGCGACGACGATGACGATGATGAACTTGCGCGCAAGCAAGAAAAGCAGAAAAAGTGTAACTCTCCGAAGGAACGACGACCACCTCCAATTTTTGTTTTGGATACGTTGGCGGACGATGTTGACGAGTTGCTTGAGGGACTCCAATATTGTCTCAAAATTAGCAAAACTTCTGTGCAAGTGATTACGCATAAAAAACAGAATTTCGACTTGGTAGTGAAGAAGTTGAAGTTGCGAAACTTCAAATTCTTCACATTTGACCCAGCAGAGAAGGTCCCAGTGAAGATCGTCCTTCAGGGATATCCGGACCGCCCGATCTCCGACCTGGAAGAACACCTGTCGGGCGTCAAGGTTAAGACTCGAGAGGTTAAGGTGCTCTCGAAATCGACAACGGTGACAGGTACGTACACATTGTACCTCCTGTACTTCGATCGTGGGTCGGTCAAAATCCAGGACCTACGGCAGATCAAAGCACTGGACGGCTTCTTCGTGACGTGGCGATTCTACACGAAGAATCCGACCGACGCAGCGCAATGCCACCGCTGTCAAAAATTCGGACACGGTTCAAGAAACTGTAATCTTCCGCCCCGGTGCGTTAAGTGCGGTGAGACCCACTTCACCGAAAGGTGCAATCTTCCGCGGAAAGACCAGCTGGGGAAAACGCCCAGCAGCACAAAGCGCGCGTCAAGTGTGCGAACTGTGGTGGAAACCACACGGCGAATTTCCGTGGCTGTGCCGCGCGGAAAAAGTACCTCGAGGAGCAGGACAAGAAGAAGAAAGCGCCAGCGTCCCGCCAACCTCCAAAGACTTCGAGCACGAACGCTGCAGCAGCTGGCGGCGGAGCGGTTCCATCGACCAACCCAGCGTTCCCTCCCGGTTGGGGAGGTTCGTACGCTAGAGTAGCCGCTTCTGGGAGCGGTACTTCACCGGGACAAGCAGACGTTACCGGAGATGATCTCTTCACGCTTCCCGAGTTTTTCGCTCTTGCTGGAGAGATGCTCACGCGCTTTCGTGCCTGCCGGAACAAGGCAGAACAATTCCAAGCTCTGAGTGAGCTTATGATGAAGTATATCTACAACGGATAAGCTGCCTTGTGCAGCGAAGTTTTTCGACGTCAAAAGACAAAAAAAAACTGTGATCTAGTTTTAAGCTTTTCTATCTCTATCCTTTTCCTTAGCAAATTTAGAAGGTTTTTTAAAATAATTTTCCTTCTGTTGGCAAATCCATTGTTAGAATATCCAATTACATCAAAATGAACTATAGTACAAATCATAGTTGAAAGGTACTCCAAAACTCTATTAGGTTATAAGAATTACGAAATTGTGAATTGATTATTTACTAATAAAAACTAATTGAATTGAATTGAAAAATTACTAAGCTTAAGGCTGGTACAAATTTTATTTAAAGTTTTTGTCCCCCCTTCAATGTTGGACCGAAAAATCAGGGGGCGAAAAAAATATTTTTTCAAAAAACTTCAACATTTTTATGAAAATTTAAGTGCAATTAGTTAAAAGCAATTTAAAATGAATTCCCCTGCGTTTAGAATCATTTTTAACATGTTTGGGTTGATTTAAAAATCTTTTGAATTTTTGAAAATTTTCGATGTCTACTATCGCTAAAGTTTTTTTTCGCTAAAATTTTGTTTTCGTCAAATTTTACATTTTTTGAAAACTTTTATTGCAAAACAATTGAACTAGTGTAAAATTGAAATGCTTTTTGAGGTAAAAATAAGTTAAAAAGTTTATTTTTGTGCGTTTCAAGCCCGTAAGGTAAATATGAGAAAAAAAATCAGGAAAAAAACTAATATTTTCAATAAAAAGCTTATCAAATTATGCAAAAATATAGAGCTACACTGACCTAGATTGTTCACAACACCCTGCAAGGCCATCCCCCAAGCACACGCATCACTAGCTTATTAAATAGCAGTGCATAAAATTTGATTTTACAGCACTTGAATTTTGCAAAGCACCCCATGAAAAATTCATACACTTTTTCTCTGTTTCACGCGCAAATTGCCGGAAATACTCCAAAAAACCAAACCATCAAAACACTGCCACCACACTGCTTTGTGGCGATACTTTGCCAGCCATAAAAAAAAGAATCCATAAAATTTATGCAAAAATTCTGCCCCTCTCTTAAGTAAAAGCGAACGTTTCGCCCTCCCACTCACAGAAACCAACAACACCGCCACCCCATACATCAATTATCAATTCTCACATAAAATCCGGTTTTACGTCGCGACTCAAGTGTCAGTTTTTCTTTCCTAACCTCCATTTTTTTGGGGATCCGTGGTTTTTTCCCAAGACATCCACCACCCCCTGCGAATTTGTTTTTATCGCGACGAAAACACACTTTTTTCTTAGGACCACATTTGCTCATTTATTCACTTTTCCCTTTTTCAGGAGGGAATTTTTTATTGCAGGCTTTAAAAACATCAGCTTAAATTGCTGACTAAATGCCATTTTTAAGACTTGTTTTAAAATCTTTTTTTTTTTATACAAATGATTTTTTAAAACGAGAATGACTAAACAACCATAAAAAAATGTCCAACATATTTCCTACAGCAAATAAAGACTAACATTAAAAATAACAAGCACAATTCATTCTCCTCTTTCCCATCACATATCGCACCACTAGTGGGTGGGTGTGGTCATACACGATCGTGAGTGATTAAGTGCGCATTGCAATAATAATGTATTCAACTTATCTGGTGACAGTTCTTTTTTTTCGCGTTCAACTTGCGAGTTCTTACTTTCGAAAAGCTTCTTTCCTGGCGCCCAACTAGCAGCTGCAGCCGAAACCAGCTTTATGTAATTTTTTACCACTGGTACCAGCAGCCATGTCATGTAAAACTCGACGCCGTGACAAACCGGGCTGAAAAAGTGTGCTCCACTTACTTTCGAATGACTTTGTTACAAGTAGTTTTTACAAGAGGATGATTTTTCGTCTCCATTCCAGGGATTTCGTTTTCTTTTTGTCGAAAAATACAATTCTTTGGAACTAAAAACAGAGAAACCTAGTTGCGATCAAAAGACAATCAAAGCAAGAAAAATTTCGTGATGAAAGGAAACAATGTTGCAATCGTTTTTGGTTCAGTGCATTTGTCAAGGTTGAAAGGTTTCCTTGTAATCCAACAGAAAATAATGATTATAAAGCAATCTTTTTTATATCATTAAGCTTAATTACCACACAGAAAAAAAATCATGGTAATATTACATCTGGGAAGGGGTACATCTTTTATGTCAGAAAAAAGGTGTAATTTTACCTCTGGAAATGTGTAATTTTACCACTTTTCTGTTGTAATGTCATTTTTCCAGTCTAAATTGAGGTAAAATTACATCATAAAAGAGGTAATATTCAAGCTTCCAAAATTAAAGCTTCCAAATTTACATTATTTTTTTCTGTGCATCTTTTATTTCTAATTCCTCATTTTCAAATTTGAGTAATTTTCCAAGTTTTTCCAAATCGACTTTTCACAATTGTATTGTAATGGCATTTTGTCCAAGTGTTTTTGCGAGCAAGTCATACAAAAAGAGACTTGTAAAACTTTCAGTACTTCACAGAGTGTGAGTATAACTTTTTCTTATTTAATGCTTTGTTACAATATGCGAGTGTAAAAATCTGGGATCAAAGCCACTCTCTCGACTCGAAGAGCTTTACCTTACCTTCGAAATCGTTTCTTTGACTCTTCGATCTATTCAATCTTTGAATCGTTTTTTTTTTTTTGAAAATAAAAAAAAATCTTCGAATCTTCAAATCTATGAAATTCGAATTTTTGAAACATCAAACCATTGAATCTTTGAAATATTGATATTTCGTATCTTTGAATGTTTGAAATTTCGAATCTTTGAATCTTCGAATCTTAGAAGCATCGAAACATCAAATCAACGAATCTTAAAATCATCGCGAACCTTCAAATCTTTGAAACACCGATTTTTTTAATCTTTTAATTGCAAATCTTCGACATTTCGAAACTTCGAAACATTGAATCTTCTAATCATCGAATCATTGAACAAATTTTCGAATCTTCCATTCTTCGATCTGTGAATCTTCAAAATTTCCAAACTTCAAATCATCCAACCTTTGAATCTTTAAATTTGCAAATATTAAAATTTTCGAAACATTGAGACTTTGAGCATTAGAATTTTCGAATAAGCTTATTTGCGAATCTTGGAAACTAAAAAAATCTTTTCTTCGAATTTTGGAACATGCGATTTTTTAAATTTTCTTTTATAAGGATCTATGTATTTTTGAACTGTCGCATTAAAAAAAGAAATTTAATTCAATTTGATTTAGTTAAATTAACAAAACAAAAAAAACATTAAATTTTTTATTGGTTTACCCAGAGGAAAAATATATCTCAAAATCTGCAACGGTGGATTTGCTACAGAAAATGTTACATTTTATAACATTTTTTGCAGCAAGCCCATCCCAAGTAACATTTTTTCCAGGAGTTCTATAAGAGTTCTTCAAGACAGCTACAGCATAGCAGTTTGGACCGCGGTAGGATAAAACTATCTTCAAGTACTCTTCCAAACTCCTGAAGAAGTTTTGAAGAGAATTTTATCCTACCGCGGCCCAAACTGCTATGCTGTAGCTATCTTGAAGAGCTCTTGTAGAACTCCTGGAAAAAATGTTACTTGGGCATAGATCATTTTTGCCCGCTTGTAAAAATTTCAGCGATCTGCAGTTCTCACCAATACATATAATGCTGGCCCGTGCACTCCAAACACTCAAAGAGAAGGATATGTTGGTGCTCTTTCACAAACGTTTCATTAAGCGTCCATGGCGCGGTGGTAGCGTGTCGGATCAACAACCAAGAAGTTGGTGGTTCAATCCTAGTTCTGCTAAGCGTTTTTTTATGAAATACAACCAAAAAGCCATCGGTAATGTCGATAATTGTCGGTATCGGGCAAAAATGTCATACTCCTATATCGCAAAAAATGCATGAGAACAGTTTTCATGCAGATTCTGATATACTTTCATGCCGCCATGCATCACAATCATGCGACTGCCAGTTGGGTGTTGAATCGTCTTAATTTTTAAGACATTTCTTGGTTGAAATTTAAAAACTTCATGATGGAAAGGCAACTCTAAAAAAATTATGTCAAAAAGTTCGGTTCAATTTAATTATAAAATAAGACATTCTCAGTGTCATTCAAAAAGCCTTCATTTTGTAATGGATTGGTTTGGCTCCTTTCAATAAAATATGAAAAAGTTCATAATAAGTGTTTTTAACTCTTTCAAAGTGTAACGATTATTTAAAAAGAAAATGAGACTAATTTTAATCGAAAGAGCAAAAAATTTCAAAATAATTCTCTATTTGAGCATTTGACATCGAACCAATACATCTTCAGCTAAGAAATGAGGGCTATTAAGTGAAATTGAGAAAGACTTACTTCACAAATTTTTAAATTAAAGGGGCTTCACCTCAGCAACCAGTAGCTCAGGCCTGCCCAACGTCCGGCCCGCGGGCCGGATCCGGCCCGTGAAGCCATTTCATCCGGCCCGCGACGGCTTTTCAAAAAAGTTCTATGACCGGCGCTTAAGGCTGTTCATGAAACATTAAATAAATTAATTGATTGCCTGAAATAAACAAAATAAGCTCGAGATCAAATTTTAACATATTTATACAATATTCTTCATGTTTGATATTAATTCTTATAATTTCTTTATTGATATTTTTAAACTGAAAACTTGTCCATTTCGTAAAATTGTGAAATTTATGAAAAAACTTGGATTGTTAAATGTACAAAAAGACACTAAATCTAAATATCTTTCAGTTTTAACTGTGTTTTTTTTTCAAATTGAAGTTGTTTTTCTATTTTCTATTTTTTAAATAAATATGTAAGCAAAAACTAATGTATTTTTCAGAACAACTTTTCAGTTTGAGAAAAACTTTAAAATGCAAATTATTCATACTGACTATTAAAAAAAATCTCAAAATGAGTCAATCAATTAGGGAGCCAAATATATATTTTTAATAAGCTCTGAATTTCAAAGAATAGCGAAAAAAATATTTAAAATGATTAAAAAACACAAATTTAAAAAAAGTAAAAAAATAAAATCATTTATTTTTTTACTTTTTTAAATTTGTGTTTTTTAAATCATTTATTTTTTTTATTTTAATAAAGGTGCACAACAACGCGAAAAGTTTTTTCTGTAAAGGATATTCGAATCCAAATTTCATTTGAATAAATTTTTCCATGTCTCATTATTTTTTTTTATATTTTAGTTTTGCGGAAATTAAACTAACAAAAATTGCAACGACCAGAAAAATTACAATGTTTTTTTAAATATTATATCAAGGTATTTAATTGTACTTTACAATTTTAAACAAACAAAAATTGAAATAAGTCAAATAAACACATTTTTGAAAGTTATCTTTGTTTTTCATTCTTTAAATCAAGATATATGAATCCTATTTGCAACACTAGTTCTTCTATTTATTTACTTCAAAAGAACCCATTCATAAAAAAAACTTATCTTTTCAACTTTTATCGATTATTAGTTCCGGCCCGCCACTGTTTTAGAAAAGTCAGATCTAGCCCGCAAGGCTTAAAGGTTGGCACCCCTGCAGTAGCTCAATCAACCAAGTCAATTTTCTCAGCTTATAGGATTTTTTTAAGAGGTGTTTATCTTTCATGCATTATTTTTAAATTGCGAAAAAAAACCTAAAATTCCATAAACTTGAAAATGATGCACTTTATCAAAAGAATAGTTGAGTAATTTTCAATTGCAACTTAGATATTGCACTTATATCGAATTTTAAAACATTGTTTGACGATATATTTGCTCCATGATGAAGATCAAGTTCAAAGGATGCTCAGTGAGAAACGCGTAATTTTCAAAACTCTGTTAATCTGTAACTTGCAAAAGGATTTCCAACCTTTTAATTAATTGAAAAAAAAAAGGTTTCGGTTGAGACAAAATTTTGAAAAAAAAGAATTATCAAATGTTTTGTCTGCACCGAAACAAAGTTTTCTCAAAAATATTAAAGGTAGAACAAAATTTTTTTGTACCTTTAAGTCATCCAATGAAAATAAATTGAAAATCTTTAGTAAATGGATAAAGAATTAATTATCTACAGTTCTTTTTTCAATTTTCTATCAAATGGTTGTCTCAATAATGTATTGTCTTACTGTTTTCAGATTTATTTTTTTTAATAAAAATGTAAGACTGAACAAATTTGGTTAATGATTAAACATTTTAAAATCTTATTGTGCCAGAAAAAAACTCTAATCACGCAAAAAAAACTTTGAGAAAAAATAATACTTGAACTCCTGTCTACCAAATCGTTGAGTGATGTTTTTTTTTTTTTTTTTGAAATCAAATTCAGAGGAAATATACGTGTTTCAGGTTAAGAATCCGGTCCTTATTGCATCCAACTTGTCTATTTTATAGAAATTGTTAACAACTAATGTTGCTTTAAAAACTAAACGAAAACTTGTATGCTCACTTTCTACTGATCTATTCGTTACCAGATTTCAGTTTAAAATCTCTTTGGAATAAAAATGAAAAGTCATAGTGCTAATGTGCCAACATAAGATGCTCCTGGAACTACATGCTGTTCTCCTATGACAACGATCAACAATCAAACTTTTCACCAATTTAAATCGCTAAATCCCAACAATGACAATAACCCATCGCCCAAAAGCACTTCACTCAAATGAACTTCCACATCAAGTTTGCTCGCCAAACTTGCCCAAAACTGCACTCTCAGTTTTAATTCCAGCTTTTTCCGACTTGGCACCACCGTCCTCGCTCGATTCGTCTACAGCGCAGAAAGTTGCACATCAGCTTCGGTCAGACTTTGACCGCAACAAGACAGTTTCAGGCCCGGCCCTGAAAGCTTTCGGACACTTGTTTGTTTGCCTCCGCCATCTCTGATGCCACTCAATTTTTGCGAAAGCTGGCTGAAAATAGCCTGGCGCTTCTGCAGCGATCAAATTCTGGGAAGTGACAGAGCAAAAGGTTAATTTCGAGTGTTCTGCAGTCGGGAATGCCAACAACAGGCAGTTGGAACCACTTGGCTAGTTCTAAAATGGCTACTGGCATGGTGTGGCACGTGTCAGTTTGACCGGTTTTGTTTAGCAAACGAATCAGATTTGGCGTGAATAATTGATTTTTATGGTGTACACGAGTAGCTCCGAGTTGGCTCCATTCGACTTGAACTATTTTAAGATTATCCTTTCAACGGAGCGATTTCCAACGCTCTCCCGCAAACATGGCGAACGCTCAGCTTGCTGAAAGACTTGAGTCCCTTCAGCGAGATTTCGCACGTGGCTCTAATTTATCTACCCGGTGCCATCGTCATCATCTCGGGTGGCAAAGACATCTATTTTAGAATATACGAGAGATACTGCGGGATAGGGTTGAAGTGGATGCATTGGCAGCAATAATGCAGATCCCGTGTAGCTGCGGTGGTTCGAGCAGATAAGCAGGATCTGCATTGAGATACTGCCGACGTGGTGCAACTGAAAACGGCCAAAAACCGGGTAGTGGAAACTGAGAATAGTAACCATAAAAGATAATACAGTAAAAAATGTAGAAAATATTTGAAAAATATTAAGGAATTTCAAACAATAAAAATCTGTTGACAACCGTTGAAAGCAGTAAAAAATAGTTAAAGGCAGAAGAAAGCAGTAAAATGCAGTAAGAAGCAGTTTAAAGCAGTTTAAGACAATGAATGCAGTAAAAAGCAGTTGGAAGTAGAAAGAAGCAGCTGGATGCAGTTTTAAGCAGATTAAGGTAGTTTAAAACATTTTAAGACAGTTGAAGACAGTTGAGATCAGAGATGCTAATGACAAATGTTGGAAACGGATGAAAACAATTGAAGGCAGTTGTAAATAGTGGAATACAGTAGTAAGCAATACAAAGCAAATTATTGAAACTATTCAAGGTTGGTGAGAAAAGCTTTATGCAGCTTAGAACAGTTGAAATAATTTGAAAGCATTTTTAAATAGATATAAGTAAATAAGGGAATACAGGCAATTAAGGCATATTGCCAATTGTTGAAAGTAGTTAAAAACAGTTGAAGGCAGTTAGAGGCGGTTAAAAGCAGTTTGAGCAGTCGTAATCAGTTAGATAGAAATTGCTAAAACTGTGAAGGCAGGCGAAGACAGTTCAAAGCAGCAGACAATAGTTGAAAAGTTATGAAAATAACTAGTTGCAAGTAAAGACAATCGAATTAGATGAAGTCAGTTGAAAGAAGTTTAAAATAGTGGAAAGCAGTTTAAGGCAGTTAGACGAGAATTAAGGCAGTTAGCACCAATTGTAAACAGTTGATAGCCGTAAAAAATACTACAATTATTGAAATTTGGGAGAAATCGTTGATGGTATTCGAGGCCAGTTTGAAGGCAGTTAAAAGCAGTTCCAGACAGCTATGTAGTTCAAAAATGATGAAAACAACTGGAAACAACAGTCAAATTCAAATGAAGGCATTTGAAAGCAGTCGAAACAACAATGAAGTCAGTTATTCCGTTATCAATGGTTAAAAGCAGTTGAAGGCAGTTAGAGTTTTTTAAAGTAGTTTAAATCTGTTGTATACAGTTAATACCAATTAAAATTCTGACAATTATTGAAGTCACCGAAATGGAAGCAGTAAATGGCAACAGGAGGCAGTTGAAGGCATTTTTAATCAGTTGTGGACAGTCGAAAGCAGTTAAAAAACTGACAATTATTGAAAACTGGGAGAAACCATTGAAGGCAGTCAAAAGCAGTTCATGGCAGTTGCACTGCGGCAATTGTTGAAAACTGGTGAAAACAACCGAAAGCAATTGAAAGCAGTCAAAGGCAGTTGAAAGTAGTTAAAAAGCAGTTTAAAGTATTACAAGGCAGTTTTACAGTAGAGTGCACAGAATACGGTACTTTTTTTAAAACCTCGCTCCACAAGCTGAATATTGTTCTTTGAGATATTTTAGGACGCTTTACTCATTGATTCTCGAAGGTGAGGTTTGTATGGGATAAAGCGGTTGAAACCTGGTAGAAGTCGAAGACAGTCAAAGCCAATTGGAAGCAGTTAGTAGGCAGTTGAAAGCAGTTCAAGACAGTTGTACAATTGACAAGGGTTGAAAACAACTGAGGCAGTTGAAGGCAGTCAAACCCCGTTGAAAGCAGTTAAAACAGTTAAGGGCAGTTGAATGCAGTTTTAAATAGTTGACGGTAATTGGAAGCAGTTATGCATTCAAAAATTGCTCATTACTGGTGGAAACTATTAGGCAGTTTGAATCAAGTGGAATGCAAAAAACTATTGAAATTGAGGGCAGTTTAAAGCAATTCAAGACAGTTGTACAGTTAACAATGGTTGAAAACTGGTGTGAATTCCTGACGCAGTTGAAGCAGTCAAAGCCATTTGGAAGCAGTTAACAGCAGTTTAGGGTAGTTGAAAGCAGTTCAAGGCAGTTGTATATTTCACACTGGTTGAAAATAGGTGTAAACAACTGAAGCAGTTGAAGCAGTTAAAGACATTTGGAAGCAGTTAACAGCAGTTGAGGGAAGTTGAAAGCAGTTTTTGACGGTAATTTGAGTTAGTTATGCATACAACAATTTTTGCATACTGTTGAAACTACTATAATAAATAAATTAGTAGTCTTAGCCATTTAATAACATTTAAAAAGTAAAAATTAAGAACTCTATAACTTAAAATAACCTGGATCGATGATAATTCGCTGCAATTCAAAACATTTGCACCGGGTGACGATGGCGAAAATGGTGCAAATGCATTATGCGGCCACCCTGTGCCACCCCTCCTAATGCAGGAGTGTTGTTCCGGTACGGTTACCCCGGGGCCCACGTTGCAAGACAAAGTGAGTAACCAGAGCGCGAAGCCACGCTGTGCCGCGTCGTCGTCGCCATCGTTCCAACCAAGTACCATCTGATTAACACTGCATGCGGCGGGGCTCTGATCCTTGAGCAACGCAAAAGAGGTCCTTTGTTGAAAGGGAACAGGACGACGACGAAGACGAGTGATCATCGAAAGTGCAACTCTTTCACCCTGACTGGCTTTGGAATTTCTCTGCGGAGCGGGGCGCGAAAAGTGTTTTATCACTTGGGTTCTCCACCTCACCACTCCCTGGGTAACATGCCACGAAAAGTCCTGACTCACTTAATCTTTGTCTGGGGGGCCAGTGTGACTGGATAAGCTCGTTGACTGGCAGCACTGGAGACGGGACAGTTTGTGGACAGTTTTGCTTCCGGGATTTGGGAAAAACGGCGAATGGGCTGGAATTAATTAGATATAATAGGATGTTTACGCAGACTGCTGGTAGGTAAATAAGATATACAATTTATCCTAAATATCCTTAAACAAAACATAATAAACTTAAGTAAACTGTAGATTTATAGATTTATCAATTTTTCTAACTAAAATATCATATCATGAAACGAAAAGTATATTTATATAGATTTTTTTTTTCATTTTATGGAAAATATTGATATCAATGCACGGCGTGTTTCTTAGAACAAACTTAAGATAAAAAAAATTGGCTGGTCAGATATTTGTCACTATGAAAAAAGGGCTCTTTCAAGAAAAAATGGGTGATTTTGGTTCGGAAACATTTTATTGAAAAACAAAAATTGGTCAAATACGTAATTAAGAGTCTCTGCAGACATGTTCATAAGTAATTTGATGGATATAAAATTTTTGAATATGATTTTTTTTTTTTGCGTTCATGGTACACATCAACCAGAGCTTTTGCACCCAGATTTTGTTACAAAAATTTTAGTATCTTCTAAACTACGGGAACTATCGATAAGATTTTTCATTCATCCCCTAAATTACTGTCTTCTAAGTTATTTACAACAAAGTTTGACTATTTTTACTATCAGATTCTTGTTGGATTGGGTCCATAAATTTGACAAAATTTGAATAAGAAGACAACAACTGCTGTTGCTATGCACCCTTAACTTTTTAAATTCTGTAAGCTAGATAATATTGGAATTTTATTTTTATTTCAGTTCTTTGAAAGTACATTTTCTAAATTCAATAATTATCACTACTCGACAAAACAAAACTTGTGTCAAGGGATTGACGATATCTCATCGGTTCCTCAGAGAAAAGGCATCCCCGAATCCGATGCAATCGACAGAATTTGATTTTATGTCCACGCGGACTGACGAGAAGCTGGTAAATTTTTTAACATAAAAAAAATCGAACAATTAAAAAAAACTTGCGTCTCCTCCCAACTATATGAGCCATCTACAAAAATATGGAGGCGCCTGGTGCATAGCCATTTCCTTTAAGCACAACGGAAACAACCAATACAAATGTATAAAAAAGTTGTCAAGTTCGGGGGGTCCACAGCTAGCATTTTTTGTACGATTATAAAAATAAATATTAAAAGTTTAAAATTAAAATATTTGAAAAACATTTTTTTAAACATATTTGTTTACTAAAATTTTATGTTTCTCAAAGGTCTATGGGTACTTCGGGATGTCCATGGTAATCCAAGGACTCCCTAGAGTTAAGATCTATGAGTCTACCGCCGTAACAAGCAAGAGGTCGTCGGATTTTGACCCCGGATTATGTGCGTATAGCATCAGTGGATATGGTAGACTACTATATGAATGTAATGGGATGTACATGGTCATCCAAGGACTCCCTGGAGTTAAGATCTACGAGTCTACCGCCGTAACAAGCAAGATACATACCATACCAAACAGCTTAGAACACCATACGCGGTGCCCGTGCTGTATCAAGAAGGTTGTTCCATGTTGCTCGGTTCTGGGCTGCAGCTCGCCAGTCTCCTAGGTTGCAGATCTTTCTTAGGTCCGCCTCGATCTGATTACCCCATCGTGCACGCTGCGCTCCTGCTCTTCGGCCAGTGCCGCCATCCGGTCGCGCGCGGTCAAAGAGCATCCTGACAGGATGGTCTTCGTCCATCCTCGCGACATGGCCGGCCCACCTGAGCCTCCCGATTCTCGCCAGGGTGACGATGGTCGGTTCTCCCAGCAGCGCGTGCAGTTCGTGGTTCATGCGCCTTCGCCACTCGTTCTGAGCTGTACGTACTCCACCGTAGATCGTTCGCAGCACCTTCCGTTCGAAAACTCCAAGGGCTCGTTCGTCCTCTTGCCGCAGCGTCCAGGTCTCGTGGCCATAGAGGGCAACCGGTCTAATTAGTGTCTTGTACAGGGTCAGCTTCGTGGCGCGTTGCACTCGATCAGATGTCAAGGTTTTCCGTAATCCAAAGTAGGCGCGATTCGCGGAGTGGATACGAGTCCGGATCTCTAAGCTGGTGTCGTTGTCGGCCGTTACCAGCGATCCCAAGTACACGAATTCGCTCACCTCCTCCAGCACATCGCCATCCACAGCTAGAGGGGTGAGTCTTGGGGGGTCAACGTCCTTTGAGCCCCTCCCTTTCATGTACTTTGTTTTCGTCGTATTCATGGCCAATCCAATTCGTCCTGCTTGCGTCTTTAAGGCGGTGTAAACCCTTTTCACCGTCTCTAGGTCTCTCGCTATAATATCAATGTCGTCCGCATAAGCAAGAAGTTGGACTGTCCTGTTGCAAATCGTGCCTCTCGTGTCTATACCCGCTCTTCGCACAACTCCCTCAAGCCCGATGTTGAACAGCGCATTGGATAAGCCGTCACCTTGTCGTAACCCTTGATGCGATTGGAAGGGGTCCGCTAGCTCCCCTGCCACTCGCACGTGACACATCACACGATCCAAGGTAGCCTTGATCAGCCGAGTCAGTTTGTCCGGAAATCCGTTCTCGTGCATGATCTGCCATAGCTGTTCGCGGTCGACTGTATCGTACGCTGCCTTGAAATCGATGAAGATGTGATGTGTGGGCACGTTGTACTCACGGCATTTCTCGAGGATCTGCCGGAGCGAGAAAATTTGGTCCGTGGTGGCCCGAGCGCCAGTAAACCCCGCTTGATAGGGGCCCACGAACCTCCGTGCGTACGGTGTCAGCAGACGGCAGAGGATCTGGGAGAGGATTTTATAGGCCGCGTTGATAAGCGTGATGCCGCGGTAGTTGCCGCAGTCCAGCTTATCGCCCTTTTTGTAGATGGGGCACACGACACCATCCATCCATTCTGCTGGTAGTTTCTCCTCCTCCAGATCTTAGAAATCACCAAGTGGATCGCCCTCGCCAACTGCTCTCCTCCATATTTGAAGAGCTCACCGGGTAACCGATCTTTACCGGCGGCCCTGTTGTTCTTCAGCTGCCTGATCTCCTTCTTCACCGTCTCCAGATCAGGTGCCGGGAACTGTTCGTCAGCAGCGGGCGGTCCAAGTTGGGCTTCAAAGCCGTCTCCATGCGCTACATCGCCGTTGAGGTGCTCGTTGAAGAACTGCTGCCACCTGTTCAACACCTCGCCTTTGTCCATAAGAAGGTTTCCCTCGGCGTCCCGACAAGTGTTGACTTGCGGCGCATAGCCTTTGCGGGACCGGTTAACTTTCTCGTAGAACTTACGCGTCTCGTTCTGCCGGAACAGCTGCTCCATTTCGGCGCGATCGCGATCTTCCAGCTGGCGCTTCTTGAGCTTGAAGACCGTTCTCTGCTGTTTCAGCGCTTGTTTGTATCTGGCCACGTTCTCATCAGTTGCAGCTCTCAGCTTCACCGCATAAGCTGCTTTCTTCTCGTCAAGTAGCCGCTGGCACTCCTCGTCGAACCAGCGCTGCTTTCCAACTCGGACCGTACTACCTAGCGCGGCTTCAGCGGCACTGCCGATGGCCGAGCATATTCTGCTCCATCCATCGTTGAGCGAGGCAGCGCCGAGTTCCTCCTCCGTTGGCAGGCTCGCTTCCAGCTGCTGCACGTAGTGCTGAGCCGCAGCCGTGTCCTGCAGCCGCTCGGTGTTGAACGGCGGTGGGAGCCGGCTCCGTCGTCGGTGATACGTCGTCGACAGTTTTGAGTGCATGCTTGCACCCACCAGGTAGTGGTCCGAGTGGATGTCCGCACCGCGGTACGTGCGGATGTTCCGTATGTCCGAGAAGAATCGGCCGTCGATGAGGACGTGGTCGATTTGTGTTTTTGTTCGTTGGTTAGGCGATGTCCAGGTGACTTTGTGGATGTCTTTCCGGGGGAAGAATGTGCTCCGTACCACCATACCGCGGGAGGCTGCGAAGTTGATGCACCGCTGGCCGTTGTCGTTCGTGACGGTGTGCAGGCTGTTCGGCCCGATCACCGGCTTGTACATCTCCTCCCTTCCTATGCGGGCGTTCATATCTCCGATGACGATCTTGACGTCCCTCTGCGGGCAGCTGTCGAACTTCTGCTCCAGCTTCGCGTAGAACGCTTCCTTCTCGGCATCGGATGATTCCTCGTGTGGGCAATGTACGTTGAAGATGTGATAGTTGAAGAAACGGCCTTTAATCCTCAATCTACACATCCGGTCGTCGATCGGCTCCCAATCTATCACACGACTCCGCATCTTTCCCAACACTATGAAGCCGGTTCCCAGCTTGTTTTCGGCTCCGCCGCTCTGGTACATGGTGAGCTCCAAAGCATCATCCTCCCACATCTTCGCTCCCTTCCAGCACATCTCTTGCAGCGCTACAACATCGAAGTTGCGGGGTTTGAGCTCGTTCAACAGAGCGTACTCATACCCATCGAAACGTAGCGATCTGCAGTTCCATGTTCCGAGTTTCCAATCGGTGTCCTTTTCGTGCCTAGGTCTATGCCGTTTGTTCCGGATCCTTATTCCTTCTTGATTGTTCGTAATACTTGAATTTTCGGTATGCAGCCGGATTGGGGCTGCGATACCTAGTCTCGGGGTGGGGCTGCCACCTTGAAGCTACCGAGACCCAGCTCCGGTTTTCTCTCGACACCGTAACGGGGGCCTTTCTCTCGAGGCCTAACGGAATAGCTACACCCTCCGAAGAGGATGGAGCCCCCCTTCCCTGTCAGCATACTACCATAGTTCCCACCGGGGTTGGTTACCCGATCTCTCCAATGGTTACAAGCAAGAGGTCGTCGGATTTTGACCCCGGATCATGTGCGTATAGCACCAGTGGATATGGTAGACTACTATATGAATGTAATGGGATGTCCATGGTCATCCAAGGACTCCCTGGAGTTAAGATCTATGAGTCTACCGCCGTAACAAGCAAGAGGTCGTCGGATTTTGACCCCGGATCATGGGCGTATAGCATCAGTGGATATGGTAGACTACTATATGAATGTAATGGGATGTACATGGTCATCCAAGGACTCCCTGGAGTTAAGATCTACGAGTCTACCGCCGTAACAAGCAAGAGGTCGTCGGATTTTGACCCCGGATCATGTGCGTATAGCATCAGTGGATATGGTAGACTACTATATGAATGTAATGGGATGTACAAGGTCATCCAAGGACTCCTGGAGTTAAGATCTATGAGTCTACCGCCGTAACAAGCAAGAGGTCGTCGGATTTTGACCCCGGGTCATGTGCGTATAGCACCAGTGGATATGGTAGACTACTATATGAATGTAATGGGATGTACATGGTCATCCAAGGACTCCCTGGAGTTAAGATCTACGAGTCTACTGCCGTAACAAGCAAGAGGTCGTCGGATTTTGACCCCGGATCCATCGGATCAGAATGTAATGGGAGTACATTCATCCGATCCGATTAGCAAGAGGTCGTCGGATTTTGACCCCGGATCATGTGAGTATAGCATCAGTGGATATGTACTATATGAATGTAATGGGATGTCCATGGTCATCCAAGGACTCCCTGGAGTTAAGATCTATGAGTCTACCGCCGTAACAAGCAAGAGGTCGTCGGATTTTGACCCCGGATCATGTGCGTATAGCATCAGTGGATATGGTAGACTACTATATGAATGTAATGGGATGTACATGGTCCAAGGACTCCCTGGAGTTAAGATCTACGAGTCTACCGCCGTAACAAGCAAGAGGTCGTCGGTTTGACCCCGGATCATGTGCGTATAGCACCAGTGGATATGGTAGACTACTATATGAATGTAATGGGATGTACATGGTCATCCAAGGACTGGAGTTAAGATCTAGAGTCTACCGCCGTGTCGTCGGATTTGACCCCGGATCATGTGCGTATAGCACCAGTGGATATGGTAGACTACTATATGAATGTAATGGGATGTCCATGGTCATCCAAGGACTCCCTGGAGTTAAGATCTACGAGTCTACCGCCGTAACAAACAAGAGGTCATCGGCTTTTGACCCCGGATCATGTGCGTATAGCATCAGTGGATATGGTAGACTACTATATAAATGTGTTGGGCTCCCTGGAGTTAAGATCTACGAGTTTACCGCCGTAACAAAAAAGAGGTCGCCGTTTGGCTAAAGTGGTAAGCAAGGACTTTTGTTCATCGTTCAAACTTAAATATTTCGATAACTTTACATCGATTGTAGATCTTAACTCCAGGAGTCCTTGGATGACCATGTACATCCCATTACATTCATATAGTAGTCTACCATATCCACTGATGCTATACGCACATAATCCGGGGTCAAAATCCGACGACCTCTTGCTTGTTACGGCGGTAGACTCATAGATCTTAACTCCAGGGAGTCCTTGGATGACCATGTACATCCCATTACATTCATATAGTAGTCTACCATATCCACTGATGCTATACTCACATGATCCGGGGTCAAAATCCGACGACCTCTTGCTTGTTACGGCAGTAGACTTGTAGATCTTAACTCCAGGGAGTCCTTGGATGACCTTGTACATCCCATTACATTCATATAGTAGTCTACCATATCCACTGATGCTATACGCACATGACCGGGGTCAAAATCCGACGACCTCTTGCTTGTTACGGCGGTAGACTCATAGATCTTAACTCCAGGGAGTCCTTGGATGACCATGGACATCCCATTACATTCATATAGTAGTCTACCATATCCACTGATGCTATACTCACATGTTCCGGGGTCAAAATCCGACGACCTCTTGCTTGTTACGGCGGTAGACTCGTAGATCTTAACTCCAGGGAGTCCTTGGATGACCATGTACATCCCATTACATTCATATAGTAGTCTACCATATCCACTGATGCTATACTCACATGATCCGGGGTCAAAATCCGACGACCTCTTGCTTGTTACGGCAGTAGACTCGTAGATCTTAACTCCAGGGAGTCCTTGGATGACCATGTACATCCCATTACATTCATATAGTAGTCTACCATATCCACTGATGCTATACGCACATGACCCGGGGTCAAAATCCGACGACCTCTTGCTTGTTACGGCGGTAGACTCATAGATCTTAACTCCAGGGAGTCCTTGGATGACCTTGTACATCCCATTACATTCATATAGTAGTCTACCATATCCACTGATGCTATACGCACATGATCCGGGGTCAAAACCGACGACCTCTTGCTTGTTACGGCGGTAGACTCATAGATCTTAACTCCAGGGAGTCCTTGGATGACCATGGACATCCCATTACATTCATATAGTAGTCTACCATATCCACTGGTGCTATACGCACATGATCCGGGGTCAAATCCGACGACCTCTTGCTTGTTACGGCGGTAGACTCGTAGATCTTAACTCCAGGGAGTCCTTGGATGACCATGTACATCCCATTACATTCATATAGTAGTCTACCATATCCACTGATGCTATACGCACATAATCCGGGGTCAAAATCCGACGACCTCTTGCTTGTTACGGCGGTAGACTCATAGATCTTAACTCTAGGAGTCCTTGGATTACCATGGACATCCCGAAGTACCCATAGACCTTTGAGAAACATAAAATTTTAGTAAACAAATATATTTAAAAAAATGTTTTTCAAATATTTTAATTTTAAACTTTTAATATTTATTTTTATAATCGTACAAAAATGCTAGCTGTGGACCCCCGAACTTGACAACTTTTTATACATTTGTATTGGTTGTTTCCGTTGTGCTTAAAGGAAATGGCTATGCACCAGGCGCCTCCATATTTTTGTAGATGGCTCATATAGTTGGGAGGAGACGCAAGTTTTTTTAAATTGTTCGATTTTTTATGTTAAAAATTTACCAGCTTCTCGTCAGTCCGCGTGGACATAAAATCAAATTCTGTCGATTGCATCGGATTCGGGGATGCCTTTTCTCTGAGGAACCGATGAGATATCGTCAATCCCTTGACACAAGTTTTGTTTTGTCGAGTAGTGTTATTGTATTGTTCCATTCAACTTAAACTTTTTAAACTAAAAAAAATAATGTAAATATTATTTAGCTGGTGTATTTGAACGATATAATATAATTCAATTCTGAAAATAACTAGTTTAAATTTATAAACAACGTCTATGTTTTTTGCTCACAAAATTCAATATAATTTGGAAACAACAATTTTAAAATACAAAAAATAGGGTACGTTATCCATTAGTGGACCCTTTCCTAAAGTGGACCCTCTGAAGGGTTTTTGATGAAAAAATCAATGAAATCCCAATTTCAAGCGTGTTTATGTCTGCAAATCTTTTATTTGGCATGTTCAGCATCATTTAAAACAATGTTGACTGACATTGAATTGTCCTTTTTGCCAAAATAAGTGTTTTGAGTTCCACTTCTGAAATCAGCCATGGCCACTAGCATTTTCACAACAAAACAGCATTTCTATTCTATGATTGAATTAACTATCTAATTATTTTTTGACTGGTTATTTAACTTCAGTAAGTCGAAATAATGTATGTTTAATTAACTATACTAAAATAAAGCGAAGAACTGCTCATTTTTAAGCGAAAATAAGGGGGGTCCAATATAGGACAACGAAAATCCTAACTTTTTCCAAAAGTGGACCCCTGTTAATTTAACCTCCAAAAATGAAGAAAACTGTGTATTTAAGCAAATGTTTCTCTTAAACATACAATAAATGCTTGTTGTAAAAACCTAATTGCATATTTTTATATTATGAGTATAAATATAGCTGTTTTCATGTTAAAAGTATCATAAATGCTGAAGCCGCAAGAATTTATAATTAATAAAAAACTATAGTTAATCGTTCTTACCTGAAGCATCATAATCAAAGTTTGAAATGATATTTTATAATGATAATTCAATAACAAAACATATTTTGAAAATAAACATGCGTAGTTTTATCAGCAGCTGTAAACAAATCTATTGTTTTGTTTCGGTCAACTGTTTATGTAATTTATATGGAAAAATGTGCACCACAATTACCTTTTTTTTATCATTTTAATGTTTACAGTTGTTTTTGAAACGTTTTCTTTGATCTTTTTCGGAAATAAATTTGTTTAAATATCTGTTAGGTTTTTTGTTGTTTTAAGCCAAATTTGTTAACAAAACATATGGGTCATTCCAGGTCAACTGAGTACACTTTTGGACTCGACCTTCACCGATTTGGACCAAACTTGGAGGGAACGTTTATCTATCGATAGTTAACAGAAATCCCAAGTTTGGTGCTGATTGGACCATCCCTCTATTTTTGGCACCGCCCTCTTTTTTGGCAATTTTCTAAAAAACTTTTTTTTCTTTTAATCATAACTTTGCAACTATTTGAGCAAAAGACTTTCTACAGGTTGCATTTTATAGAAAATTGTCCAAGAAATTCGATAAAAATAAAATTTTAACCCTTAAATGCCCACTAATATTATATTTTATCGTTTTAAGTATAAAAATTCAGTTTTGACCAATTGCTTATATTTTTATTTGTTTTATTTTATCACCATCGTGTTCCCCGGACAATTTTACATAATAATCAATGTAGACTTCAAACTAAAATGAACTATTGACGAGATACAGCGATTTTACTGAAAAAAGTTTGATTTTGCGCAGCACACGGAAGTTCATGGTCTACTTTTCAACAAAAAGGAATGAATCTCGCATAATTCGGTTTTTATATGTGAGAAACTTATTTCGGATTTGAATTCATAGGACAGAGTGCAGTGCAAAATCAAACTTTTTTCAGTAAAATCGCTGTATCTCGCCAATAGTTCATTTTAGTTTGAAGTCTATATTGATTATTATGTAAAATTGTCCGGGGAACACGATGGCGATAAAATAAAACAAATAAAAATATAATCAATTGGTCAAAACTGAATTTTTATACTTAAAACGTTAAAATATTATATAAGTGGGCATTTAAGGGTTAAAATTTTATTTTTATCGAATTCCTTGGACAATTTTCTATAAAATGCAACCTGTAGAAAGTCTTTTGCTCAAATAGTTGCAAAGTTATGATTAAAAGAAAAAAAAGTTTTTTAGAAAATCGCCAAAAAAGAGGGCGGTGCCAAAAATAGAGGGATGGTCCAATCAGCACCAAACATGAGATTTTTGTTAACTATCGATAGATAAACGTTCCCTCCAAGTTTGGTCCAAATCGGTGAAGGTCGTGTCCAAAAGTGTACTCAGTTGACCTGGAATGACCCATATTTGTTTATAATGGAAAATCTATTTTTTATTCATTATATCTATTATAAGACCTCCACCATGCATCAAAACATCAAATATCGGCTAATTTTTGTATAAAAATAATAGTTTTCCTATAGTGGACCCGGGTCTACAATCGGATTATGGACCCGGGTCCACTATAGGAAAAGGGGGTCCATAACAGGCAAAAAAAACTTTTTTTTTCAAGTGACTATTTTTCTGCTCAAAAACAAATTACTGATGAAACAAATAGTCAAAATTGTTCAAAAGACTTCAGATTTCCTTGTTTTGTACAAAGGGTTATGAAAAAGTGCCTAGAATATTGAAAAATTGTGAAAAATGCGCGTCGGCTCTACTAGGGGGCCCACTAATGGTTAAAATACTCTACTGATGATTTTAAACTATCCCAATAATTTAAAATACAACAAGGTTACAATTTTATCCCAATAATTTAAAATGCAAGAAGGTAAAAATTTTAGCATATCAGTAACTGGAGTTAATCAATATAAACATTGATTTAAATTTTAATGAAACATTATTATTATTTTTCGTTCAAAAATCAAAATCAAATCAAGCTATTTGCTCTACAGCATTGCCTTGGCGTTCTCGATTGCGAGATCACTACTCGAAACTAGGTGTCCGAAGGCTTGATTGTTGAGGCAATTGCAAACCTCTTTTTACACCTTAGCTTCCATCCACCCCGGGATTCGAACTGACGACCTTTGGATTGTTAGTCCACCTGCCTACACGCAAGCAATTCCGGTGAACATCGGATGCGCATTCGGCTTTGACCATCCGATGTTCAAACCTTTGAACATCGAACGTTCAAATTTCGTAAAAATTACCAACACAATTAAAACTTATTTCAATGTATGTGTGAACCTCCCTATCGAGCTGCTCTCTTCTTCTTTAACTTTGTTTCAATAGCGGGGATTCCTCCTTCATCGCGTTTGACAGTTGGAGTTTTTTTTTGCTAGCGCAACGTTTTGTGTTGCCCGGAATAAATCCGTAATTTTCCGGATCTTTCATTAAAATTTAAATTTCAGTGTGTTAAGATCAGAAACTTATTTTTTTTCTGTGAACCGACATCCCGGTCGCGCTGCAGGTAAGGCAGTCAACGCTTTGAAATTCTTGCTTAATTTAATTACGAGTACACTGAATCAACAGGAAATGGCCGCTAACTTTACCTGCCAGGACATTGACGCGTACGCGAACCTGATCGGCATAAACTCGTTCTGCAAAACGCGCTGGGCCAGCAACCAGAACCAGCTGGTGACATCCGGGACGTTGTCGCCGGTCGAGGACGACTCGGCTCCATTTTTCGTTTCAAATATTTACACTTAATGTCTCACAAAATGTTTTTTGAATCTTCCGAAAATAGCCATTGCAACAAAAAATGCAGAAAACTGAAAATAAAATCTGAAGACAAAAACATTCCAGTCCTCTAAAACATATTAAAACATACAAAAAAATTAATAATAAAATTTTTGAGAAATTGATATTGGTGAAAAAAATATTAAAAATTGCCTTTTTTTTCTTTCAATAATACCTAAAACTTTGCCAAAAACAACAAATCGATCAGAAAATTCCTTCAAAAATTACAGATTTTAGAATATTTACGTACCATTACTGGACATTGTATGATGCCTTGTATTTGTGAACCAATGACCCAAAATTGCTTGTTTGGTCATGGAGAAAAGTTAAAACCAACTAAAAAATGTAAATAAAATTCATTTCCGGTTTTAGTGGAAAATTGCGAAATTGGTTGTTGATTAAAATCACTTAAAAATTATAAAATTTTATGTTTTATAAAACATTAAATTCTAACTAAAACAAGAAAGCACCATTTCTTCATACCGTAGACTTAATTCGTTACTTCCAGTGTACGCACTTCTCAGCCCACGTGCCTCCACTTTTAACAGTTTCAACCATGATTCAGCTGCACCGTCCTTGGGGAGAGAAGGAGATGTAAACCTTGAACCGTGGAAGAGCACGCTGGCCGGGCTCTGGCTGCCCAGAGAAGCATAAAATATGCTAATCTGTGCATTATTATCTTTGATAAATTTCACGAGACTTGCTCGCTGCGTAGCGAGGCACCCCCTCTCCTCAACGATCTCGGTCCCACGTGGCTTGGGTTTATCGTGACTTTTTTTACGTTTCTCTTTTTTAGAACAAAAAGGTTTCTGTGAATTTCGCAATATATTTGATTTTAATTCCGTTATCTATTAATTTTCATTTTTTCATTATTTTTTTCCACACTTCTAGTTGAATTTGTCTAATTTCTTTTCATAGTTTCATCCAGCTGAAAATCTCCTTTAAAATCTTCATCTCATCGACTTTCCCAACAGAGTTTGAGCAAAAAAAATGCACTCTTGAGCTCGCGATGTCACCCTGCCCTAAGACTGCGGCAACAGGAAGTGCATTTTGCAGCATAATCGCAAATTTACGTTCAAGTAATTTCTGCGATAAATTTGCTGTCACTTTCACGGGGTTGCGTCTGGGAGGGGGGGGGGGGTCATCTAATGGAAAGGTGGAAAGGGGAGGAGGGGATGCCACTCTCAAGGCACAGTGTGTAAGAGCAGTTGATTGCTGTTCGGAAAGCATGGGGATAATAATCAATAACGCTTGCCACGAGAAGAGGTTGCAACGTCTTAGCAGCATGTTGGTTGCAACAAGAAGGAGGGACAACAGCATCCCTGTCGCGAGACGTAAGTTGATGTGTCGGCGATGACAGGGAAATGGTAATCATTTTTTAGTATGACGACAACTTTTTCCTTGGTGAAGTAATGGATGAGTTCACTTAGGAAGGTTTTATGAAGGATAAACGCCAGGATGTGCAATCTTTATATTGCTGAGAGATGTTGGTCGAAACATGGCTTAGACTTAATTGAAAAAATATCTTTACTTCTTACTTCTTACTTCAGATAATTGTGTCTAAACTTCAAACTAGAAGCATAAAAATAATTGAACACTTGATATCGAAAATCAATTTGCTGCTTCCCACAAATCTGCTGTGGCATTGGTTTCAAATCGTCTCAATCAATTTCCGTCCATGTGGCTTAATCTGCATCTCATCCCTCCGCATCATACCTTCATACCTCATGTCATAAAACCGCAGAGCTAAATGCAAAACAATTAGCCCATCAGCATCTCGTTGCTTAAGCAGTCGGTCACCTTTCTCCCAAGAAGCACATTATCTCCCTCAATCCGAGCATCTTCCCCCTACTAAACAGCTGGAAAAGCATCTGCCAGCACTCTCCCCTTTCTCTCGCTCGGACGGACGGCCGGATAAGGGCGATGAGAGATTAGGTGACCCGCAGAACCTGTTCCGACCCCCCCTGCACGACACGACAATTACATCTCAAGCTCGGACTCTTGAGTGTGTGTGCAGATTGCAACCGACGACGATGAATGCCGTGTAAATTGGATAATGGTCCGGCTAATCTGCGGCGATGCGGAAAATCTGGTCAACGACGGATGGTCCCGCACACACACTATAATCTGATGCGCTTCCTTGGTCACCCCCACACTGCGTACTGAGGAGAAGACGGGAAGGATCTTGACCTGCCCCCTGCGAAGTGGTCTCTGCAGGACGACGTTGGGAAAGAGATTTACCTCAACAGAGCTGGTGCGGAATTAGTCAAGTCGAGCAGATAGTTCACTGTCTGAAGAGCGATAGAACAGCTGTATCAGTCTAATTATTCAACTTTTTTATTTGTTTATATGGGTTGGAGCGAGCCCTCGAACTAGTACAATCGTGTTGGCTAATGTACAGTATGTAAAAAAAGTATTTACACCCCTTGGGCACTATGCACATTTTGTGATGAAACATGTAAACAATTTAATGTTGACATAAACCTAGTACTACGTTTTGTTCAGAAATTCATGCCAAATATTTTGCTACAAAAAGCTCATGAAAAGATGATTTGTATAAAAAGTTATATAACAAATGCTATTACGAAAATAAAAAAGGTGCAAAAAAAGTTTGTACACCTTTCGAAAAATTAACATAAATAATGTTATTTGTTGACAAATCACCATAAATCCAGTCTACCAACTCCAAATAGGCATCCTTGACTGATTAAAAAAATAATTTGGATTGAATATAAAGTTTACTAACTATTTAGTACAAAAGTTTATATAACTCTGGAAATTCTATATAAAACTTATCTAAACTTAACTTTGCAAACTTTTAATTCAACTAAATGTCAATATATTACCATTGAATTGCTAAATAAACATTTTGGAGTGGGTATAACACCGTTTTGGGGGTATTAGTATCGATAGAATAGATTTTTCGTTGGAATTTCGTACCAACCCGGAATAACGTCGTCGGAAAATCCACCTCCATCTGAATCGGTCCACGATTCACAAGTCAACCTATGTGGCATCGGAAAGGGCATAAAATTTCCGATCTTTTGATACCCAAACATCTAGGTTTTTCTTTTCTTTTTTTGCACCTTTTTTATTTTCGTAATAGTATTTGTTATATAACTTTAAATAGAAATCATCTTTTCATGAGCTTTTTAGAGCAAAATGTTTGGCATGAGTTTCTAAACAAAACGTAGTACTAGGTTCCTGTCAAACTTTAATTTTTTTACATGTCGTCAATTGTGTGCTATCTTGTGACAACGACCATTTAGTACTTTTGGAGAAAATCGATTTTTAAAGTTTGTTGGTAAATAATTTTAAAACTATGAATGATAGAGCCAAACTTTTTGAAGCAATCGGTTCGTATACTATCGCTTAACAAACGCTCCAAGTTTCAACTAATTTGGTTAAATCAGTTAAAAGATACAGTAAATAATGTAAACGAATATCTGAAAAGCACGTGTCACAAGTGTGTTTCGAAAGTAAAATTGTACTACGTGTCACAAGTGTGCACAGAATTCACATACAAACTAAAATAAGCTCCAATCAATGGTTTAATCGACTTAATCAGTATATTTTTATAAACAAAAGGTTGCATTGCCTTTAGAAAGTATGTGTGTACATAAATTTGTGAAAAACAAGAAAAAATCTCCACATTTTCCAACAACATTTATGACGTGTCACAAGTGTGCACAATCATTTTGATGATAAATTGGTCTATGTCACAAGTGTGTATTGCGATATCCGGGAAACGGAAGCGAGTTTCCAAAATCGGGTTAAAGCATCTTGTAGTGTTTGTTAAGTATAGCAAAACGTCATCATTAACTCATTTTCGAACAAAATGGTCTATGTCACAAGATAGCACACAGCTGACGATGTTTCATCACAAAATGTGCATAGTGCTCAAGGGGTGTAAATACTTTTTTTACATACTGTAATCCTTTTAATAACTTTGCTGATTAGAAGGCACGCCGGCGGAAATGTTTACTACCCCCACAAAAATAAAACTTAAACATTTGACGGGATGGAATCTAAAATGTAATTAAAAGTTTGAAGGAAAGAAAATTAGAGAGAGCAAATTGTATTATTATATGGGTTTGGTGATTTTACTTGTTTTATATGACTTTGCCAGCAATCTGATTTTTTTATCAAGGGTCAATAAAAAAAAATCGTATACATTATACAGTAGGGTGGTCAAAATCCTTAGATTCTTCATCGAAATGAAATCTTTTGACGTTCATCAAGAGAATAAATCGGAAGGGAACACGGCTCTCCTCTCTCGCACACGAAAGATCGGTAAAAGGAAAATCTAAAAATGACCATCTGGATTATTCGGCGGAACAACGATTTCACTAGGGGAAATATACCCATTTTAAGCCTAATAAGCGGTCGTGTTTGAATGATGCTGGATAATATGGAGTGTTCCTCGAAATTTACTAAAACCATGTACACCAACGAGTAGAGCATCTGTTTGTGAACATTTATGATTATTTTCACTTTTATTAAAAGTTATGCTTAGTTCTTTTTTCTTCCAGCGCTTTTTTGGGTCTGCTTAGTGCTGCCAAAATTGGTGAAATTTTAAGCGAACACTCACGAAAAGTTGCATTTATAGTGAAAGTTTCCTGGCATCACTGGCTCACTCCAACAGGCGCTGCTGATGGTGCTGGTGGCCACCCTTTGTTCTTTATTTGCCTTCGCTTCTCGCTCGGTTTTCTTCAGCCTTCGACTGGAATGGGTCGGCAAAAGTCAAACGTCAAAAGACTTGGCGCGTTTGTTTTTTTAGAGGCGCTTGCTAATTATTTACATGTTTCGGGATTATTTTTCAAGTTAAGCAGTTAACCTCTGATCTTGCGTGTGGATGTGTGTGCCACCAAAATGATGAGAAATGGTCTCGCAAAAAAGAAATTATGATCAGAAGTGCATTAAATTTGATCTTTTTGACCATTGAATGGCATAAATTTGCGTGCTTACTTGAGGCGGTGCTGTTGCAGGTAAATTTATAGCCTAAATAGTATTTTTGGAGCTTTAACTCTTCATATGACGAAGATAGTAGTTAAATTAGAAAGGGTATATTTCCCCTGATACACTTGCATGTGTTACGTCACACGTCGAGATTTAACCTGCCTTTTTTCGTAGCTGAACAATGCATGTAAACAAAACGATGTCAACAAATTTATGAGGTGTTGATAACAGGAAGGTGCTGTGTCCTATCCCTTACCTTGACCTGACCAAAATCCATGATAAAGCTGTCAAACCAAATATGTCAGACCAAATATGTCAGACCAAGACTGTCAGACCAAAGAGCAAAACGTAAACAATCTTGGTCTTCGACGTAGGTGCACACAAATCAAGAAAAGAAAATTTGAAAAAAAAAATATTTTTCCGTTACAATAACTGGTTTTGGGCTGCAAAATTCAATGGTACGTCAGAAAATTATTAAAAAATGCGGCGTCCTGTAGACCAACATTTAAATAAGCAGTTAAGAGCCTTATTCCTCCACTTGACTTTTTGATCACGTTTTCGCTTTACACCTGAACAATCTTGAAATTATTTATGCGGATTTGTTATTCCTCTCGTTCCATCATTCCCTTGGTTGATCATGGGATTCACAAAAAAAACTTCGACTGGTTGATTTTCTTAGAGGTGTTTGGGAGCGATTTTTATTTCTTTTTTGAAAAATAAATCAAATGATCTTAAATCCTAAATATTTCAGACATTTTTAAAGACAAAAATAACAAAATTAAAATGCAAACATTTTATTAAATACTCAAAACAAAATAGAATTTTAATAAAAACTTTTTTTATTCCATCAATGAAAATAATGTGTAAAAGCGAAAAAGCATGCAATTCCATCGTGCATCTAATGTTGGCATATTAGCTTTTTGCTTCAAATACATATCGAGTGAATAATACACCCAAAACTGGCAGCGCTAGTCCGAGAGAATGATGGTCTCGAGTCGAGAGAATAGTGGTACCATTCACGGACGCAGAGAACACAGCTCGAGATGGGCGATAGAACTATTCTCTCGAGGTTCATTTGCAAAAAAAGTTCATCAGTCAAACAAAAAACCAAAAGTGTCGACAACGGGAATCGAACCAGAGACCTTTGACAAACCAATCCAATGACTTAGCTGCCTCGGCCACCACAGCTTGGTGACCATGGAGAAGTCAGAAGTCGATGTATGACACTTGTTGGAGATTTATTGATTCAACTAACGAATGAACTCATTTGTTATGATGGTGTGAGTTGGTACCATTATTCTATCGATTTTGGCACTGAGCCCTCAATAAATTTTGAAAGAACGATTATCTCGATTCTGAATTTTGGGTGTAGCTCACACTCACTCACATAACAAAACACATAACTTTTCTTTCGTAAAATTGCGATAACTCGTGATGTTTACAAGCAAACCCTTTATGTATGTATATCATTTTTTTCAATCGTCTGCTTTACAACTTTGTAGAACATTGTTACACTCTTAAATATAACCCTGTAAAGAAAGAAAAAACACGAATTTTAAAATGAAAAAAAAATGTTCTAAATGAAAAGTAACCCTTCTGGGTTTTTAAAGATTAGAAAAGAACATTAAATTTCTCTTAAAATCACATGCTCCAAATTCGTTTACAGTTGAGTTACGAAGGAGAGTTTTTTTTTTAACTTTTTTAGTGTTTTTTCGATAAAAATACGTTTTTCGGAATTCTGAGTACGCCGCCATCAAATCGGAAGTTCAATTTCACATAAAAGTTTGCAGGTTGCAAATTATTGAAAAATATTTCTTTTTCCGCATGTTCAAAAATGGAAGGTGTCGTACCGCCCCTCCGTCACGAGATATCAAAAAACGGACCTCGAATTTGTGATCACGGGGCAAAAGTTACCTCTTAAGACAAAGTTTCACGCAAATCGGTCGGGGCAACTGTTCCTTCCCGATTTCGTGTGAGTTGGTAGAGAATTACCCATCTTATAAAACATTCATTTTCAAATTTTAAAAACATGTTCGAATAGTATTGTTACATAGAAAAAAAAACATGTTAAATATATTTAAAAAAAACTTTTCCCGGTTTGTCACCCTGGTTTATCCGAATCCCGAAGTAATCCGACCTTGGATAATTGAATCATGATCATTTTTTGTAATTTTTATTTTTTATTTTTTTTAGATAAAAAAAACATATTAAATATATTTATAAGAAATCTGTTGAATTTAACCAAAATTTACCATTTTTTCCCGGTTCGTCACCCTGGTTTATCCGAAGCCCGAAGTATCCGACCTTGGATAATTGAATCATGATCATTTTTTGTAATTTTTATTTTTTACTGTTCAACACCAAATTTTTGTTCAGCGACCCCATTTTAGTCTTACTTACATACATAAATTGTGTAGAATAAAGAATTTTTGTATGTTTGACGGATTAAGAATTCTGTCATAAGTTCATTCAATTCGCCGAGAATTTCAACAACTTATTTTGCGAAACATTTGAGGCAATAATAAAATTCTGTAGAAGCTATAAACCAATGCTGCAGCAAAGATAACATAGTAATGATTCCAGGTAAACTGTAATCGGATCGCCACATCAAACAAAACAACAACTGCAATGATTCCCAAGCAAATTTATCCTAACAATCACGCCTTGCGATACCAATTTCAACGCAAACAAGACTTTGTCAACCCTCGAGGACAACCTTTACCCTGAACCTTGCTGCATCTCCAATTAAACACCGGCCCTTAAGGAGGTTCAGACATCTCTCCTCTTCTATTGTCATTCCGGATTAATTTGTGGTCACACGTCGTGTCCTTTTCGCTTCCGTGCTGCCACTTGAGACTGCACTGCTGTATCGGAGGTCATCACTTCAAACAAGAAGAAGAAAGCAAACCAAACCACTCAACCACAAAGCGATTAGTTTGAGGCTTGATATTATCATTCGGAACGAAGGCAAACGAACAATGGGGTTTGTTCCAACATTGTAGTATCTTTTTTGTGTCTTTTTTCAGTTCGGTCACTTGGTAATTGACGTCTTTTTCTTTGATTAACCATTAAAATATCGCAAGAAAACAGGAAGTGTGTGTGTGTTTGGTGGACAATACTGGTCTACTGACTAACAAGTACACTGGTATCAGGTGCAAATTTGTGCGCAAGCATAGTTTTAGTCCCGCTTTTGGGTGACGATCATGGCGATGGCGGCCGCCAGGACGCCCAGCACGAGGAAGGATCCCTCGAAGATGGCGACAAAGTTACGGACCGCATCGAGCAGCAGCTTGACGGGGAGGTTGAGCGCTTCCGAGGGGATTGGTTTCTCCGGAATGCCGACGTCGTCGAGCTTGGTCTCGAGGAAGCCATCGTCCAGGGAGTACGCCGGGAAGTAGTCGTTGAGGCGTTCACGCGTCCAAAAGGTCGTGCTGTTGCCGTCGAACCAGGACGTGAAGCGGAACTCGTACAGGGAAGCTCGGATGAACTTGGGAGGTCCCGGCGGGATGTGGCTTTGATCGAAGAGTTTGGTGACGGCTTGGTTGTTCTGCAGAAGGCGTTGAACCATCGGGTAGAGCCACTTCTGGGAGGTTGGCTTGGTCGCGGACGCATCGTAGAATTTGAAGTCAAACCGCGGGAAGTACACCCAGGCGTACGGCATCGATCCGGCTTCATTCCAGGGTTTGTACTGAAAGCCGTACTCCTTCCACGGTCCGGACAGGTCGTCCGAGTACTCCAGGATGATCTCCACCCGTTTAGGGCGCATTTTGATCAGGTGTTGACCGTACTGGTTCACCACGAACATGTTGTGAAGACCGTTGTACGGCTTGGTGAAGATCGACGAGCTGATCGCCGTGGACTGCGTCAGCTGGAAGTGCGGCACGATCGAGGTGAACAGAACTATGAACGCAGCTAGGGTTGGTAGAAACAGCTGCCAGTTCTCCGTTAGCTTTCGGATACCGTCAGCCTGTAGATCGAGAAGGATCGTGTCATAAAATACCCATGGTATCATCACGTTCGATACTCACCACATTGGTAGTGCCAGTCTGCTTGGTAACGACCTTAAGGAACTTCTGCACCATCAGTCCCATCACCAGCAGCGGAGCCAGCTGAACCATCATCTGCATCATGTTCAGGTACTGCGATCGGTTGAACAACAGCTTGAACACCATCTCCCCATTTTTGTATCCAACTCCAAACACCAGCCACGTTCCCAGGGTCATCAAGACCGCGATCGCCTTCACCGTCATCGCACCTGTCTTATCCTCCTTGGACTCCTCCTTCACCGGTCGAACCAACTCTCGATCGTCAACCAACGTCAACAGCAGCGTCATCACGATCAAGCTCAAAAACCCGTAATTCCCACTCCCAATGATATTCAAATGCAAAAACACCTGCCACCACAGCGAAAACATCCGAACTCGCTGGTTCGGCGCAAAGAACAACCAGGAACAAACCAACTCACTGACGTACACGTAGATCGTACTCAGCTTGTGAATCCCGTCCGGCTGCTGGAACGTGTACCAGCTGTAAGACGTCGGCAGCGGCATCGTCTCAAAGTGCTTCTTCAACCCGGTCAAATCCCACCACATCGGACATCCACTGGCCAACTTGACCGACCCCGACGCAAACACGTACCGAAACAGCAGCCACTTCATCAACAGCATCGCCAGCCCCTCGATCGGTCCCCTCGGATCACTCAACTTCGCCGGCGCAAGCAAAATGCACAAAAACCCAGCCTCCAGCAACATCTCGTCCGACTGCTGGCGGAAACTCTGCGAGATCTGGACCAGCGAAAAGTACAGCGTCCACAGCGATATGAAGCTGACCAGGCGACAGAGGTGCGGGAACACCAGGCCCATGAACGCGATCACACAACCGACCAGACAGAACAGGTCGATCGCCGATTGGGTGTCCAGGCCGACGAGCGGGGCCAGCTGGAGCAGGTTCAGGCGTTCCTGGAGGGTTCCGTTGGCGAGGATGCGGTTCGCCGGGAGGATTCCCGAGTTGCCGTAGAGTCCTGAAATAAAAAAAAAAAAAAAAACAAATTTTTAAGTGTAAATTTGTCATGTACCTTTGTTTGTTCATGTAGCTTCAATTTATTTAAAAACTTGAATTCTAGAAAAAAAATAATGGGTTCGTACAACCCCAACGTCACCGTTAACCAAAATTTACATTGGATGCGTGATTGAAAACCAAATTACCTGTTAGGACAAAGTTTCACAAAAATCGAAGACGGTTCGGGAGAAATACCTGAATAAAATCATCAACAAATTCATTTCCAAAATCATCAAATTATCATCAAAATCATGAAAAAGTCATCAATAAATTTATTGAAAAGTCATGAACAAAATCATAAAGTTAAAAACAAAATAATGAACAAAACGATAAAAATATGAACAAAGTTTGAATTCAACAACAAAATCATAAACAAACTGAAAAATCTTTCATGAACAAATTCATATTAAAAACATAAATATATTCATGTGTGTGTGTGTGTGCAACCAACCAAACGGGACCACGCGGTCACTTCTCACAAATTGAGTTGTTTCCATGTATTTTTTTTTTAGATCTACATTCTATACATGCAAATAACTCGCATAGGCATTTGGAAGGTGTTAGCTCTGCCGAGCTTCGATGACCCATTTCTACGCTGGCTAGCCGAGCGCGAGGTACTTCAGCTTTATCGACAAGCCCCGCCCTGAAGAACGTTTGCACCAATCGGGTTCAAACGTTATTTAGAACTTCCGAACCCTTGTCAAATGGACAAGGACCCAGCGCGTATATAGTTGATAGTAACAGTATTCCTAATTCCAGTTATAGCTCACCAAGTCGCGATGGCCTAGTGGTTAGCATTTTTGCTTACCAATCCAAAGGACGGGGGATCGAACCCCGACTCGAGCGACTTTGATTTTTCGTTCATGTTCAGAGTTTCAAGATTTATATTTCCTATACTTTCTCGTTGGGAGCAGATGGGAATCGAACCCAGGACCATTCGCTTACAAAGCGAACACCGTAACCAGTCAGCCACGGCCGCTCCAAAACATAAATATATTCATGAACAAACGAAAAATAAAATCAATTGTCTTCTTTATGAACATATTTTAAAATTCATAAAAAAGCTTTTTATGAAAATTTAAACGCAAATTTACCAACACCTCATCAACAATAAAAAAAATAAATTGAAGAACATATTGATGAACAAATTGAAGAACAAATCTGGAGTTTTTTTTTTTTTTTTGAAAAGGTCCAATAACCCAAATTTTCAGTTTTTGCTTTTTGGGTGTTTTTGAAACCGCCTTGAGTCAGGGGTCTTGAAAAACACTCAAAAAGCAAAAACTGAAAATTTAGTTTATTGGACCTTTTTAAAAAAAACTCCAGAAATTAAAGAACAAATTGAGAGACAACTTGAAAAAACAAATTGAGAACAAATTTAAAAAAAAAAAAACTTCATCATCCCGGTACGAGAATCGAACTAACGACCTCTGGATTGGTAACCCAGCACGCCGCTAGTCGAAACCCATCCCCTACTGGTCAGTATTCCCAGTGAGCATGTTTACTCTTTTAAGGGATCTGACTTTGCCGAGCCAGACAGGAATCGAACCCATCACCTTCCGTTTACAAGGCGAAACCCGTAACCTCAAGGCCACGGAAGCTCAGCGAATTGAAGAACAAATTAAAGAACAAATTGAAGAAAAAATTGAAGAAAAAATTAAAGAACAAATTAAAGAACAAATTAAAGAACAAATTAAAGAACAAATTAAAGAACAAATTAAAGAACAAATTAAAGAACAAATTAAAGAACAAATTAAAGAACAAATTAAAGAACAAATTAAAGAACAAATTAAAGAACAAATTAAAGAACAATTTAAAGAACAAATTAAAGTACAAATTAAAGAACAAATCAAAGAACAAATTAAAGAACTAATTAAAGACAAAATTAAAGAACAAATTGAAGAACAAATTAAAGAACAAATTAAAGAACAAATTAAAGAACAAATTAAAGAGCAAATCAAAGAACAAATTGAAGAACAAATTGAAGAACAAATTGAAGAACAAATTGAAGAACAAATTGAAGAACAAATTGAATAACAAATTGAAGAACAAATTTAAGAACAAATTTAAGAACAAATTTAAGAACATATTGAAGAACAAATTAAAAAACAAATTTAAGAACAAATTTAAGAACAAATTGAAAACACATTGAAGAACAAAATAAAGAACAAATTCAAGCACCTATTAAAACAAAATTTGAAGAACATATTTATGACAAAACAGAAAGGAAAATTGATTGATGAAAGAATAAATGAAAAATAAAGAAGAACAATATGAAGAAAAATTTAAATAAATACCGAAATAAAAATTGAGAATAAACTGAAGAACCAATTCAAGAAAAAAAAATAATTATTGTAAAAAAAAACAAATAAAAGAAAACGGAAGCAAAATTTGAAGAAAATATTGAAAAAAAACAATTTTTCAAAATTAAAAATAATAAACAAATAAAACACAAATACATTAACAAATCAAACAACAAATAAATGAACAAACATATTAAGGTGAAGCCATTGATCATTTTCGAAGAAAATTGATCATCACTATGAAATATTCTGAAAAAATTTCAATTCAACGAATATCTGCACCAAAATAAATCAGCAAGTGCCGGTTGTTGCCTTCTTGAAGCAACTGAAGGATTTTTTGCTCTAAATCAAATCTGTTTCATAATTTATATAATTTTGTGGAACAATCATTGACGCCCAAGTTCGCAATCATTGATTAATGACGATTTCCATAACTTTACAACAAATGGAATAATCGTTACCAAAAGGAATCAGCATGTTTAGGGCACTATTCTAAACAACTTGTTGAAGAAATTTTGTCTAAATATTGAAAGCGACGCAAAATTTATATCTTTGAACGAAAAAGCATGACAATGATGGAAGTCTTCACGTTAATGAAAATAAAAAATATTTAGTTAAAGCTAAATTAAGTGTCAATTAAAGGACAAGTTGAAGAACAATTTGGTGGACAAAGTAGATAATAGTCATGGAGATAAATTTATATAAAACATAAAATTTAATAAATTATTACCAGTAAAAATTATATGCCAAATAAAAAAAAACGCGAAATGTAAAAAAATTAAAGATCAAGTAACATAACAAATCAATTAATTTTGCTCAATAATACCTTCAACGAAGCACAAAATAAAATTAATAAAAACAAACTTATAAGAAGAAATAAAAAAAAATCAGTCACAATTTTTGAGTTTTTTAAGTCCTATAAGCAATTGTGTTTTATATGATTATAAGATCTTTTCAAATAACACTCTTGAATTGTATAGATTTAAGGACAAGTAGAGGAATTGTTTTATGAACAATAATAAAGAATAGTTTAGAAAACAATTATATAAAAACAAATCATAGAATCAATTCTAAAACAAATTAGTGAATAAAATTATGAGCAAACGTATTCAATTGATTTTCAAAATAAGAAATAAATTCATTTGGAAAATGCTTAAATTGAGTTCGAACAGAGAAATAAATCAATATCAAATAATATTTTACAAAGGACAGCAAGTATCTCATCACCATCGTCAGAGCCCTAAAGTCGTGTCACGTCGTGAAACGTGAAACCACTAGAACAAATTGAGTCATTCGCTTTCGTTACTTAAGCGAATCGGATCAAAAGAAATGTCACCATAATAAGAGAATGTTGCTCTGCTATAGAAAACCACCAAAAACCAGAGCCCTACGTGGCTAACAGTGAGTTTTCCCACTTTCTTTTGGTGTGTGTGCCAATATTTTTTGGAAAATTGGACATTTGAGTTCTAGCAAGAATTTGAAGAATTCTACATAATTGTTCAATTAGTCTTAAAGTAGTATGTCTTTAAAAGGTCCCTTTACCTTACCAACAACCCAAAAAATCGTTGTCATCCGAAATTTGCTCCCTCGAACCACAATCTAAAGGCTCCTAGCGGTAACCAACGTCGGTCTCGTCGTCAAACCGAACGAAGGTCCAAAATTAAACCGTTTCCTTGGCTGTCCCATCTCCCTTTGCCCTGACTCTCACACAACCCAAGTTGCTCGCCCTTTTCCGAAAATGCTTTTAACGCTAATGGCCGGTTGAAAGAGATCCGACAAAACAGCACAGGACCAGGTTTTCTTGCCAGTGCCAAAAGGATGCAGTACACGGTAGGTACACATACATGTGGCTAGGAAAAATGAGTTATTTTTACAACAGACCGCTGGTTTTCGACGACGACGACGACGAAGTCTAAAATCAGGTGAGCAAGAAGAATGACCTCAGGTTACCTCCGCTTATCTGGTGGAAAAGTAACGGCATTTTGTGGAAACAAGGGGTGGAGATACTTGTAAAGAATGTTATCTCTTGGCAGGGATGATCACTTAAAACTGCTTGTTTTTTTGGAAGTTTGGCAAGCAAAAATGATTTTCTAAGTCCGGAGGAGCAAAGAATGAGCAATGTCAAAATGATCATTTTAATACTTCCCGATTTTGCCGACTCAATTTATGGTTGTAAAAAAAACAACAACAAATTCTGATATTTCCAAATACCCAAGCAGAACAATGTGTAATAAATTCAGCTCGACCACTGAAAACTGCAGCCAACCAACTTGAACATCTCCTCAAGCCCATCCGCTAACAAAATCTATTGTCTTGGTCTTGGTCAATCCGGAACACCCGAACCAAGTGTTCCGGAACACAGCTCGGGTGAAAACGGATTGGGTTTCGTTTGCCGGTTCTCGTTCGTGGTGTGAGGAGCAGGGAACACACACACTCTACATCTCGACAAAAGAGCCACTAATAATTACGTTAGACCCCCTAACACACATTCACACACATACAGAGAAGCATAAGGTTTCAAGTTCACCACCATCATCATCAGCATCATCATCATCACCATCGATAAGTACATGGAAGGTAGAATCTAGTTAGGTAACACCTTTCGGACCAGGCCCAGCCATAAATTGGTGCTCTTCCTGCGATGAAACCAACCAAGAAGTGGAAGAAGCTTTCAGGAGAATTATCGATTTCTAATTTCAATTTACGATCGTCTGACAAATGGCACGAACCATTTCGATTGAGTATCACTTTGACACTGGCACAGTAAAAAAAAAACGTTTACAGTATGTAAAAAAAGTATTTACACCCCTTGGGCACTATGCACATTTTGTGATGAAACATGTAAACAATTTAATGTTGACATAAACCTAGTACTACGTTTTGTTCAGAAACTCATGCCAAACATTTTGCTGCAAAAAGCTCATGAAAAGATGTTTTCTATAAAAAGTTATATAACAAATACTATTACAAAAATAAAAAAGGTGCAAAAAAAGTTTGTACACCTTTCGAAAAAATAACATAAATAAAGTTATTTGTTGACAAATCACCATTAATCCAGTCTCCCAACTCCAAATAGGCATCCTTGACTGATTAAAAAAATAATTTGGATTGAATATAAAGTTTACTAATTACTTAGTATAAAAGTTTATATAACTCTGGAAATTCTAAATAAAACTTATCTAAACTTAATTTTGCAAACTTTCAATTTAACTAAATGTCAATATATTACCATAGAATTGCTAAATAAACATTCTGGAGTGGGTATAACACCGTTTGGGGTCTTTGTATCGCTAGAATAGATTTTCGTTGGAATTTCGTACCAACCCGGAATTACGTCGTCGGAAAATCCGCCGGCATTCGAACCGGTCCACAATTAACAAGTCAACCTATGTGGCATCGGAAAGGGCATAAAATTTCCGATCTTTTGATACCCATACATCTAGGTTTTCTATAAAACCCATGTTTTTAAATACCTAGGCAAAAACGTTGTTATGGTTTCGTTTGATCAACCTGCCAAAAATGTATGGAATTTCGTAATTTTTGTTCTCGTGGATCAAACTTACTTTTTGCCCAGGTATTTAAAAACGTGGGTTTTATAGAAAACCTAGATGTATGGGTATCAAAAGATCGGAAATTTTATGCCCTTTCCGATGCCACATAGGTTAACTTGTGAATTGTGGACCGGTTCGGATGCCGGCGGATTTTTCGACGACGTAATTCCGGGTTGGTACGAAATTCCAACGAAAAATCTATTCTAGCGATACAAAGACCCCCAAAACGGTGTTATACCCACTCCAAAATGTTTATTTAGCAATTCTATGGCAATATATTGACATTTAGTTAAATTGAAAGTTTGCAAAATTAAGTTTAGATAAGTTTTATATAGAATTTCCAGAGTTATATAAACTTTTATACTAAGTAATTAGTAAACTTTATATTCAATCCAAATTATTTTTTTAATCAGTCAAGGATGCCTATTTGGAGTTGGGAGACTGGATTTATGGTGATTTGTCAACAAATAACTTTATTTATGTTAATTTTTCGAAAGGTGTACAAACTTTTTTTGCACCTTTTTTATTTTTGTAATAGTATTAGTTATATAACTTTTTATAGAAAACATCTTTTCATGAGCTTTTTGCAGCAAAATGTTCAGCATGAGTTTCTGAACAAAACGTAGTACTAGGTTTATGTCAACATTAAATTGTTTACATGTTTCATCACAAAATGTGCATAGTGCCCGAGGGGTGTAAATACTTTTTTTACATACTGTACATGGCTTCTCATGTAATCTTGTTACGTTGGAAGCATTTCCACAGTGCCATCCTCTATTGTTGGCTCCAAATCGCTGATTTAATTACACTCAGGCTTTGGGAACTTTGTGAAAGCGCGAACTTCGTCAACAATGGCAGGATATATGTTACCCATCCACCCCCACGCGACTCACTCATCACAAGCTAGAACGCGTTTTGGTCCACTGCCTTTAACCAGCTATAGTCGTGTCCCCCGAATCGATGCTCTGATGTGTGTGTTCGGATGTGGTTGTGTTGTATAATCTAATTCCAATTTGTGGGGATATGTCGCCAGCCAGCCAAAGTAGCGAGATGGGATGATTTAATGGAGTCGAGTTCGGAAGGTAAATGAGATTGTGGCTAAAATCGAATGAAGGGGGGATTGAGTGATTTGATTACGCGCATTCTTGTGGGGGGATTGATTGAAAAATAAAGTGAAGAAGATTCTTGTTGACAAAATGCTGAATTGATCTCAACACCCATCACAATCACAAATAAACCACATTCTTGACACATTTTTCTGAGTCAAGTGGTTTTTAATCCAGCAAATCAATCACAAGTTGCAATTTATGACAGATTTGAAACAAACATTAAATTTCATTACAATCTTGTATGAAAACGTCACTGCTTGTTTACTTTTATCAAAGTACTTTTATACATTATTTTAAACTTCAAGTCTAATTTTCGAAATATTAAAGTCAAAGTATTAAAACCACTGTTTACCACTTGTAGCCCAAAGAAGTCAATAATGATGGCAAATAGTTGTATATCTGCAAAATTACAACCGTCTTTGAAGCGTCTTGGTGAGATTAGTCTGAGAGAATCTTAAAATCCATCTCCTTCAAGGTACAACCAATAAAGATGCAATTATACCCATTTTCAGCAAAATGCACTTACCTTAAATTTAAAGCAGAAAAATCCAACTTTTTTTTTAATTTGTATCAACTAGAAAGATGGAACTGCAAACGACCTATTGATTGAAATTACTTTTCCTGCTTTATAGAACATTGGAAAAAAAATCAAATTGAATTTGCTCTGAAACATAGGGTAAACGCTTCCGTTTTGATTCTACCTATGAATGCATAATTTTTGGGATCTTACAGAACAAGGACAAAAGGTTGAAAGGGCAAATGGTTGAATTTGGAAAAAGCAAAACAAAATTTGGAAATTTTTGTAAACTTTTATACACATGAGAAATCAAACTTCTAAAATATTTTTGTAGAATTTATTTTCCTACAAACAAATCCGTATTTTTTGTGAGTTATTTACATTTCATTATGAGTTGTTGTTTTTTTATTAATAGCATAACTTCCAAATATTTTTTGAAGGTTTTTTCATTCCCTCAAAAATATTGTTTTGTAATAATATTGTGAGTTATCCCATTCTTCAAACATGAGCAGTTTAAAAAGAAAAGTCTTATTTCTGAAAATAAAAATCTAAATTCCTATAAAAAAGTTAAACTTCAAACACATAGTTTGAGCTATTTGTAATATTTTCAAAAAAGACCTATCCTTAATTGGTGTGATATTTTTTAAGTTTTTGCATTCTTTTAAAGCAAACTATTATTGAAGGCTGTAATATTTTCGTTTTCTTTAATACATGAGACCGTCTTCTAAAATACTTTGAATTTAAAAAAAATTATATTGTTTTATTTTGAAAATCAACCTATTGTTGATTGTCGTTATATTTTTATCAATTCAATCATTTGCAGCTCGTTAAAAAGGAAAAATTAGACTTCTAAAAATATGTTGAGAGATTTTCCAGCATGAAAAGCAAATATTTCTTATTTGAATTTAAATTAAAATTAAATTAACTTAAACCCGCTCAAAACATCTTTTCATTTCATTATTTATGCTTTTGGGCAGTTCTCTCAGATTTCGGTCAATCGATTTTTTTTATATTTTTTAATCCGACTGAAACTTTAATGCCCAAAGAAGCCATTTTGCATCATTAGTTTGTCCATATAATTTTCCATACAAATTTGGCAGCTGGCCATACAAAAATGATGTATGAAAATTCAAAAATCTGTATCTTTTGAAAGAATTATTTGATCGATTTGGTGTCTTCGGCAAAGTTGTAGGTATGGATATGAACCACACTGAAAAAAATGATTCAGGGTAAAAAAAAATGGTGATTTTTTATTTAACTTTTTGTCACTAAAACTTGATTTGCAAAAAACACTATTTTTAATTTTTTTTATTTTTTGATATGTTTTAGAGGACATCAAATGCCAACTTTTCAGAAATTTCCAGGTTGTGCAAAAAATCTTTGAGCGAGTTATGAATTTTTGAATCAACACTGATTTTTTCAAAAAATCGAAAAATTGGTCGCAAACATTTTTCAACTTCATTTTTCGATGTAAAATCAAATTTGCAATCAAAAAGTACTTAAGTAAAATTTTGATAAAGCGCACCGTTTCCAAGTTAAATCCATTTTTAGGTGACTTTTTTGAAAATATTCGAAGCTTTTAATATTTTTAAATAAGTGCACATGTTTGCCAAATTTGAATTTCATTTCATAATATTTTCAAAATGAAAGTTGAAACAAATATTACCAGAAGTGGAAAGCATGCACAGAGCAGTACTTCATGTTTTTTTAATTGCGAGAAGTTTTCAAATTTTCCATTTAGGGGATATGTTTTCAAATAATATATTTTTTTAACTCTCTTTTCTATTTTAATAATGTTGGAATACTCAAGGACGACTTAAGTAATCTAAACATTTTTTTTTAAATGTTGTCTCTGATTTATAAATACCAACAACGATGAATTTCGATTGAAATATAGTTTAAAGGTTGCAATATACATGTGAAATATTATAGAATCTTGATAGGAAGTTTTTGCATGGTAAATGTGAACAGTTACACAGGAAAAGATGTAAATATAAATATTATTTTGAGCATCATTGAGTTGTGCTTTGCTATCACAAAAAAATTATACGAACATTAAAAGCTACGTCAATATTGAAACATAAATAATTTTCAAAGTTCATGTGGATTCCCCTCTCACTTCCCCAAAATCGTAACAAATATTTAGGGGGCAAAACAATATTTTTTTTCAGAAAAGTTGAAAATTGTGATGAAAATAAAGTCTCAAAAACTAGAGACAATTTAAAATGATTTTTTCTGCTGATTGAATCATATTTTGCATGTTTGGGATCGTTAAAAAATATATTAAGTTTATGTGAAATTCCGATGAACAGTACCGAAAATCCAAAATAAAATATGTTTGTCAATACTTAAAAATTTTGAAAAAAAATTGCAGAATAACAGGACATGTTTTAAATGCAGTTTAAAACACTTTTCTCATCTAAATTTTGAAACCATGGCTTGTAATTTAAATTTTAATATTTAATACATTTTTTTTGCTTAGGTTAGTTGAGTTGAGGGACATTAACTTTGATTAAAAATGCAACGGACTGATTTATTTTCTACTGAACATCTATCAGAAATAAAAATTCATTTCAATAATTTTAGACTTGATTCTATCATTGAAATGTTCTCCGTTTTCCCTCCGTGCCATTATCTACCAGCTCTCACCAAACAGAGAGTAATTTTCTCTCGCTCTTCTCCCCTTTCTTACACTCTCTTTCTCGGCGCAACCAGTAGTAATAACAAACTCTAGTCAAAACAACCCATCCTCACAGGCAGTGACTAAACACACTCACACAATCAGTGCATCGAATTTGACATTTTACCGGCTGATCACACATTAATCGATATTCTTGCATTTTTATACACGTAACACTCTTAATCCACTTTTTCTCACCTTCAGCCTGAGCGTAAAAGCTCAGAAACGCCACCAGATAAACGCCGCACATGGACCTCAGGATCAGATTCCGGACGATCGGCGGCGTTGGCACCGGAACCGGCTTGTCCCCCAAGTTGGCCACTTGGTCATCCTTGCCACCGGCCACGACTTCATTCGCACTCGGCGGGGCCATCGTCGTCGTTACGGCCACTTTATGACCACTCACTTTTTTGTGACCTTTTCCCCCACAAGCTTCAAAGTACCTCTTACGGGGCCACGGAAAATTGCGGAAGTTTACGATTTTCCACTGAAAAACACACTCACTTTGGACAACACTCAGCTGCGCGAAGGGAAATCCAAGAAAATAACAAAAAATATTACCACACAGACACACTCAAAATGGGCACAACCGTGACGTTCTTGTTGCACTTCTGAGAGTCGAAAGAAAACACTCTCTCTCGCTTTCTCTTTCCACGTAATTTTACAGCGAAAACGATGTAATTTCCACAGCGACAAAACTCGGCACTCTTGGGACACTTAAACTTTTTAACAAAATTCTTAGCCAGAACTTTTACGGCGCAATTTCATCGGGGACAGAACAAAAAAAACACTTCCAAACGCAACTGCAGCTGAATTATGAATGAAGCACTGCAAGATCTGCTCGGAACGTTCCGGATTCGGACCGGTGAATCGCGAGTGGCTCGGAAACTCTAGAAACCGGCGAAACTTAATCCAGCGAATCCGTTGTTGCGTGCACAGTTCTGTGCGGTTGTCGAACGTTTCGAATTCTTTTCAGTTAGAATGTTTTTTTTTTAATCATAGCCCATTATAAAAAGATAAGCTAGTCTGCTGCAAACCACTCGGGAAATGATAACGAATTTGTGCCATCTTACTCTTTGCGTGAGGGTGTTCGTAAAAAATGGTTGGAGTTGTTATGAAATTCTGGGCTCAAAATACACATCCATAGTAGGTAGTATTATACTATACCGGGTGGTGTTATCTAATCGAGACCTGATACTCTCAATAACCGTCATGGTTTCGTGGTTCGATTTGGTATAGCAACCTGATAGGGAATGACCAATGAAGCTTGGCAGCTATGTCTTATTTCAGCTTCGAGCTGTAAAAAGTACTTTTTGCAAAGTCAATTTGAATTTGATTTTCAATTTTCTCATTTTTGGAAACTATTATTTTTTAATCTATTCAACAGCATGTACTGGAAAAGCTTTTATTTCCATTGAGAACCTAATGTTGGCTTATTTTCTAGTTTGATTACAGTTTTCAACAGATTACGCATAGATATCAAGCAATTTTTAACTTTAATGAAGCTGACTTCTGAAAATAAATTTGTTTTAAATAGTTAAAATTGGCAAATTTGATAGAATTTGTATTAATGCCTTTACTGGCCAGTTATGCCTTATTATGAGAAGTTTTGAGAAGATTAAAATTCTAAAACTCAACATTGCAATATTTTAGATAATGACGACAAAACGATTCTTAAGATTAGTTTGAGCTTAAAATGGATCAAATGAGTTGAAATTATTGAATATTTTGAAAATATGTACATAAAAAACTGAGTAATATTCTAAACAAAAATCAAGCATTATTTTGGGGAAAGTTGAATTGGGACCATCCATAAACCACGTGGACACTTTAGGGGGGGGGGGGTATGGCGATTGTCCACGATCCATACAAAAAAGTTTATTTTTGTATGGACAATTGTCCTCGAAGGGGGGGGGGGGGGGTAACAGTATCCCAAAAAAGTGTCCACGTGGTTTATGGATGGTCCCATTTTAGAATTTTTCGAGCAAAGAGAAGCTGCTAAATAACTATGAATAAAAAGTTTGGCCTATTTTTCTGATATGTTTCCTCAAAATAGAAAAAAAATAATCTTCAGATGATTATTCACAATCTTTTGATTTTCTGAGATACACAAATATAACAAGGACATACACTTCTGCTAGAAATAAAAAAAACATCCAAGAAAATTCAACAGACTATTTTTTGCTGTACATCATAAAAAAGTGATTTGATCCTCTTATTACATATTGCTAACGCTAATACTATTGCTAATTCCAATACTAATTATTATGCTTATTCTTTTGCTTATGCTAATGCTAAAAGTTATTTTTATCGACTAAAAATATGCAAAATTAGTTTTTATTACGATTCTTACACAAGGTTGCAAGCATAGAAATACATGAATTATTTTTAAATCATATATGGCATCAACATTTAATCAAATAAAAAAAGAAAAAAATCATTTTTGCAAGGGTTTCCAGCAGTTTGCCAATACATTAATTAAATAACTGGGTCAAAATGATTAATCACATTAATTATTTAATTACCTTTCACTTTAATAAAAAAAAAACCTAATTTTATAGTTTTTAAAATGACTCCAAAGGCAGTTTTTTCGGAGATCAGTAGTGCGGTGCCTGTGGGGACGCGAAGTCCTGTTTTTTCGTGTTATTTTCCGTCTCTTTTGTGTCGCTGTTCGAGTGCAGAGTGCATAATTGGCAAAGGGAGCGCGTGGTCGTAAAAAATATTGGGAGTGAAAAGTGTTTTTTTTTTTTGTTTGTGCCTTTTGTTTCACATTTTTGTCGTGTATTGTGTGGAGAAAATTGCCCTCTGAAAATGCAGCGTCATCAGTACATAATTGACAAAGGGAGCGCGTGGTCGTAAAAAATATTCGGAGTGAAAAGTGATTTTTTTTTTTGCGTGTGCCTTTTGTTTCGCATTTTTGTCGTGTATTGTGTGCTGCGAGGAGATTTGAAATTTGCTCGCGTTATCTAAATTGTAGAAACAGTAAAAATATACTGATAAGTCCAGCCCATAGCACTAATGCTCGGTTGGCACGCGTAAGATTTAAAAATTTCAACCGATAAACAAAATGCTCATGGTCACATCACTGCCACTCGTGAATCCTGACCTCATACCCATCTACTAACCCCCTCAAAACTCATGTGATACTTTGTCGGAGAAGCAGTCGATTGGGCGGTCTCTATCACTCAAGTATCGGACTAACATTCCCATCCTCTTCCCCGTGACTCTACCACTGGTCGTGGCCGGCGCCGGTATTGATCAGCATGATAGGGGCCTTTGAGAAGTTGCGAAGCGAGGAAAGATAGCACCCACTCATCTTCCACGGCTCGTGGATGTAACTTCTGGAGGTCCTGGTCAATAACGGAGTAGCAACTGCGGGTGGGCACCTATGCTTTATGCTTATGCTTATGCTAAGGTTTAATTTTTTTTTGCGGTGAAAAAGCCAATTCTATATAATGAACGAATGACGCACTGACAATTTGGATCGTTGAGTTAATAGTGGAGCAACATAACTGTGTGTGAGTGATTTTGTGTGTTGACCAGAAAGACCTTCCCATAGCATCGTTGCTCGGAAGGCTCGCCGACGGGTCTGTTATGAAAGTCCTTCCCATAGCGTCGTAGCTCGGGAGGCATCGAAAAGCCAATACCTTATCCTACTAACCCAAAAAATAATTAATCACGTGATGCTTGAAGGAGATGCTGTGGATTCAACGGTCTCAAGCGGTATCAACAAGTATATAGCGAAAAACTGTGTGCTTGATGAGTCTGCAACTTCAACTATCGGACTAACATTCCTCCCTTTCGTTGAACTGCAGGCTTCTTGGGAGGGCGCCGGTATTGACTAATAAAGTCGGGGTCTTCAGGGGTTAAACAGTGAACGGATGGTTGGCTCCCACTGATCATTTTTGATTCATTGTTTAACTTCAGCTGATCTGTCAATAACGGAGTAGCAGCTCATTGGCAGTCAACCATGCTCATGCTCATGCTCATGCTCATGCTCATGCTCATGACTCCAAAGGCAGTTTTTTCGGATAACAGAGTCTGGACTGTTTTTAAAAATTACTCACCCGATAGCTCTTTTAAAAATTAAACTATAAATTATACAGAAAACTGAAAATCAAAACAAGAATTGAAAGTATTTTTATGTTCAAAGTTGGTCAATGGTGCTAGTCAGCTTCTAATTCCATCGTGCCTCTAATGTTGCCATATCAGCAATCTGACGATCGATTACATTTCATAAAAAGCATTTTCAACTGAAATCGAGCGATTTATAGCTTAATGGGAAGTGAGCAAGCAAGTTTCCATCAATAGTTATGCTATATAAAAATAGAGAAAATCATCAAATTGAATGGAGTTAGGAGCGAGTGTATAACCTGCCAAACATACGAAAATTTCCAATTTTAGGTTTTAGGGTAATTCTCTACCAACTCACACGAAATCGGGAAAATTTGCCCCGAGTTACCCCCAAAGGGGTAACTTTTGTCCCTGATCACGAATCTGAGGTCCGTTTTTTTGATATCTCGTGGTGGAGGGGCGGTACGACCCCTTCCATTTTTGAACATGCGAAAAAAGAGGTGTTTTTCAATCATTTGCAGCCTGAACCGGGGTGATGAGATAGAAATTTGGTGTGAAAAGGATTTTTATGTAAAACCAGATGCCCAATTTAATGGCGTACTCCGAATTCCGAGAAAACGTATTTTCATTTAAAAAAAAACTAAAAAAGTATTTAAAACTCTGCTATTTTCCGTTACTCGACTGTAATTTTTTTTTTTTTTTGAATATGTCATTTTAAGGGAAATTTATTGTTATTTTCGAATCTACATTGTCCCAGAAGCATCACTTTTTCATGTAGAAATTTTTTTTTCATTTTAAAATTTCGAGTTTTTTCTAACTTTGCAGGATGATTTTTTAGAGTGTAACAATGTTGTACAAAATTGTAGAGCAGACCATACAAAAATTTTGATATGTTTTCAAAACTTTTATTCGTAAAATCGCGATAAATCGTGATGTTTATTAGCAAACCCCGTACATATCAAAATTTTTGGAATTGTCTGCTCTAAAACTTTGTAGAACATTGTTACACTCTAAAAATCAATCCTGCAAAGTAAGAAAAAACACGAAATTTTAAAATGAATAGTTTTGTTCTAAATGAAAAAATGACCCTTTTAGGTCAATGTAGATTCGAAAAGCACATTAAATTTCCCTTAAAATGACTTGTTCCAAAAATTTTTGCAGTCGAGTAACGGAAAATGGCAGAGTTTTACAAACTTTTTTAGTGTTTTTTTCGATAAAAATACGTTTTTTTTTTGGGAATTCTGAGTACGCCATAAAATCGGGCGTCTAATTTTACATAATAGTAGTTTATGCAACAAGTTGCAAAAAGAGGATTTTTTCAGCACGAGTCGTACATTTATCCAACGAGGTTCACCGAGTTGGAAAAATACGAAGAGTGCTGGAAAAATCAAGTTTTGCAACGAGTTCCATACAACATTTTTTGCAATTTCAAAAAACACACACTGAGTGAAATTTTATGTCAAATTTTTTATGTATTTTGTCAATAAATCCTTTAAATCAAAAAAATATTGAAAAGTGTTACTTTTCAAAACAAGTGCTGAAAAGTTCAACTTTTCAGCACCCATTTGAGTGCATTTATTTTGAAAAGTGTTGCTATTCGATTCTGTTATTTTTGGTACAGAAAAGTAGGCTATTTCGTCGTTCAAGAATGACAGGAAAATATTGAATAACACCTCTTTTTTGGCATGTTCAAAAATGGAAGGGGTCGTACCGCCCCTCCGTCACGAGATATCAAAAAATGGACCTCGGATTCGGACAAAAGATACCCCTAAGGACAAAGTTTCAGGCAAATCGAAGAGGGGTCGGGGCAACTGCTGTGTGAGTTGGCGGAGAATTACCCATTAGGAAATTCTGATCCATTCTGATTTTTTCCCTTTGTGGAAATCTGTGGATCCAAAAGCCCAAAAGTTCTGTTTTTGATTGAAAACGTAAAATTAAAGTGAATTTTAATTATTTACAGTCGATTGTTCATAATTCAATAAAATTTTATTTTTTAGCAATAATTACTTTTTGTCCCTTGTTTTGTTTGTTTGTGAAAATTTCCATTTGAGAAAGAAACGGATATTCCTAAGAAAAAAATAAAAAAACAACTTTTGATAGATTAACAACAATGCAAAGCTGCAGATAACTATCACAAACTGACTCTTCTCCTAAACTCATTAATTTGAATATTGACTTTTTGCAAGAGATCATAAAGAAATAACAGTTGACCAAACAAACAATAGTGAAAAAATAGTGAATAGCTAAAACAGCAATTTACTTTCCCGTCAGATGACTTTCCACAGTTATCAATATGATCTCACTATAAACACACCTAAAATTAGCTAATTTTCCTTCCTTTCCTAATCATATGCATTCTTAAAAAAAACAACGATGAATCCATCATGAAATATAGACCGCTAATAACAATCCACAGCTCGACTCAAACTCAATAAACATGAAAAGTCCATCTAAAGTAGATATTAAATGTAGGAGAAAATGTAACTTTAGAAGTCAACTAAATCGTTTAACTCAAATAAGCCAAAAAGTATAAAAAAAAAAACAATCCAAAATAAAACCAAATAACCAGCTAATCAAAACGAAACCAACATTAAGGAAGCGTGATAATTTCTTCTAAATAAATATACAACAAAATGCTTCATTTCCACAGTTTTATTAAGTCATTTTTTTTTGTGTTTGTCCCACACACAGTTTAAAATGTCAACATTTATGTCTCGTTTATTGTCCTCGTCCGTCATTGTTTTTGTCCGTCCAAGCGCCTTAAAGCTAAGTTAGCTCCCGGGGCGGCTCGATCTCCCTCAAACCGGTACAGATTGCAGGAAACCACGCAGCCCCGGAACAGCCGGGGAACAGTTTAGAGCTCCATTACTCCGACCAGGCGAATCCTCCATGGTATGGTGAACGCGTCCAGCTTCGTAAAGATACCAACCACTGTAATTTCTATTAAATTTGTTGCCAGAAACGGGACGCTAACGCATCCGTTTTTGACAACAAATTGGGTCGGTTCTGTACAGCATGATGCCGTGGTTGGAAAGCTGCATGGTTGTTGGGAGGTTCTGCAAGTAGAGAAGAGAAAAATAAGTGTTGATTAGATTTTTTTATAAAAATATTTGAAAAAACAATACAAAATTGTGAAATCAGCATAAAAAATGCAAAGTACATTGATTTTAAGGTTATATCTAGACGATAGCATGAAGGACACATGTGCAAACATGGCCTCTATGTATCGAAATTCTAGTTCATATTCACTTTTTTAGGCAATTGCAATTGCATTACTGTTAAATTCATTAGCCAACTGAGTATTTTTTTTAAATAAATCTTCCACAACAATAAAATTTACTAAGAATTTGCTTTATGTTAAATCAACTACGACGCAATAAAACACTGTGGACGCCATTTTGAAATCACACAATAACTTTAAACAACCCTCAACGTAATTTCCTTTTAGGCACTAATTGAAATTCACTTTTTCCACTAAACGGCATAAATCACCACAAAATACTTACAGTTTTCCAACGCTGGACGGGGATGCCGGGACGGGCCCTCCTGGGTATCGATTACTTCCGGCAAAACACGGCCAGAAGAGAGCGAGTGTCAACACTCGTTGCCGGTACGCAGAGAAATGAGAAATAGCGAGAGCAGATGGACAGTTTTATACAGCGCTGCCTACGAGAGAGAGCGATGACTACCTCCAAAGCAGAATCAGTGCAGTGTTGCCAGCCGCCTAGGAAGATGGGATTTTGGCTTGGACATAAAAATGTTTAATTTACATTTTTTTTTTTGTTATGAATTGATGTTTGTTTCAATATTGACGATCTTTTTCGTCATCAAAAATATGCTTAAATTAAATAATTACTTCATTATTTAATTTAACTCTTTACAAAAGCATTTTTTTTTTCAGATTGAAAAACATTTTTTTCCAGATTAAAAAAAATACAGGTTTGGTGATTTTACTTGTTTCATGTGATGTTTGCAAATGTTTTGAGGAATAAGACATGATTAAGTTGTACAAAAGCCCACATACTATTGAAAACAAACAAAAATCAAGCAAAAACAAAAATCAAGCAAACACAAAATCCAAAAAAGATAGTAGAAAGAAATAATCACGGGAAAAATTAATATTTTCGAAAAAAACTGAACGTCAAAGAGTCAATTACTTTAGTTCATTGTCATTAAAAAATAATACATTTTAAAATCAATCATTCAGATGAATCTTTATGCCTCAATCAATATAACTCTAATCACGTTTGGCAACACTGCCCAAGCAGACTCTCAGAGAATGTCATTCTCCGAGAAGAAGAGGTGGAGAAATTGAGTAGCATAAATGTTGGCTAACAATGTTCCAGTAGGTAGCCGCAGTTAATTTATACCAAATATTGCCATACTGCGATGGAATTAGACGAGATTAAAGACTATTGGAACGAATGGAAAACGAAACCATTAGATGAACTGTCTTGTTCGATTCGAATGGCACATTTTCATAAACTGAAACGACACATTTTACAAACTTAAAACGTATTTTGATACTCTCAATGTATGTTACCTTAAAGCAGGGGTGACCAAAGTATGGCCCGCGGAACCCATTTTCAATGATCATGTAAAATTACCCATTGACCCACCAGTAAATTGATTTTATAATTTTTAAAAATTATGGTTTAGTTTATACTTTTTGTGATAGTTTTTGTTTATGCAAAACTTATGATTTATCAAAACTTTGATCCCGGTTATACGAAACAGATATTTTGTTGGAAAACCTATCTCATTAAAACAATTTCACGCGTTTTAATGTGATCTTAAATAGTAATTTTTGCCAAAATGTCATCAACCATTATTGGAAATGAGTTATAAAACTTTCAAATTCAACTAAAGTAGAAAACTGTAAGGAAAGCAAAAAGACAGGTTCACTCGACCCCCGGTATTTGGTCACTTTTTCGATTGACACTTTTTTAGTGGGGTACATACTTGGTTGGTTGGTTAAAGTCAAACTAAAAAGTGACGAACTGTCACTTTTTACGCGGCGCTTAAGCACAGTATCAAAACAAACTTTTGGTAGTGTGTGTGAGCTCCGTGTTAAAGGGATGTCAAACTAAAAGAGACCCCGTTCGTTTAACAACAGTTGGTGTCAAACCATCGGGGTTTGAGTGTATTCATTATTCAAAAGATCAAAACGCACATTTTTTTATTGGCTTGGCCCTAGACTTATTTTGCACTTAGAAACCTTCAACTTCGGGATTCGATCTAATGACATTTGAGTTACGAATTTGAGGGCGTAATATCTGATTCAGGTTGGCCAAAATTTATTGAAAATTTATTTAAATTATAAAAATAACTGTTAAAAAACCCATTAAAAAACACTTTGGAAAAAATCGGTAAAATCATAAGTGCAATAAATTAAAGACCATTTTTAATTGTCATCATATTTGTGAAATAACAATTGGCTTCAGCCACAAAATAATCAATTACCACTCGACCAAACCAGAGCGTGGAATATAAATGTCTTACAAAAATATTGTGTAACCAGATTTTGTTTTATTTTTTTGGTTTTGCTGATTTTATTAAATGTTTAACCAATTAAACCAGACTGCAGGAAAAAAATATTTTTTTAATTATAAGTAAAAATAAAATGTCAAAACAAACTTTAAATTTTAAAAACATCAGCTGATTGATTGATTGAAAATTCGTTATTTTATTTTTTTAAATTACCAATTTTTCAAGTTTGGCCCGCAAGCTTATAAGAGATTCAAATTTGGCCCGCCATTTAAAAACTTTGAGCAACCCTGCCTTATTAATCTCGAAGGGCAAACAACGGTCTTGTTAAAAAATGGATCTGAAAATTTCAAGCTGCTCTTAAAATAGTTTTGATTATTTAGATCAAGATCAAGATTAGTTATAAAAAAATCAGTATTTGGTTATGAATGATAAGGCACTGACTTTTTCATCATGCTTATTTAACTAAAAAAAAAAAAAAAATAAAAAAAAAATAAAAAAAAACCTAAGCCTAAGTAGACCCCTAAAAAATGTTCTCAAATTTTAAGAGATCTTCTTTCCAATAAGCATTGGAGAGAAAGATCTAGAATTGGTTGAAAATTGATTTTTGGCGAATTTTCAAAACAAAGCCCGTCTAGAGGCGGGGTTTTGTTGTAGAGGGTTAACAGCGCAGGAAAATGCATTTTAAGTTGTCTAATTCTATTGAATTTTTTAAGTTTTTAAATCTCAACATAAAATAACCCGCTTTTGTCCATAGTTTTGGATTATTCATTGTTATTTTATTATTCCAGGAGATCATATCAAGCACTTTTATCTAAAAAAAACTAAAAAAAATCAATTGTTAACATATATTGTTATGAACCTAAATCAATTCAGAAATGAATGCAAAATTGTCCAAACTTTTTGCATGAGCCTATGAGAAACCTCTATTCTGAAAAAAATCATACGGCATAGGAAAACTTTCTCGAAGAAGAGTTAAAAAGTTGAAAATAAATAAATTAAATTTATTGAAATTTCTTTATAACTTCAGATTAAGAGTGGAACAACTAAACATTAACAAAATGCGCTCAAAATTTCAGGCTAGCTTCTGTGGTTATAATGCTACAAAATTTCGGTCGAGGCGTTCGAAATTGAACACTTTTGTCTTTTTCATATATCCGTGAGCCATGCTAATGAGCAACCTTAACTATCGCCAAAAAGGGTTATGTTCCATTAACCTCAACATCTTTGATGCCCAACAGCAATCGATTCCGAGCTGTAACGCCATTGACACAGCATTGTTTCGAAATGTTGCTGAAAATGTACAACGAGGAAAAAAAATGAAACCCCTTCGATAAGCCCAAACCCAAACCAAACTCCCTCAAAACTTCCAGGTCACTGAACGGCACTCATTCGGCACCGAAATCGAACCCTTCGGGCCTTCTCATTGTTCGATTGCTGGGCTTTTCATTTTTATTCTGTTGTTGCTTCATTTTCAGTTCGATTAACATCATCAGGTTGGGAGGGGAAAATTCGTTTCCACTTAAATGGGCACTCCCGGCTTTTGCACTTTTCCGCTCCGGGTGATGTCGATATGATGGAAAAGATTTTTTTTTTTTTTGTTTTTGCTTGAGGGAAATTTTGTCAATACTGGTTTCATTGCCATTTAAAGGTTTAGTTTGAATTTAAAATTTGCGAAATAAATCGTACTCACATACCTTGTCAAGTGATAAATCAAGATCTAAAATTATCCTTTCAGAACCAACGGCATCCTTTGAAAAACGATCATTCCCTTTCTCGCTAACTCGCGAATAAGTGAGAAATGGTGCTCCATAAATATTACCCCACTTCCTCCCAAACTTTTGGAAAAATTTCCCGCCAAAAACTCGCCCTCAGCAATGAGTAATGTTCTCGTTTCTTGCCGAGACCTTCACTAACAAGAAACTTGTGCCTTTTGCTTCCTCGAGATACTACATTCACCGAGGTTCTGGCCCCCAAAATCTTCCATCCCCGGCCAAAATTTGCATCCGCCCCGGCAAGATTTCCAGCACACCAAAGAAAAAAAAAAAGAAGTAATAAAAACTTATGGCTGCTGACAGTGGGACCATCCCATCCCCCTTCCTGACCTCACCCACAACGACTTCCCCAAAATGCGAATGCAGTTTTTCACTCAATAGGGCCACTCATCATAGCTTCTAGCTTCCCTCCAGACCCCCCAGCATATCCTACCCTTAACTTTTCATATTTATGTATGCGCGCATAAAAATATGCAAATTGGATACTTGTGAAAGACGGCCAAAGTGAATTCCTGCTTCTCCGGTTTCTTCTTCTTCTTCGTCTTATTTCCAACATTAACAGCCACCCCCAACCAGCATCCATTTGGCGCGCTGAGAGGGCCAACTTTTGCCCTGGGTTCAAGAAATGCATCCCGTGAGGACGACCCCCTCGTGGTGGCCAGTGGAGGTCGAGGCGGGCCAAACTTTTCTGCTTAAGCAAATATTACACCAACTAAACTCGGGTAGGACTGCTGTCCTCTAAGGCAGCTGGGTTGGGAAAGCCTATTTTTACTAGATTTTCAATGTTTATTTATTTTAACACTTTATTTGACTAAACATCGAACAATAATCATCACAGGTTCAGAAAATGAATGAAATATTTTTTTGCTAAATGTACACAGTAACAAATTATGTGTAATTTTATTTCAATTCAGAATGATATAGTGACATTACACAGTAAAAGTGATAAAATTACACATTTTCAAAGATACAATTACATGTTTTTTTCTGACATAAAAGATGTACCCCTCTCGAGATGTAATATTACCATGATTTCTTTAATGTGTACCAAAATTGGAGTGTCCAATTTTTGAGGGTTAAAAATCATGGTAATATTAAATCTGGGAAGAGGTACACTTTTTATGTAAAAAAAAGAATAAATTCACCTCTGAAATCTGTAATTTTACCATTTTTCTAGAGTTATGCTACCTTTTCAGCCTGATTTAAGGTAAAATTTCAACATTAAAGAGGAAATATTCAACCAATAAAATTGTATAGTGCAGAATTTGTTTGCTTTAAAAAAATCATACAACTAAAAGAAAATTATACATTTTTTCACTTTATGAGCTGTACTTCTTCGAATTTTATAATAATTTTACCAAAATGATCCCAGCTTAAACATTAATTTTGTATCCAATTGGTTGCACAACGAGCACATTTATTACATATATCACGACTTTAAAATTGTATTTCAAATTGTTTCTGTGTCCAGTTTGAGTGAATAAACGCATAAAGTTGAATTTAAAAAAAATAAAACTCATGCTGAAAGCATGCATATTAACTTACGGGTAAACCCATTAGGTATTTCCAATTTAAAATTATCTAAAATAAACATTGGCATTAAACATCAAATTTAGTTCTTTACTCATATATTTTTTTTAAATCCATTTTCAAAACATTGGTGCCAACAAGTTAGGAAAAGTATTCCCATTTAATTTTGAGAATTTAAGGAAGTATCCAAATCAAAAGTGCTCTGATTTGGCTCAAGTTCAAGCATAGGATTTTTTTCGTAATTGAAATACGCAATTTTTGGTACCCAAAAAAGTATAGGGCACCGCTTAAATTTTCATGCTATCGAAAATGATTTTTACCAGTTTTCTTCATCTTTCCGGCCCGTCGAAAAACACAGTTTCTTTGTTCAAAAAATCCTATCTCCGAATCGTGTTAATTGATTTTCGCAATTTTTAGACACGCTATGTAAAATATTACAAGGAATCAGGGAAAAAAAATTCAGATATGAGCTATTTGGTCCCGAGACCTTCAAATAAACGAATGAATTTTTCATAGGACTATTTCAAATATTCTGCTTGTTTTTCGGACATATTTTTCCCAAACAGCTCATCTAATAAACTTTCTTTCCAATCGTCGCGCTTTTGAATTGGTACAGCCGTTCTGGAGATATGATTTTTTGAAAATGTGGTTTTAGCAAAAATCAACCAAAAACGTCATTTTTCGGACACACCCTACTTCGGATTGGAGCACCCTAATCGCCATACAAAAAAAATACGAGTCTTATTTGTTTTCGGCCAAGGAACTCCAATGCCTAATTTTAACCAAATTGAAGCACTTTTGATAAGAATACTTCCAATTTAACGTGGAAGTTTGTCAAAAAAGATGCTTAAACTATGTGTGGCTAACTTTTCGTTCACCCAAATGCCAACATATCGTCACTTGTGTGCTATCTTGTGACACGTCCTACTTTTATACAGCAGACGTGTCACAAGATACCACACAAGCAACGATATTATCATAGAGTGACACAGTAATAAATGCATCGAAAAATCTGACAACATCGATACCAGACCTTTTTTTAAATATTTATTCTATGCAAGAGGTGATTCAAAGGTTATAAATACAATTGAAGATAGAATTCATTTAAATAAATATCATCAAAAATATCAATAAATTCCAAATTCCCGAAGAACAAAAGAAGGTAAAATCTCAAAATTTCCACGACTTTTGCTCTAATTAATGCATTACAGTAACTCTCCGACAAACCCACACAGCAGCTGCCCCGAACCCTCTTAGATTTGCGTGAAACTTTGTCCTAAGGGGTAACTTTTAATCCTGATCACGAATCCGGGGTCCATTTTTTGATATCACGTGGCGGAGGGGCCGTACGACCTATTTCATTTTTGAACAAGCAAAAAATGAGGTGTTTTTCAATAATTTGCAACCGGTGACGAGATAGAAATTTGGTGTCAAAAGGACTTTTATGTAAAATTGGACCCCCGATTAGATGGTGTACTCAAAAATTCGAAAAAACGTATTTTTCATCGAAAAACACTAAAAAGGTTTTAAAACTATGCCATTTTCCATTACTCGATTGTAAAATATTTGGAACATGTTATTTTAAGGGAAAATTAATGTTCTTTCTGAATCTACATTAACCCAGAAGGATATTTTTTCATTTAGAACAATTTTTTGTCATTTTAAAATTTCGTGTTTTTTCTAACTTTGCATGGTTATTTTTTAGGGTGTAACAAGTTGTAGAGCAGAATTTTTTTTTTTTTAAATGAAATGTAAACATCAGGGGTTTGCTAATAAACATCCGAGTTATCACGATTTTACGAAAAAAAAACTTTTGAAAAAGTTGGTCGTCGTCGATCATGGCAGTTCATGGTCACCCGCGACAGACACGGACGGCGAAACAAAGAGAAACGCAAAAAGTAACTTTTTCAAAACTTTTTTTCGTAAAATCACGATAACTCGTGATGTGTATAAGCAAACCCCTTAAGTTTACATATTAATTTATTTGTTATTGTCTGCTCTACAACTTGTTACACTCTAAAAATAATCCTGCAAAGTTAGAAAAACACATGATTTTTAAAATGAAAAATTTGTTCTAAATAAAAAAAATACCCTTCTGGGTCAATATAGACTTGAAAATTACATTAAACTTGAAAATTACGTTTTTTTTTTTTTAATTTTGAGTAAGCCATCAAATCGGGCGTCTAATTTTACATAAAGTCCCTTTGATACCAAATTTCTACCTCATCACCGTTTCAGACTGCAAATTATTGAAAAACACCTCTTTTTTCGCATGTTCAAAAGTTGACCGCCCCTCCGTCACGAGATATCAAAAAATGGACCTCGGATTCGTGATCAGGGACAAAAGTTACCCCTTAGGACAAAGTTTCACGCAAATCGAAAAGGGGTCGGGGCAACTGCTGTGTAAGTTGGCGGAGAATTGAAAAAACGGAATCGACGTAACACCTTATAATGTGGCCCTCTTAAACCTTGCGGTTTCGTCAACGGATCCACAGGCGTGTATCGTTCTTTTTGCGACAAGACTCCGCCTCCCGGGTCTCCTAAGTGTGAAGGTATGGGCACGGGGAGAGGGCACCGAATACCTATATTTACACTTAGAATTTTTTTTGCGTCCGCCCCGGGATTCGAACCGGCAACCTCTGGATTGTGAGTCCAGTGCGCGGTCCGATTGATCCACACAGGCAGACAATTGGCGGAGAATTACCCATGTTAAAAGGAAGAAAAAAGAAAAATACAAAAAAACGATTCGATTATTTGAAATACCAAACAAACCTTCTGATAATCGAGCTACGGATAATCAAGGTTGGACTGTATTTAAAAAATAATAATGAGGTAGATTATTAGGGAAGGTTACTTGTTAATAATTATTGCAATTTTCAATTATAACAAAACTAATCAAAATAACTTTTCAGCTGCCAAATGACAAGCAAACGCATTATTTTAAAAAACTTAAAAATATCCGATTTGTTCTTAATTTTTTTGTCCCCAAAAAATAAATCTAATAACTATTTTTTTTTTACTAATCTTTCGCAAAAGAAATTTAAAAAATTCTCCCCTGAAAAAATCACTTCAGAACAACATCCCTGCTCACAACCGCGTAGAGATCTCGAACACGAAAAAAAAATGAGGTCTTATGCCAGCTGCAAAACTTGTTCGAGCTCGCTGGTCTAGTTTTTTGCTTTTTCTCGCTCTGGTAGCTGTTGGTGGCGTTGTTAATGAATAAATAAGCATAATATTTCATTTCTTGGCCGTTCCCCATTTCTCTGGAAGACGACAACGAAGACGTCGTCACCGGAAGTGGCAGGAATCGGTTGCTGCTAATGCCGCTGGCGATGAAGGTTTTGAACCGAGCTGGGCTCTTTTTTGTCCTATTAGTTGAAGGGTTTGGAGAGAAATTACGGATTGTTGTTTGATTTTTCAGCACTGAAATTTTCTGCTGACTCCGTCCAGCAATGTTAACTTGTGATGGATGTGACCCAATGGTCGGGAATGTGCTTTGCTAAGCAATGATTCCGCTCTACCCTGGCATCAAAAATGGCCAACTGAAACTTTGCAGTGATGTACTGCGTTTGCACAAAAGTTACACCAAATAGGAGGTTGGCTCAAAGTGTTAGTCGACGCTCACTCCTCCCTCCATGCCCTGCCCATCGAACTTTCCATAAACAACAACTTTAGCAAAACATCATTGCAAATTTATTCAGCGTTCGTCGCTGCTGGTTTGCACAAAGTGATGGAACTGCTCTTTCAAGTCGCGATGGATGGTTATGGTGAGAAGTTTGGGCGGGCAAAAAAAAGAGGTGGGTTGGCAACATTCATGTGACGATGCATCGAGAATGCATGCAGGCAAACAGGGGTTGCGTTTGTTGATGTACCTCAGGACACGTCAACGTAGAACTTTGTCCAACCGTCTATGCAAAAACATCGAAACCTGTTCTATCAGCACAAAGGTGATTTGGAGGGGATCATATGGTAAAATTTGTTTTATTCTGTTAGCAGCTTGTAAAGTGCCATTTATGGAAATTTCAGTGACGGTGTTGTTATTTTAAATGACTTTCAGAGTAATATTATTATGTAATAGTTGATTTTTTGTTGATCAAAATGTGCTAATTCAACGTACCTTATTCAAATACCTAGATTTCAATTGAATCCAATGTCCTTTGAAAGGACTAAATTGAATCTATTCTGCTCCATTTTTCACGAGTTTTTTTCTTTTTCAAAAGTCACGTGAGTCTACATTGTTAAACCCTAAAGAGTTCCAGAATTATGAATCCTAGCTCAAGTATCATTTCACGGTATAATGCTCCACAAGCTGCTGACTCGCGATGCCTTAATTATTCATGGGCTTTGATTGCACCATTCTTGAAAGAAGGAGTAACTTTGTAGATTTTTTTTCTCTCGCTCAGGACCTCCCAGGTGGCACACACGCCCCCACACCCCAACTTATGGCAAAACTGCTCCAGCAACTCGATTATGCAGATGAGTGTAATGTACATATTTATACGAGGAAGTCGAGCAGACCCAAAAAAGAAAGTATCATCAACGATAAATTTTTATTAAGTTCTCATATCGCGAAACCATTGCCGTCGTCGACGACGACGTCTTCATCGTCGTTTGGAACGCGCCACAGCACGTGTGTACAGTTTTACGCTACCACGTGTAAAGTAATCTGGTTGCTGCTGCTGCTGCTTCTGCTCCCAGATAATAGACAATTTTCGACTTCGGGAGGGCGGAACGGTTTGCATAATTTTATCATCGCATGTGTGTTTGCCGAAAGTTGCCTAGACTGGAGAATGCGGAAAACAAAAAAAAACGGGAATACTTACGGGAATTGTGAAAAGTTTGAGGATGATAAAAAATGAAGACTTAAAAATTATGAAATTATGCACGACAAGCCACATGGGAAAGGATGATGGAGAAGTTTTGGCGCTTTTCCAAAATTAGCTCAACAATGATGAAGACGTGAGTTGCGGTTTGTTGAACATTCATTCGGGAATTTTGTCTTCCTAAGATGAACTAAAATTTGTTCAAGATTTACCCGTGGGGTCATTCACAAACACCGTAATCACAAAATTTCAAATTATGACAGAGTCTGGTCATGGTAGTTTTCATACAGATAAGTGAGATCCGGCTTCAAAAAAGTGCATAAATAACACTTAAGTGGTCATAACTAGAAACAGGGTTGCCAGATCATAAAATTTTTAGACGCGTTTGAAATGTCATTTGATAACCTATCCAGCGATAGGTCGGATGTTACATCCGGACATAGTTTTTATACAGATTAGTGAGATTTGGGATAACAAAAAAAGTTCATGGTTATCACTTAAGTGGTTATAACTCGTCACAGGGATGCCAGATCATCAAACTTTTAGACTCATTAGAAAGGGATTTTGATATACCAATCCAAGAGGAGTCAAAAAGTGGATCCGGACCATATTTGCATTGCAATATCCAAGATCCAGCCATATAAATCCAGTATCCGATTCTCAACGTTGGCTTTTTTTAAACATGGCTTTTGAACGACTTACCGGATCTTCAATAAATGTAAAAGCGCAGTATGGGGTACCTAATTGGATCGAATTCAACCTGTTTAATTCAAATCGGATCAGCCAGTGCCGAGAAAACTTGGCAAGAATTTTGAGCACCAAGGCGAATACGCACAAACATACACGCAGACATTTGCTTAATTTTCTGATTCGACATGTGGGTAATTCTCCGCCAACTCACACAGCAGTTGCCCCGACCCCTCTTCGATTTGCGCGAAACTTTTTCCTAAGGGGTAACTTTTGTCCCTGATCACGAATCCGAGGTCCTTTTTTTGATATCTCGTGACGGAGGGGCGGTATATCCAAATTTTTGTAATTGTCTGCTCTAGAACTTTGTAGAACATTGTTACACTCTAAAAAATAACCCTGCAAAGTTAGAAAAAAACACGAAATTTTAAAATAAAAAATTTTGTTCTAAATGAAAAAATGACCCTTCTGGGTCAATGTAGATTCGAAAAGTACATTAAATTTCCCATAAAATGACATGTTCCAAATTTTTTTACAGTCGAGTAACAGAAAATGGGAGAATTTTTAAAACTTTTTTAGTGTTTTTTTTCGATGAAAAATACGTTTTTTCGGAATTCTGAGTACGCCATCAAATCGGACGTCTAATTTTACATAAAAGTCCCTTTGACACCAAATTTCTATCTCATCACCGTTTCAGGCTGCAAATTATTGAAAAACACCTCTTTTTTCGCATGTTCAAAAGTTGACCGCCCCTCCGTCACGAGATATCAAAAAACGGACCTCGGATTCGTGATCAGGGACAAAAGTTACCCCTTAGGACAAAGTTTCACGCAAATCAAAGAGGGGTCGGGGCAACTTTTCCCGATTTCGTGTGAGTTGGTAGAGAATTACCCATGTATATATGAAGCTTTCTGTAAAAAAAATCATTTTAGAGCAGGATTATAGCCTTACCTCAGTGAGGAAGGCACATTTTCGCTTATCCAAAACCTTTGAAAATTATTAAACTCAACCATCAGTATAAAAATATGTTCATTTAACGTCATAAGACACCTGACAAATTTGCTTGTTAGACCTTATAAAAAGTTCAGGTGTATTTTTTTTTCCTCGAAAAAATGTTTAAAGAGCGTCTTCAACAGTAATAATGTTATAATTTGATGGAAGTTTGAAAGCATTTTCTATTTTAAAAAATGCTCAGTTATAGTTTTTAACATTTAAAAATTCACACATTAGATGAAAATTAAATAACGCCTAAGAAACGTGCTTTTCTCAACATAAAAAAACACAACTCTGAACAAATTACTGAATTAATTCTTGTTTAAACATTTACAATTTTTGTTCAAAATACTTTTTACTTACAAAGTACACAGCCCTTTCAATTAACCCTCAACCGCCATTTTTTTTTTCTCATGGTTTTTGGAAATTTTAAGAATCTTTCGTTCTGCGAAAACCTTCACTTCTGTTGATTTATTTTTGTACTTTATTCTACAAACTTCGAGCGTTATCATTTGCCTTTTTCCATTTTTTCATCGAAGTAATATCGAGTTTTTGGTCCAGAAGGAGGGTAACCTTATAAATTAGAGCAACACATGTCTCATGGTGAAAAACATTGGAAAGTGATAAACATCATGATTTTCATTCAATGTTTGAGTGTTTTATTTTTTTATATATAATTCAACTATGAGCATAGAAATTGCAACCAAATGTAACAAGACATAGGAGAACAGCATCTAATTCCAGCGTGCCTCTAATGTTGTCAGGTCCGAACTTTGACAATCAATTAAATCTAATTAAAATCATTTTCAACTGAAATTGGGTGATAAATATCTCAATAAGAAGTGAGCAAGCAAGTTTCTATCGAATGTTTTGCAAAATTAGTTGTTTAAATAGTGAAATTCAGCAAATTGGTTGGACTTGGGAACGAGTGCTTAACCTGCCAAACATACGAAAATTTTCCTTAATCTGCGACATGAAAAACACTCCTGATTTATTTTGAAATAAAAAGATGGGGATTTTAGTTGAAAATGACACTTTTTTAATATTGGCAAAGTCACATGAAAAACAAAAATCATCAAACCCAATACTTCATATAACGTTTAGAGTTCTACTTTCCAGAGATTTTCCAAGATTCAAAACAGGTTAAAAGTGATTTTTGGTGAATTTTGCGATCAAAACCAGCTGGAAGCGTTGTTCTTTTATTTTTTTTTAAATTCAGATTTTTATTCACCAATTTACTTGAACTTCTAATTTCCTAAAGAAGGGTAGAGTAGTCATCAATGAGACACGGGGAACAATGATAAAATGGCCCTCACAAGTCGTAGTTTCAAACAATCAAGCTCATATTTGGGGGAAATTTGTGTCATAATAGTGGCTTTGGTTATGGACGTTATGAAGTTATTCATATGTGTTTGATTCTGGGGTGTAAAAGTAAATTATGGACAAAAAATACTTTTTCGCTCGCAGGCTGCCATTCACGAAAAAACTAACATTTCTTTTAAAAAAATCACTCATTTAATCCCAAGGGCAACAATGAGCCACTTCGATTTTTCAACATTAAACTTTTCAAAGTCAACGGAAATCTTTCAAAACATGAATTGGAAGTGATTTTTTTCATATTTATTAAGTTTGAACTTCTTTTAACCAAAAATAAAAACTTATTCGGTATAAATATGTAAATTTTATAAAATTTAAATGCTTTTTAGTAACGTCATGATTCGAAATCCGGACACTTAGTAGGGGAAATTCTCGTATCTTTGGCAGGTTAATCACTCGCGCCTAATTCCATCCAATTTGCTGATTTTCACTATTTAAACAACTAAATTTGCAAAACTTTTGATATAAACTTGCTTGCTCACTTCTTATTGAGCTATTTATCACTCGATTTCAGTTGAAAACGATTTTAATTAGCTTTAATTCAATGTCAAAGTTCTTACCTGCCAACATTAGAGGCACGCTGGAATTAGATGCTGTTCCCCTAGCATATAATTTTTGTTATAGCTGGCAAAAAATCATGTAATAAGTTGGAAATGTAGAAATATCATCAGGATGTAGTTTTAACAGTCAGTTTTAAGAGAATACATGCAAAATATGTCTTTTCTAACAATTTTTCATCAGAATTTGAAAATTAAAATGACTTGTTGTGCTTCGAATCCCGGACACTGACAAAAGCTGATTCGAAATCCGGACACTTTTGCTTCGAATTCCGGACACTCGATTTTACTTATGAATCGCACAAATTTGGACTGAAATGTTAGTGAATGGCATTCTTTAGATCTCAAATAAGCTGTTAACATTAAAACAATCGATAGTTTATATAAAAATTTGCTAGAATTTAAGAAAATCGAAACCATAAATTTCTGCTTTGCCTTCCCGGTTCTTCGAACGCAACTGAAATATTTCAAGTGAAATGTTTCGCATTTTTGGTAAACTTCTAATTTTATTGTATTTAATTGTTTTGGCATTAACTACAGCGTTCAAACAAACTTTATGTGAAAGATGATGTTAGAATTCATCAAATTAAACAGTTTTGACATTCATAATGCGAACTTATATCCAAATAATTGATAAAACAAAATGAAGTGTCCGGGTTTCGAAGCGTCCGGGAATTCGAATCATGACGTTATAACTTTTGTTAATTAAAGTTTCAGGTTGGCAAAATTGTTATAAAATGTTCAAGGCAATGGAACAATACAAAAACATGATGTTTTAATAGAAAAATGTTGATTTTCGTAGAGTGTCTCATTGTTCTTGCCAAGTGCGTCTACAATGAGACAGTTGAATAGAACACATTAAGAGAAAAAAAAAATGCATCAAAAAGCTCATCAAACATGTTGATGAAAAAAATTGAAAAATCGTTGAAAGTTGAAAACCAAAAGTGTCTTATTGATGACTACCCTTACCTATTGGAAAAATCATCTCTTTTAGTAGTTGGAAAAATATTGAGATAAACATTCAGGTTATTTATATCTTTTTGACCTAAAAATAAATATCTGAATCTCAATCCTCACAGCACTTCCATTATCTTGATTCACACATGGTTGAATCACTTGAAACGCAATCTCCACAATCCCCTTTATTGCCGATCTAATTTATGCGTGTCCCATTTCGAAATGGTCATCGAAGCTTAGAAATCCCGAAATGACCAACCCCGGGACTGGGTCACCCACCACTCTTGAAATGCATTAACCATTCTGGGACCTTAACCCATAACTAATCCTTTTTTCTGCTCACCACGCACAATACACACCACGTTAGAAAAAGTTATTGCCAGCCATCTATTTTATATCCCACCCGCCAGGATTCGCCTGGATTCCGGGGGGAAAACACTTTTCCGTGATTCACGGTTCCGATTTGTTCGACCGCCCCTCTTGAAGGTTGTATTTATGAGCGGCAACCCATCATTTATGCGACACTGCTTTTTTTTTTGGGAGCAGCACTTTTCCATCAGAGGACACTCGTAAGCATAACTTTGAAAATTATTTGCCCGTTACGGAATAAATTTGTCCCCGTGCTGGGCATCGTGTGCGAATGTGAATGATATTACCCGTAAAAAGGTAAATCGGGCAGGTTGTGACGAAAAAAGGGGCACATATTAATGGCATTTGATTCGTGTACGGAAAATGCTCTTTTAGTGCTGAATGTGGTGGCACTTATTTTTTGGGGGGAAGGTGAAGCTTGATACATATTTATGAGCTGTAATGGTAGGGAGTTCTAAGAGCGCACACTTTTGGATCGTTGATGGGTGCTAATCAAAGTTGAACCATTGCTGAAAGCTTTGAGATCAAACTTACTTCAAATCATAAAGTTTGACCATCACTATAAAAAAAATCTTACAAACATTAAAATCAAGCATGATCAAATATACTTTTCACTTTCAATTTATTTTCAGAAAAAAAACTTTACGTAAGTGTGATATAATCTTTCCCTCTGAAATGTCTCCCCGCTAATTCTTATACATGTCATTTTAGGAGATCATCAAATAATTAAAAAAAAGTTACTTTTTGGCTAGTATGATTGTATCTCTACTCTACAAAAACTAAAATTCTCTCGTTCAAACCCTTAAATATGAATCAATAAATTTAAATTGATCAAAAAATGTTATAACAGCTCTCCTTTTATCCTGATTGATCTTCATCCCAAATGACACAACAACAATCAATTTCCAATTAAGTCACTCAAATTGCCGCAACAACCAAAAAAAAGACGACAAGGATTGCATTCCTCAGACGTAGTCAAATGAAGCCAATTGAAAATTTATTTTCAATTATCGCCCCGACACAATCAATTAAACCTTTCCACCTGGATTAATTCATATTTCGCCGAAATAAAAAACTTTTTTCATTCAACCCTTACCTCTGGCGGCACTGACCGACCTGCCGACCTGGGAAAGAAAAGGAAGCAATTTTCACGGCTCGTTGATTGCAGAATCCTGCCTTTAGAGGCAATCTCAATGAAATGAAAAAAAAAACGTTTGATTTATTCTTCGATTCTTGTTTTATTATTAGTTTTTATTATTACTTCAACCGATTGCTCCCAATCACTAACGCTAAAAACTCGACAATGGTACTTTTGTGTGAGTGTGTGTGTGTTTTTATTTCTTAAAAATTTAGACCCAAAACTTGTTCTTTTTCCTTATCATTAATTAATTAAATTCTCCACTCCCCCCTTCTAAACCGAAGCCCGTCCGCGGCTCGGCTGGAAGTCAAACCCGAGGGGCCGTATCAGACCTTCGTCGTCCGTTTCCTCCAGGTCCACAAACTGGTCCCCGTGGTAGTGGAACCCGTGCGGCGATCGCAGTTCGGCCATTTCGCAGTCCATCATCATGGCCTGCGTCGGGTAGCGATAGCTGGCGTCCATGATGTACCCCACGCCACTGGAGTTGTCCGCCGGCGGGGGAAGGTAGTCGATGAACTTGCCACCTCCTGAGCCACCACGCATGGTGGTGCAGTTCCGACTTGGGCCGGAAATCGACACCCGCTCGTAGCACTTGCGGTCCGAATCGCTCGAGTTGCCCGTGATGATGTCGCCGTCCAGTTTGACCGCGATTTGCATGGCCTGTGTTGGGGAAGAAGAGAAACCATATTTTTTCCTAATTTTGTTACTCTCCCTTTATAACTCACCTGAATCGCTTGCGCCTCATCCCGCTTCTCGTCCTCCGTGTTCATCGTGACGAACCGCAGCACGAGCAAATTCAACGACGCAGCCACCACCGCCAGCCCAAACAGGATAAAGATCAACGCAAACGCCACGTACTCCGGCTTCTGGTTCAGCGCGTTGTCCTTCTGCAGCGCCACCATGTCCCCGAACCCGATCGTTGTCAGCGTGATGAAGCAATAGTACACCGAGTCAAAGTACGACCAATTCTCAAACTTGCTGAACGCGGCCGCTCCCCCCGCGATCGTCAACGAACTCAGCGTCGTAACGACCAAGATCAAATCGATCTCGGACGCGATCGCCTTCTTGCAGTTGAACGAAGTCTTGACCGCGTGCACGATGTAACTGCTCAGCCGGTTGACCCGTTCGCCGATGCTCTGGAACATGACCAGCCCCAGCGGGATCCCGATCGCGGCGTAGCACATCGTGAAGATCTTCCCGCTGACGGTGGACGGGGTCGAGTGGCCGTAGCCGATTGTGGTCAGCACCGTCGTGGCGTAGTAGAACGCACCGGAAAACTTCCACTGCTGGCCGGCCTTGTGCGGTTCCGACTTCATGATGACCGTCTCGATCACCTTGAAGTCCTCCGCCGATATGTTGTAGCGCGAGATGAGCACGTTCTCGACCGCTGGAATCAGTGATTTAGGTTATCAGGAATGTTTTACAGAGTTTTAAGATCTAAATTTACAATTCACTGTGAATTTTGTGAAACTTTGTAAAACTACAAATAATACTACCTACAATTTTCAAAATCGTACCATGGGATTTGTACACTTTGTTCGAGGTTCTCATTTTCATGAACGCTTGTTCACGATTTTGGGAACTCTTTTTTCTCCGTGAACATCGGCCAAAACACATCCACAAATGCTTCTAAACGTAAAATAAAACATGTCACTCTTCAAGTGGTGCCCTCTCATGAATTGGAAAAAAATTACCGAAAACCGGGGTGTCATTGATAGGAATTCAATATATTTTTCAATTTTTATTCAACCGGTTAGACTAGTTTCAAGATTCAAATTTACTAACATGGCCATTAATTTTTTTTTCAAAAAGTATTTTTCAATTGTGCTTTGAAAATAGTCTCATCAAACAATGCTATGTTAAAATCCAGTTACTAAATCTGTAAAAACTGAATGTATTAAATCAAAACTAGACCATTACTATAGGTTTCATTTAAAGTTCCACTTGAAAGACGCACAATTAATTGTTTGTTTAACTAAGTTTAATAAATTTAAATATACTGGTTTCAAATTTAAAATAACTACATACATAACAAAAATCATAAACTGCTCAACATTCATTCGAAATATCGTCATCGTCAGCTAGACCATTTTGGTCGAAAATAAGTTAATATGATGACGTTTTACTATACTTAACAAACACTACAAGATGCTTTCACCCGATTTTGGAAACTCGCTTCCGTTTCCCGGATATCGCAATACACACTTGTGACGTAGACCAATTTATCATAAAAATTATCGTGCACACTTGTGACACATGATGTTGGAAAATGTGGAAAAATTTTCTTGTTTTTCACAAATTTATGTTGATACACATTTTCTGAAGGCAATGCAATCTTTTGTTTTTGAAAATATACTGATTAAGTCGGTTAAACTATTGATTTAAGTCTATTTTAGTTTGTATGGAAATTCTGTGCACATTTGTGACACGTAGTACAATTTTACTTACGAACCACACTTGTGACACGTGCTTTTCAGATTTTTGATTACATAATTTACTGTATCTTTTAACTGGTGTATCCAAATTAGTTGAAACTTTGAGCGTTTGTTAGTTTTGAAAATATTTATCATCAAACTCTAAAAATCGATTTTCTCGAAAAGTACTAAATGGTCGTTATCACAAGATAGCACACAGCTGACGATATGTAGGTTTTTCCATTAAAGCGATATATAAACTTGTTAAAGAACCGGTCAAGGAAAATTTCAAATTGGCGGCAGCGAAAGTAAGCCAGAGAGAGTGAAAAAAGTCCCAAGAAATCGTTCCTTCTCTTTTGTTCTGCTGTTCGTGAAGCCATTTCTAGACCCTTTTCCTTGGGTGGTGCGTATTGGCCCAAAATATCAATTTTTGATAAAATCAAAACCAATTCTGTAGCATGAATAAAAATATCATAAAAACCTAAAGGAATCTACTTGAAACGGATATAAATTTAAAAAAAAAGTTTTTTTCCAAATTTTTCAATATTTTCATACTAGAGTTAGCTAACTTTAAAAAAAACTTAAAGCTTTATGAAAATGGTTCTTGACGAATTTTGAACAGTTCTTTACGAAGCTCAATATGTTTCCGCTCATATTTTCAGCTAACTTGCGATTTCTTGAAAATTATTGATTCGATTTTCAATGTTAAAAAATGACAATGTTGTGACAATTTCTGCTCTTTTAAATAAAAATCATTTTTAAAACTTTAATTTATAATCAAGAATAAAGCTAAAATACTAATTATTCACATTTTCAAATATTGGAAATAAAAAAATAAAGCTTGTTAGATAACATTGAGAAAAAGTATTTTTTTTTTTCTTAAATAGAGGCTGTATTTCGGCAACAGCATTCCAATCAACAAAATTTAAAATGATTTTTTTTTCTCAGCTCTTCAAATTATTTTTTGCAAAATCCCTTTTCCTTTGTTATTTGAAGTTGCAGAAATCTAAACATTTTTCGAAAAATGAGGCCTTAAACATAAAACCTGATAACGATGCAAAAAATGAGAAATTTTAATTGACAATATTTAAGTTTTTTCCAAAAAAAAACTTCAATTTTTTAATTCATAATTCCGGCATCAGATTTTGCCTTTTGTAGTGCCCTAAAACAGCAAAAAAGCGAAAATTTCAAAATACTATTTGAGAATAGAATTTTTTCTAATTAAAAAGATCGATATTTTTTCCGAGTACCCTTTTTCTGAAAAGTTCCAACCATAACCTACAACATAGCCGAACACAACAAATCGAACCACGTGGCAACTGATCAATACCGGCGCCGGCCACGACCAGTGGTAGGGTCACGGGGAAGTGGAAGGGAATGTTAGTCCGATACTTGAGTGATAGAGACCGCCCAATCGACTGCATCTCCGAAGTATCACAAGAATTTTGAGGGTGTTAGTAGATGGGTATAAGGTCAGGATTCACGAGTGGCAGTGATGTGACCGTGAGCATTTTTTTTATCGGTTGAAAATTTTAAGTCTTAGGCAGCCGACTGCGGAAAGATAAATAATTGATTATTTAAAATATTTTTTTTATCGAACGCGTTCCAACCGAGCAGTAGACCTATGGGCTGGACTTATCAGTATATTTTTACTGTTTGTACAATTTAGATAACGCGAGCAAATGTCAAAAACAGTAAATAAAAGACGCTTTACTCTTCATAAAATCGATAGTTTGACGAGTTAATACTGAAACAGACAGTTGGAATATATTATTCTGATTAACGAATATAAACGAAAAGAAAATGATGAAATAAATAAAATAAGTAAGAAAATTCAAACAATATTTTAAAACGAACAAAACCAGCGGCGTGCCTTCCAATAAAAGATGATTAAAGAAGAACTTATGAAAAACAAAATATCAAATAAAAGGCTCCGAAAAACACGCGCTAATGGTCTATCCAAAATGTCAGCGTGTCTTTCGATAAACGATTCAATAGAAATGAGTTTTTCACCGTGAAAAAATAACACATTATTTGAAAATAATTGCACAATTTACCCGACGCCGTACCTTCTGATCAACAATGATAAAGGAAGGGCTTTAAAAATCTCAAAACAATTCGGTAACACAATTAAACCTATTCACTGACCAAAAATGACACTCGAAACACGAATATTTCTGCAAGGCGTGCCCGCTGCCCACAATTCACTACAAAAATGCGAAACAAAAGGCACAAAAAAATCACTTTTCCCTACGAATATTTTTTAGTTTGGTTAAAAATCGTGTGCTCATCCAGTGGTTGGTGTCTTCTCCAAATTCATATCTAGAGTTTGAAAAGGTTCTATAAACTATCGTGTTTTATATGCTGATTGAACCTTTCTATAAAACTGTAGATATTTCTTTGAGTGGGATTTTCAGATCTTCATTCTTTCTGACTCACCGGCAAGGTTTTTTGATAACCTATCCAACGATTGTTCGCATGATAGATCCTGACAATATTTTTATCAAAATATCTGTGAATTGGCTTCTAAAAAGGCTAAAATAAACACTAAAGTGCTTGCTTATAACTGTTGATAAGGTTGTAAGATCTTCCAGTCTAGGAAGTCGAATTTAGAAGTTCTTTTATCGAGTGATTTTATATCCCATCCACAGTAAGGTTAGGAAGGCAAAAAGCTAACATGATTTTACGAAAAAATCTAATTCCAAGTATAATGCAGATTTGTTTATCAAAATAAATAAAAATTTTAAAAAAGACTCCTTGTTCTGAACAAATATATTAAGTGCATTATTTTTACATTGTTCTCCATTGTATCACAATTTTTACAAAGAAATAAGAATGAATGAGAAAAAAAAATTAGGATTTTTGTTATCCCAGAAAATTGGAACAAAATATGATAAATCCCGGTTTGAGAAAAATCCTAGGATTTTCAACAATGAACGCATTAAATTATCGTTTTTTTTCTAACGTTCATTTAGATCACTGATGTTTGTCCGAAGCTTGGAGCAAGACAGTAAGCGAGAGAGCAACTCTCCTAGATACCTTTGCTTTGCTCCAGTTTTCATATGCTTCAAAGGAGAGTCTTACTGTTTTGAGATTTTTAGTCTTTAGCAGCATTCTTTTTTCGGAAGAAAACTGTTTTTTTCTGATCCTCCTTGTAATTAAATATACTCGATTCAAAACATAAAAAAAATACTCATTTAAAATAAACACAATTGAAAGAAAAAGCATAAAACATAACTTACTTCCATTATGTGAGGAGATGAATCAAAGAAATTAAAAACTGAAAAGAAAGTCAAAACAAATTGAAACTTAAAACTAAACATGACTCATAAATCTCACCGCTAAGTGCCTTCCAGCGTTTCTTCTCCGTTTCCGACTCGAGCGCATCGAACACGGCGGCTCCAATCAGCAGGTACGTAAAGGTGCACACAATCAGTGAAATGGTCCGGACATTTTGCTTCTTCATTGCTTGATTTTTTTGGGGGTTTTGTTGACGACTAACTAAGATAGGTTCTTACTTTATCAATTATTGTGTGAACACACACGGAAGGAAACTGGAAGTTACCTAAAATGAGAGAACTTTATTGTTGTATGATTGCATACCTCCGGGCGTTTTGCCCACTCGAAAAGCGCTTACGTGATACAAAGAGCGATGACGACTAGATGACGAGGAGGACAAAAAATACACCGTCGGGGGAGGCAAATTCCACTCGCATTCAATATCCTTGGCCGCCTTGGATTGGGAACGTTCCGGAACGCGCGCGCCTCTGCGGTTCTCTCTAGCTGAGCATCGCGACGCGCGTGTTTGGCCCCACGGAGGTTGGCACACGCAAAAGTTGGAGCTGCTTTTCTCTGGCCCGAGGGAAGACACACGCAGCGAAAACGCTGGAAAATTTCCTTCTATTGCAGATAATTTATCGATCGATGCGAGGGTTTTTGACAGCTCGGCGCGTTTGACGTTGGTTCGCGTCATGCGAGTGTCAAGCAAAAGCAACAAGGATTCGCGCGCGGGACTCGTGTTGTGGTGCAAGGGCGCGTGCGCCACGTGGGCAACACGTGCACTGTCAAAAACAGCTGGAAGGGGTTCGATCGGTGAGTGGAAGCTGGCACTGTGCAAAGGATGTGAAGAAGTAAGCAAAACTGACGTTTCAATTACGGACGTCAAGTTCTAATTCGCTTTTCGGACTAATCTGACACAATTGAACAATATCAGAGGATCATTAAATGGTAAGTACATTTGGCTACTGGTAAGTACACATGTCAATTTGTCGAACTGTCAATCTGTCAAGCTGTCAAAGTAATGTTAAGTAAATGTCAAGTAGGTTTTGTAGGAATTTCGGATTGTTTTGTTAGCCACAAAACTGTGTAATTTTTGTTTGTTTTATTTTATCTCTTTTATTAGCCTATTAAAATAGTGTATAAATATAGGAGCTTCCGTTACAATATACGTCTTCCTTTTTTACATACTAACGCCATTAAATAAAAGCCACTTGAAGAGTGCGAAAGCTGGATCGTGCAAAGCACGCAATAAACAATTAGAGACAACTAGATCGCGTCTGCACTGTACGAATGAATAAAACTCTCACATTCTACCACAATTTCCAAGTTTGAAGCCTCGATTCGCTTAGTCGCTAACTATTCTGTGAGTTTATTATTGTTTTGTATAACTTGTATATTGGTATCCGTTACAACTTAGCCCCGACTTCGAACGCAGAAAACTTTTTCCGATTGCACAGCCATGAAAAGCTTTCCGCCTCGTTTTGCGTGGAGCTTTGCTTGCATTTTTTTTGTTTTTGTTTTTTGTTTCGATATCATCACATTCAGTTTGCTAAAATCAAATACGGTTTAAAAAACTGATAGTTTACTTAAAGGCTACGGGATATATTTGCAAGTTTGGGGGAGGGGGGATAAAAAATGTCATTTTCAATGGGGATATTTATTTTCGATAAGTCGATTAAAACTTTGTTTCGCTTTTTGGATAAAGAACACATTTTTCCCTTTTTTGAATTGCTCACGCTTTCTTCCTTAATAAAAAAAATCACACCAAAAACAAAACATTCGATCACACGCTCGCGCACGCTATGGTAACTACAAAGTTCCTGTTGATTGTAAAATATCATCATGGTTGGCTCTGCCACAAAACTGCACACAAACACACGCACACGCGCATCCGTCACGCACACACACACACTCCAATTACATTTCCACAATCGAGTAAGCCGAAGCGGGTGCCTTGCCTAGCAACCGTGCAGCGGCTTCCGAAAGCAGGGCCTGCTGTTGGTCAGCTTCCGGCTGGAGATACGCATCGTCCGCGGGTAACTCCTCGATCTGCACGTGGTGGTGGTGATGCGTCTGCAGACAACCGTCGGTGAGCTGCTGGTGATGGTGGTGGTGGTGCCGGAACTGCTGCTGGTGATAGTGGGGAAAGTTCTGGTGGTTACTGTTGAGGTAAAGGCACGGATCCGCAATCAGCTCGTCCAGGTCGATCATTTCGTCGCCGCCACTGTGGTACGAGTCGGCGTAGAGGAAGTCTGAAAGGGGGGGGGGGGAATTTGAAAGGTTAGAGAAAATCTTGGGATATTTAGCTGAATTAGGCTAACAAACATTATGGACAACATGCAGTGGTGTTAGTATTAGTGAACAAAGTAGGCCGGTTTAATTTTCAATCGGCTGTAGACCGGCGGCATTGATTTGGTTATAAGTTGCGACCCGTAGATTGTAGATTAGAATCTGCAAGAGTAGAGCCGGTGAGTTGACGGATCAAGAGTCCACTAGCTCAGTCTACGCGTAGGCAGTTGTTAGCAGCTACTTTACATTATTTCTACGAAGTCATGAACAAGAATATCCGGATTGTTGAACTAACGTTACTAAGCAACGGCTTCTCAAATACGGACTTCAAAAAGAAAGTAGTTCCTTCAGCAAACACATTCGAAAGTTCTTGGTGCTGATTCTGGTTTAGGTAAGTACTCAATCTGTCAATCTGTCAATTTGTCATACTGTCAATCTGTCATACTGTCAATCCGTCATTCTGTCAAGTTGTATTCCAACTGTCGATCGAATCTTTAAAATTTGACTAAACTGTAGGTTTTAGTTCGTCTAAAGAAAGTTTCGAACGACAGCTGGAATAAACCGGATGTTAGCTAGCTACAGAAACCTCGAGCGACCATCTACAGAAAACCGCATGCAAGCATGAAAGTGTCTCCACCCAGGAAGGATGGCGCTTTGGGACGTACACACTGCGGACTCAACGGCGAAACCCAACTGTGCTCTCCGAGCACCCGATCCACATCCATCAACATCTCATCCTCATCCGACGACAAGGAGCCCGGCGTACCTGGCTGTGTTGTGGCCGTCGATTCCCAGTCATCGTTGTCGAACTCCAGCTGCTGGTTCAGCTCGCGCTCCTGGGCCGTCTGCAACGCCGGATTGCCGTCGTCCGTCATGTCGAAGATTTCCGTCACCTTGACCTGTGCCGAAACGCTTTGATTAGATCCACAACAGCGACAACAACAACAACCACAAACACACAACCGGGATATCACCCTTTCAGCCCGTGGGGTTATTTAACGGGGTCGAGGTTCGACCCAGCACACTTACCTTCTGGTTGTCGTCCATGTAAAAGTACGCGTACATCGAGTCGTGGTGGGACGTGGCTTGCAGCACGTTGTCGAACGTGTCGTAGTCCGGGTGATCTTCACCGCCTTCGCCGCGGTTCCGGTCGTGCTCGCCGTGCGTCACCACCGCCACCAGGTCCGATCCGTTGTCGACCCGGACGTCCAGCAGCGATCCGCCGGCCGCCCGAGTGCTGACCCGTCGCGACACCAGCTGGGCACCACCCTGGCCGGTCGTGTACTCCGTGTACGCCATCGTGCACTGGATTTTGGCGGCGATCTATGCTCGCGTGAATAAATGGTTTGTGTGTGTGTGATCATGGAGTAGGTCGTGTGCGTGAATTTGTGTGATCAAGCAAGGATGGTAATGCGAGCGCGCGGGTGAGAGAAGTTGATGGTTTGGCATTAGTATCTTGCTACATTTCAGTGGTAATGATTGTAGTGAGCGGTACCTGCTGACCCCGTCGCACCCTGATCAACATCGCGTTCAGCGTCTTCAGCGCGAACTTGCTCACCGACCACAGCCCGCTTCCGATCGTCGGAGTTGCTACCATCAGTCTGGAAGAGAGCAGAACAATCGAGTTAGGATCTCCCGTTGACGGTCAGCTGCCGCAATCTCGATGGAATATATGTACACCGTACGATCCCAATGAACCAAAAACCCCGCTGTTATAAGTGTTACCACCACCACAGTCCCACCGGACCTAAGAGACAACACACTGCGGACAGATCAACACGGCACAGAGGAGGGAACACACCGTCTAGAAGGCTTCCGTCCTTACCGTTTCAGCCGTGTTTCGAGCGAGCGTACCATCGGGACGAGCTCGCGTGCCTCCTGATCGTTCAACCGTATTTGAACCGTGCCGGAACCACTGGACAGGGCACGCAGTCTTCGAGCGAGACATTTCTGACAGGAAGGGTTCATCGGTACCGTGGAAGGGGACGTCGCCGGACAGATTATGTTGCCCAGCACTTTGTACTGAAACTGGCGCCGCTCAATGTCCGTGCCGACGCCGCTGGGTTTCGGGGTTCGAGGTTAGTAACGTTACTAGCAACTACTTGGGACACAGAGTTTGAGGGGGGTGAAGAAGGACACAAAATTTGGACTGACCCTTCGCCAACCAAAGAGACACGTATGGCTTCTATGTACACAAAGAACTCTACGAACAATACGAATACTCACTTGGTTAGGGTGGCGCAAACGATATCCGCGGGAAGTGTGGCCGGTAGGGAGAGCGCCTTCAACAGTCGTGCCCCTCGATGTTTGAACACCCAGTTCATCAGTCCTTTGTTGGCTTGATCGACCGCCGTCTGGAACACGGTCAACACCGTATCGGGCATACTCCCGTCCAGCGCGTTCTGTCGGTGCTCGTTACAGTCCTTGCACTCGCTACACTCCGGATCGTACTCCTCCAGCAGCTGTTCCTCCAACTGTTTCGGCTGTTCCGACACGCAGAACGTCGACTGAACCGACAAGCACCGCGTACAGCTGATCAGATTGTTCCGGTGCAAAAAGTTCAACGCATCGTCGAATCCCTGCTGGCAGAACGAGGACAGAATCTCCGGCCGCGGCGGGAACAAAATCCGCCCAAACCGGTTCATGTTCTGCTTGGACAACTCAATGCTCGTATTAGCCCAGTTCACGTGGAACATCTGCGAGCTGTTGTCGCGCGGGCAAATGTCCGACTCGCCGCAGAACGGACTAACCGTCACCGTATTCTCGTCCAGCGTCGGCAGATTATCCGAAAATGCTCCGTCCATGTACCGCACGCCGTGAAACCGTGGCGGCAAAATCCCCGAAAACACCGGAATGAAACAAGCGCACAGCAAAGCCTGAAAAAAAGACGTACCGCTGTAACCAAACCCGACAGTACTAGAACGGAAAGCGATGGTTCGCGACCCCGCTAGCCACTTACCTGCAGCAAATCCTCGCGGCTGTGGAACTGTGACACGATGACGTTCTTGCCGTCGTACACGCGCGTCAGCGAGATGTGCAGCTTGCCGTTGACGCGCTCGTGGGCATCGGCCGGCAGGAACTTCTGGAGACCCTCGAGCAGGCACGTTTGGATGTTGAAGCGCGGGCTGAACGGACCCAGCGAGTGGCTGCGGGCTTCGTTGACCACGCGGAAAAAGTCCGACGTCATTTCACCTAAAAAGAGAGCAAGAAAACATCGGATTTAAAAAGTGACTTCTCGATTACGGACGTCAAATGTGAGGCCCTAAGGGCAAAATGCTGTTGAAAGTGATGTGTTGTTGGTGAATTTGTTCTCTGGTAAGTACAAAAGAAGCTGTGATCGTCCACAAAATCTGGTAAGTGTTGCAAATCTGTCAATCTTTCATCCTGTCATAAATTTAAAATTACGAAAATGTGTTTATTTTTGTTTTCTGTGTACCAAGGAAGCTTTCAGTCTAGGTTCGTGAAGTAACATTGAGATAGATCAGTTCTGAATTCGTATCGGAAAGCTTGAACGCTATATCTTAGTTAGAAGACACTTATTCTTAAGTTAGAGTCCAATATGATTGGTAAAAATTGCAATGCGAAATACTTTTTTACACTAGAGAGTTATTGTAAACAGTGGAAAATTCCATTCAACTACCTGATCTAAACTAACAGGTGTCGTAAATTGAGTCAAGATTTGCTTTTGATGACTTTGAGGTGTCAACTTAAATTACGTAATCAATCCAATAAAAATCTCTCGTGAAAGGAAATAAAACCTAACTTTATTTAAATCTCAGTCATCAATCACGCGTGGGAAAGCTCCCAATATAGGGCTTGTGACGTCACACGACACACCTTTTTCTCTGACGAGCCTCCAAAAAGTGAACCGCGAGAGCATAAATGCAGCATATTTCCCAACATAAGCCCCGAAACCGACGAGGATTTCAACATATCAACATGTGTAGCAAAACAACATCGTACGATCTTTTCCTGGTTGGTATTGGTGTCTAACGAATTTGACTTTGACATACTCGTCTCTCTAATACATAGACAAATACTTGATGCTCTAAACATAGACCAACCGAAAAGTCAGCATAACACACATGACAAAGGGAAAAGGGCCCGTCCAAAAACGAAGAAGAAGAGACAAATTTTGAACCACTCTAAAAATAGAGGGGAATCGAACCAACAAGAGCGAGAGACAAGTTTTTGGAGGCCCGTCCCGGCGCGTTCGGCAATGTTCGGCTTTTCTAAGGGCATTTGCCGAACGAGACTCCGAACGACTAGAAATATGCGCGTAGGCCAACGCACGCATTTGTGCGTGCTGGCAAATCTAAATGCGCACTTTATTTGAGGTTTTGGGACAGGGAGGCACGTTTCGAGGTCAACGAGAATTTCCTGCTCGGGTCGGGTCGGTTGTTGTTGTCGTCTGTACAGATAAACAACATGCGTAGACGAGCCCTTTTGGTTGTTTACGTTCTCGAATGTTCGCCGAACTTCGGGAAGGACGGCAATAAGTTCATGGCGATATGACGACATTTTTAGTTTTGAGGGTGCCGGAAATATGTTGTTTTTGGAAAAGGCTGGACTTGGTGTTGTTTGGATATGGCATGTCAAAACTTGATTTGTGTTAATGTATCTTGCCTTGTTTTCAAATTGCAGGTTTACTTTAGACTTCACCTCCGTTTTGATGACAAATGATTTGAAAATACAACTTGTATCAAGTCTACAACTTGTCTCAAGATTACAACTTGTCTCAAGACTACGACTTGTCTCAAGACTACAACTTGTCCCAAGACTACAACTTGTCTCATCACTACAACTTGTCTCATCACTACAACTTGTCTCACGACTGCAACTTGTCTCAACGCTACAACTTTTTTCAAGACTACAACTTGTCTCAAGGTCACAACTTGTCTTAAGACTTCAACTTGTCTCAAGACTACAACTTGCCTCAAGACTACAACTTGTCTCAAGATTGCAACTGGTTTAAGGATTACAACTTGTCTAAAGACTACAACTTGTTTGTCTCAAGACTACAACTTGTCTCAAGACTACAACTTGTCTCAAGATTGCAACTGGTTTAAGAATAACAACTTGTCTAAAGACTACAACTTGTCTAAAGATTACAACTTGTCCCATGACTACAAAGTGTCAAAAGACTGCAACTTGTCCCTAGACTGCAACTTGTTTCAAGTAATCAACATGCCGAAAGGCTACAACTTTGATTAGGCCGATGCAAATATTTAAAAAAGTTTTTGTCCCTCGGCCCTGGCCGAGGTCAAGGGGGGGGGCAAAAAAATAAAAAAATATAAAATATAAAAATAAAAAAATATAAAATATAAAAATATAAATATAGTCTTCAAATTTAAATGAAAAAAGTGTTTTAAAATGCATTTTACACTAGTTCAGTTGTTTTGCAATCTCTAGTTTTCAAAAAATCCTAGATCTGACAAAAATAAAAATTATATCGAAAAAAAAGATTTTGCATCGAAAATTTTCAAAAAAAATTATGATTTTTTAATAAACCCAAACATGCTAAAAATGATTTTAAACGCAGAAGAATGTATTTTAATTTGTTTTAAGCTGGTTGCACTTGAATTTTCATTGAAATTTTGAAGTTTATTGTAAAAATATTTTTTTTGCCCCCTGATTTTTCGGGCCAATTTTGAAGGGGGGGGTGACAAAAATTTTTAAAAATATTTGTACCAGCCTTATGACCTCAACTTATCTATAGGTATACCTTCTTTTGAAACTACAACTTTTTTTTAATGTCATTTTATCTTGCAGTTACAGATGGTTACATGCATAATTCGTACCACGTGTCTTCAAGGAGGAAAACTTTCCAGAACCTCATTTAATATCGCTTCAACAAATCCTGCCGCGAAAACAGTTTTGATTTCATGAATGAGCAATACCGCTTATTTCCAAAACAAACTCTGCCCACCCAGCATTTACTACGCCACTCCTTAACGATGATGCCACCTCACGGAACCCTTAATCTTGAACTTGTTTTTGTTTACATTTTTCGCAAAGCGATTGCACTTTAATTGCCTGTTTTCGTGCGCGCGCGCGCTCCCACCATTACACTGAACCAAAAGTACGAGCTGGATTTTTGACCTTGCCATGTGTGGTGTTACGCCGGCTGTTCAGCTGGTGTTGGTGCAATAGTTGCACATTCCAAGATACATTGTAGACACGTGAGTTCAATTGTTCCTCGCGACTAATTCGTTACATATTTACTCGAGCGGTAGTTAAGGGTGTAACTTTCATTTTTTTTTGCTCTCTTTTCTCAGTTCCTCTCTTTTCGTTTAAGCTGAGTTGGTCAAACGAATGCACCACAACTACTAACAACCTGTTGCATTTTAAACACAAAAATGCATTATGCAAGCGAAATCGGCGTCGCCACCATCTAGGTAGTAAATGGCTTAAACTCTTTTTTTTGTCCATACTGACGACTTAATTTCAAAACAAAAAGCAAGTGACAGCCAGCCGTTGTGTCACTTGCAGAAAAAAATTTGTGAGGGCAGGTGTCACTGACTTTTTCGTTGTCGCAGGCAGGTAATTAAAATTTGTCACCTTAATTGGGCAACCCCCAGCCAGCTGACATGCGGGTTTAACATAGGCAATGAAACCTGAGCAATTCAGAGTTGCACGAGTTCTTGCTTTTTTCTCGTGTCGGCGCCACAAGTGGAGGTCAAGAGCGTCGTTGAGAAAATTGATCGGTGAAGAAATTGGGATTGCAAAAGATTGGTGCTTGGCCGTGAAATGTGTATTTTGGAGGGCGTAAAAAAACAAAATAATTACTCTTTTGTTTCTTAAAAGTAGCAGATCGATGCTTTTTTCGTATTATCAAATGTTTTTATTCGAAAACATACCGATGTTTCTCAAATCTTCAAAGTGTCTTTTAAACCTCAATTTTCTAATACTTATCTGTGTCTGTACTGTGTCGATATTTGACGCCAAGGTGGCCAGATTTTGAATTTTGGAGAATCGAGGATAAATCAAAACTACATTGTTTTTTCTCGAATTCCTGTCAATTAACCGTAAGAATTTATGAAGTTTTTTTTATTTCACATATCATCAAAACTAGAAGAAAAATATCCTAAAACCGGGTATCCTATTGTTTTAAAAAACTTTAAATTACCTTTTCAAATGGTCCTATCAACATATGAAACATTCTTAAAAACAGCAAAAGATTTTTTTTTCAAAATATTCGTTTTGCAGAACAAAACTAATTTTATTATAAAAAAAACTCATTCATATCCATTATGCATTTCAAATTAAATTGATTTCAAAATTAAATCAATATTTAACACTCTTGTCAAGTCAAAATTATTACTAAAATTGTTTTTGTTTTTCGATACCATAATTAAGTTTTTGCCATAAACATCTTCAATTTTTAAACAAGTTCCGTAATCTGGGGCGAATCGAGACTTCAGTCTGAATAGGGAAAGCAGTTTTTGGAGCACTTAAAGCTTTTAAAATTGGAAATGGATGTACACATTTTGTTGGTCTGAGGCTGTTCTAACCGAAACCAACCAGAAAAATCAAAATATTGTGCTCCAACATGGTTAAAACTGCTGTCCCAATTCACCCCATGTGTCCCGATTGACCCCAGTTTACGGTTCTAAACAATTCGAAATAGGTTAAATGAGGTAAAAAAGAACCAGTATAAAAATCTTGAAAAAAAAAATCAAAACACTCAATCGGAAATCCCAACAAAATTTTAACTAATTGTACATACCAGGAAGAAATAAAAAATATTTCACGAAAAATAAACGATGACAAAAACTTTCACAGTTTTCAAGAAAATACGCAAATATTTTCAGAAATATAACAGTAATGAAAATTTCAGAATCTCTGTTGTAAATGAGTGATAGAAAAAACTTCCATTTCATGATTCCTAGCTCACGATCTCAGAGAGTATAGCGACCGTCACTAGAGCACGTGAGATCTCCTCTTTTGTCTTGTGATTCCCAGCAAAAGTTTTCACTTTCGATCACTCCTCCTCTTTTTATCGTCGATGATTCTTTCGCTCTCATCAAAGATTATTTGGTTCTCTCAGGAAAGCGCAATAAAAGAAGGCGAGAAGGGGAATTCAAACTCGACCACGCATTACGTCTCGTTAAACTGCACTGGAGAAATCGGACGTTGGCAGCAATCTTCGGAGCTGAGAGCATCAGTACGGAAAAAGAGCAGTGATATTTGGGGGCTCAAATTATTATTAATTTTTAGATAGTTATTTGTTACGGAAAGCGAATTTTAAGAATTTTACTCGAAATCCATTGAATTTTATACTTCCCGCGAAAACACAAAAAAATAATCTTCAAAGCATTATATTTATCATGCCTGAATGAATAAAATCAATAAGCTCTTAAGTGAAATTTTGATAAGTGCACTGTTTTCTAGTTATAGCCATTTTTATATAAATTTTGAAAAAAAAACATGCAGGTTTTTTTAATAGTGCCCAAAATTGCCGATTTTTGAAATGAAAATAATTCCGAGAAGCTTAGAAAATTTTCTACATTTTGTTTTTTCAAGCTATTAAACGTTTGGTTCATCATACACAGGTAAAAAAACTGATAAAAAGAAATCTTCTGAGTCTTGTCCAATTAGATTTTTTTTTTTTGAACACCGAGTCTCGGGAATTTTATAAATACTTACTTATGATCTGATTTCCAAAGTTAAAAACTAAGATTTTTTTGATTCTTTTTTTTTCCAATAAAATTTTATATCTTTTTTTATTGAAGAAATAATAGACAAGTCACCATTTAGTTCCAGAAAACATACCAAAACATTAAAAATTGCTTTATTTACTAATTAGTGTTTTCAAAAATCAAAAGAAAAATGTATGTATGTGTTTTCCGAAGACACGAAAATTCCTTCAAAAGATACAGATTTTGAATTTTTACAAAACATTTCTGTATGTACCCTAGGGTGCCCAGAGAAAATAACTCCCTGCTCCACAAGCGGAAAACGGCTTTTAAAGTTATTTCAAGCATCTGTTCAAATTTTGAGCGAAATTGGTTGAGATTACCTCATTGATACCCTAGCCTAATGTAGGTGAAAAAATAAGTTTCATACAAAAATGACTTTTTTAAATCGCTAATATCTTTTTAGGGTCGAGTTTTACAGCTATAGTATTTTCTACAAAGTAGTAGAGCATTAAATTTCTAATGAGAATTTCACATTTGAGAATATTTGGATGTAAGAAAATTGGGTTTTCCATACATTGTTTCGATTTTTCCCATACAAACTTCACCGTCGAGTATCAATGGGTAAATGTTAACCGATTTTGTTCATATTTGGCCCAGAGTCCAAAAATAACTCATAGAACAATATTCAGCATGTGGAGCGAGGTTTTGAGAAAAAATTTAATTAAAAATATAAAAAATGAAATTTGAAAAATGGCTCATTTGGCACAGAATTCAGATAAAACAAAAGTCTATTTGAAATGTCCAAATATCATACATATTCATCGAATGATTTTATTTTTATTGATTTCTATTTTAGCGTAAAAAAATATTGATTAGTCTCAGCCAAGCCTCCAAGAACCAGATCACCCGAAAGCAAATCCACCAACAACCTCGTCCAAACAAGTGTGATCTCAAAAAAAAACGGGACAGACAGATGTCTCCAAAGATCGTACTCTCCCCTGCACAAATTGCACAACTTCACGTTGCCACGCCACGACTTGTTTCAGTCGCGTTGACAACATATTACTTTAAGTCAATCAAGCCAAGTCGTCGCGACACGACAGCCACGTGTCTTCGCAGCTGATATCTGGCCCGCGACACGTTCCGCGTGGCGGTGGTCTGACGTGTGACGTCAGACTGCAAAGGGCTTCGTGTGGGGGAGGCGGTAGATATGCGTTCAAGGTGTTCAACTACCTTTGTGGGTTGTTGTTGTTCAAAAAACAGTTTGATAACCGCGGGTGAGGTAGTCGACCTTAGCTTTAGGGTAGGCTAGATATCGCGGCTCTCACTTTTTTTAAGGGGTTGTTTATTACCCAGGAAGTCGTCGTTAAGAGCCATGTGTCCTAGTCATCATCGTTCTCAACCAGCAACAAGGATTACCGCCGAAAGGTCACTAACGTTACAGTGTCAGTCGTGACGATTGCGGTCACACAATTACCCGGGAGATGTTTACAGTTACGGCGTACCCTCTCCTCCAGTGATAAGTAGAACATTAGAGGAGTAGCGTGCTTTGACGTCAGAACAGAAGAGGGTTGTTTACAACCAAGTCGCGTGTAACGCGCGATCGCGCCGCCTTAGGGTGGCTCTTCAAACTAGTTCCTCTCAAGTGGTCTAGACCCAGTTGGAGTCACCCCACCAATCACCAGGGCAACGCGACGCGATAAGGTTGGCCCTTTTTTTTCGCTCCGACATCGACTGGACAGATTTTCTAATTGTTTCATCTTGTGAATCGCGCGATTCATTGATGACCTGCTCGCAACGGGGTAGGGGAAAAGGTTATCTGCTTCAGGAAAGTAGTCAGTCAGTCCCCAGCATAGTTTAAATTTAGCACGCCAGAGGTCACACCCAATCAGTGTGTGATTAGAGCAGCCGATGGCGAGAAGGAATCCAGGATCGTACGATGGAGGTTCGAGCTCTCTCATCGGTGTTGTTGCTGAATTGTCAAAATGAGCGGCGGACGAGCCACTTTAGTTTTGAGCTAGGGAAATTGATAAGACGGTGATGGCCACACGAGGTTTGCGCCGGTTTGCGTCATCAATTAGAGCTGTGAACTAAAATTCAAGCATGGAACTCTTCAAACTACTTGAGGCCAAAAATAGCAGAAGTTCTGACGTTCAATACGAGCTTATCTTTAACACAAATGATATTTTGATCAAAATGATCAAAATGATCAAAATGATCAAAATGATCAAAATGATCAAAATGATCAAAATGATCAAAATGATCAAAATGATCAAAATGATCAAAATGATCAAAATGATCAAAATGATCAAAATGATTTAAATGATCAAAATGATCAAAATGATCAAAATGATCAAAATGATCAAAATGATCAAAATGAGTAAAATGGTCAAAATGATCAAAATGATCAAAATGATCAAAATGATCAAAATGATCAAAATGATCAAAATGATCAAAATGATCAAAATGATCAAAATGATCAAAATGATCAAAATGATCAAAATGATCAAAATGATCAAAATGATCAAAATGATCAAAATGATCAAAATGATCAAAATGATCAAAATGATCAAAATGATCAAAATGATCAAAATGATCAAAATGATCAAAATGATCAAAATGATCAAAATGATCAAAATGATCAAAATGATCAAAATGATCAAAATGATCAAAATGATCAAAATGATCAAAATGATCAAAATGATCAAAATGATCAAAATGATCAAAATGATCAAAATGATCAAAATGATCAAAATGATCAAAATGATCAAAATGATCAAAATGATCAAAATGATCAAAATGATCAAAATGCGTAAAATGAGCAAAATGAGCAAAATGAGCAAAATGAGCAAAATCTGCAAATGAGCAAAATATGCAAAATGAGCAAAATGAGCAAAATGATCAAAATGCGTAAAATGAGCAAAATGGCCAAATGACCAAAATGACCAAAATGACCAAAATGACCAAAATGACCAAAATGACCAAAATGACCAAAATGACCAAAATGATCAAAATGACCAAAATGACCAAAATGAGCAGAATGACCAAAATGACCAAAATGACCAACATGACCAAAATGACCAAAATGACCAAAATGACCAGAATGACCAGAATGACCAAAATGACCAAAATGACCAAAATGACCAAAATGACCAAAATTACCAAAATTACCAAAATTACCAAAATTACCAAAATTACCAAATTACTAAAATTACCAAAATTACCAAAATTACCAAAATTACCAAAATTACCAAAATTACCAAAATTACCAAAATTACCAAAATGACCAAAATGACCAAAATGACCAAAATGACCAAAATGATCAAAATGACCAAAATGACCAAAATGAGCAGAATGACCAAAATGACCAAAATGACCAACATGACCAAAATGACCAAAATGACCAAAATGACCAGAATGACCGGAATGATCAAAATGACCAGAATGACCAAAATTACCAAAATGACTAAAATTACCAAAATGACCAAAATGACCAAAATGACCAAAATAACCAATATGACCAAAATGACCGAAATGACCAAAATGATCAAAATGACCAAAATGACCGAAATGATCAAAATGACCAAAATGATCAAAATTACCTGAATGACCTAAATGAGCTAAATGACCTAAATGACCTTTATATGATTTAGAAAATATATGAAAAAATATATCAATGAAATTTTAAGAAAACAGCCATAATAAAAATAAAAACAATAAAATTAATTTCTGAATCACTTATCGTTCATTATCATGACAAATCGCTAAAATGGCCTTGTGACATTCCATTACCACCTTATCGCTGAGTTTATCACTCGCGATAACAGAAAAAACGCAAAATGGGCTCGTCTGACAATGCGTTCCATGTGCGTCTTCCGCGAAATCATTTATCAAAATTTATGTAATTAGCAGAAATATTCTTATCAGTGCCAAAAAAATTGCGTCTCGCCCAAATCATGTGATAAATCACCCAAAATTTCAACGGGAATTAACGTGTTCATTACGGGTGGGAATAACTGCCAGACGTCACTAATGCGGCATTTGAACGAGCTTATCAACGCGGGAAAAACTCCGAATGTTATTGTTTTGCGCAATCGACTCAATTCTTGTATTGTTGTTTTGCGTTGATAACGCAGTTTGAAGCAACTCATGGTTGGACTTCAATTAATAAAGCATTTCTAAGATTTATTATTCGTCCAATGTCCATTTCGTCACCTGGATCAATCCTACATCCATTCATCTAAAAGTCAATTTGTTGACACAGATTTAGTCGCTCATCCATCTGATTTGATCTCCAATTCAAACAAAACGTGTTACAACGGGTACACGAATCCATTAAGAACAAGAAAAAGGTAGCGCTGAGATCCCAATCGAACAAAGAAAGCTCGAATAAACCCATTATTGATTTCCTTTTTCCTATAGGTTTAAGTCTATTCTCTAACTTCGTGGAACACCTCGTAAAAGCTGATAACGAGGCCGCCGTCACAGAAGTCAACTGTTGACAATCTGGACATCTGGTCGAGATCAACAATTCAAAAGGGTTTATTTGAAATTCAAGCTTCTTTAAACATTGTTCTTGAATATTTATAAGCACATAACATGCATTACGCAGTTCACGGCTCCCCAGCAAGGCCCACAACGTGCCCTTGGCCACGCCGAGCCACGAGGAAGCCCTCCAAGGGAGAGACCACCGTTGTGCGGCGTCACCGTGACTGCCGCTGCCGCGAGACGACTTCCAGGTCGCGTGTGTTGACACTGCCCTATCAAAGTCAACAGCATTTCCCTTGAAGTGACCCAAATCGATTAACTTTACCTATTACAAGTTTATTCGGGAAGATCCGAGAGCACAACTCGAAAGTACAAAGTTCACCTCATCCGCCTTAACTCCAGACAATGATACGCGGGATTCTACGCAAATCCCGCTGGACTTTGGCCGTCCACAGCTCGTCAATCGGGGAAGCGCAGGTGGCGGGATTTAATTGGCGTGTGCTGATAAATGACGTTGATTGCTTCAAGTAATCAGCAGAGCAAAAAAAAAAAACAAATCGTGACTAATATTCCATATTTAACATGTGTGCATTCGCGAAACAAGTGATCGTGGGATGCACTTTGCAGCATTTCTTCAAACTTTGGACCCAGAGGATGAAGTCAGCCAGTGAGGTGAAATTGCTTATCAACGAAAGTGACCTATCCACCGTTGTATTAAATAAAAAAAAGTTTGGCTGTTATCTTCACGCTGTCATGCCTGCTTTAAGATAACGAAAATTTCATTGTTTTACTTTGCTGATAAAGCGAAAATTCACCAGGATTTGCCATTAAAGCAGTATCGTCAGCGGCTGATATCGTTTTTGCAGCTTGAAGAAATGATTGAAAAATCAGGTGATTTAAGATTACCATGCGTCTCCACGATTTTTTATAAATAATATGGAGACACAGGGTACTTCAACATTTTTAATAAACTTTGCAGTTTGTAGCAAAAGCTTTTATCTCCAAATATGGATTCATATAGGCAAACTCTATTACAGTATGATCCAGCAATCTATGCAGACTCAGCTTTCTTCAACTTTTTATAAATTGTATTTGAAATTATATTCAAAATTGCAAATGAAAATACAATCGATCAGAATGCCTTTTTTGCACTACAAATTTCAAGTGGTACTTATGTGGTCTATGCAAACCAGATGACACAAGTCGGCATTTGAAAAAAAATAAGTCAAAATGTTGTACTCATTTAGTGGTGCCCCAAATTTCAGATTTAGTGCTCTTATATCTTCCGTCCAAATTGCCATACAAAGTTAGAAATATAAGCTATATTATAAGCCAGATTGAGCTAAAGGTTTAAGATAAAATGTAATGCTGATTAAGAGCTATTTAGTGCCCATTTATTTTCAAAATTAAGTGCTGATTTAGTGCTATTTAGCACCTTCTATTTCAAGTATGGTTTCCATATATTTTCCATACAAAGCGTCATACAAAGATTTTTAAAGAAAAACAAACCTATAGGTCATAATTTGGTGCTGATTTAGTGCTGATTAGTGAAAAAATCTTTTAACATACAATTCACAAATATTTTAGAAAATTTCCTCATAATGTGTTATATTATATCAGGCTGTGGTGAAATTTTCATCAGTTTCTGTAAAATTTCTCATTTTTAAACATATTTGAATTGAAATTTCTCAAAAAAGGAAAATTATTTAACCAATCATATTTGCAACCTTTTTAAATTCAACTTTTTGTCTGTGTATCGGACTAAAAACTACTTTTTTAAATAACTTCTCTAGTTTCATCGTATTTTTAATCAAAAATGATTTAGTGCCATCGTGTCATTGCAAATTCATGACTGAAAATGTATTTTCACACTGGAATAATTTAAAGCTATCGACCATGTTTAAGGGGTTACACGCATGTAGAAAATCAAAAAATTCATATTAGAGAAATTTTATTAAATCAGCTAAAAATATGATTTTCAATAACTCCTGAAAGATTCATGACGGTATTTTATGCAAAAACTGCGTAAGAGACGATTTAAGCTCAAAATTTTGCCATGCCATGATTTCTCGAGATGGGATAGGCCAGATTGGCTTAAATTTGGAGTGAAGACTCTCAAGACATATCCCGTGTGCATGACGAAGCTCGATTTTGAAATTTTGCATTTAAAAAAATACAAAAATCAAAAACATTCAATTTTTTATATAAAAACCGGTTTAACGAGTCTTTACCAAAATTTTGAGCCGATTTGGTCAACGCAGTGTTGAGATATCGTGGCACACGTTTTTTGAAAATGCTAACTTCCAATAGCTGTATCTCGGGAATCATACAACCAAATGTCTTCAAATTTATTTTGTTTATAATTGAAAATGTAAAAATTAAAAAAGGTTTTTGTTTGTGCTCAAACCAACCTCTGACATTTTTGCCGATTTATATGTATGTAACCCCTTAAGTGCAAATATGTAACTGATTTTTTTTTTTTCAATAAATAATTTCAATAATTTTCATACCGGAATTATCGGCCTAAAAATTATTATTTCTTATATTTTTCACTTGTTTTAACGCATTTTTAAACTGCAAATATCGGATCGGATCCTGAATAATGTTTTCTTGTAAATTTTGATCATTTGAATATTTTCGTATAACTGCCCCAATGTGATTAAAAATTATGTTTTCTTGTTATTTTTTTACGGCTTGAACATATATTCTTGCTTCTATGATTTAGTGCCATCATTGGTACCCTTAACAATCGAAATCAAAATAATAATATTCAATATTGTTTAAAACCCGGAAGATGCAACAAAGTTGTAGGGAGGTACTCAAAAGACCTTCTGAATGAAAGATAAATATTGCAGGCCTGGCAACACAGTTAAAAATTGTGTGCACTAAAAAAAAAAGTTTTCAAAAGTTTTTGTTGTTCTTACGATCTTTACGAGCTCTTTTCTAATATTTGATAGAATTCAACCACAGCAAAACATATTCTCCTATTCGTTACGCAATAGTAAATGAATAAACAAAAACATGAACATCCTCTTTCTTTCCAGTAATCACCAGACAATACCAGCATCATAAGTGTAAAAAATCGAGTCGCAAAAAACGGCGTCCGGAATAATTGCAAGGAGGCCTCCCCATCATAAAACGTGAATGAAACGACCCAAGGTTATCTGCTCCTTACTCCTATAAAGAGTAAGTTGTGAGAAGAGATTATTTCATGTTCCCGCCCGTTGACCCTCCGGACAAAATACGTAACTCAATATCACTGAGTTGATTCGCCGGAAAATGGGACGAAGTTTTTGGTAATCAATTTGCGTAAACGTTGACCTCTAATTCAATTGCGCAGCATTTCAATTCAAAAATCAACCAAAGGTGTCTAAACTTTTTTCCACCGCACTGTATCAGTGAAAATTTAATCAGACGAGCCTCTCTTTTCACCTTCTAGCCCCTAATGGCATCATTTCCTCGTTACCCAAAACTGTACCGACCACAAAAGCAAAAGGGAACTCAGGTGGCCTGGGGGTGTAATTACAGAACGAACTCTCGGTAGCAGGTAACTATTTCGGCTACCTTGTCCAAAAGAGAACCGAAAAAAGAACAGGAGGTGAACCAGAACGGATTTTTGAGGAAAAAAAAAAGTCTTGAATAAGTTGTCCAGTCACGTACACAGTTTCTTTGTTCTGAGTTTACTACAAATTCAGCATGAAATTTTGAGAAAGATACATCAAAATGTAAAAGTTTACTAGAAATTCATGAAATTATAAAAAAAGACCTTAAAAACTTACCCAAAGGCATATCGCACAGCAAACAGCAAGCGGCCAGGGCCCCGGCCGAAGCACCACTAATCCGGTGCAGCAGCAAGTGTGGGGCATACTTCTTGAAGCAAACGGCCACCCCGACGTGGTAGATTCCGAGGAAGCCACACCCGGCAAAGGACAGGTTCATCTTGGTCGCCATTTAATCCACGCTTTTTTTTCTTGATTAAAACCTTTCAAACTTTGGCACTTCTACGAAATCGATTTTTTCCTCTTTATTTCGTTGTTTGATAAATAAAACTTCACTTAAAACAAACACAAAAAATACACACACACACACGATAGAACGGCCGTCTGTTGCGGTAGCTAAACGAGTTTAATAGTTTTTTTTTCTGTAAATAACTTCTGCTTTTTGTTTTTTTTCTCAACGAGTTAAATCACTTGACGCACGATGGAAGAGGTCCAAACTGTTTACATGATTTTCCTGGAAGAAAAAGTAAGAAAGAGAGAAAAAGGTACGTTAAGATGCGTTTGTTGGTCGTAAAGATTAGTTTTATGAGGGTTTAATTGGTAGGCTAATCTACCACCGATCGCTGTAGAACTGTGGGATGACGTTTCTTATGAGAGAATTTTGTTTAAATTGTTGGTTGAATTTGCCTCTTTAAAAATGTTTAAAAAAATGATTTCATTACAAAACCAAAATAAAAAATTAATTCAAAATTGATTCGTTTACAAAAAAGATTATGACAAATAAAATATGTTACTTCAGCATTCACCAATATTTTTTTAATTTATAAAAACAATTTATTATGTAAATATTTTTCAAAAGAAGCCGATAATCATCGTTCACCATAATAACTAAACATTAGGAAAAAATCATTCAAAAATATTTTACTTAAAAGTTTTCTCAATAAAAAAAATAAATCATTTTTAGGATGTAAATTGAAATTTGTTATCAATCAGGAGCGATTAGTGTGGTATGTCCACGCATCCTTCCTCCCTTGTAGATTCTGTGAAATGTGATCCGTTCACAGAATTCTCTCTGCGGTTAATACAACGCAGTAGGCCTGGCCGCATTAATGATTCAAAAATTGTATGAAGACTTGCATGGACAAACTAATGATGTAAATTGCTCATTTCAGTCATAGGAAAAGTACCCGCAAAGTTTCAAAATAAATTTCCAAAAAAAAATGCTCTTACTTCCAAGAAGGTCACAAAACTATGACAGTCGTTTTGTATAACTGTTTTGCTTTAAAATTAAACTCAAGCACTATTCCAAATTATGTTTGCATCTTGCTGACATAAACACAAGCTCCAGCAAATGAATCGCTTTATTATTCTCAACACTTGAAAGCGCCAATAGTCGGCACCGCACCATAAACACAACCCAAGTATTTTTCAACAAACTGTTTACACAAACCTAGAACTTCGGCGTCCCAAAATATTAAGTTCTCTCAGCACTTTTCACCTTCTTATTGGCTGAAGCTGGAACAAACACTTTATTCTGTTTTTTTCGTAAAACCTCTCCCTTTTTCTAAACTTCACTGAACCGCCTCGATCAGCTGAACAAAGAAAGTGCGTTCTTCCTCTTTGGAATCGAAATTTACAACAAAAAAATCCCCTCACGGACCGAGATTGTACGCGAAACCGAAGCCGGAGTAGCGATCGTTTCGAGCGTACAGAAATGGAAAGGAAGAGGTGGTCCGACCGCTTGACCAGCTGGAACTGAACTGAAAGTGCGCGCTGGCCAGACGGGCTCGTTTTATACTGATTCACGATGTGACGTTGTGCGGAGTGGTCTGTTTCTCTCTCACACAGTCGAGTTGAGTGAGTTTCGTTGGATGAGCCGATGTCGGCGCGGCGAGATTGATGACGGCTTCGACTCACAGTGTGATTAGCTGCTGACCGACGACTGCGGAGACGGAGGCGGTTTCAGCTGTTGTCATCGGGTCTAGGGAGAGGGTTGATTGGGGAAGGGTTGCGGTTTCTTATGCTTCGGGGAAAATTACTTTTTTATCACAAAAAATGATTGCATAGAATTGAACAGTTTATATTGCAATTTCATTTAAATTTTAATATTTTATTAAGTTCAAGCGTGGAGAATTTCCCTTGTCCTCTTTAAAAAATTGAATATCGACAAAATCTTCCAAATCCGTTTCCAAATTCTCGGTGCCCCGATGGGAGCGGCCGGCAATGGATGGCTTTAATGGTGATGAAGATCGAGCTGGGTTTATTCCAAATTATCAATTCCGGAGCAACCTTAGCTAGAAAAATCAGCCAAATTCATTCTACAACCTTCTAAAATCATCACCTCCAAGCGAAGTAGTATAATATTTGAAATTATTTTGTTAATTTACTTCAATTCTTAAGTTTTTTTTATTAGGTCCTATAAACATATAAAACACAATAGATTATAGGACTTTTTTAAAAAAAAACTAGAATTTTAAATTTTATGATACGATAAATAAAAATAAATATAATTTTGTCAAAAGTTTTCAAAACTTAAAACAAATCATTCTTGAACAAATTTAATAAATATTGCATCTAATTTTATTTGTTAAGGTTGGTACAAATTTTATTTTAAAGATCCCCAAAACTCCTCCCCATCACCGGAGCGTTTGGTACGGTATGTCCACGCATCCCTCCTCCCCTGTAGATTCTGTGAAATGTGATCCGTTCACAGAATCGTCTCTGCGGTAAACACAATGCAGTAGGGCTGGCCGCTTTGATGTTTGTATTACATTTTCGGGTGTTCTCGAATGTACTGCAATTATTAATATTGACAAGAAAGTGCTTGGGACGTAATCTAATCACAAGACTTTCCAGCATGCTTTCATCGGACTGGCTGCGTTTGTGTTAGATTAGATTAGATTAGATCACCTCCCTTCCTCCCCATCCCTTCACAATCGACTCGAAAAATCAAGAGGGCGAAAAATATTATTCAAAAATTTCAATTCAATTTTTTATTGGAAAATTAAGTGCACTCAACAGAAATTAATTAAGAATGCATTCCTCAGCGTTAACAATCATTTTAAGCATGTTTTGATTATTTCTCAAAATCATTTGAATTTTATTGAATTTTCAATGTACAAAACCGCAAAAAGCTTTTTGCTGCAAAATTTATTTTTTCATCAAATTTTATTTTATTTTTTTCAATTAATGATTGCATATCAACTGTACGGGTGCAAAATGCCTTTTCCATTTTTTTATTGAGATATTGAAATTGTGGGCCGCAAAATATTTTTTTTTGTAGAAAACTACTTTTTGAGGTATTTTGAACACTACCAAACTCAGTATGATTCCGTTCCATTCCATTCGCACTAAATTCATTTTTTTTTTTTTGAAAAAATCAAGTCACTCCGTTTTACTGAATCATTTTTCGAGAATTTTTCAAAAATTCCAGGAATAAAATATATAGATTATTCTTTCCAATTTCACAAAACAATAAATGAGTCGAAATAACAAAAATGCATAATACTGGTACATTTTTTTTTTTTTGAGATTTGTCAATCGGCTATATTTAGAAAAATTGTGACTACCGTAATCAGGGGTGACATTGGGTCTGGGCTGGGGGGTGAGATTGGGTCATACAAAATTGCTAAAATTTGTATGATTGAAATTTGTATGACTATTTACAACAGTTTATTAACAATCAGCTCAAATTTTTGGGGGCCTTACCTATGACCAAAAAAGCTATTTTGTGTCATTGGCTCTATACAATTTTTGAAGCCTTACAAAAATGGTACGTAAATATTGTAAACAAAAAACTATTTTTAAAGGAATTTTCTGATCGCTTTTTTGTCTTCGGCAAATTTGTTGGTTTTGATTAGGACTTTTCAGAAAAAATTAGACACGGAAAAAAATGTCGATTTTTTTATACACTTTTTACACACAAATCATATTTCCAAAAAAGGAAAAACAAAATTTGAATTATTTTGATTTGTTTTAGGGGACAAAAAACCGCAACTTTTGAACCAAAGAAAAGTATGGACAAAGATTTTGCCGCCGAGTTTTGATTTTTGAAAAAAAACGTTTTTTCTGGAAAAATAGAAATTTTACTCGAGTGACATTAGTTTTGGATATAAAATCAAGTACCATACAGATTTTTTGATAGGGTGCACCGTTTTAAGATATAGCCTCTCAATGTTTTATTTTAAATAAAAAAATCAAGTTTGATGATTTTTAAAGTTTTTTGGAAATTTCCAATAAGAGAATTGTGATTGGACATCTGGTTACTAAAATACCGGAAAAAAAGAGACAAGAAAATTTTAGTTTTTTAAGTCTCATCCCAACATCTTTTAATTTTCTGGTACCAATATTTCAGAAACTAATGATCCTACAGTCGCCTCTCTGGCAGTCGATCTTATTGAAAAAAATATTTTGAAATTTTTTAAATAAAGACTAACGTTTCCAAAGGGCATAAAATTGAATATTTGACCCTTTTTGCCCTGCATTTTATTAAACTTTTGTTTTTAAAAAGTGGTATAAACGTATGAAACACAGTAGTCTTCAGGACCTTTTAAAAAAAACTCTGGGTTTGCAAATACAAAAAAAATACTCCCCAGCATCCCCTATCCACAAACCGAATCAAGCTGCGCACCATACTGCTACAGTAAACTGCTGCTGGAAAACAATCTTGTCGATTTAGTCATCTTCCTCGCCGACCAGAGTTGATAGACAGCGGTGTGAGTTTGATCGCCAGTCAACCACAACACTTATAAACCGCCCGCTAGCGTGAAACCCTTATGAATTAAAAGACAATAACAGCAACCAAGCGTGAGTTGGCTTGCCGATAATCGAAACGTTTGTCAATGGAGAGGCCTTTATTTCTTTATCACTATAGTGGAATAGTTATTGAAGGACATTGCTTTGTTGGTTTTGAAAGTTGGTAAAGTCTTTGCAATTTATAGCTTACAAATAATAAAAAAAAATATAATTAAAAAAAATATTTGCCAAAACTATTAACACGCAAACACCACCATGAAAACTGACAGTGATAGTGACCATCAAATCGCTCTGGTCAGATTTATTTTATTTTGTATGTGCCGTTTCTCTGCTTCTGAGCAATTCTCTACGAAATCGGTCTTTTTTCTTCAATTTTAATTTTTGTATTTTTTAATCCGGCTGAAACTTTTTTGGTGCCTTCGGTATGCCCAAAGAAGCCATTTTGCATCATTAGTTTGTCCATATAATTTTCCATACAAATTCGGCAGCTGTCCATACAAAAATGATGTATGAAAATTCAAAAATCTGTATCTTTTGAAGGAATTTTTGATCGATTTGGTGTCTTCGGCAAAGTTGTAGGTATGGATACGGACTACACTGGAAAAATAATACACGGTAAAAAAATTTGGTGATTTTTTATTTAACTTTTATCACTAAAACTTGATTTACAAAAACACTATTTTTAATTTTTTATTTTTGATATGTTTTAGAAGACATAAAATGCCAACTTTTCAGAAATTTCCAAGTTGTGCAAAAAATCATTGACCGAGTTATGAATTTTTAAATCAATACTGATTTTTTCAAAAAATCGAAATTTTGGTCGTAAAAATTTTTCACCTTCATTTTTCGATGTAAAATTAAATTTGCAATCAAAAAGTACTTTAGTGAAATTTTGATAAAGTGCACCGTTTTCAAGTTATAGCCATATTTAAGTGACTTTTTTGAAAATAGTCGCAGTTTTTCATTTTTTTAAATTAGTGCACATGTTTGCCCAGTTTTGAAAAAAATATTTTTGAAAAGCTGAGAAAATTCTCTATATTTTGCTTATTCGGACTATGTTGATACGACCTTTAGTTGCTGAGATATTGCAATGCAAAGGTTTAAAAACAGGAAAATTGATGTTTTCATAGTTTCACCCAAACAACCCACCATTTTCTATCATCAATATCTCAGCAACTAATGGTCCGATTTTCAATGTTAATATATGAAACAATTGTGAAATTTTCCGATCTTTTCGAAAAAAATATTTTTGGAATTTTCAAATCAAGACAAACATTTTAAAAGGGCGTAATATTGAATGTTTGGCCTTTGTGAAATGTTAGTCTTGATTTGAAAATTCCAAAAATATTTTTTCGAAGAGATCGGAAAATTTCACAAATGTTTCATATATTAACATTGAAAATCGGACCATTAGTTGCTGAGATATTGACGATAGAAAATGGTGGGTTGTTTGGGTGAAACTTAGAAAACATCAATTTTCCTGTTTTTAAACCTTTGCATTGCAATATCTCAGCAACTAAAGGTCGTATCAACAAAGTCCAAATAAGCAAAATATAGAGAATTTTCTCAGCTTTTCAAAATATTTTTTCGAAAGTGGGCAAACATGTGCACTAATTTAAAAAAATGAAAAACTGCGACTATTTTCAAAAAGTCACTTAAATATGGCTATAACTTGAAAACGGTGCACTTTATCAAAATTTCAGTAAAGTACTTTTTGATTGCAAATTTGATTTTACATCGAAAAATGAAGTTGAAAATTTTTACGACCAAAATTTCGATTTTTGAAAAATCAGTATTGATTAAAAATTCATAACTCGGTCAGTGATTTTTGCACAACCTGAAATTTCTGAAAAGTTGGCATTTTATGCCTTCTAAAACATATCAAAAATAAAAAAATTAAAAATAGTGTTTTTTGTAAATCAAGTTTTAGTGATAAAAGTTAAATAAAAAATCACCAAATTTTTTTACCGTGTATTATTTTTTCCAGTGTAGTCCGTATCCATACCTACAACTTTGCCGAAGACACCAAATCGATCAAAAAAATCCTTCAAAAGATACAGATTTTTGAATTTTCATACATCATTTTTGTATGGACAGCTGCCGAATTTGTATGGAAAATTATATGGACAAACTAATGATGCAAAATGGCTTCTTTGGGCATACCGAAGGCACCAAAAAAGTTTCAGTCGGATTAAAAAATACAAAAAAAATCGAATGACCGAAATCCTAGAGAACTGCTCTTCTAAAAACCTTGCCTAGTGTGCTCTAGATTGTTGACACGACATGCATATCACATGCGAACTTTTACGAGTGTGTGCGAAGCTAGCAAGCGATGTGCGAGCTTGACACCAACACTGAAACAAAACGGCACTTGTTGTTTTCGTTCACTTTCGAATAATAAATTATTTGCAAACACATGTGCACACAGCTAAAACTGATTAGGATCGGCTAATTTCCGCTTGAAGGTTTTGTTTTAGTCGTTCTAGTTCAGGGGTGCTCAAAGTTTTTGAAGGCCGGGCCAAATTCGAAGCTCAAATGAGCTTGCGGGCCAAATTTACAAAAAAAAGATTGTTAAAAAAAATAAATAACCTTATTTTAATGTAGAAGATCGGACATTTCTGTTATTAAAAAAAGTCTTTTCCAAATAATAGAAACCACAAAATAACGAGTTTCTATTGGTATTGTTGTTTCTGGTATTTAAAAAAATGTTCTTAGCTGAATGTACCTGGGTTTTCAAAAAAAAAAATAATAAAGTTTTGTTTTTATATTTCGAAAATTGTGGTGACATTACATGTTAAACAATTTTTCTATAAGTTAAGTGTGGCTAATGAAAAATCGTTGAGATCCAGAATTTCAACATTTCAATGAAAAAAAACTTTTAGAAAATGTTTTAAGCTTCCGTATAGATAACCTGCAATCTTTTTTTTAAAAAAAAAGCCAAACAACATTCATTTATTTCATCGAAAATTCACTAAAATTCAAATTATTTTTAATAAACCCAAACATGCTCAAATGATTTTAAATGCAAAGGAATGCATATGTGATTAATTTCAGCTGAATGCTATTAAATTTATTTTTTTAAGTTTTTTGAAAATATATTTTTGCTCCTGGTATTTCGAGTCAATTTTTTAATAATGGTGGAGGGGTGGGTTGATCGACGAAAGCTTTGTAAAATATTTGCTGCAAACTTGATCCTCCGATTTCCAAATTTTGTCTGCCTGAATCAGTTGATAGTCAATCAGATTCGTTATCTAACTGTAATGAGTTCGAATCCCTAAGGAAGTGCAATGTAAGTTTGAGGGTGGCTTGCAAATTAATAAAGAAAACTTTTATTTTTGCAACTATTACAGAATTCTACCAAAGTCAAACTTGAACGTTTTTTTTTTGACATTTCTAAATATATTTGATGAAAGTTTTGACGATATTTACTAGTTTCACTCACATTGAAACGTGTGAAATTGTTTTAATTATTAAATATTTTGAACAAATTATTTGTATCCTAAAGTAAGGATCAAAATATTGATAAATCATAAGTTTTTTTTATTAACAAAAAATAAAAAAGATATATGCTAATAAAAGCATAAAATAAACCATAATTTTGAAAAAGTATAAAATCACTGTACAAGTGGTCAACGGGCCATTTTACATGATCATTCAAAATGGGTCCGCGGGCCACAAAATATCACCTCGCGGGCCACGTTTGGCCCGCGGGCCATACTTTGGGCACCCCTGTTCTAGTTGCTGATTTTGAGGAATGTAGCAATAAGTTGGTCGTCAAAAAATAATTATTCACAGCAAAGTCGTAAGGCAAGGAAATCTGCACAAAAATACAAGTAAAACCTTTTAAAACGTTCCGCGAGCGATGCGAATTAGGCACAGACGAAAACACAACATCTGCTGATTTCCTCTCTCTTCCTTCCCTCTCCACACCCTCTTCTCAACGGTTTTGGTTATCATCGTTCGCACCTCGCTCACACGCATTGTGTACACTTTATCGTGCCGCTATAAAGCCAGTGTTGCTTCTAAATAAATCTTATGGCAGTGTTGCCAGATTTATAAAGCTAAGCGTTTTGCTTTGTTTTTACTTTAAAACCAACCTTAACCTTGCCAAAAACTATTTAAAACTACAAAACTTTCCAAATATTTTTCTCTGGCAACCCTTTCCAATTGTGATGCATCGGAAACATTACTCACTTGCCACCCCGAGCTCGATAACCCCGTTTTCCGTTAGGTAAACCCTACTCTGATGAATGCAGTTTAAAGGTCTGAACCGAGTATGTCGTCATGGCAACGCCAGACATCGTCGCCTGCCACCACTGACCTACTGCGCTTACATTACCTTCCTGTATCTAACAAGAATTCCTTACCATTGCATAGCCTACTGTTTACCGTTGTATCTCCTTCATCATTTGACAGAAATACCCCAACTTTAAGGTGTACCTACCTCGAAATACGGAAGTTCAGGCAGAATTAGCACTCTACAAATCGACCCCAAAACAAAACGTGACCTTTATTTTAGTTCTACCGCACCAACACGTGAAAAGTTATCACTGTCCGAAAGTCACCACTACACGGCGCCGTACGCAGTCACTCTATACTTTTACTCGAAAAAAAAAAACACAATATTTTCCTTTCTTTCTTTTTTCTTCCCCACTCCACACTCGGAGAGAACGGGCGTGTATCAGGCTGCTTTTTCAAGAGAGTGTGCAGTTTTTGCTTGCTACGCGTACAACGGCTCAAATGTAACTGACACAAACGATTGGAAAGAGAGCGTAGTTGGCTGGGCACGCTGACTGTGCGTTCGGGCAGTGTTGCCAGGGTATTCTCTCGCTCTCCTTTACCTGAAGTAAATGAGAGATTCTTGTTGGGTTTGTGTGAGTCAGACACGTGCGTTGTATTGACCATATTGTGCGCATGTGTGGAGCTTTTGAAGCAACTTTAAGAGTACTAGATTCAGATAAGTCAAGACACAAACCAAAAAGTTTCAAGCCATTTATTTGTGTACAGCAGTTTGATGAGATTAATGAACCATAATTTTAAAAATTTGACATTCGACATAACTATTTTTCTCAAGATTTTTCTTGTAATAATTGTTTAGTAATAATGGTCATGTTCATAACGTAACATTATTAAAAACATTTTTAGTCGATTTGGTTGTTGGTTGTTGGTTGTTGGTTGTTGGTTGTTGGTTGTTGGTTGTTGGTTGTTGGTTGTTGGTTGTTGGTTGTTGGTTGTTGGTTGTTGGTTGTTGGTTGTTGGTTGTTGGTTGTTGGTTGTTGGTTGTTGGTTGTTGGTTGTTGGTTGTTGGTTGTTGGTTGTTGGTTGTTGGTTGTTGGTTGTTGGTTGTTGGTTGTTGGTTGTTGGTTGTTGGTTGTTGGTTGTTGGTTGTTGGTTGTTGGTTGTTGGTTGTTGGTTGTTGGTTGTTGGTTGTTGGTTGTTGGTTGTTGGTTGTTGGTTGTTGGTTGTTGGTTGTTGGTTGTTGGTTGTTGGTTGTTGGTTGTTGGTTGTTGGTTGTTGGTTGTTGGTTGTTGGTTGTTGGTTGTTGGTTGTTGGTTGTTGGTTGTTGGTTGTTGGTTGTTGGTTGTTGGTTGTTGGTTGTTGGTTGTTGGTTGTTGGTTGTTGGTTGTTGGTTGTTGGTTGTTGGTTGGATTTCTCAAACATCAAATGTTTAGGTTTTCAAAATGTTAAAAAAATGAAAAACGCAATCAATTTTGAACAGTACCAATTTATTTATATGACCTAATCGAATATTTACAATAATATCTACTTAAAAGTTAACTTGAAATATGATATTAAGAAAGTAGTTAAGTTATGTTTGAAACAGTCAAATCTTTATGGTTCGTAACTTGAACATTTTCTAAAGCAAAACACTGTTTCTTTATGCATTTGTTATTTCTTAAGCTATTCTGGAAACTATTTAATTTAAGTTAAGCTATTTATGGACCATTTGAATACAATTCACTAAATCTTATATCTATAATATTATAACATAACCTCCAATGAATCCTAAATGTGCGTCGTTTGCGGCGGCGTCAGCGGCGTCCACGCCCCCGTTGACGCACTCCGCACGGGACTCTGGCCGGCCATCCCGCCAGCTCCCGCTCCTGCCGGCGATCCAGCGACCGCCGCTTCCGAAACGTTCCCACTGCTGCCAGCAGCCACGTGGTTCGGTTCCGGCGACGAGTGATTCTCCGGACACTGGTGTTGGTGGTGTTGGTGATGGTGGTGGTGGGGGTGGGCGTGCTGAGGGTGATGGTGGTGGGAGGTCAGCAGGGTGTGCTCCACCGGAGATTGCTGGTGGTACTGGATTGGGACCGGCGAAGAGGACGAACTCGGTTCGTGACGATGGTGGGAGGTTGGGACCGGGGTCAGCTCGGTGATTTCCGCCGGGTGGTTGTAGGTGCTGGTTGGGCGAGATGCAGTCGGTTAGTATAGAGACTTGGGGTATATATAGTATCGATTTAGTACCTGATGTCCCCGATCATCGGGATGTACTCCGCGGTTGGATAGTGATACGCGCCCTGGTAGACACTGTAGTCCCCGGCACTGTGCCACGAGGCCGAGTAGCCAAGGTTGGTGATCGTCGGAGCGTTCAGGACGTTGCCGTAGAGTTGATGGTTTGGCGACACCGTTGGAGTTGGGTGGTAAATCTGCAAGAAAATATTGATTTCTGGTTATTAAACAAGTTCAATTCAAATGAGAAGAGATCATCCATTACCTGATGTCCTGCCGGTGCGTAAATCTGCTGCGGCGAAACGCTCGGCTGGTACACATCAATCTGGGACACGGACGCCGTCGCCGAGGACACCGCCGGAGTGTACTGACTGGCGCTGCTGTGCGAACCGAGGTGGTACGTCGGCGAGGACGTTACATAGCCCGGGGATCCGTTCGAGTGTGTCGGCGAGATGTTCGGGGCGATCGAGTTGGGACTGCCGGGGTTCGTGGTCTGGCTGGTCCAGTAGGTTCCTCCGGCGGAGGCCACCGAGGACGGAGTTTGCCAGGCTGTGGAGTACGAAGAAAACACCGGTGACGGGACCGTTTCCAGCGGAAGGTAACCCGTGGCAGGTTGGGGTGAAGTGCTACCACTGGTACTGCGCGATCGCTGGGTGCTGTACGGGGTCACCCGATTCGTCCGTAACGTCGTATGCTGGAATCGTTCCGCCGTTGGCAGTGGAGATTGTGCCGTTGCGTACGACGGGTGGAAGTTCAACCAGCCGTAAGTCGAGTTCTCCCTCGCATACACCGAGTCCGGTCGCTCTTTCGCGTCCAAAAAGGCCTTCGCAAACGGATTGTACTTGATCTTCAGCGAAGTGACCTCCTCATTTTGATAAGCCGTCACGGCGATGAACTGAGTCTCCGGAAACGGAAAAGAGTACACCTTCTGCTGATCCCGCTGGTCGGAAACCAGATGGACCAAATGTACCCGGGGCTCGTACTTGTGCAGCGAGTTCAGCATGATCTGCCCGTTGCCGTTGGTTTTGTTGGTGAGCTTCACCTTGGCGAACGAGATCGGTTCCTTCATCCAGTGCTGGCCAAAGTTGGGCGACTCCGGGTGGTAGTAGATGGGGTTGGGCGGGGGAGCCTCAGCTTTGCCGCCGGCGACCTGGGGAAGACGTTTCATATTTAGATATTTCTTGGGCTGGTATAAATTTTATTTCAAGCTCAAAATCAGTTGGTAAAAAAATATTTTTTCAATGCAAATCAAATGCATTCCAATGCAATACTTTTTTATCTTTGTTTATCAAATCTTAAATTTTTTTAAAAATAATGATTGCAAAACAACTGAACTATTGCAAATTTATTTAAAACCCCTTTTTGCAATGAAATGTTGAGACCCTCGACCCTGGCCAGAACTGAGAGACAAAAACATTGAAAAATATTTGCAACGGCCTAATTGAAAAAAAAAATATTATAAAAACCTTTTAACTTTGTTACTAAAATTTAAGCTATTGGTCAAGTTTCAAAACAAAATCATTTTAAATTTCTAACAAAGTACGAGATTATTTGTTACGGTTATTTTTGAATACCCAAAACCTATTTTTATTTCAAATATTTTTTTTCTTTATAAAAACTAGAAAGGTTGAACCTTTAACATTTTTCCACTTATTTTTCCAATGTCTAAAATAGTAGTATTTATTTTTTTCAATAAGGCCGATGCAAATACTTTTCAAAGTTTTTGTCTCTCGGTTCTGGGTGGAGTCGAGGGTCCTAACATTTCATTGCAAAAAGGGGTTTTAAATGAATTTGCACTAATTCAGTTGTTTTGCAATCATTATTTTTTTTTAAAAATAAGATTTGATAAACAAAGATAGAAAAGCATTGCATTGGAATGCATTTTAAATTATTCCAGCCGATTGCACTTAAATTTCAGTTGAAATGCTGTCGTTTTTTTTTTAAATTTCCAACTAATTTCATAAACATTTCATAAAGCATTATTTTCAAAAAAAATGATAAAATTATCTCATTTAAGACTCATTAACTCATTTAAGAAACATTGAGGATAAGTATTTTCGTACCTAGAATACAGTCACTCGAATATTTAAAAAAGAATAAACATAAAAAGTGTTTTCTAAGTGGCATTAAACTGTCGATATTTGTGAACCTAATGGTCCGATTTTCAATGTCAATAAAAGAATAATTTGAAAAAAATTGTGATCTCTTTGAAAAAAATACCTATTAAAAATATTTTGGAAATTTTAAGTTAAGAACTGATAACCCAAAAGGACCAAAAATTCAATATTACGACCTTATGTGAAGTTAGACTTGTGCTTAAAATTATTTAAACAAAATATTTTGTTGAATAATTCATAAAATTTAACTAATGAGCAGTTCTCTAGGATTTCGGTCATTCGATTTTTTTTGTATTTTTTAATCCGACTGAAACTTTTTTGGTGCCTTCGGTATGCCCAAAGAAGCCATTTTGCATCATTAGTTTGTCCATATAATTTTCCATACAAATTCGGCAGCTGTCCATACAAAAATGATGTATGAAAATTCAAAAATCTGTATCTTTTGAAGGAATTTTTTGATCGATTTGGTGTCTTCGGCAAAGTTGTAGGTATGGATACGGACTACACTGGAAAAAAATAATACACGGTAAAAAAATTTGGTGATTTTTTTATTTAACTTTTTATCACTAAAACTTGATTTACAAAAAAACACTATTTTTTATTTTTTGATATGTTTTAGAAGACATAAAATGCCAACTTTTCAGAAATTTCCAGGTTGTGCAAAAAATCACTGACCGAGTTATGAATTTTTTAATCAATACTGATTTTTTCAAAAAATCGAAATTTTGGTCGTAAAATTTTTCAACTTCATTTTTCGATGTAAAATCAAATTTGCAATCAAAAATACTTTACTGAAATTTTGATAAAGTGCACCGTTTTCAAGTTATAGCCATATTTAAGTGACTTTTTGAAAATAGTCGCAGTTTTCATTTTTAAATTAGTGCACATGTTTGCCCAGTTTTGAAAAAATATTTTGAAAAGCTGAGAAAATTCTCTATATTTTGCTTATTTGGACTTTGTTGATACGACCTTTAGTTGCTGAGATATTGCAATGCAAAGGTTTAAAAACAGGAAAATTGATGTTTTCTAAGTTTCACCCAAACAACCCACCATTTTCTATCGTCAATATCTCAGCAACTAATGGTCCGATTTTCAATGTTAATATATGAAACATTTGTGAAATTTTCCGATCTCTTCGAAAAAATATTTTGGAATTTTCAAATCAAGACTAACATTTCACAAAGGCCAAACATTCAATATTACGCCCTTTTAAAATGTTTGTCTTGATTTGAAAATTCCAAAATATTTTTTCGAAAAGATCGGAAAATTTCACAATTGTTTCATATATTAACATTGAAAATCGGACCATTAGTTGCTGAGATATTGACGATAGAAAATGGTGGGTTGTTTGGGTGAAACTTAGAAAACATCAATTTTCCTGTTTTTAATCCTTTGCATTGCAATATCTCAGCAACTAAAGGTCGTATCAACATAGTCCGAATAAGCAAAATATAGAGAATTTTCTCAGCTTTTCAAAAATATTTTTTTCAAAACTGGGCAAACATGTGCACTAATTTAAAAAAATGAAAAACTGCGACTATTTTCAAAAAGTCACTTAAATATGGCTATAACTTGAAAACGGTGCACTTTATCAAAATTTCAGTAAAGTACTTTTGATTGCAAATTTGATTTTACATCGAAAAATGAAGTTGAAAAATTTTACGACCAAAATTTCGATTTTTTGAAAAATCAGTATTGATTAAAAATTCATAACTCGGTCAGTGATTTTTGCACAACCTGAAATTTCTGAAAAGTTGGCATTTTATGCCTTCTAAAACATATCAAAAATAAAAAAATTAAAAATAGTGTTTTTTGTAAATCAAGTTTTAGTGATAAAGTTAAATAAAAATCACCAAATTTTTTTACCGTGTATTATTTTTTCCAGTGTAGTCCGTATCCATACCTACAACTTTGCCGAAGACACCAAATCGATCAAAAAATTCCTTCAAAAGATACAGATTTTTGAATTTTCATACATCATTTTTGTATGGACAGCTGCCGAATTTGTATGGAAAATTATATGGACAAACTAATGATGCAAAATGGCTTCTTTGGGCATACCGAAGGCACCAAAAAAGTTTCAGCCGGATTAAAAAATACAAAAATTAAAATTGAAGAAAAAAGACCGATTTCGTAGAGAATTGCTCTAATGATTCATTTTTTAGCATTGGTTTGGTACTCCATTTTACAATTTTTCTTAGACGAATTTATTGTAAATTCTCTCAGTTTCTTGAGAAAAATCTGTTTTTTTTTTTTTAAATGGGTACTTTTTTTTAGAAACCGATAATTTGAAGATTTTGTCTCAAAATCGAACCTAGGGTACTAAAGTTTTAAAATGGCGCACATTTTCAAACCAAAAAATAAACCGCTTTTTGATTGCAAAATCGATTGTACCTACATGTAAAGAGAATGTAAGAACGTTTTTTCTGAAAAAAAAAAATTTGGAAAAATTGCAGCTTCTTCAACAAAAAAAAATCTCCATACTGGGACCATCTTTGGGAGGCGGGAGGTCTGGCGATTGTCCACGCTCCATACGAAAAAGTTTTTTTTTATTAGAAAATTTCTTCCCCAAGTACAGATTTTCTAATATTGTTCATGTCATTTCCGATGGAAAGCTGCCAAAATGGTATGGAATCTTGTATTGTAAAAAAAGTCACACAGAAGCTTAGTAAGTAAAACGAAGGCACCCGAGCAGACGGAAATAACTTGAGAATAACATTTTTGATATTTGAAAACACTAGGTTAATAACATTTACCGTTATTTATAACAAAATTTGTTATTCGTCGTTATGATTTTTTTGTTATTGGATTGTTATTGTGATAACAGATTAATAACATTTTTAGTTATTCTTCGAACAAATCTTTGTTATTATTTTTTGTTATTTTAACAACTAATCCGATCTTCCCAATAACATTTTGAGGTATTCTTCCATAACAAAAAATGTTATTCCAAAGTTGTTTTGGCTTTCAACCAATATCAGACCAATAACAAATTTGGTTATGATAACATAATCTGTTATTAAACTCTTATGCAAAACTGGATTTTTCAAGAAGATTCCATAACACTTTCTCTTATTTTAACAGTATTTGTTATTGAAATGGCATGAATTTTGTTATTACCGTCTGCCCGGGCATGTACAAAATGTTAGCCAATTTAAAAAATACAAAAGAAATCTAAAAAAAAAACATAAGCAAAAAAAAACAACAATATAGAATCCTAACAAAACACCCAAAATTTGGGAAATTGAATAAAATATGCTTCTGTCGACCGAAGCGTGTGCAGGAAGCCCAATTCATACAGAACGTAACGAAAAATCAACAGAAATAAAGACTTCCAACATTTACAGTTGCCTTAATTTTGAATTTATAAATGAGATCATGTTCAAAATTAGATCATTCTCAGCATACCAACTCGGTCGTTATTCACTTCAAAATTAGCATTGATTCCACTAGACACAGCCCAATCCGGCCACGGTCGGAAATATCCTCCCGAACGGTTCGTAAAACCGATCTTGGCCATTCCATCATCACTAGACACCAACTTCATCTTTTACATTACGCCGGCAGCGTGAGCCCTTCGGCGGGCTCCTGTTTTCGCCTGTTCCAATTAGCGCCTTCATCGCCCGCCACGGAATTATTGTTTTTTCCAGCAACCCTCGTCATGCATTAATTAGCGGAATGCAAATAGTTTGCCTCGCTACGGAATAAACAAGATCTTGAGAGGCCCCGAGCCGCCGCCAAGGTAGCAGCGAAACCTCCGCTCAAAACGTGCATCGGCGCATGAAAAGCTAGGTGTTTGCACAATTGTGGAACTCTTGTGCACAAATTTTTCATTTAAAGTTAATTTTCCTGAGTTCAAACTTTAAATTTCAAGCAATTCAGTTTCAACAGAATTTATTTTAAAAAAAAAACTGATTTTGTAATTTTTAATACTTGATGCTCTAAGGGTTCATGATTTGATGTGCTAAGGTTCAGGACACCTACCCACTCGCCGTTGACGTACTTCCAGCGGTGCGAATCCACCTGGCAAAACTCCAGCATCACGTTGTACATCGCGGTGGGATCCAATCCGGACGCGGTCACTTTGACCACCGGGAACATGCGCCTGAAACCAGAGAGAGAGTGAGTTGAAAAGAGACTTCAATTCCTGGGAAAGTTTGCAAAATTAAAAAAAATTAAAAGTCGTCAGCCGGGAATCACCAGACGGTGACTTAACTCCAATGTAAGTCAATATTAGTCCGCAACTAAACCCGGACTCCACAGCAACGACAAAGGAAGCTGATCTAATCGAAAGTGACTTGCGAGCGCTCAAGCGACGAACCTACCGGCCATTTTTCGTCACAATCATCTCGTTGGTCAGGTTCTGGAAGCGCAGCCACAAATCTCGATCGTCCAGGGAAATCGAAAGGTTCCGATCGCTGCGGCCACTTCCACCTCCGCCACCACCGCTAACGGTGCGTAGCAATCCTCCGGAGGAAGAACCGCCGCCGGAACCGGTTCCGTTTGAGCCGCCGGTCATGATGGGATCGATCGAGGACAGGATGTGGGATGTGGCCATCTCATCCACGGAGCGCATTCTGGAATGATTGGGAGAAAAAATATTTTTGTAGATTTTGTTTAGAGGTAGTTAACTTGTTTGCACTAGTGATAGGTTGAATGAATAAAATCAATATTAGCCGACGGGGTTCGTCAATAGCTGGGAAATTTCGATTTCGCGTATTTATGCGTCATTAAATTAAACACGAGTTTGTAAACAACATTTTGCCTACCGGACGTTGAACTTTTATGTGATCACTTTCATAGAATGTTGAATGATGAATGAATAAAAAAACTTATTCTCCTTTTGAATATCTCTACAAACTATTTATCTTTTTGCTATTACGAACATGTCATAATAACTGCAATGGCATCACTAAATAAAAACATTATTCAAAAAATATATAATTGTTAAAAAACCAAAACAATCTAAACATAAAAGGAAATAAAGTCAATAATAAAACATGTCTTATCATGTCCTTAAAAAAAATTTCAATGAAAAACTTAAATAATATAAAAAATCTCTAAAATCATAGAGTTTAAAAATAATTTATTTGGGAAGTACTTTCTGTCAAACTACAACCCACCTTCAATTTGGGTAAATCAGAACACATGAGTTTTATTTAAAACATAATGCAAATTATCCTCCAATACCTAATACTAAAATCATAGAAACTTTGGATAATCGAATCTTCGAACAGTCGGGGTTTAAAGTTAAAGCACGGAATAAAAAAACATATGTTTGATTACTAAATTTAAAAAAAAAACATGTTTGGAGCAGTTTTATTTCATTTTTTACTGATTTTTTTTTTCATTTTTATTGTCAAGTGTATGAGTTAAAAATTCCATTCAATTCAAATAGTGTTTATTAGAATTTAACTGTTCTGCTCCAGGATGTTACATTTGCAATTCAGCGATTTAGAGAATCTTTCAACTGAGATCAATTCATAAGCCTTTAAAGGGAGGGTACTTATTTATAAGTTTAGGTTCCGCTTGCTGAGTGCTCTTTTAGGGAAAATATAATATGAGTACAAAATTATTCTTGAATTTTTGGGTATGTTAATATGCATTGTTTTATATTTATTTATTTTTTTTTATTATTTTGAAGTTTTTAAAACTTTTGTTTGATTTTCCAAAATGCTTAAATTTTTTTTGTTTACTAATTTTATTTATATCTTTAATTTATGTCTTTATGTCTGATTTGTTTATATTTAAGAATTTGTTTCACTTAGATAGCACTATAGAGACAATCCACAGACCACGCGGATTTTTTAAATTTCAGAATGGGGCCGTTTTCACGCTTTATCTTTTAAAGGCTTTTATGATTTTTCTAAATGAGAATTATTGAAAATTATATGTACAAAAAACTTCGATTTGAGTTTCTGTTTTCTTCAAAGATAGCTTATAAAATGTACAGAAATGAACATATTTGTTGTGACTCTTACCGTTTCTTACCTTAAATTTCAATTATTTTCTACAACTATTGCTTAATTTGAGAACAAATCAGAAAATTCAAATAAAGATGGGTTAAATAACAAAAAATGATACTTTGACTTTTCACCAAGGCTGTTTTACAAACAACTTTAAAATAACGGATACTTTCAACTCCTAATGTACCGTAAAAATAGGAATATATAGATTATTTTTTTAGAGTTGCATAAAGAATCAAATATGTTTTCAAGATTCGATTACATAAGGACATCAGAAGGGCTATAGTAAATGTTCCATTGTGCTTTAAAAATAAAATGTGTACGAATTTTTATTGAACATGCCTTTAAACTACCACTCAATGCTTAAGAGTTCTCCAGAAACAACATTTCTTTGTATTTTTCTAATTTGGCTGAAACTTTGAGAGTACTTTTTTTATTATGCTATTTTACTAATTTGCATCAATAATTTGAACACAAATTAAGGGGTTTTCCAGAACAAACTGCAATGATTTTTCAAATCAAGACTTTAAAAAAATACTCTCAAAAACCAAGAACGGATTTTTTAATGACCAGTGTTATCAAAATTATTTTGAGGAATTTTAAAAAATGTGATTTAACTTATTTGTTGAAATGTTTAGTAGAGGAAAAATGTCAACTTTTGAGCTGTATATTTTGAATGCCATTTTAGTGAAAAAACATTTAATTTTTTAAATACAGTCATTCAGTTATTCATGTTATTGAAGTTTTGGAAAAGTGTCTAATTGTATCAATCTTTAAAGATGTTGTTTGAAATGTTGAATATAATTTTCTTACTTTAACTTGTTAGTTGCATAGAAGGATCTTTAAAAATTTGTGGTTTCCAGATTTTAATTAATATTGTTAAAATCGTTTTCATTTTTTTTACTTTTATTTTACTAGTTACACCAATTTCTTGCTAAATCAGGAATATGGAATTAAATAAACTATATTGTAACTTTTTTATGGCAACTTGTTTACACACTCACTTGGAGATAAAAACTAAACGATTTCTTCAACCCAACCCCGCCTCTAGACGGGCTTCGATCAGAAAAATCGCCAAAAACCCATTTTGACAAAGAACTTTGTCCTAAGGGCACTGTCTACGGGTGTCAATCCAAAATTTCGCAAAGCGAAAGTGTAACGATTTTCTGTCGTTTTTCAAATGCTTATATCTTCCCCCCCATTCAAACAATCTTTATGTTTTACACACCAAACGAAAGGGGAAGTTTTAAAGTACAAGTTGACTACCTCACAAAGTTGATAAAACTTTGTTAAAGTACTTAAAAGTTAAGATGAAAATAAAAAATGAATGCAAGAAAAATCCCGGCTGCTGATTGGCTGAAAGCACGTAGCAAATGTTGCTTCCTCTCCTGCTTTCGCAAAAATCTCACGCGAGAGTTTGGCACCACTGTTGCCACATTTCATGCGAACTATATAAGCTAGCACTTAGCCTCAGAAAATTTCAGTGCCTATCGCGGTTTCGTCAAAGACGGATCGACGGTAGTAATTTTACTGCTCACACACACACGCACACATTGAACGACACAGTATGTGCACCAAATTGGGAGGAATTCTGTTCTAATGAAGATTGTTAGGAAGGTGACCGGAAAACTAGAATGATTTGGGCAATGGGGTTGGGACCACATTGGTAGAACATTGGCCACACCCGGAGTGGCCATGGCCCTGGGGAAGGTTCTTCCGGGGGGACATTTACCGAACCATACGACTTGGGGCAATATGGGTATCAAAATTCATGGTTTTTGAAACTGGTAATGAAAATGGCCATTTCGACCGGATTGGCCACACCCGGAGTGGCCATGGCCCTGGGGAAGGTTCTTCCGGGGGGACATTTACCGAACCATACGACTTGGGGCAATATGGGTATCAAAATTCATGGTTTTTGAAACTGGTAATGAAAATGGCCATTTTGACCGGAGTGGCCACACCCGGAGTGGCCAGTGCACTGGGGAAGGTTCTACCGGGGGGACATTAATCGAACCATACTACTTAGGGCAATATGGGTATCAAAAATCATGGTTTTTGAAACTGGTAATGAAAATGGCCATTTTGACCGGATTGGCCACACCCGGAGTGGCCATAGCCCTGGGGAAGGTTCTTCCGGGGGGACATTTACCGAACCATACGACTTGGGGCAATATGGGTATCAAAATTCATGGTTTTTGAAACTGGTAATGAAAATGGCCATTTCGACCGGATTGGCCACACCCGGAGTGGCCAGTGCCCTGGGAAAGGTTCTACCGGGGGGAATTTAATCGAACCATACTACTTAGGGCAATATGGGTATCAAAAATCATGGTTTTTGAAACTGGTAATGAAAATGGCCATTTTGACCGGATTGGCCACACCCGGAGTGGCCATAGCCCTGGGGAAGGTTCTTCCGGGGGGACATTTACCAAACCATACGACTTGGGGCAATATGGGTATCAAAATTCATGGTTTTTGAAACTGGTAATGAAAATGGCCATTTCGACCGGATTGGCCACACCCGGAGTGGCCAGTGCCCTGGGAAAGGTTCTACCGGGGGGAATTTAATCGAACCATACTACTTAGGGCAATATGGGTATCAAAAATCATGGTTTTTGAAACTGGTAATGAAAATGGCCATTTTGACCGGATTGGCCACACCCGGAGTGGCCATAGCCCTGGGGAAGGTTCTTCCGGGGGGACATTTACCAAACCATACGACTTGGGGCAATATGGGTATCAAAATTCATGGTTTTTGAAACTGGTAATGAAAATGGCCATTTCGACCGGATTGGCCACACCCGGAGTGGCCAGTGCCCTGGGAAAGGTTCTACCGGGGGGAATTTAATCGAACCATACTACTTAGGGCAATATGGGTATCAAAAATCATGGTTTTTGAAACTGGTAATGAAAATGGCCATTTTGACCGGAGTGGCCACACCCGGAGTGGCCAGTGCACTGGGGAAGGTTCTACCGGGGGGACATTAATCGAACCATACTACTTAGGGCAATATGGGTATCAAAATTCATGGTTTTTGAAACTGGTAATGAAAATGGCCATTTCGACCGGATTGGCCACACCCGGAGTGGCCAGTGCCCTGGGAAAGGTTCTACCGGGGGGAATTTAATCGAACCATACTACTTAGGGCAATATGGGTATCAAAAATCATGGTTTTTGAAACTGGTAATGAAAATGGCCATTTTGACCGGATTGGCCACACCCGGAGTGGCCATAGCCCTGGGGAAGGTTCTTCCGGGGGGACATTTACCAAACCATACGACTTGGGGCAATATGGGTATCAAAATTCATGGTTTTTGAAACTGGTAATGAAAATGGCCATTTCGACCGGATTGGCCACACCCGGAGTGGCCAGTGCCCTGGGAAAGGTTCTACCGGGGGGAATTTAATCGAACCATACTACTTAGGGCAATATGGGTATCAAAAATCATGGTTTTTGAAACTGGTAATGAAAATGGCCATTTCGACCGGATTGGCCACACCCGGAGTGGCCAGTGCCCTGGGAAAGGTTCTACCGGGGGGAATTTAATCGAACCATACTACTTAGGGCAATATGGGTATCAAAAATCATGGTTTTTGAAACTGGTAATGAAAATGGCCATTTTGACCGGATTGGCCACACCCGGAGTGGCCATAGCCCTGGGGAAGGTTCTTCCGGGGGGACATTTACCGAACTATACGACTTGGGGTAATATTGGTATCAAAATTGCCCCAAGTCGTATGGTTCGATTAATGTCCCCCTGGTAGAACCTTTCCCAGGGCACTGGCGACTCCGGGTGTGGCCAATCCGGTCGAAATGGCCATTTTCATTACCAGTTTCAAAAACCATGAATTTGATACCCATATTGCCCCAAGTAGTATGGTTCGATTAATGTCCCCCCGGAAGAACCTTTCCCAGGGCACTGGCCACTCCGGGTGTGGCCAATCCGGTCGAAATGGCCATTTTCATTACCAGTTTCAAAAACCATGAATTTTGATACCCATATTGCCCCAAGTCGTATGGTTCGGTAAATGTCCCCGGAAGAACCTTTCCCAGGGCTATGGCCACTCCGGGTGTGGCCAATCCGGTCAAAATGGCCATTTTCATTACCAGTTTCAAAAACCATGATTTTTGATACCCATATTGCCCTAAGTAGTATGGTTCGATTAATGTCCCCCCGGTAGAACCTTTCCCAGGGCACTGGCCACTCCGGGTGTGGCCAATCCGGTCGAAATGGCCATTTTCATTACCAGTTTCAAAAACCATGAATTTTGATACATATATTGCCCCAAGTCGTATGATTCGATTAATGTCCCCTCGGAAGAACCTTTCCCAGGGCACTGGTCACTCCGAGTTTGGCCAATATCCTATAAATGTGGTCCCAACCCCATTGCCTCAAATCATTCTAGTTTTCCGGTGACCATCCTTACAATCTTCATTAACACAGAATTCCTCCCAAGTTGGTGTACAAACTGTGTCTTCCAATGTGTGCGTGTGTGTGTATGAGCAATACAATTACCACCGTGGATCCGTCTTCGATGAAACCACAGTTGGCACTGAAATTTTCTGAGGCTAAGTGCTAGCTTAAATAGTTTGCATGAAATGTGACAACATGGTGCAAATTTTGCTTCCTCTCCTGCTTTCGCGAAACTCTCACGCGAGGGTTTGGCATCACTGTTGCCACATTTCATGCGAACTATATAAGCTAGCACTTAGCCTCAGAAAATTTCAGTGCCTATCGAGGTTTCGTCAAAGACGGATCGACGGTAGTAATTTTACTGCTCACACACACACGCACTCATTTAACGACACAGTATGTGCACCAAATTGGGAGGAATTCTGTTCTAATGAAGATTGTTAGGAAGGTCACCGGAAAACCAGAATGATTTGGGGCAATGGGGTTGGGACCACATTGGTAGAATATTGGCCACACCCGGAGTGGCCATGGCCCTGGGGAAGGTTCTTCCGGGGGGACATTTACCGAACCATACGACTTGGGGCAATATGGGTATCAAAATTCATGTTTTTTTGAAACTGGTAATGGAAATGGCCATTTTGAACGGATTGGCCACACCCGGAGTGGCCAGTGCACTGGAGAAGGTTCTACCGGGGGGACATTAATCGAACCATACGACTTGGGGCAATTTTGATTCCCATATTACCCCAAGTCGTATAGTTCGGTAAATGTCTCCCGGAAGAACCTTGCCCAGGGCAATGGCCACTCTGGGTGTGGCCAATCCGGTCAAAATGGCCATTTTAATTGAAAAAACGAAGTTGACTTTATAGCTGTCGGCCACCATTGCTAGTACCAACCACTAGTGTCTTCCTTTTAACTACAAGGACTTCGCCGCCCTGGGCTCCTAAGTGTTTTAGTACGGCACGGAGAGACGGCGCCAGATACCCATATTTACACTTAGAATTTTAGAGCGCCCGCCGCGGGATTCAAACCAGCAACCTCTGGATTGTGGGTCCAGTGCGCGGTCCGATTGATCCATACGGGCGGGACATTTTGATTGCCAGTTTCAAAAACCAATTTGAATTTTGATACCCATATTGCCCCAAGTTGTCAAAAAAAAAAAAAAATCAAAATCAAATCAAATTATTCGATCTACAGCTTTGCCTTGGCGTTCTCGATTACGAGTTTCCTACTCGAAACTAAGTGTTCGAAGGCTTGATTGTTGAGGCAATTGCAAACCTCTTTTTACACCTAAACTTCCATCCACCCCGGGATTCGAACTGACGACCTTTGGATTGTGAGTCCAACTGCCTGCCAGCGACTCCACCGAGGCAGGACCCAGGGAGACGACTCCTACACCTGGACTGAGCTAACGACCTAACCTTTTTAGGTTAGTCCGGGGCCAACATTTACTTCCCGTCCGACGGAAGGCGTGATCAGACAAATCTCGTCTCGAAAAATGCCACCGGGACCGTCTGGGATCGAACCCAGGCCGACTGGGTGAGAGGCAATCACGCTTACCCCTACACCACGGTCCCGGCTTAAGTTGTATGGTTCGATTAATGTCTCCCGGTAGAACCTTCTCCAGGGCACTGGCCACTCTGGGTGTGGCCAATCCGGTCAAAATTGCCATTTCCATTACCAGTTTCAAAAACCATGAAATTTGATACCCATATTGCCCTAAGTAGTATGGTTCGATTAATGTCCCCACGGTAGAACCTTTCCCAGGGCACTGGCCACTCCGGGTGTGGCCAATCCGGTCGAAATGGCCATTTTAATTACCAGTTTCAAAAACCATGAATTTTGATACCCATATTGCCCCAAGTCGTATAGTTCGGTAAATGTCCCCCCGGAAGAACCTTCCCCAGGGCCATGGCTCCGGGTGTGGCCAATGTTCTACCAATGTGGTCCCAACCCCATTGCCCCAAATCATTCTAGTTTTCCGGTCACCTTCCTAACAATCTTCATTAGAACAGAATTCCTCCCAATTTGGTGCACATACTGTGTCGTTCAATGTGTGCGTGTGTGTGTGAGCAGTAAAATTACTACCGTCGATCCGTCTTTGACGAAACCGCGATAGGCACTGAAATTTTCTGAGGCTAAGTGCTAGCTTATATAGTTCGCATGAAATGTGGCAACAGTGGTGCCAAACTCTCGCGTGAGATTTTTGCGAAAGCAGGAGAGGAAGCAAAATTTGCACCATGTTGTCACACTTCATGCAAACTATTTAAGCTAGCACTTAGCCTCAGAAAATTTCAGTGCCAACCGTGGTTTCATCGAAGACGGATCCACGGTGGTAATTGTATTGCTCATACACACACGCACACATTGAAGGACACAGTATGTGCACCAAATTGGGAGGGATTTTGTTCTAATGAAGATTGTTAGGAAGGTCACCGGAAAACCAGAATAATTTGGGGCAATGGGGTTGGGACCACATTGGTAGAACATTGGCCACACCCGGAGTGGCCATGGCCCTGGGGAAGGTTCTTCCGGGGGGACATTTACCGAACCATACGACTTGGGGCAATATGGGTATCAAAATTCATGGTTTTTGAAACTGGTAATTAAAATGGCCATTTCGACCGGATTGGCCACACCCGGAGTGGCCAGTGCCCTGAGAAAGGTTCTACCGGGGGGACATTAATCGAACCAGAGAGTTATCGAACCATACTACTTAGGGCAATATGGGTATCAAAATTCATGGTTTTTGAAACTGGTAACTAAAATGGCCATTTTGACCGGATTGGCCACACTCGGAGTGGCCAGTGTCCAAGGGAAGGTTCTACCGGGAGGACATTAATCGAACCATCCGACTTGGGGCAATATGGGTATCAAAATTCATGGTTTTTGATACTGGACATGAAAATAACCATTTTGATTGTGGTGACCACAACCTAGAGTGGCCGGTTCCGAGGCATTTTCCGAACCATACTTGTTTTGGCAATATTTTCGTGTTTTGGCAATTTATTTCCACAGAGGTGCCAAAGATTGGAAACATTTAATTAGAATAAATTATTCAGGATTAAATAAATAGGCAATGATTTAAAAATAAAATGTAATAGAATAATTTTTTAGGAGTTTTGTACCAAGTTCTTTGTCATATTGGTCATGTAGAACATAACCACCTGCACCTTTTTCTACCAATTTCCGATCATTAAAAAGCATTGGGAAGAAGAACTCTTAAAATTTTAACATAATTTGAAGGTTGGAATTTTAACTTGTTTTATGTAACTTTGCCAATGTTTTTAAAAACGTAATTTTTCAGGGATTAACTTTGGCTGTGTTTTTTACTAGCATTTCCTATATTTTAATTAAAAAGGAACATGCAGTAATTTTTGTAGTGTCCAAGACTGTAGCAGAAAATGTGAAAACATGCAAAAGTGACAGTAAAACAGAAAAAAAACTAGATGGACAAAAGGTTATGATAGGAGGTGGTAGAATAGGCTAAATACTATCAAAAACAAACATAAACTAAACAAGATAAATGCAAAATAAAATACTAAGAATGAAACAAGAAAAACATAAAACATGAGAAGTATTTTTTTTTTGTAGAACAAAAGTAAGAAAGTAAGTAGATAAAAATTACCTCCTGAATATGGGAAAATTAAAAATTCCCGAAAAAAAATGGGCTGTAGAGGGTTAAAAATGGCTTTTGGAATTTGTAATCTGACGTCAAAATGCCAACATAAGGTGCTCGATATGATTACATGCTGTTCTCTCATGTCATATATTTTTTCAATAAATCGATTTCTTATAGGAATTTTTTTTTAGACCATATTTTGAGCAAATCTGTTTTTAAATATTAAAAATGTATTGAAACGGTAAAACTTATATTTGCAAAAAATGCATAAAAGCAATTTATTTTGACAAAATAATATTACTCATAATTCTTATTTAATAAACCGAAACCAAAACATCAAAATTCAAAAGTTGATAAGGTTTTAATATGGAATGGAAAATAAAAAAAAATCATTAAATATAATATTGTTTCATAATGATATCGATAGATATACAAACTATATGTTTCTATCCAGAGTACTGTGGATTAACTCAAAGGAAGACCAGTACTTTCATGAGTTTAGGTGTGTGAAAACCTGGTGATCAAAACCGACACGCATCTTACACATATATAAACACCTAATTAACACCAGTGTGGCACGTCTTTCCATCACTTAGCAACATCGTCCAAAACTGATACCATTCAAATTGGGAGTTAATATACCTCCATCATCGACATCGCCGGGAGAGGCCTTTTCGTGCACCGATCGAACCCTTGATCAATGAGTTGAGTTGAGACTGGTTCAATCCGCAACTTACTAAGTGACAACGTCACGTTGATCGAAATCATTTTATTTCGAATCCACGCGCGAAATTCTGAAATTTGACCTTTCTTGCTTCACCAAGTTTCCCCTCAGCTGATCCGACACTGACCTCTCTCTGTCTGACTTAAGTCGCGGAGAAGCTCTATGGAACTGCGCGCGCGGGCACGATTTATGACCTCCTGCGGAAATGTCTTAATCAATCGCGATCACTTTGGGCCGTCTGGCGGGGATCGATCCAACAGAAGCTGTCGAAGTTTGATTGTCCAGAGGTGTTTTATTGGAGGGGCCCAAAAGGCCGACTTTTGCCGCCGCTGAACTCGGGAAGACTGGTCTTTGGCGAGATGCGGAGCGCTCTTTTATTGGACCTTTCGATCGGGGTGCCGACTCATCATCATCACCATCATCATGGGCTTAACCCTGCGTTCATCAAGAAGATGAGAGGTTTGGCATTTTTAGCAAAATTTGAATCAATTATATTGTTGGAAGTTGATTTCAGCAATTTTAAATTGTTACTTTTTACAAAAAAAAAGTTAGACCAAGGGTTAGGACCAAATCCGCATCCAACTACCTGAATAGGACCTGAGAAAATCTTCAGTTTCCACCCAGAACGTTTGCCGCCGCGGTCACCCTCCTTCGGTGGGAAAAGAGGAAGCCCCCTGACACGACGGGTTGTACGAATTTATGCCCATCCCATGACCGACCGGCGATCGCTCCTCGGAACACAATATCAATATTTTATTTTTATCGCTTTTTTATTGAAAAATATCATTTAATTTTTATCGTTTTATGGCACCCCTTTGAGAAAAAAAAAGAGTCAGCATGCAACCCTACCAACCTTTGTCCGCCACTAATTTGAGCCACTTTTGCCGACTTTCATCGACATCAGGAAAACTTAACCGTTTTTTTTGTTGAAAATTTGCAACAAAAATAATTTTCTTAAAAATTTCACCAAACTCACAAACACCAGAAAAAAATCGCTTCACAAATACTTGAAAACCATTCACGACAGTCTCTGCCAAAGTGCCAGTTTATGGCCCCCCTCAATTAGGGTGAAATGTGGGTGATGGAGATGAGTCGTTTGGCGGCTCTCCTTTGGTCGACGGTCATAAATTGTTTTGTTGATGAATCAATTAATAATTTTTCTGATTCTTGCCTTTTCACTGATTTTGATCCCAAAATCTGGGGTATTCTCATCGTGTTGAGAGAAGATTGTGGCTTCAGTTAGAGGTTAGTTCCATCAACGGTAGCCCGTATTGCTTCTGAAGAGCAAAACTGGTTTCGGTGGTAAGAAACGAAAAGCATTTTATGAAGAAAAGGTCTACCTGAGCATCGCAATTTGGTAGATGAGTTGTACAAACAGAGAGATCCACCCGAGTCAGGTCAGATGACTTTGCTGTTGATTTTTTTTTACGTCACGAAAACGTGCCCATATTTGTCATTTTAGTTGCGTGACAAGATATGTTAACTTTAGATGAATTCTTGGAAATTTCTGGTGTACAACATTTAATAGATAAAACCGTTCAAGCAGTGGGATATAAGTATTATCTAGAAGCATAATGTTGGGGTTCCAGAAATCAATGTTGTCATAAATATTTGGCAATATTTTTTTTTGCCTGATATAAAGCAAAAAAAAATCTAAGACTATTCACTAATGTAACAAAATATTTAATGAAGCTGCAGTGTAACATTTTTTTTTAAAGAAATATTTGAAATATTAACCCTGGAAAAAAATACTTCCAATAATCGAATCTTCAAATAAAAAAATCACAAAAAAAAATCGTTTTCTTATTTTTGGCTGTCGAGCTTACGTATGATCCCTATTACTGAGTTATTTATTTTCAATAAAACTTTAAACATAAATTTATAAGGCCATTTCCAATTTTATGTGAAGTTTTATGGACCCTCTCACTCTTCTCAATTAAAAAACGCTAAAAATCAGAGGGCAAAAAACTGGTTGAAAAATAAACTTTAAATAACTTGAACAATTGATTGTTAACTATTAAGAATAAATTGTTTGACGTTTATTTTTGTACTGATGAACACAAGACATAACACTTTAGATTATGTACTAGTAATTTCTGTAACAATATATAAACATTATTTAACACTTTTTGCAATTAATTTATTTTTATCTTAAATTTTTGCGTTGATACATTTATTTATTGCTGTCCGAATTTCCAAATGTTATTTTTTTAATTTCTCAGCTTTTTAATTTATTAATTTTTGAACATTAGTTTTTAGATTTTTTTGCTGATTTTTTGGATTAAATGATTATAATTATTATTTAAATTACAAGTTATGGTATAAACATTCGATTGAAAAAAAGTGTTTTAAAATGCATTTTACACCAGTTCACTGCCCATGTTCGCATAAATGTCCCATATGCAAAAACAGCATGCTGAGAAAAACGCTTTTGAAGTTTGTCCCACACATAAGGCTACGTGCACGGTTATGAATCTTCAAGCAATTTCAATATGGCGACTTGTATCAGAAGAAAGTGAAGCTTTTCGCTAGTTCTCACTATTCTGTGTTTTGCGTGCACGTCCGCAAACATAGACCACACACATACTAACATAAAGCGCCACCAAGAAGCAAAAGGTGATTACGAATATTTTTGACACTTTCGTTAAAAATATGCGGTTTTGCAAAAACAAATAAAAAAAAACAACTTTTAAGTGTAGTTCGACTGTCAAACTTGTAATTCGTTGCTAATTTGTTCGAAAATTTGTTAAAGTAATAAAAGTAATAACGACCTAAGGCCGTTGCAAATATTTTTTGAAGTTTATGTCCCTCGGCTCTGACCAAAGTTTAGGAGGGGGGAAAATATAAAAATTGAAATAACAAGCCTAGTTTTCAACATATGGATGAAAAAAGTGTTTTAAAATGCATTTTACAGGCGTACAGTTGCTTTCCAATCATTAGTTTTAAAAATGTCGAGGTATTGAGGGAATTTTTTTTTCGCAGAAAAAATCTTTTCATGGGAAATACCAACGTACTTTCATGAAAATTTAAAATGTCTTCAAAGGAGTTCAAACATGCTAAATATGATTATAAATACGGGATAATGCATTTTAACTGGTTTTCAGTTGAATAAACTTAAATTCATTGAAATTTTGAAGTTTTTCGAAAAAATATTTTTTTGCTTCCTGATTATTCAGGCCAACTTTGAAGGGTGGGTGGTGACATAAACTTTGAAAAATATTTGCAACGGCCTAACTTGAGAACAGTGCACGATATCAAAATTTATTTACAGTATTTTTCGATTGCACATTTGATTTGACACCTAAAAATATCGGCAAACATATTTCATCGTTTTTCAAAAAATATCTTTTTTAAATCGGCAAAACTCCCAAATAAATTTAGACCAAATTGTGCCATAGCACAAAATCGGCCTGAAATATCAGGGGGTAAAAAAATAATAAATTAACGACAAAATTGTAACATAAATAAAATTCTAATCTACTGAAACCCTTTCAAGTGCATTTTCTTGCGTTTAAAATTATATTTAGCATTTTTGGGCTAGCTTAAAAACAATTTGAGTGATTGTGAAATCCAGATTTACATTACCACAAAAAGTTTTTCTTCGAGAAAAAATAACTTCGTCAAAACTTAGATATTTTGTATACTAATGATTGCATAACTACAAGACTGGTACAAAATGCATTTAAAACACATTTTCCATTGAAATGTTGAAACTTGAAAACATAGCTTTTTATTTTTATTTTTATATTTGGTCAGAGTCGAGAGACAGAGGCCTTATAGCCACCTGAAATATTTTTTTTTGATAACGTGAATTTTTAAAACCTGCCCAATCTGATTTTTTTTTTGAAATAATTGGAAAATTTCTTATTAATTTGCTTGAAGACACTGATTTATGTTTCCTTTAAATCATCTAAATACTAAAAAAAATATTTTCAATGCTTTCAAATCTTGTATGTTGCAAAATTAATTATTTTGTCACAATCTTGTCGTAGGAAAAGTACATATAAGATTTCATCCAAATTAAGAAATACAAAAATTTGATTTTAAAAAAAATCTCATTCTTGAGAGAATTGCTCATTCTGAAAAATTTCTCAAGAGATCATGGGACGGAAAAATAGTTACATTGACTCTCAGATTCGGATTCAGCGGGTAAAAACACTAAGATTTCCTCAGAGACAGAGCTATACGAAGAGTGTAATTATTTTGAGTTTAATTTTAAATTCCAGCAAAAAATTTTAAAAATATTTACGAAATTCTTTTTTTTTTGTTTGTTTGTTTGTTTGTTTGTTTGTATATTTTGGAAACAGTGAACAAAAGTAAACATCTTTTATTATCTTAAGTAAAACTGAGAAAGACGAATTAGATCATTCAACATTTGAAGGTTATAGCATTTGGATATTGAAATCGTTTTGGATATTTTATGCTAGTTTGTAATGATTATTCTTTTATAACTCGAATCAACGAAATTTGATTCTTTTTTGTAGTATCCAGAAAATTATTAAATTTTTTAGTCAATATGTAATGCATTCATTCGACATAACGTTCCAACTATTCATATAGCAGAAATCCAGTGAAATAAGTTATTCGTTGTTCATTGTTTTAGACTTGAGTTGAAAAACGATAAATATTTATAAATCTTTTCCAAAAAAATATTATTGCAACGGTAAACGCTCAGTCAATTGCAAATTCAACCCAAACAAAAAGTCCACCTCCAAACAGACCTCCCAGCGGCCCACCTGTTCACACTGTGGCACAAATATTCCCACGCACATTAGACCAAACTCCCTATTGAATTTAACAAACAGACGGTGATGACGACGGCGACGACGAACGGAAAAAAAGTTTCAATAAATTAACTATGCGCGAATAAACAACTAACAAAAGCTTGTTGATGATACTCACTGTCGAGCCAGCAGGTGTCGAAGATCACACTTTCCTTCTAACCACCAGCAACCAAACCAGGTTGAACACTCTCCTGTTAATAAATCTCCTTTGTACAAAAATCCTCAGGGGCTCGAGGATTATTTATCACAATTATGAGAATTAACTCCTTCTTTGAGGGGGAGGCACACTTTTGCACTACTTTTCACCAAACTTCCGGATAGTTGTTTTAATAACTCACACTTTCCACCAACTTCCGGTTCGGGTTTTATTTTTTCTTGCTGCTGGTTGGTAGAACTGACCAAACTGTTTGAACTGTCGCAAGGTCGCAAGATTGGTTGAGATCACTTTGCGCACTTCATCGTACGCATGCTAGAATCCACACTACCATCTTAATTTTTGATGTTATAAATTAATTAACAAACAACAATCGCCTTCCTCATCTACCCCCCGAACGACTAGTGCTAGTTCGCACTGAGAGCTTTCGATCGTCAAACAAATTACCTCTCGTTAAAATCGTTTACACAAATATGGACAAGTTTAATAATAATCTTTATAATAACTCTGTGAACATACACTAATTAATTAGTATGGGTTTGTCAAATGTTTTATAAATACAATCGTCACAAATTCAAATTCACACAAGCACACCACCGTTCGAAAATTACTCCGAAGCTCCCTCCGATCAATGATCTTCCTCTTCCAACTCCCAAAAGCGCACAAAACCACCCAACAAAATCTCGCCACTTGTCACGAAATAATTGCCACACCAAATTGAGGAGGGGGAATTCACCACGTGTCACCCGACGGTCACTCTCTCTTCTTTTTGCACTTGGCTCAGCCTCAACTCAAGCTGCCGACTAAACACCACCCTTGCGCGATGGCAGACGTCAAGTGTCTGTCGGCTGGTTTTCTCGATCGTTAACTTTGATGGATGATCTTCCATCTCAAGCACCTGAAAACGGAGAATACACCTGAGAAGAGCTGAGGTTGAGGGGAGATGACGATATGTTGGAATTAGGAAGAGTTGGGTAGAGTGAGATGAAGGCATTGCTGTTGAATTGTGTGAGATGAAAACTGAAAGAGTTGAGGGAAGTAGGGTTTACAAAAAAAATATTAATTCTAAATTTAAAAAGATATAAAATATCTGGCAAGGATCAATTCCAAATTTAATCATTTGTTTGATTTGAAACTTTTTAAAATTGTTTTGCCTATAAAATAAATAGAAAATATAGAAAAATATTTAATAGTTTTACACAAATCATTAACAAATTTCACTATAGTTTTATTTTTATTTAAAAAAATAAATAATAGCTTACGGAAATCAGACGCCATTTTAAAAATACTGAGAAACCTATATTTTGATATTTTATTGCCCAGGCAGGTGGAAATAACAGGTAATTCATAGAATTTTTAAACATTTTCAAACAATGCAGAAAAATGAATTTTAGATTGTTTCCAGTTGATAAAACTTCTATTTTCATGGAAATTTTGAAGTTTTTTGGAAAAATATTTTTTTACCACCGACATGAACATTAAAAAATATTTGCAACGGCCTTATTTTTAGTATGATTTCTCTGTTATTATCTGAGTTATTATAACAGCTAATCTGAACATTTCACTAACATGTTGAGATCTTGGTTTAACAGGTCTTGATCTTCTTGTGTTATTATGAGTTATAAAATCGTATCAAAACAAGTTATTCTTGAGTTATTTCCACCTACTTTCCTGCTCGAGTGTTGTCAGAACCGGACAAAAAAAAACATTTTTTTATAACTTTAAAAAAAACCTATCCATCACTGTAAAGGACCTATTGCACTATCACAAATCAACAAACAAACAAACAAACAAAGTAGACAAGACACGCACCCTTTTGGCGTTTGACAGTTGACAGCCTGCACCGCAGTATGGTTTGCGGAAAAGTTTGTTGACAAACAGCGAGTTTAGCAATCAAATTTGCAGGCAAACCAACTATTACTCCAAACTTTTACACTGTAATTTTTTAGTGGTCTTTCTTTAACATTTTAAAGGTGCAAAACATTGAATATTTCGCCCATTTAAAATGCTAGTCTTGATTTAAAAAAATCAAAATATTTTTTTCGAAAAGATCGGAAAATTTTTACGAATGTTTCATGTATTAACATTGAAAATCGGACCATTAGTTGCTGAGATATCGTCATTAGAAAATGGTGGGTTGTTTTGGTGAGATTTAGAAAACTTCAATTTTCGTGTTTATTTTTCTTAAAGCGGTTCTATCTCAGCAAAACGAGGTCCAATCTTCAATGTCTCTCAGACAATTCTATAGCAAATTTTCTGAACTTTTCAAAAAAAATATTTTTAGAAATGGTCACTCATGGTTACTATTTTTGAAAATCGAAAAACTGCAAATATTTCGCTAAAATCAAATTTTCAGTGGCTAATCTTGAAAACGGAGCCCTTTATCAAAAAAATCTGTTAAGTACTTTTCAATTGCAAATTCATTTTTGCATTAAAAAATAATGTCAAATTTGTTTTTGCATGAAACTTCGATTTTTTTCCAAAAATCACTATTTTTTCAAAAAAATCATAACTCGGCGGCAGATTTTTTGTCCATGTTTCTCTATGGCTCAAAAGTTGCGGATTTTTGTCCCCTAAAACATATCAAAAAATCTCGAAAATCAAAAAATACATATTTTGGGAAATTGAGTTTTAGTAAAAAATAAGTTGATTCAAAAATCTGCAATTTTTTTCCGTGTACCTATTTTTTTCTCAAAAGTCCTCAACAATAAATACAACTTTGCCGAAGACACCAATATGATCAGAAAATTCACTCAAAAGTTACAGCTGTTTGAATATTTACATAACATTTTTTGTATGGACAGCAGCCAAAATTGTATGGAGACTTGTATGGGTGAACCAATGACACAAAATAGCTTATTTGGTCATAGGAAAGGCCCCCACAAAGTTTGAGCCAAATAAAAATAAATTAAATCTATTTCCGGGTTTGGTAGAGAATTGCTCAAATGGCACATTCGTAAATGTTGGCAAAAACCACATTTTTTTAAAACATCCAAACTCTGAACCTAAAATGCAGTTTTGAAGGTTTTGAGAAAAAAAGGGCCTATGCATTAAATATTTTAAAATTGTCGAGTTTCAAAAGGATTCCGAGGTACGATTTTTTGAAAATAAAATCGGGGTTTTTTACGCACCGCACGCAAAAACGAGTAAAACCGCTTTTTTACTAAAACTACGATAATTTAAAAATTGGAGTTTTTAGGGGAAAGGGGGTATGACGAAGAACCGAGTAGTGCGGTGCCTGTGTGGACGCTCAGTCCTGTTTTTTCGTGTTATTTTCCGTCTCTTTTGTGTCGCTGTTCGAGTGCATGGGGTGATTGGTCATTATAATTAAATAATGGCATCAGTAGTGCGGTGCCTGTGTGGACGCTCAGTCCTGTTTTTTCGTGTTATTTTCCGTCTCTTTTATGTCGCTGTTCGAGTGCATGGGGTGATTGGTCATTATAATTAAATAATGGCATCAGTAGTGCGGTGCCTGTGTGGACGCTCAGTCCTGTTTTTCGTGTTATTTTCCGTCTCTTTTATGTCGCTGTTCGAGTGCATGGGGTGATTGGTCATTATAATTAAATAATGGCATCAGTAGTGCGGTGCCTGTGTGGACGCTCAGTCCTGTTTTTCGTGTTATTTTCCGTCTCTTTTATGTCGCTGTTCGAGTGCATGGGGTGATTGGTCATTATAATTAAATAATGGCATCAGTAGTGCGGTGCCTGTGTGGACGCTCAGTCCTGTTTTTCGTGTTATTTTCCGTCTCTTTTATGTCGCTGTTCGAGTGCATGGGGTGATTGGTCATTATAATTAAATAATGGCATCAGTAGTGCGGTGCCTGTGTGGACGCTCAGTCCTGTTTTTTCGTGTTTTTTCCGTCTCTTTTATGTCGCTGTTCGAGTGCATGGGGTGATTGGTCATTATAATTAAATAATGGCATCAGTAGTGCGGTGCCTGTGTGGACGCTCAGTCCTGTTTTTTCGTGTTATTTTCCGTCTCTTTTATGTCGCTGTTCGAGTGCATGGGGTGATTGGTCATTATAATTAAATAATGGCATCAGTAGTGCGGTGCCTGTGTGGACGCTCAGTCCTGTTTTTCGTGTTATTTTCCGTCTCTTTTATGTCGCTGTTCGAGTGCATGGGGTGATTGGTCATTATAATTAAATAATGGCATCAGTAGTGCGGTGCCTGTGTGGACGCTCAGTCCTGTTTTTCGTGTTATTTTCCGTCTCTTTTATGTCGCTGTTCGAGTGCATGGGGTGATTGGTCATTATAATTAAATAATGGCATCAGTAGTGCGGTGCCTGTGTGGACGCTCAGTCCTGTTTTTCGTGTTATTTTCCGTCTCTTTTATGTCGCTGTTCGAGTGCATGGGGTGATTGGTCATTATAATTAAATAATGGCATCAGTAGTGCGGTGCCTGTGTGGACGCTCAGTCCTGTTTTTTCGTGTTATTTTCCGTCTCTTTTATGTCGCTGTTCGAGTGCATGGGGTGATTGGTCATTATAATTAAATAATGGCATCAGTAGTGCGGTGCCTGTGTGGACGCTCAGTCCTGTTTTTTCGTGTTATTTTCCGTCTCTTTTATGTCGCTGTTCGAGTGCATGGGGTGATTGGTCATTATAATTAAATAATGGCATCAGTAGTGCGGTGCCTGTGTGGACGCTCAGTCCTGTTTTTTCGTGTTATTTTCCGTCTCTTTTGTGTCGCTGTTCGAGTGCATGGGGTGATTGGTCATTATAATTAAATAATGGCATCAGTAGTGCGGTGCCTGTGTGGACGCTCAGTCCTGTTTTTCGTGTTATTTTCCGTCTCTTTTATGTCGCTGTTCGAGTGCATGGGGTGATTGGTCATTATAATTAAATAATGGCATCAGTAGTGCGGTGCCTGTGTGGACGCTCAGTCCTGTTTTTTCGTGTTATTTTCCGTCTCTTTTATGTCGCTGTTCGAGTGCATGGGGTGATTGGTCATTATAATTAAATAATGGCATCAGTAGTGCGGTGCCTGTGTGGACGCTCAGTCCTGTTTTTCGTGTTATTTTCCGTCTCTTTTATGTCGCTGTTCGAGTGCATGGGGTGATTGGTCATTATAATTAAATAATGGCATCAGTAGTGCGGTGCCTGTGTGGACGCTCAGTCCTGTTTTTCGTGTTATTTTCCGTCTCTTTTATGTCGCTGTTCGAGTGCATGGGGTGATTGGTCATTATAATTAAATAATGGCATCAGTAGTGCGGTGCCTGTGTGGACGCTCAGTCCTGTTTTTCGTGTTATTTTCCGTCTCTTTTATGTCGCTGTTCGAGTGCATGGGGTGATTGGTCATTATAATTAAATAATGGCATCAGTAGTGCGGTGCCTGTGTGGACGCTCAGTCCTGTTTTTCGTGTTATTTTCCGTCTCTTTTATGTCGCTGTTCGAGTGCATGGGGTGATTGGTCATTATAATTAAATAATGGCATCAGTAGTGCGGTGCCTGTGTGGACGCTCAGTCCTGTTTTTCGTGTTATTTTCCGTCTCTTTTATGTCGCTGTTCGAGTGCATGGGGTGATTGGTCATTATAATTAAATAATGGCATCAGTAGTGCGGTGCCTGTGTGGACGCTCAGTCCTGTTTTTCGTGTTATTTTCCGTCTCTTTTATGTCGCTGTTCGAGTGCATGGGGTGATTGGTCATTATAATTAAATAATGGCATCAGTAGTGCGGTGCCTGTGTGGACGCTCAGTCCTGTTTTTCGTGTTATTTTCCGTCTCTTTTATGTCGCTGTTCGAGTGCATGGGGTGATTGGTCATTATAATTAAATAATGGCATCAGTAGTGCGGTGCCTGTGTGGACGCTCAGTCCTGTTTTTCGTGTTATTTTCCGTCTCTTTTATGTCGCTGTTCGAGTGCATGGGGTGATTGGTCATTATAATTAAATAATGGCATCAGTAGTGCGGTGCCTGTGTGGACGCTCAGTCCTGTTTTTCGTGTTATTTTCCGTCTCTTTTATGTCGCTGTTCGAGTGCATGGGGTGATTGGTCATTATAATTAAATAATGGCATCAGTAGTGCGGTGCCTGTGTGGACGCTCAGTCCTGTTTTTCGTGTTATTTTCCGTCTCTTTTATGTCGCTGTTCGAGTGCATGGGGTGATTGGTCATTATAATTAAATAATGGCATCAGTAGTGCGGTGCCTGTGTGGACGCTCAGTCCTGTTTTTCGTGTTATTTTCCGTCTCTTTTATGTCGCTGTTCGAGTGCATGGGGTGATTGGTCATTATAATTAAATAATGGCATCAGTAGTGCGGTGCCTGTGTGGACGCTCAGTCCTGTTTTTTCGTGTTATTTTCCGTCTCTTTTATGTCGCTGTTCGAGTGCATGGGGTGATTGGTCATTATAATTAAATAATGGCATCAGTAGTGCGGTGCCTGTGTGGACGCTCAGTCCTGTTTTTCGTGTTATTTTCCGTCTCTTTTATGTCGCTGTTCGAGTGCATGGGGTGATTGGTCATTATAATTAAATAATGGCATCAGTAGTGCGGTGCCTGTGTGGACGCTCAGTCCTGTTTTTCGTGTTATTTTCCGTCTCTTTTATGTCGCTGTTCGAGTGCATGGGGTGATTGGTCATTATAATTAAATAATGGCATCAGTAGTGCGGTGCCTGTGTGGACGCTCAGTCCTGTTTTTCGTGTTATTTTCCGTCTCTTTTATGTCGCTGTTCGAGTGCATGGGGTGATTGGTCATTATAATTAAATAATGGCATCAGTAGTGCGGTGCCTGTGTGGACGCTCAGTCCTGTTTTTCGTGTTATTTTCCGTCTCTTTTATGTCGCTGTTCGAGTGCATGGGGTGATTGGTCATTATAATTAAATAATGGCATCAGTAGTGCGGTGCCTGTGTGGACGCTCAGTCCTGTTTTTCGTGTTATTTTCCGTCTCTTTTATGTCGCTGTTCGAGTGCATGGGGTGATTGGTCATTATAATTAAATAATGGCATCAGTAGTGCGGTGCCTGTGTGGACGCTCAGTCCTGTTTTTTCGTGTTATTTTCCGTCTCTTTTGTGTCGCTGTTCGAGTGCATGGGGTGATTGGTCATTATAATTAAATAATGGCATCAGTAGTGCGGTGCCTGTGTGGACGCTCAGTCCTGTTTTTCGTGTTATTTTCCGTCTCTTTTATGTCGCTGTTCGAGTGCATGGGGTGATTGGTCATTATAATTAAATAATGGCATCAGTAGTGCGGTGCCTGTGTGGACGCTCAGTCCTGTTTTTCGTGTTATTTTCCGTCTCTTTTATGTCGCTGTTCGAGTGCATGGGGTGATTGGTCATTATAATTAAATAATGGCATCAGTAGTGCGGTGCCTGTGTGGACGCTCAGTCCTGTTTTTCGTGTTATTTTCCGTCTCTTTTATGTCGCTGTTCGAGTGCATGGGGTGATTGGTCATTATAATTAAATAATGGCATCAGTAGTGCGGTGCCTGTGTGGACGCTCAGTCCTGTTTTTTCGTGTTATTTTCCGTCTCTTTTATGTCGCTGTTCGAGTGCATGGGGTGATTGGTCATTATAATTAAATAATGGCATCAGTAGTGCGGTGCCTGTGTGGACGCTCAGTCCTGTTTTTCGTGTTATTTTCCGTCTCTTTTATGTCGCTGTTCGAGTGCATGGGGTGATTGGTCATTATAATTAAATAATGGCATCAGTAGTGCGGTGCCTGTGTGGACGCTCAGTCCTGTTTTTCGTGTTATTTTCCGTCTCTTTTATGTCGCTGTTCGAGTGCATGGGGTGATTGGTCATTATAATTAAATAATGGCATCAGTAGTGCGGTGCCTGTGTGGACGCTCAGTCCTGTTTTTCGTGTTATTTTCCGTCTCTTTTATGTCGCTGTTCGAGTGCATGGGGTGATTGGTCATTATAATTAAATAATGGCATCAGTAGTGCGGTGCCTGTGTGGACGCTCAGTCCTGTTTTTCGTGTTATTTTCCGTCTCTTTTATGTCGCTGTTCGAGTGCATGGGGTGATTGGTCATTATAATTAAATAATGGCATCAGTAGTGCGGTGCCTGTGTGGACGCTCAGTCCTGTTTTTCGTGTTATTTTCCGTCTCTTTTATGTCGCTGTTCGAGTGCATGGGGTGATTGGTCATTATAATTAAATAATGGCATCAGTAGTGCGGTGCCTGTGTGGACGCTCAGTCCTGTTTTTCGTGTTATTTTCCGTCTCTTTTATGTCGCTGTTCGAGTGCATGGGGTGATTGGTCATTATAATTAAATAATGGCATCAGTAGTGCGGTGCCTGTGTGGACGCTCAGTCCTGTTTTTTCGTGTTATTTTCCGTCTCTTTTATGTCGCTGTTCGAGTGCATGGGGTGATTGGTCATTATAATTAAATAATGGCATCAGTAGTGCGGTGCCTGTGTGGACGCTCAGTCCTGTTTTTTTGTGTTATTTTCCGTCTCTTTTGTGTCGCTGTTCGAGTGCATGGGGTGATTGGTCATTATAATTAAATAATGGCATCAGTAGTGCGGTGCCTGTGTGGACGCTCAGTCCTGTTTTTCGTGTTATTTTCCGTCTCTTTTATGTCGCTGTTCGAGTGCATGGGGTGATTGGTCATTATAATTAAATAATGGCATCAGTAGTGCGGTGCCTGTGTGGACGCTCAGTCCTGTTTTTTCGTGTTATTTTCCGTCTCTTTTATGTCGCTGTTCGAGTGCATGGGGTGATTGGTCATTATAATTAAATAATGGCATCAGTAGTGCGGTGCCTGTGTGGACGCTCAGTCCTGTTTTTCGTGTTATTTTCCGTCTCTTTTATGTCGCTGTTCGAGTGCATGGGGTGATTGGTCATTATAATTAAATAATGGCATCAGTAGTGCGGTGCCTGTGTGGACGCTCAGTCCTGTTTTTCGTGTTATTTTCCGTCTCTTTTATGTCGCTGTTCGAGTGCATGGGGTGATTGGTCATTATAATTAAATAATGGCATCAGTAGTGCGGTGCCTGTGTGGACGCTCAGTCCTGTTTTTTCGTGTTATTTTCCGTCTCTTTTATGTCGCTGTTCGAGTGCATGGGGTGATTGGTCATTATAATTAAATAATGGCATCAGTAGTGCGGTGCCTGTGTGGACGCTCAGTCCTGTTTTTTTGTGTTATTTTCCGTCTCTTTTGTGTCGCTGTTCGAGTGCATGGGGTGATTGGTCATTATAATTAAATAATGGCATCAGTAGTGCGGTGCCTGTGTGGACGCTCAGTCCTGTTTTTTCGTGTTATTTTCCGTCTCTTTTATGTCGCTGTTCGAGTGCATGGGGTGATTGGTCATTATAATTAAATAATGGCATCAGTAGTGCGGTGCCTGTGTGGACGCTCAGTCCTGTTTTTCGTGTTATTTTCCGTCTCTTTTATGTCGCTGTTCGAGTGCATGGGGTGATTGGTCATTATAATTAAATAATGGCATCAGTAGTGCGGTGCCTGTGTGGACGCTCAGTCCTGTTTTTCGTGTTATTTTCCGTCTCTTTTATGTCGCTGTTCGAGTGCATGGGGTGATTGGTCATTATAATTAAATAATGGCATCAGTAGTGCGGTGCCTGTGTGGACGCTCAGTCCTGTTTTTCGTGTTATTTTCCGTCTCTTTTATGTCGCTGTTCGAGTGCATGGGGTGATTGGTCATTATAATTAAATAATGGCATCAGTAGTGCAGTGCCTGTGTGGACGCTCAGTCCTGTTTTTTGTGTTATTTTCCGTCTCTTTTATGTCGCTGTTCGAGTGCATGGGGTGATTGGTCATTATAATTAAATAATGGCATCAGTAGTGCGGTGCCTGTGTGGACGCTCAGTCCTGTTTTTTCGTGTTATTTTCCGTCTCTTTTATGTCGCTGTTCGAGTGCATGGGGTGATTGGTCATTATAATTAAATAATGGCATCAGTAGTGCGGTGCCTGTGTGGACGCTCAGTCCTGTTTTTCGTGTTATTTTCCGTCTCTTTTATGTCGCTGTTCGAGTGCATGGGGTGATTGGTCATTATAATTAAATAATGGCATCAGTAGTGCGGTGCCTGTGTGGACGCTCAGTCCTGTTTTTTGTGTTATTTTCCGTCTCTTTTATGTCGCTGTTCGAGTGCATGGGGTGATTGGTCATTATAATTAAATAATGGCATCAGTAGTGCGGTGCCTGTGTGGACGCTCAGTCCTGTTTTTTCGTGTTATTTTCCGTCTCTTTTATGTCGCTGTTCGAGTGCATGGGGTGATTGGTCATTATAATTAAATAATGGCATCAGTAGTGCGGTGCCTGTGTGGACGCTCAGTCCTGTTTTTCGTGTTATTTTCCGTCTCTTTTATGTCGCTGTTCGAGTGCATGGGGTGATTGGTCATTATAATTAAATAATGGCATCAGTAGTGCGGTGCCTGTGTGGACGCTCAGTCCTGTTTTTTTGTGTTATTTTCCGTCTCTTTTGTGTCGCTGTTCGAGTGCATGGGGTGATTGGTCATTATAATTAAATAATGGCATCAGTAGTGCGGTGCCTGTGTGGACGCTCAGTCCTGTTTTTCGTGTTATTTTCCGTCTCTTTTATGTCGCTGTTCGAGTGCATGGGGTGATTGGTCATTATAATTAAATAATGGCATCAGTAGTGCGGTGCCTGTGTGGACGCTCAGTCCTGTTTTTCGTGTTATTTTCCGTCTCTTTTATGTCGCTGTTCGAGTGCATGGGGTGATTGGTCATTATAATTAAATAATGGCATCAGTAGTGCGGTGCCTGTGTGGACGCTCAGTCCTGTTTTTTCGTGTTATTTTCCGTCTCTTTTATGTCGCTGTTCGAGTGCATGGGGTGATTGGTCATTATAATTAAATAATGGCATCAGTAGTGCGGTGCCTGTGTGGACGCTCAGTCCTGTTTTTCGTGTTATTTTCCGTCTCTTTTATGTCGCTGTTCGAGTGCATGGGGTGATTGGTCATTATAATTAAATAATGGCATCAGTAGTGCGGTGCCTGTGTGGACGCTCAGTCCTGTTTTTCGTGTTATTTTCCGTCTCTTTTATGTCGCTGTTCGAGTGCATGGGGTGATTGGTCATTATAATTAAATAATGGCATCAGTAGTGCGGTGCCTGTGTGGACGCTCAGTCCTGTTTTTCGTGTTATTTTCCGTCTCTTTTATGTCGCTGTTCGAGTGCATGGGGTGATTGGTCATTATAATTAAATAATGGCATCAGTAGTGCGGTGCCTGTGTGGACGCTCAGTCCTGTTTTTTCGTGTTATTTTCCGTCTCTTTTATGTCGCTGTTCGAGTGCATGGGGTGATTGGTCATTATAATTAAATAATGGCATCAGTAGTGCGGTGCCTGTGTGGACGCGCAGTCCTGTTTTTCGTGTTATTTTCCGTCTCTTTTGTGTCGATATTTGTGTACATGGGGTGACTGGATTTCTTCTTCTTCTTTTTCATTTATTTTTGTTCGCGCGTTCGTTGGCCGATGAATTTTATTTTTGTTCTCTTTATATAGTTTTCGATAGAAACGATCCGATTTTTGTTTTTTGAGACAAGCAAGTCGTATTGCTGGATTAAGTCCTTTCCATATCATCGAAGATCGGAAGGCACGTCGTCGGATATGTTTTAAGGCTTATGATATAAAATAATTTTAATGAATGAAGCCCTTCCTACATCACCGTTGATCGGAAGGCACGCCGACGGAGTTTTTCTGGAGAATCGCGGTCGAATTAATACTATATTTAAATCCCTAGATAGGTATCTTTCCGCAGCCGGCTGCCTAAGATTTTAAAATTTCAACCCATAAACAAATTGCTCATGGTCGCATCACCTACCACAGTGAATCCTGACCTCATACCCATCTTACTAACCCCTCAAAACTCATGTGATACTTTGTCGGAGACGCAGTCGATTTGGCGGTCCCATCACTCAAGTATCGGACTAACATTCCCATCCACTTCCCCGTGTCTTACCACTGGTCGTGGCCGGCGTCGGTATTGATCAGCACGATAGGGACCTTTGAAAATTGCGAAGGGGTGATGATTGGTTCCTACTTTTCATCTGTGGTCCACGGAGCAATGTTTGGGGGTCCTGGTCAATAACGAAGTAGCAGCTACGGGTAGACACCAATGCTATGCTATGCTATGCTATGAAAGGGGGTATGACGAAGAACCATGCTCCATACAAACAGTTCAAATTTTGTATGAAGAAAAAGCCACTGATTCCCTATCCGGGCGTTTTAAAATTACAAATTAAATGGTGGTTTACGCACAAGCCTTAAGTTAATGCTTAATTTTTAGCGATACAAATAGTTTACGTTCATGCGCGCAGTACGTCAAAAAATCGATTTTTTTTTTCTTCAAAAAATCGTGCTCTGAGTCTTGTTAATAAAACTACACAATATGTTGATATTTAATGTTTTTTAAGAAAACTCTTTTTGGTCCCGAGAACTGCAAAACATCATTTTAAATTTTCATTGGACCTTTCTTATTGTTAGGCTAGATATAGCTTCAAACTTTTTTGTTCTATGAAAGCCTAACTAATCACCTATCATTTGTGATCAAGCGAGCTATAATCGATTGAAATGAAGCAGAGCTATTTTTATTGCATAAAAAATGGTTATTACGCATAGGCTTCATCCATAGCGTACGTCACGCCAAATCTGCTAAAAGTTGAAGGTAATGGTACAGCTTTTCAGTGAAAAAAAGACCACGGACAAAATCTCAATTTTTCTATTTCACTTTTTATTACGAAAGGTTCTATTTTCATAACAAGTATTTTTTAATCTTCGAGATTTTTTAAAAATGTTTTAAAGGAAAAAAAGACATATTTTGCGCAGGAGTTTGAGATGGTGCAATATCTAATACCAGAGTTAATTGTTTTTCTAAACTAATGATTTGTGATTGATCCCTTACCGCAAAATAAACGATAAAAAATTAAAAAAATATTTCAATTTCCAGTCTTTGATTCTTGCCAGAGTTTTAAAGATATCTTAAAATATCATTGTAAAAAAAGCATTTTATTTTTACATTTTTGTTTAAAATGAAGTAATTAGAAAAAATATTAAAATAAGTTAATACATAATAAGTGGGTAATTCTCCGCCAACTCACACAGCAGTTGCCCCGACCCCTCTTCGATTTGCGTGAAACTTTGTCCTAAGGGGTAACTTTTGTCCCTGATCACGAATCCGAGGTCCGTTTTTTGATATCTCGTGACGGAGGGGCGGTACGACCCCTTCCATTTTTGAACATGCGAAAAAAGAGGTGTTTTTCAATAATTTGCAGCCTGAAACGGTGATGAGATAGAAATTTGATGTCAAAGGGACTTTTATGTAAAATTAGACGCCCGATTTGATGGCGTACTCAGAATTCCGAAAAACGTATTTTCATCGAAAAAACACTAAAAGTTTTAAAAATTCTCCCATTTTCCGTTACTCGACTGTAAAATTTTGGAACATGTCATTTTATGGGAAATTTAATGTACTTTTCGAATCTACATTGTCCCAGAAGGGTCATTTTTCATTTAGAACAAAATTTTTCATTTTAAAATTTCGTGTTTTTCTAACTTTGCAGGGTTATTTTTAGAGTGTAACAATGTTCTACAAAGTTGTAGAGCAGACAATTACAAAATTTTTGATATATATACATAAGGGTTTGCTTATAAACATCACAAGTTATCACGATTTTACGAAAAAAGTTTTAAAAAAGTTGGTCGTCATCGATCATGGCCGTTCATGGTCACCCGCGACAGACACGGACGACGAAACAAAGAGAAACGCAAAAAGTAACTTTTTCAAAACTTTTTTTCGTAAAATCGCGATAACTTGTGATGTTTATAAGCAAACCCCTTATGTCTATATATCAAAATTTTTGTAATTGTCTGCTCTACAACTTTGTACAACATTGTTACACTCTAAAAAACAACCCTGCAAAGTTAGAAAAAACACGAAATTTTAAAATAAAAATTTTGTTCTAAATGAAAAATGACCCTTCTGGGACAATGTAGATTCGAAAAGTACATTAAATTTCCCATAAAATGACATGTTCCAAAATTTTTACAGTCGAGTAACGGAAAATGGGAGAATTTTTAAAACTTTTTAGTGTTTTTTCGATGAAAATACGTTTTTTCGGAATTCTGAGTACGCCATCAAATCGGGCGTCTAATTTTACATAAAAGTCCCTTTGACACCAAATTTCTATCTCATCACCGTTTCAGGCTGCAAATTATTGAAAAACACCTCTTTTTTCGCATGTTCAAAAATGGAAGGGGTCGTACCGCCCCTCCGTCACGAGATATCAAAAAACGGACCTCGAATTCGTGATCAGGGACAAAAGTTACCCCTTAGGACAAAGTTTCACGCAAATCGAAGAGGGGTCGGGGCAACTTTTCCCGATTTCGTGTGAGTTGGTAGAGAATTACCCAAGTCTAATAAGAAAGGCAAAAATATCAATTCATGGTACACGAAAAAGTTAAAATATGATTATCAAATTTTACAAACCCTTCCTCTCCAACCCAATTCAGTCAGCTGTCTTGATCGCAACCATCACCGCGTTTCCGAAGCCACTCCCATCTCGTTAAATTCAAACCTCAAAGCATCGTTTTCTCTCTGTCTTTTTTCAGAGCGAGACACCACCAGTTTCTACCGCATCCATCGCAGAGCATCACCACCATCATCATAAACCATTATGGCTGGCTCGCTGGCTGGACGGGCACTTGCGGCTTCTGTTTTTCTACACCCTTTCTTGCAGTTGGAAACTTGCTGCTCTGCTGCCAGAAGGGTTATTATTACTCGGGGCAAGGCGGATAGAAAGGGAGCAGTAAAGTATGCTTTCCCAATGCAATTGAACGATGCTTACCGAGTTTTTACGACTGTTTTTGCAAAACCTGGATCGATGAACGTTGTCGTCACTTCTGTTGCTTTCAAGCGGAGTTGTTTTCTTTTCCACCAGAACCGGTTCTTTCTGCCAGACAACCGCTACAATTTTATGATCTGTGCAGCACGGAATAACGAAGGTAATTATGAAACACTAAAATACATCTTTCAAAAACAGTTGAAACACATTTTGGCCATTTTGAAACCGAAAAAACACGCAGGAGACTTGGCCGCACAGCGACGAACCCGTTTTTAGAGCTCGGACAAACATCGCGATGCTGTTATTATTTGCTTCGATCTCTTCTGTGCACGTTCAAGCGCACACACAGCATCTCAAATCTCAAACAAACTTCGGTGCCGATCCCTCGGAAAGTGTGTTTGCTCTGTTCCGTTTCAGAAACATTAAACAGAAAGAGAAAAAAAAGGAGTTAAACTCGATTCGAACCGTTGATCCAGTGCATTTTCACTCGTCCAAATTGAAGAAAGAAAAACGAAAAAAAAGTGCCCCCAAATAGCTTGTGTTGTCCTACAATGTCAAATAAAACGCGCATCAGCCACTATTGGATCAACACAACAACGAACAACCACAAAAATGAGCGTTCGGGGCGGCTTGTTCAAACATGATACTGTTTCTTAAAAATTTCCTAATTTCTCCCGCAAACATTTGATGTCACGAACGCCGCGCCGTCACCGTGTCCAGTCGTCCAGTCGCATAACTGACCCATTCGGAACGGGGAAGTGAGAAGGCACTGAAAACATTTTAAGAGATTTTTTTTTATTCTTGATAATTTTTTTGTCACGATTCACATTTCTCCATTCATTCCATTCATTTCATTCATTTCATTCATTTCATTCATTTCATTCATTTCATTCATTTCATTCATTTCATTCATTTCATTCATTTCATTCATTTCATTCATTTCATTCATTTCATTCATTTCATTCATTTCATTCATTTCATTCATTTCATTCATTTCATTCATTTCATTCATTTCATTCATTTCATTCATTTCATTCATTTCATTAATTTCATTCATTTCATTCATTTCATTCATTTCATTCATTTCATTCATTTCATTCATTTCATTCATTTCATTCATTTCATTCATTTCATTCATTTCATTCATTTCATTCATTTCATTCATTTCATTCATTTCATTCATTTCATTCATTTCATTCATTTCATTCATTTCATTCATTTCATTCATTTCATTCATTTCATTCATTTCATTCATTTCATTCATTTCATTCATTTCATTCATTTCATTCATTTCATTCATTTCATTCATTTCATTCATTTCATTCATTTCATTCATTTCATTCATTTCATTCATTTCATTCATTTCATTCATTTCATTCATTTCATTCATTTCATTCATTTCATTCATTTCATTCATTTCATTCATTTCATTCATTTCATTCATTTCATTCATTTCATTCATTTCATTCATTTCATTCATTTCATTCATTTCATTCATTTCATTCATTTCATTCATTTCATTCATTTCATTCATTTCATTCATTTCATTCATTTCATTCATTTCATTCATTTCATTCATTTCATTCATTTCATTCATTTCATTCATTTCATTCATTTCATTCATTTCATTCATTTCATTCATTTCATTCATTTCATTCATTTCATTCATTTCATTCATTTCATTCATTTCATTCATTTCATTCATTTCATTCATTTCATTCATTTCATTCATTTCATTCATTTCATTCATTTCATTCATTTAAAAAATGGAAAATTTGACGAAAACAAACATTCTAGCGAAAAAAAAACTTTTTGCGATACTAAACATCGAAAATTTCCAAAAATCAAAAAGATTTTTAAAACAATCCAAAAATGTTTAAAAATGATTCTAAACGCAGGGAAATGCATTTTAAAATTATTTCAGCTGATTGCACATAAATTTCCATTTAAATTATGAAATTTTTTTCATTTATTTTCTGTCCCTGATTTTTGGGCCAACTTTGAAGGGGGGTGACAAAAACTTTAAGTAAAATTTGTGCCAGCCTTAAAGCTTAGGGACCATCCACAAACCACGTAGACACTTTTTTTGGTAATCTCAACTACTATTTTGCATTTCCATTTCATTTTGATTGATATTATTTTATTGCTATTTATGCGTTTTTTCAAAACCCGAAAAATAATTTAATAGTTATGCAATTTATTTGAAAGAAGCAAGCGAACACGTCATTAAAAAAAACGGAAATAAAACAGAAAAATTTAACTTTGTTTGTAAAAAAATAATTTCACAAAAATGTTCAATAATTCCATCTTCTTCTGCACACGTTTAAAAACATGTATTCTTAGTTCGAAAATTCACAAAAAAAATTAACATTTTTTCACTTTTTCTACATTTGATCGTTTGTCCACCTTATGCCTTTTGACCATTCGACCTTTTGTCCCACATCTGAATTTTCAGTTCTAATAGCTTACTTTAATAATTTACAACAATTTTCCAAACTATAACATTTTTCCCAATCAGATTACTTTCCGTTCAAATCTCGTTTTCAGTTACTTGACATTCAGCTCGTTTGAATCTCCTTCATCGTTTCAATCTTCCTTCATCTCCAAACCGCGCACACACACTCACACACGGGCACACTAACAGTCGTGACGCACGGTGCTGCTGAAGCGTAGTCTCACGCGCGCGCACTCCCCCGGTTCGTCGCTGCTGTCCGCGTTCGAGTCTCTGTTTCGTTGCCGCCGGCCGCCATTATCTTTTCTGGCATTTGCCTTGACGGGGGGACCGATCATCTCAAGAGCAGCGGCAGAGAAAACGCGTTCAGGTCCTCGATTTGTTTGGACAAGTAATGAAGTATAATCATAAAGCAACGATTTTTCCACCAGCCCTCTCAGCGTGGTGTCATTCCTAATAAGGAAAACTTTGATATCATGTTAGAAAATCATTTTTTGAAAAAGACAGTTGCGACAATACAACATAAAGGGTCAACTTATTACAATTTCTGACAAGTTAAAAATAACATTGAGTTCATTCAATTCAAAATTACACATTAGGATGAATTTTCCCGTAAGTTTTTTTTCAAGTTTGAAAAATATTCCCAAACATTCCTAAAATTGATTTCTAACATTTCCAAACTACACATGCTATGAAAAAAACTATTAGATGAATTACTCACATTCTCTTCCTTCAAGCTCCCAGCAAAGTTAAATTGTTATTTTGTGGAAAATTAAACAAAAGTGGTCGATTTTTACGATGCGACGCGACGCGACGAAACGGTTGGATAACTGCGTGGTCGTGGCCAAGTGGTCAAGTGGCCAACAACAGCCGTCCCAAAGATGTTGTGTGTATGGACTCGTGAAGATAGTTCAAACAAACATGGCCACGTCGAAAACTTGCTGAAGATGCTGACACCCCGTCCGATGACGAATGGCAAACAGAACTACAGAAAAGCGTGATATTTTTGGAGCATGGCTCAAACCGAAAACGATTTGATAAGTGTGTTTAATCGGATCTTGTACATTCCGACGAATGGACATTTTGCTGAAAGTGTATTTTCTATAGAATGCTTCAATTTTATGTTAAAGCAAATGTTTCTGAAAATTTTTAATACAGTACCTTCGATCAAATTGAAAATTACTTTTTTGAAAAGTACTAGGGACTTAAAAGACTTCCTAACTCTAGGGGAAATCTGGGTATGTTTGGCAGTTTAAGGACTCGGTCCATGTTCCATCCAATTTGGCAAATTCTCACTATTTATTTGATACTTGATTTGTGGGTTGAAAACGCTTTTTTGAATCGAACGCCAAACTGCTGATATGCCAACATTAGGTGCCCGATGAAATTACATGTCTTCCCACCATTCATCTAACATCAAAACTCTGTAACACTTGTGATCAAGTTCACCGTGTGTAGGTCGCTAAGTGATATTTTAAAAGATCGTGAAATTTCTATAAATTAATTTCAAAAATACTGAAGATTGGGCGAAAAAGGGTCCAAATCACGAATAAGACGAAAAAAACGAAACTGTTGGCACTACGCCCCCCGGGGCATGGCCTTCCTCTAACGTGGGATTTCTGCTCCAGCGCCTCTGACGAGACAGGAGAAACCGGGACCGACGTTTTACTTCACCATCCGATAGAAGCTCAGTGGATAAGGCGGGAATCGAACCCGCGTCTCATAGCATAAGAATAAGACCTATCACTCAAAAAGAGGCTGGACATAAATCTACAAAAATCATTTTTTCATGTAAAATTGCCTGAAGAATAAATTGCAAATAGTAAAAAAAACAAGGCACAAAACTTAAAATACTAATTTTGTCCCGATTCTCAGGGTGGCCGCTCAAATCCCATTTTCAAGTGTATAGAAAGAGTCTAACAAGCTTGTTTTTAATGCAATCATGAACTGACCTGAGCAGGAAAGAATATTTGACTTCGACGTTGACCCGACATTTGACATAAATAATATTTGTTTATCCAAAAAAATATTGCTAATCTCAAAAATCTTATAAAAAGATTACATAAACCATGAAAAAACATCTAAATTAATTAAACAAAATTAACCAGTGACAATTTCATCAAAAATATAAACTGAATAAAATTTATATTTAGTACTTTCAAAATAAAAGCAGTCACAATTCCAATTCTGAGAAAAAAAATAAACAACCAAAAATTTAATAAAATTGAAGCATTCATAATACGATGTTACATGGCGGTGTTATAAATGCTGTAAAATTCGTAATAGTTGACGAATATGTTTGCACTCTTCGGCAAAGTTGTTTCTTGAAAAATGCAAAAATACTAAATTATAAATTTTATTCATTTTCATAAGCTTAGACATAAGGAAAGCTATTTTCTTCAAAAAATATATCTAGGAAATCATGTGAAACAGTATGTTTAAAACGTGGATATAGATATTTAAATCATAAAATCAATAATGAATTATCAAAAAGTCAAAATTATGATAATTATTGAGAAAATATTATGAAATTGTCAAAATAAACTTCAAATACCTAGTAGAATGCAATTTATAACAACATTTATAACAAAATTCAAGGCCATTCTGTTTATGTCTACGACTCCTTTATTTTTAAAATATCTCCAATAGTCTTTAAATTCTTAACTAGATTCAAATAGTGGATCCTGAAACTTAAAGTTAACTGCTCAGAAAGAACAGAATCAATTGAATTGAAAATTGTACAAAACACTATAAAAATTTTCAAAACTTGTCAAATAAATTTCAATCGAGTATGCTTGGGATTCCCAACATTTTGACCAAAAATCACATTCCCGACATTTTCCCGATTTTTGTGGGTTTGAGTAACTCTTTCGACTTGAGTGGTCACCCTGCCGCAATACCAAATTTTCAGGCATTTTATCATAAAAAATCAATTCATAGAGTAAAAAGAGGCTTGATATGGTCAACAAAAATTACCTTTTCTTTTGTGAAACGTGGCGAAACTGTGAGATAAAATAACCAAATTCACCGCAAAGGAAAGCCCAATTGGAGTGATAGTTTGACAGTTCACTCCATGGAAATACAGTTATGCCTCGGTTTAGCACCGCATATGGGGGATGCAAAACCGAGGCGTGCATAACCGAGGCACAGATCTTATGAGATTTTGGCTGTATGGGAGACATTGGCTTTAATCGTACGAAAAATCATGCAAACATCAAAAAATTATAGTGTTTTGAAATCGGGATGATGTCAGCTATCCATTAAAATTATTATTTCATAAAAAAATTTCACAAAAATACTTGTTTTTCCTGTATTTCGAAAATGCATTTTTTTTTCTCTAAAGAAACCAAAAATATATTGTTATTGCAATAAGGGTATCAAACGATCGGGATTTTTTCATACATTTCGAATGTAATAACAACATTTTTGAAAATACTCAAAATTTTCACAAAACTACGTATTTTCGAATAAAATACTCAAAATTTCCATTTTTACAAGGTGGGTATCGAACGATCGGGATTTTTTCATACATTTCGAATGTAATCACAATATTTTTTGAAAATACTCCAAATTTTCACAAAACTACGTATTTCCGAAAAAATACTCAAAATTTCCGTTTTTACAATGTGGGTATCAAACGAACCGGATTTTTTCATACATTTCAAAAGTTATCAAAAAAATGAAAATACTAAAAATTTTCACAAAACTACGTATTTTTGAAAAAAAAATGATTTGATTATTTGATACCCATATTGTAAAAACTGAAATTTTGAAAAGTTTTACAAAAATACGTAGTTTGGGAAAATTTTGAGTATTTTCAAAAAAATATTGTTATTACATTCGAAATATATGAAAAAATCCCGATCGTTCGATACCCACATTGTAAAAACGGAAATTTTGAGTATTTTATTCGAAAATACGTAGTTTTGTGAAAAAATAGAGTATTTTCTAAAAAAATTATTATTACATTCGAAATGTATGAAAAAATCCCGATCGTTTAATACCCATATTGTAAAAATTGAAATTTTGAGTATTTTATTCGAAAATACGTAGTTTTGTGAAAATATTGAGTATTTTCTAAAAATGATGTTATTACATTCGAAATGTGTGAAAAAACCCGGTCGTTTGATACCCATATTGTAAAAATTGAAATCTTGAGTATTTTTTTCGAAAAAAACGTAGATATTGGAAAATTTTAAGTATTTTCTAAAAAAATGTTATTATATCCGAAATGTATGAAAAAACCTGATCATTTGATACCCATATTCCAATAACAATATATTTTTGGATTCTTTAGAGAAAAAAAATGCATTTTCAAAACACAGGAAAATACGTATTTTTGTGAAAATTTTCAGGAAATAATAATTTTAATGGATAACTGACATTATCCCGATTACAAAACACTATAATTTTTTGATGTTTGCATGATTTTTCATACGATTAAAGCCAATGTCTCCCATATAGCCAAAAACCCATAAGCTCTCCCAAGTAACATTTTTTTCCAGGAGTTCTACAAGAGCTCTTCAAGATAGCTACAGCATAGCAGTTTGGACCGCGGTAGGATAAAACTCTCTTCAAGTACTCTTCCAAACTCCTGAAGAAGTTTTGAAGAGAATTTTATCCTACCGCGGTCCAAACTGCTATGCTGTAGCTATCTTGAAGAGCTCTTGTAGAACTCCTGGAAAAAAATGTTACTTGGGCTGTGCTTCAGTTAAACACTGGGCCGTGCTTAACCGAGGCAGCTGAACGGTGCAAAATCGGGGCAGTGCAAAACCGAGGCATGCAAAACCGAGGCACGACTGTACATTGCTCACTACCATTCGTGCCAGGTACTCCAATGTCATTTAGGGCCCATTAATCCGCAATTTCCCAAATGCAGCATTTTATTGTCAATAATGACCATTTCAAATTGACATTTGCTGTAAATTTTCCTGTCCTTCTGGAGAAACGAAACGGCCTACTTTTCCCTACCAAAAATAACATAATGGAAAATTAATACCTTTCAACACCTATGCTGAAAATTTCTACTTTTCAGTATCGAAAAGTAACATTTTTCAATATTTTTTTTGTTTTGAACGGTGAAACACTAAACACTTGATTGTTTGACATAAAATTCCATTCTAGAAGCGTTTCTTTTTAATTGCAAAAAATGTTGTAAGCAACTCGTTGCAAAACTTGATTTTTTCAGCACTCGTCGCATTTGTGTACGACTCGAGCTGAAAAAATCTTCTTTTTGCAACTTGTTGCATAAACTACTATTTTGCAATTCCATGTGAGTGTTTTGAAAACTTATATCGAAAAGTAATACCTTTCGATACTGTTTTGGAGTTTGACACTTATCTAGATGACAAAAATGTTATTTTCAAATCATTACAAAATTATTTTTTTCAGCACTCGTCGTATTTATCTAACTTGGCAAACGACTTGTGGCGAAAAAATCTTCTAATTTATTTGACAGCTACATCAAACCTAAAACAATATTCTACAGGGCGATTTATAAGTAAAATTCTGAAACTTTACGACTTGATTTTACTGCACGCATTGATCGGTTGATCTGGAGGAAAGAAATTAAAAAGGAAAATTTATTATTCCGAGTTAATCAACCAAAACCTGAAACTTCATTAGCCAAAACAAACAAAACCCAAACATTTATAAATCTCAAAATAAGCGGAAGTTTACTCTTCCAATTGTAAACCTGTGAGGTCCTTTCGTACGTGAACTAATTGCCGAACCAAGGACAACCCGTTCCCGCTCAATCCCGAACAAAACCCGATTCATTTCACCGCCACCGACCGTCGGCCCCGAATTTTCTAACCTGTCGACCTTTCCCAAACTGGAACCCACAAGCCGAAATCCGGTTCATCAGAGAGGGAGAGAGAAAGAAAAAATCAAAGATCAAAGACCAGATGCCGCCGGGGCGGAAAAGCGATGACCAACTCTGCTCGACCCCGACCCGGCCCGAGGGGGCCATAACACGGCTACTAGTAGTAGCCGCGGTGAAAGAACAAAATGCCGCGCCGCATCTAAGGCCAAAACACCGACGGCCGGGTCAAAACACGACGACGACGACGACGACGCAACCCAAAGAGAGTAAATTTATATGATTTAATACGTTTATTGTATGCATCTCCGGTGTGTTTTCGTTCACTTTTTTATGATTTTTCCTCCCGAGTTGCTGTTTTTTTTTTTGTCTTCTGTTTTTGCTCCTCTCTCGGTCCCTCGTTGGCCGTGTTTTACTTGTCTTAATCTACCTTAACTTCTCGCTGGTTCACGGCTACCGACTTAGGACAACTGCTAATCCCTCAGGTTGACCAACACGTGGCGCAGCGTCGGAATTGCGACCAGTTTGGCCTCGCCCTCGGGCGTAATCTCGGGACATCCGCGAATGTTGAGGTGTTTGAGCTCGTGGCAGTGCTTGATGAGGGCGGCGAGGGAGGCGTCCGTCACCAGCGGGCAGTTGTGCAGCTTCAGCGTGGTCAACCGGCGGCAGTGTCGAGCGACGAGTTCCACGCACAGATCGGTGATGTTGGGACTCTCGCTAAAGTCGATGATCTCCAGCGAGGGGCAGGACTGGACGAAGGATTGCACGGCGAGGTCGGTGATCTGGAATAACGGAAATTTCAGTTAATTATTAGTTTAAAAATGCCGAAGCTCACAGATCTATTATTTTGAACAATCTAATGAATAAAAAATCAAACTGGCAAGTCACTTTCGAAAGAAAAGTAATGCAGCAAAAGTTTATAAATTCAGAAATGGGTAATTCTCTACCAACTCACACGAAATCGGGAAAAGTTGCCCCGACCCCTCTTCGATTTGCGTGAAACTTTGTCCTAAGGGTTAACTTTTGTCCCTGATCACGAATCCGAGGTCCGTTTTTTGATATCTCGTGACGGAGGGGCGATACGACCCCTTCCATTTTTGAACATGCGAAAAAAGAGGTGTTTTTCAATAATTTGCAGCCTGAAACGGTGATGAGATAGAAATTTGGTGTCAAAGGGACTTTTATGTAAAATTAGACGGCCGATTTGATGGCGTACTCAGAATTCCGAAAAAACGTATTTTTCATCGAAAAAAACACTAAAAAAGTTTTAAAAATTCTTCCATTTTCTGTTAATCGACTGTAAAAATTTTTGGAACATGTCATTTTATGGGAAATTTAATGTTCTTTTCGAATCTACATTGACCCAGAAGGGTCATTTTTTTTCATTTAGAACAAAAATTTTCATTTTAAAATGTTGTGTTTTTTCTAACTTTGCAGGGTTATTTTTTAGAGTGTAACAATGTTGTACAAAGTTGTAGAGCAGACAATTACAAAAATTTTGATATGTAAACATAAGGGATTTGCTTATAAACATCGCGAGTTATCGCGATTTTACGAAAAAAAAGTTTTGAAAAAGTTACTTTTTGCGTTTCTCTTTGTTTCGTCGTCCGTGTCTGTTTCCCATAAAATGACATGTTCCAAAAATTTTTACAGTCGAGTAACGGAAAATGGGAGAATTTTTAAAACTTTTTTAGTGTTTTTTCGATGAAAAATACGTTTTTTCCGGAACTCTGAGTACGCCATCAAATCGGGCGTCTAATTTTACAAAAAAGTCCCTTTAACACCAAATTTCTATCTCATAACCGTTTCAGGCTGCAAATTATTGAAAAACACCTTTTTTTCACATGTTCAAAAATGGAAGGGGTCGTACCGCCCCTCCGTCACGAGATATCAAAAAAACGGACCTCGGATTCGTGATCAGGGATAAAAGTTACCCCTTAGGACAAAGTTTCACGCAAATCGAAAAGGGGTCGGGGCAACTGCTGTGTGAGTTGGCGTAGAATTACCCAAATTGCTTTTAGTAACAAATTCAATCATTTACTGTACAATTCTGGAGTTTTTTTTAAGTCCAACAAACCAAATTTTCAGTTTTTTTTTTTTTTTTGCTTTTGGGTGTTTTTTAATACCCCTAACTAGAGGGTGACGATTCTCGAGATTTTCAATTTCCCGGGAATCGAGAGTTGAATTTTGCAATTTCCCGGGAATTCCCGGGACCCGGGAGTTTTTTAACTATGCCAATAGTGCCAATCATTTATAAAGAAAAGTAATAAATGTGTTTCTTTTCAATAAATTCAGATACAAATAATTTATACTTATTCAATAAAACGTTAATTAGTAACCTCGTTATTTTTGGGAATTGTCTACCTTTTATTTTTTTTTATGAATCTGCAAATACAAGATCACTTTTTGATTTTTTTTGGACTCCTAATTATAGTTTAAAATGTTTACGAATCTTAATTCGTACTAAGTGATTTTTCAAAAGTTGCACAAACTTGTTTATAGATTTTTGTGATGTAAAAAAAGGTATTATATAATTTCCCAGTACATATTGGGATTTTTGCAATATGATAAATAACGACTCAAAACAACAATTTAAAATTGTTTTTTTTTTCCTTTTTAAGGTCAACTAAAAATATTAATTGAAGAAATAGTTATTAGTAAAATTCGAATGTTCATATGTGGCGGAGTTTTTTTTTAATTTAAAATAAGGTTGATGCGAAACACAAAATAACTTATTGACATCGAAAAAGATAAAAAAAAACCTTAGCATTACCAAAAAAAACTAGATTAAGAGTATTGCTATGCTCGAGAGAGGATATGTAAATTATACTTATCTTGAAAAGGCTTCTACCACTTTGAAATAAAAAAGAAACAATAACTGCTAAGTATGCATAAGTTAAAATTTAAACTTTCTGAATAAGAAGATTAGAGATGCATTGGTTTATTCAAATTTGAATACCAAATATTAAATTTAACATCCAATGACAAAAAACAATTTCGAATTAGTTGATTAGCTTATTAGTTAATATAATTTTGCTTCGATATTCATAAGCATCAAATTTCCCGGGAGTCCCGACCAAATTTCCCGGGAATCGAGAGGTCCAAAAATAGTCGATTTTCCGGGAAAATTTTCCCGGGAATTCCCGCTCGTCACCCTCTACCCCTAACTCAAGGCGGTTTCAAAAACACCCAAAAAGCAAAACCTGGTTTATTGGACCTTTCCAAAAAAAACTTCAGAATTCTTGTTTTGAAGCGTTCTGTTTTTGATAACTATGAATGGAGTATTACATTTATAAATTTGCCAAAACAAGTTAAATGTTTCGAGTGCTACATGGAGGTAAATTTTTGCCCAGCTTTTTTTATGTTAACCTCGACGAAAGCAAAAGATTAACTCCATGTGAACTTCTTTTTTATTTCTCGATAATATTATTATTTTTATTTTATTTATTTTTTATTATTTATTTAATTATTAATCATTACATTGTATTGTCAGAAGAAGGGTTATTCTCTACATTTTCGCCAATCTACTTTTCTTATTTTTTAATATTTTTAACGAAACTTTGTCCATGCATTTTCTATTTGTTTTTTTTTTTGTTTTTGTGTTTTTGTGTTTTTGTGTTTTTGTGTTTTTGTGTTTTTGTGTTTTTGTGTTTTTGTGTTTTTGTGTTTTTGTGTTTTTGTGTTTTTGTGTTTTTGTGTTTTTGTGTTTTTGTGTTTTTGTGTTTTTGTGTTTTTGTGTTTTTGTGTTTTTGTGTTTTTGTGTTTTTGTGTTTTTGTGTTTTTGTGTTTTTGTGTTTTGTGTTTTTGTGTTTTTGTGTTTTTGTGTTTTTGTGTTTTTGTGTTTTTGTGTTTTTGTGTTTTTGTGTTTTTGTGTTTTTGTGTTTTTGTGTTTTTGTGTTTTGTGTTTTTGTGTTTTTGTGTTTTGTGTTTTTGTGTTTTTGTGTTTTTGTGTTTTGTGTTTTTGTGTTTTTGTGTTTTTGTGTTTTTGTGTTTTTGTGTTTTTGTGTTTTTGTGTTTTGTGTTTTTGTGTTTTGTGTTTTTGTGTTTTTGTGTTTTTGTGTTTTGTGTTTTTGTGTTTTTGTGTTTTTGTGTTTTGTGTTTTTGTGTTTTTGTGTTTTTGTGTTTTTGTGTTTTTGTGTTTTTGTGTTTTTGTGTTTTTGTGTTTTTGTGTTTTTGTGTTTTGTGTTTTGTGTTTTGTGTTTTGTGTTTTTGTGTTTTTGTGTTTTTGTGTTTTGTGTTTTTGTGTTTTTGTGTTTTTGTGTTTTGTGTTTTTGTGTTTTTGTGTTTTTGTGTTTTTGTGTTTTTGTGTTTTGTGTTTTTGTGTTTTTGTGTTTTTGTGTTTTTGTGTTTTTGTGTTTTTGTGTTTTTGTGTTTTTGTGTTTTTGTGTTTTGTGTTTTTGTGTTTTTGTGTTTTTGTGTTTTTGTGTTTTTGTGTTTTTGTGTTTTTGTGTTTTTGTGTTTTTGTGTTTTTGTGTTTTTGTGTTTTTGTGTTTTTGTGTTTTTGTGTTTTTGTGTTTTTGTGTTTTTGTGTTTTTGTGTTTTGTGTTTTTGTGTTTTTGTGTTTTTGTGTTTTTGTGTTTTTGTGTTTTTGTGTTTTTGTGTTTTTGTGTTTTGTGTTTTTGTGTTTTTGTGTTTTTGTGTTTTTGTGTTTTTGTGTTTTTGTGTTTTGTGTTTTTGTGTTTTTGTGTTTTTGTGTTTTTGTGTTTTTGTGTTTTTGTGTTTTTGTGTTTTTGTGTTTTTGTGTTTTTGTGTTTTTGTTTTTGTGTTTTTGTGTTTTTGTGTTTTTGTGTTTTGTGTTTTTGTGTTTTTGTGTTTTTGTGTTTTTGTGTTTTTGTGTTTTTGTGTTTTGTGTTTTTGTGTTTTTGTGTTTTTGTGTTTTTGTGTTTTTGTGTTTTTGTGTTTTTGTGTTTTTGTGTTTTTGTGTTTTTGTGTTTTTGTGTTTTTGTGTTTTTGTGTTTTTGTGTTTTTGTGTTTTTGTGTTTTTGTGTTTTTGTGTTTTTGTGTTTTTGTGTTTTTGTGTTTTTGTGTTTTTGTGTTTTTGTGTTTTTGTGTTTTTGTGTTTTTGTGTTTTAGTGTTTTTGTTTTTGGTTTTGTTTTTGTTTTTGTTTTTGTTTTTGTTTTTGTTTTTGTTTTTGTTTTTGTTTTTGTTTTTGTTTTTGTTTTTGTTTTTGTTTTTGTTTTTGTTTTTGTTTTTGTTTTTGTTTTTGTTTTTGTTTTTGTTTTTGTTTTTGTTTTTGTTTTTGTTTTTGTTTTTGTTTTTGTTTTTGTTTTTGTTTTTGTTTTTGTTTTTGTTTTTGTTTTTGTTTTTGTTTTTGTTTTTGTTTTTGTTTTTGTTTTTGTTTTTGTTTTTGTTTTTGTTTTTGTTTTTGTTTTTGTTTTTGTTTTTGTTTTTGTTTTTGTTTTTGTTTTTGTTTTTGTTTTTGTTTTTGGTTTTGTTTTTGGTTTTGTTTTTGTTTTTGTTTTTGTTTCAAATTGATTCTGAGGGGCCATCCTCGCGAAGGGATTTCTGAAGGATGACATTCTGGGAAATGGTCTAATCTGGGAAAGGGATATGATCCATCCAATTGGACCATGAATGAAGAAAATGTTCCGAAATGTTTTCTAAACACATTTCTGCCGATTAAAGAGTTTTTCTTTAAGTTTTTTTTTCTGTAATATTTTGCATGCCGCTTGCAAATTCCCGGTTTTACTTGGTTTCTTCATCATATTTGAAACAATGAGTAATAAAAAATTGATTTTTAGAAGCAATGTTGATTATCTTTATATTTTTAAATAACAATTTCAAAAAAAAAATCACTCTTATTTGTAATATTTGTTGGCCGGATTAGCAGAGTACCGACGGCAGCAGGGAACGCGAAAAGGAGGGACGGATCCGGTTAACTTTGTCGGAAAATAAAATACGCGCGAGTAACAACAAAACGTGTCTTTATTGTTGCGAAGCTGGCTTAGAACTAACTGTGTGTGACGTGTCACCTTTTCTCTTGAACGGCGGCGCCGTTGTGCGCAGGGTTGCATCCGCGCACGTCACCTCCAATAGGGTGGCTCAACACTCCTCCTCGCGGATTCATCCCTGGGCTCCTCCGTCGTCCAGTTTTGGCACCGCTCTCTCCTTGTCTCTCTCGATCCTGTTGATCTTCTCCTCCTGCTTGCAAGCAACGAGATAATCTACGTAAATGAGTAGAAATATCCAGTCCTTGCCGATTGGCTTCTTGTAGATGCTCGAATCCGAATTGCACCGCTCGAATCTCAACCGCGACAGTTTTCCGGTGATCGTCCGGTGCCACACTCGCGCCGCTTGTTTGAGAACGCAAATGCTTTTCAGCAGTCGGCACACTTTGGTCTGCTTCTCCTTGTTGGCGAAACCGGGTGGTTGCCGCATGTAGATCTCCTCGCTGAGCGATCCGTAAAGGTAGGCGGTCTTAACATCCAAGTGCCTCACGGACATCTTCCGGTGACCCGCTACCGCCAGCAACACTCGAAAAGATGCTTGCATGGCAACCGGAGCGTAGACTTCGTGGTAATCGTAGCCGTAGCGTTGCGAGAAGCCTTGGGCTACGAGCCGAGCCTTGAATCTTGCGACTTTGCCATCTGCATCCTGCTTCTTCCGGTAAACCCACTTGCAGCCAACAATGTTGCGATTGGCTGGGGGGTCCACGAGCTGCCAGGTGCGGTTCGACATCAAGGACTTGTACTCGTCTTTCATTGCTCGTACCCACTCCTCCTTTTCGGAACAACGTACAGCCTCCTCGTACGTCGCTGGTTCGTCCTGCTCCATCACCACCAGGCCGACTTCGTAGTCCTCCAGTCTGGCCGGCAGCTGTCCTCGCGTAGATCTGTCCGGCAGCAATCGCAGCTGTTGTCCTTGACCTGCTGGCTCTGTATCCGGTGCTCGCGGTGCGGCCTCCAGCGCTGTCTGGTGAGCATCCGCCTCGCCCGGCCCAGGTGGGTCACCCGGCGCCGCCGCCTCTTGCACCGCTTCTTCGCCGTTGAACAGATCCTCGGCGGACTCGTAACCCTCGAAAGAGTCATCATCAGACAGCTCGTTTCGCACGATGGACTCCATCGGGGACACTTCTTGATCTTCACTGTTGTGCTTCGCTGATTCACTTTTGAATTCACTGCACTTTCGCTCGTCCGGCATACGCAAATCCTCGACAAACTTCACATCACGACTTATCGTCACACGTACACTTTGTTTGTCGACAAAACGGTATGCTTTGTGTTCGTTCGAGTATCCCACAAACACTAGTTTTCGCGCTTTCACGTCCATTTTCTTCCTTTTCTGTGCGGGCACCTGCACCCACGCCTCACTCCCGAAGATCTTCATGTGCTCTAGGCTGGGTTTCTTCCCGTACCATTTCTCGAACGGACTCATCCCAATCGACCGTGACGGTAGACGGTTCTGGATGTAGGTCGCCGTCAGCACGGCTTCGCCCCAGTACTTCGGCTCCAACTCTGCGTCGCGCAGCATACACAGACACGCCTCCTTGAGGTATCGGTTCTTCCTCTCGGCAACTCCGTTCTGCTGCGGAGAGTACGGCGCCGTGAACTGGCTCACGATTCCTTCTCGGCGCAGAAAGTCCTGCAGCGCCTTGTTGACGTACTCGCCGCCTCCATCGGACCGAATGACGTGCGGGGTCTTTCCGATCTGGGTCTTGCAGAACTTGACAAAGTTTTCGATCTTGCCCGCAGCGTCGGACTTGTTCCGGATCAGGTACACGAACGTCATTCTGGTGTAGTCGTCGATCAGCGACAGGTAGTACCTGTTTCCGCTCGGGGTTTCCTCCATCGGGCCGCTCAAATCCGTGTGCACCAAATCCAGCTTGTCCTTCGTATCGTGCACAGACTGCTTCGGGAATGGAGTGCGAGACATCTTTCCTTCCATGCAGCTGCTGCAGAGCGTACGTACGCCGCAGTCCTCAACCTTGATCCCTTCCGCAAACTTCCCCGGAATCGCTTGAACCACCTCTTGATCACGGTGACCGAGCCGACGATGCCAGGTGTGTTGGCAGTTGGCAGTGTGGCTCCTCTGCACTGTGATCATGGCTTGGTCCGGAGTGCACAATCGGTAGAGGCTTCCGTGGCGAGTCCCTTGGGCTGCTAATACTTCTGCACGGTTCCGGACTTCACAGCGTTCGCCGTTGAACACAACTTCGAATCCTTTCGCTGCAAGTGTGCTCACCGAAATCAGTCCGCTGGTGAGTTTGGGAACGTAGAGGACGTCGTGGAGCTCGATGTCGACCGGATTTCCTTCACCGTTGACTCCGACGATGGTTCCGCTTCCGGTGCCTCGAACTTCCGCCTTCTCTCCGTCAGCGAGCGTCACGCTGACGCTCACCTTCTCTTGAAGCGCCTTGAAGAACCGTTTGTCGCCGGTCATGTGCCGCGACGCGCCGCTGTCGACGTACCACTCTGCCGATCTTCCGTGACCGACCATCCAAGCGAGGGGTTCGTCCGAAACATCTGCTTGCTTTGCCTTGACCTTACCCTCCTTGCTTGACTCTGGCTTCTTGTTCGTCGACTCCTCCTTCTTCCGTTCGGGGCACTTCCTCCAAAGTGGCCAGGCTGGTGGCAGTGATTGCAGAGCTGCTGCTGCTGCTGTTTGTTGCCACCCTTGCCGCCCTTTCTTTTGTTTACGTTCGAGCGTAGAGCCTTGTCTCCGCTTTCAACCGCGCTTGAACGTTCACGCCGCTTCTCCGCCTCTGCCATCAAGCTGGCCTGCAGCAGATCCGACGTGATTTCCTCGACAGGCCGTTGTTGAATGGCCGTGACGAGCGGATCGAACGAGTCTGGCAACGAAACCATCATGAGCGCCACTCGGAGTTTGTCTGGAATCTCCTGGCCAGCATCCTCGACTCGTTGCACCAGCTCGTTGAACACCTGGATGTGCTCCTCCACCTCGCCGTCCTCCGGGAGGTCCAGCCGGGCCAGCTTCTTGAGGAGGTACACAACGGAACGCTGGTCGTGGTGGTCCTTCAACTTCTCCCAGGCCTCCTTCGCTGATTTGCAAGTCTTTATCAGCCTAGCCTGGTTGTCGTCCACCCACAGGCCAATCGTCGCACGCGCCACTTCGTCCTTCTCCACCCACTGCTCCGAGGGAACTTGCGGCTTCTCCTTGGAGATTACTGACCACAACCTCTCCTTGATGAGCAACATCTCCATTTTAAACTTCCAAGTGTGGTAGTTTACGCTGGTCAGTCTGGGAAGGGCGTAGCGCTGGTCCGCCATCTTGCCGGAACTTTTCACCAATCGTCCGGCTGCAACTTTTCCTCAGCTTCCGCGCGACCGAACTCCTCTTCCGCTGCGTTCCTGGGCACAAAACCTGTTGGCCGGATTAGCAGAGTACCGACGGCAGCAGGGAACGCGAAAAGGAGGGACGGATCCGGTTAACTTTGTCGGAAAATAAAATACGCGCGAGTAACAACAAAACGTGTCTTTATTGTTGCGAAGCTGGCTTAGAACTAACTGTGTGTGACGTGTCACCTTTTCTCTTGAACGGCGGCGCCGTTGTGCGCAGGGTTGCATCCGCGCACGTCACCTCCAATAGGGTGGCTCAACAATATTTTGATACAAAATATTTTTTCAGGGAGGGATCTTCCAACAAAACGATACATTCGAAAACTTATTTTTATTTTTCAATGTTGTTTTAAAAAGCAAAGTTTTTTTTTCTTTTTCTCATCCATTTTGTCATTACTTTTATATTATCAATGAAATTATCGTATAAATAAATCAAATAAAAAATCAGGATTTTTTTATCTTTTACCATTCCCAGTTAATTTTTTAAATTCTGCTTAGAATTTGATACTGAGTCGATATGTATAAACGAGGTTATGTTTAGGTTGGGTTATCCCAAAAAAAAATATGATTGAAATTTGTCTCTTCAGAAACAATTATAACCCTGATCAAATGAATAGAAGACAATTCCTCTTTTTACTACAAAACCATATGTTACATGCAAACGAAACAAAACTCACCAGCAACCGCGTCAGCACCAGCTCCCTAAGCTCCCGCAGCCGAAACTTCCGCACAAACGTCAAATCCGTCACCCGAAAGCACCCATTAAGGTTGAGATAGCGCAGCCGCTTCAGGTTCTGAATCGAAAACGTCATCCGCAGGTCCCAGATTGCGATCGCACACTCGGGCAGGTCGATCCCGGTGAGGCCGGCGTCGGAAACCTTCGAAAAAAATAGGTTAGGTTTCGTTCAAGGTTAGGGTGATTGCAGTACCTTTGCACAGCAGTCCACGTTCAGCTCTTGCAGACCTGCCAGGTGGTAGAAAATGTACTGAATCGAACGATCGTTGATGCAGTTGGAACAACCTCCTAGATCGAGCACGGCAAGGTTGTTCAGGTCGAACGCGATCTTCGTGAAGACCACTTCTCCGATGTTGGTTAGCAGACCCATGTAGAGCTTTCGGAGGCGTTTACGGTTGTGGGTTAGAATGCCCTCCAGAACTCCACAGTCGGAGATGCGTTCGCAGTTGGTGAGGTCGATGTGCTTGAGACGGGTTAGCTTCTTGATTGAGCCAATTCCGTAGTCCGAGATCATCCAGCAACGGTTAAGGATGAGGGTTTCTAGCAGTGGCATGCTGTTGGAGATTTGCATTAGAGCGGTGTCGTGCACTTCGAGTGACCTGGTGAGATCGAGATAGGTTAGGTTGGTTTGGAGTTGGAACAGATCCATGATGCCGGCTTCCGTTTGCGGGATGCGATCGTTGATCATCAGCGACAAGCTTTTTAGACGGAGTCCCTTGATGTCCGCGAGGTGGCGCAGAAACAAATTGTCTACTGGCGTGTCGCCAATGTAAAAGTGCTTGATCGCGTGCTGGCGCTGCTCCAAGAAACGCAAAACGTGTCCCAACATGCGAAAACGCTGCCCAGCTTCGATACCCTTGAAGCAGTTGGACACATTTAGCGAGTCGAGTTTGGGCGCCATTCCGACAATGAAATCGAAATGATGCTCCTCTAGTTTGTTGTTGCCCGCCAGACTTATGTGAGTCAACGCCGGTAGCGTTGGGATGTACATTACGGTAAGGTTCTCCAGGACCTTCCACGAGCGGAACAGGTCCGGACAGTTCTCGATCGCGAGACGCTTTAGGCGGAACGTATATCGGAGGATCGACAGCAGCTTTTGCTTCCAAATGATGCAATTATCGAAGGACAACTCTTCCATAGATTCGCCCAGTTCAGCCCAAAAATCACTTCGATTGCCAAAAGCGATCTTCGTTAGCTTGATGTTTGGAAAGTACCGGAATGCCGTGAGAAAGGTCCGAACAGGCTCGACATTGTCCTCAAACTCTATGTTGTCAATGTGCAGCACGGACGATCTCATAAAGAACGGATGCTTCAAGCCTTCGTAGAACCCTCTGCAAGCCTGCGCCATGGCATGTCTGTCAGCGTGGTTCAAGAACTGCATCAGGTAGACCATCACCTAACGAAACCAAAATATCCGTTACAAAACAAGCTCCTTTGTCTCGATTTGAACTTACCTCGTACGGCAGATCCTCAAAGAACGGTTCAAAGTGAAAAACAAACTGATCATCGTACCGCACATACAATGTATGCTCAAGCGGTTCCCAGTCCCGCGTTGGGTTCGGACTCATCCTTATGGCGTCGCGAGAGCTTTGTTGATCAACAACCACCGCGGCGGCACCGGTGCCAACAAAAAAGACGATCTTTGCGCAATGCAAGTTGGCAGTCAACTGATCGAGGACGTTCAACAACAACTAGCAGGTCGTGAGCACGGTTTCACACGGCGCTCGTGTTTCACGAACAGCGCGATCGCGATCGTCTCCAGATTGCGGGGCACTCTGCAAAACCTTGATCGCCAGTCGCTTGCGAAAGGCGCAGTCAGTTTAGTACGAGCCATCGAGCAACAAAGATGGGCGACTATCCCCGGTCCAACTCGAGCATCAAGCGGTTGAAGGAAAAGGCGGACATTGCGGACTTTATCTTGAAGCCACTCGATGAGGACGACGATGGACCGACTCCGTCCATGAAGGTGAAGAAGGCGATCAGGTCGCGGAGGAGAGCGACGCGGAACAGGACGGCGGTGGACTTGAGCGATCCGAGGAATTGTTTTGTGAAACCGTCAGGATCGTTGATTCCCATACCCATTTCAGAGCTGAAGCCAAAGCATGCGTTTCCCAAGGATCCCGAGGCAGAGAGCTTGCTGGGCGAAAAGAGAGTTAGTATTATTAGTTCGTTCGAAACGGTCAAGTGGAACTTTGACAAGGGTGAACCGGAGGCGGAGGTCGAGCCACCACCATGGATGGAACCTTTCAGTTGCGATGGAATGTTCGAAGCGAGGTATGATCTCCTACCGATGGAGTTGATATTGATCATATTTAAGCAGATTACCGTAAGTGACCGCATGGCGGCTGGGGAGACGTGCAGACGGTGGATGGAGGCGTCCTACTATTACGAGCCATTCCTGAACCAAACATACTACCACTTTGATCGTTCGGACTGTGGCGATCAAGTGGCTCCGTTCAAGTACTTTAGCGAAGGTTTCCGATACTATCCCAGGCTGGTGTTTACACAGGTAGACTTTAACAAGCACAGTGACTTCTGGTTCAATCACGGCCTTGGCATCACGGAACTTACGCTGCGATCGTGCAAGATCAGGAAGAAGAAGTTCCTTTCAATAATGCGGAACCTGCTGAATTTGCGCAAACTTGAGTTAATGCAGTGTGATGAGCTGTTCAAAAACTGGAACATCGAGTACAACCACCAGGAACCAATGTTCCCATTTTTCATGTTCTGTCTGAAGCATCTGTCCCTCTCCGGATGTGACTACTTCAACGAGTACCACTTTGAGCGATTCATAACCATGGCGCCGAACCTGTCCTCGATCGACGTCTCCAACTGTTTCATCAACCTGTACCTCTCCAAACGCATCACCATGCTCGATCGCGTCATGAAGCTGATCAACCGCAACCGGTACCTCATGAAATCCCTCAACCTTGCGGACACCCCCTGCGTGGACGACTTCATCTGGCACTGCCTCTGCGAACTGGAATCTCTACAGCTCACCCACTTTACGATAGCGTACAGTGATCGCGTACCCCTCAAAGACCCCGGAATTCTGCGGTTCTTCGGCCTTCAAACCGACCTCACCTACCTCAACCTCACCTCCTCGATCGGACTAAGCGACGAATGTCTGCAAAAGATCATCACCAGCTGTCCCCGGTTGCACACGCTGCTTATCCGACGCTGCTGGTTGATCAGCGACGAGGGAGTTGGCGCCACGACACTGACAAAGGAAGGAGTGGAAATTGTGCGGCGGCCCATGCACACCCTGGAACACCTGCGCGTGCTGGACATCTCCAACTGCGAGCGCATCAGCGACTTTTCCATCCAAACGTACATCATCGGGAAGCGACCCCGCGAGATGAACGAACTCCAGCTGTGCATGCTGAACAACCTGTCCGAGTCCAGCATCTACTACATCGCGGTCACCTTCAAGAATATCCAAGTTCTAAACCTGGACAGCTCGGCCAACGCCATCACCGACAACTCGCTGCAGTACATCATGTGCTACCTGACCGAACTGCGGGACCTCAACATTGTCGCGTGCACCAAGGTAAGCCCAGCGCGATCGCGCCCCTTCATCATTGCCATGATCACCCTTAAAACAAACAAACAAACAAAACATTACACAATCCACGATCAATCACTTCCACGTCGCGATCGCGTAATTTGGCACGGTCTCAACCCGTCCGTCGCGACGCTTCCTCGTCGTCTTTCGCGTGTGATTTAGGGGAGTCGAATTAAGCGCATCACACGATCACGATCGCATTCGCGACCAGGTCCATAATTAGTCGTCTTCCTGATCTCAGTGCAAGTTCGCTACCGCGCGCGAAACGGTCGTCAAATGAAGCTGCTGAAGCTAGAACCGGACTTTGGCAATCTTCCAACGGAGGTGAGTCCGCGGAAGGTGATCGTAGCCTCATTTCCCTTACCAACGGTTTCTTTTCCACGTGCAGCTGTTGGTGCAGATCTTCAAGTACTTGTGTGTGAGCGATCGCGGTGCCGCCAGCTACACCTGCTGGAAATGGTACGAAGCGTCCAAGTACCTTGGGTTCGCCCGCCAGATGTGTCTGCACCTGGTTGGGGTGGAGTTTGACGACTGTAAGCCGCCGGTAGCGGACCTGCTGATGAGTCCGCACGTGTATCCGGTGCTCAAGCTGACCCGCGTACGCATGCAGCAGTCCGTCTACAGCCAGTTTTGGCTGGACTTTGGGCCGGCCGTATACGAGATCACCTTTGAGAAGTGCATGATTTGGCGGGAGCGGATTATCGCTGTGTTTAAGCACTTGAAAAATTTGCGGACAGCACGGTTTGTGGAGTGTGACTTGCTGAGAGATGACCTGTTCAAGGATTGGAAGTTTTTCGAGAACGGGCTGATGGACCTTCGGTTTCATAGTATTGTTACGTTGAGCCTGGCTAAGAATAACTTTACGGAGCTGCAGTTCGGAGCGATCGTGGAGATGATGCCGAACTTGACTTCGCTGAACTTGTCCAACTGCTTCAGCTACGTTGATTCGGTCAGCAAGACTCACATGCTGAACTGCATCCAGAAATTTGTTGAGGAGAGACAGAGCAAGCTGAAGAGTTTGAACTTGAGTGGAATATCTGTGGATGATCTTTTCCTAGCAGGGCTCAACAAATGCCAAGATCTTCGACTGCAAAGTTTGAGCCTGACCTACTTGGAGAAGATGCCTCATCGTAGTCCGGCTATCGTAACTCTGCTGCGCCAGCAAACCGACATGGAATACCTGGACCTCTCCCAATCAATTGGTATTACGGACTTTTGCCTCGATCAGATCGTCCGCAACATGGTCAAGATAAGGGAACTCAACCTATCCGGCTGTTGGGGCATCTGTGACTACGGTGTTTCCCAAGTCTTCAAGCTACAACATCTGGAGAAGCTGCACTTGTCCAAGTGTCGAATCACGAAGCAAGCAATCATGGAAGGTTCCGGCAGCAAATACCGGAAGAACCTTAAGGAGTTCTACCTTGAACAAATTGCAACGTTGGACGAAGAGTGCATCGTACGGGTGGGCGCCAACTTTGACAATCTGACTGTGCTCAACATTGGCGGTTCTTCGTCCTGCATGACGGACTGGTCGGCGCAGTACATCTTCCGGAATTTAAGCGCCCTGCGGGATATGAACATCGAGCGAAGTACCAAGGTAAGGTTATGTCAGATTTTCCTCCCCTAATTGTTCGTCTGGTACTTAAGCCACCACGATCTGTACTCTCGAGTGCATTCTTTACCGCGATCGCGATCGATCAGAACAGTATTGTAGCCACCAATAAGTGTTCCATGATGCGATCGAGGTGTCCGGGGTCGGACTTCGCCCTGCTACCAACTGAAGTAAGTCATGGCCGAACTCTTCAACGTGGCCCCGCAAGCTCTAACTGATCTACCCTTCCCCGCGCGTCCAGCTATTGGTGAAGATCTTCAAGTACCTCCCGCAGGCCGATCGCACCTCGGCGGGTTTTACCTGTTGGCACTGGTACGAGGCGTCCACGTATCTAGGATTCGCCCAGGAACGGTGTCTACACTTGGTGGGCGTCGAGTTCGATGACTTTAAACCGCCAGTCTCGGAGCTGCTGCTGAGTTACCATTGCTATCCGGTGATCAAGCTGACGCGGGTCAAACTAAACGTGTACAGCAAGTTTTGGGGGATTTTTGGGGAGTTTATACGGGATATAACGTTTGAAAAGTGTATGATCTGGAGGGAGCGGATTATTTCGGTGTTCAAGTTCATGCCAAACTTGCAGGTGGCGCGATTTGTCGAGTGTGACTTGCTGAGGGATGACCTGTTCAAGAACTGGAAGTTCTTCGAGAATGGAGTTGTGAACGTGTACTTTGACAGCGTTCTGCATTTGAGTTTGGCGCGAAATAACTTCAGCGTGTTGCAGTTCAGCACCATGGTCGAGATGATGCCTAACTTGAGGGCGGTAGACTTCTCCAACTGCTTCCGTAACGTCGATGTTACCAAGAAGACGCAGTTGTTGAACTGTATTTTGACGTTCATTCAGCATCGGCAGAACGATTTGAAGGAGCTGAACTTGATCGGCGCTCCGGTAGACGATATCTTCCTACGAGGCATGGTGAACGCTAGAGGATTGTCCCTGGAAAGCTTTAGCTTGACCTACTTGGAGAAACTGCCTCAGCGAAAGCCAGCGATCATCGATCTTCTCCGGGAACAAAACGAGATTCGAACGCTTGATCTTTCACTATCAGCGGGCATCACCGACTACTGTTTAGAACAGGTCGTACGGAACATGCCCGGATTAACTGTGCTAAAGATCGCCGGATGTAGTGGAGTCTCGGATTACGGGATCATGCAGATTTTCAAGCTTCGTCAGCTGAACGTTCTGGATCTATCCAAGTGTCGCTTTACAAAGCGCGCGATCACCGACGGTACCAACGACAATAACAAACCCCCGTTGAACGAACTCGTTCTAGAACTGCTGAATCCCCTCGATGACGAGTGCATCATCAAGATCGGATCCAGCTTTAAAAATCTAACTGTTTTGAGCATGGCAGGGTCAGCGTCCAACATGACAGACTGCGCCCTTCAGCACATCTTCCTTCATCTCACAAGTCTCGAACATTTTAACCTAGAGAGAAGTACCAAGGTCGGCAACCTCCCAATCACCCAAGTTACCCTCGATCACCCAACTACAATCTTCTTCCCACAGCTCACGGACGCCGGCTTTACCGGCATCGACCTGCCCCAGAAGACGTTCGCCATCTGGGACATCGCGGAGACGTTCTCGATCGACCGGCTCCGGAAGCTGCGCATCCTGAAGGTTTCCGGCTGCTACAAGATCACCGATTTTGCCCTGCGGTACTCGTTCCGCTTCATGGAACTGAAGGAGCTCAGCCTATCCCGGTGTCACCAGGTAGGAGCGCGATCGCAATCGTGGGTCACTGAACCCAACTAACTCTGAGCTTCTACCTTCCGCAGATTACCAAGCAAGGCATGGAAAAGCTCGTGACGAGCTGTCCGGCGCTGGAGTACCTGGACCTGAGCGAGTGTCCCCAGATCAACGACTACTGCGTGGAGTTGATAGCGCAGAACTTGAAACGGCTCAGCACGCTCAAGCTGGCCAACTGTCCGCTGGTGAGCGACGTGGCGTTGGGATTTTTGGCGCAGTATTGCAAGAATTTGAAGGTACGTGCGGTGGTCTTTGGGTCGAGTTTGAGTTGGGAATAATGTTGTTCCTGGTCGTTTCAGTACCTGTACGTGCGAGGATGTCACAAACTGCCCCCGGATATTATGGAGCGTTTGGCGAAGATCACCACACTCAGACAGGTGTACAAATCTTGAGTTGGGAAAAAAGGTTTTGCTTTGTTCTGTAAAATTAAATTTGATACAAATAAAAACCTGATAATCTACCTAAAAATAATTTTATTCTATCACAATGTCCGTATTTTTCAAAAAGTGTCGAAACAGCGACATCTAACGGAAAAATGAGTCTATTGATCCCGGAAGTATGCAACCCCACCAAACACAGCGTAACCTCAAAAATAGGCGTGGCGCCAACGCGCAAACTGTTTGTACACAACGACCGAACAGAAGATCGTTGATCTTGGCACGCGTTAGTTCGTGCGAAAACAAAGACGCATTCGTATCTTCGAAACTTCGGGATATTTTTACCTATCGATCGCGATGATCAAGTTATGCCATTGTACCTTTTGCCACCAACCGAGAAGGATCGTTCGCGCGATAGCTCTCCGTTGAAGGAAAGAAGGATCGTTTAGGCATACACCGTTTATTTACAGCGGCACGATGATGGACTTTTTCATAGCCAACAATCACTTGGAGAAACCCAAGGAGGAGGAACCTGCGCCCGAACCGGAAACCACCGGCTTCCACGACCTTCCGATGGAGGTGAGTAAAGAAAACTGCGTCGCAGAATGTTGTACTCACCATTGTACTTTTAGCTGCTGTTGAAGATCATGAAGATGGTCAGCTTGGACGATCGCGTCGCCGCCGGGCAGACCTGTCGCCGATGGTTGGAGGCGTCGCACTACTACACCCCGTTCAACGAGAAGCTGGTGTTTCGCTTCTCGAACATTAACTTTTGCGACAATGAGCCACCGATCAAGAACTTTATACAGGCGTTCCGCATCTTTCCGAGGATCGAGTTGAGCTCGGTGACGTTCTACGGGAACAGTGACTTTTGGCCGGATTTTGGGGAGTTTGTGCTCGAGTTGAGCTTCCGGAACTGCCTAATTCGGGACACGGAGTTGGCGTGGGCGTTGCAGCACGTGCCAAACCTGCGCAAGCTGCGGATCGAGTCGTGCGATGAGCTGTTCCGGATGTGGCAGTTCGACAAACAGTTCCACTGCTGTCAGTCGAACTTTGTGTTGGAGAAGCTGTTGGATGTCTCGGTGGCGAATAACGACTTTATGGATGAGAAACACTTCAACTGGATCATGACGATCGCGCCGAACATGGCCCATCTCGACATTTCCAACTGTTTCAAGATGGTTACAGCGGTACGGAGAGTCGCGATGGTTGAGCACATCATGCGGTTCATCAACAATCGTAGGTTTCAGCTGGAAACGCTCAAGTTTAGTGGTACCTTGTCGATCGACGACATCTGCTTGAGCACGTTGGCCATGCTGGACGGACTATGTCTGGAGAGCCTCAGCCTGACGTTCTGCGACAAAATACCCCCGGCGATCATCGATCTGCTGAGACGGCAACCCGAGCTGAAGATAACCCCCGCCCTGCAATTCAAAGTTGGTAAAGTGAAGAAAACCATCCAAACGCCCGGCTTCATCAGCTTCCTCACCAGTCAACCCAACCTGGTCCACCTCGATCTTTCCTCTTCCCTCGGAGTGACCGACGAAGTCATGGAACTTATCACTACCACCCTAACGAAGCTAAAAACGCTCAAACTACGCCGCTGTATTCTCATCACCGACGAGGGGATCATGGAAATTGTCAAGCTAGAACGCCTCGAAGTTCTTGACCTGTCCAACTGCGAACGAATCTCCGACCGGGCCATGTTCAACGGCGTGATCGGTCGCAGAATGAAGAATCTCCAAGAACTTTACCTGTGTGAACTGCCCAGCCTAAGTGACTACTCGCTCATCCAGGTTACGCTCAACTTTGACAAAATTCAAATCCTTGATCTCAGCAGTTCTCCGAACGCCGCGACGGACGCCACCCTGCAGTACATCAACTTCTACCTGCTACACCTGCGCAAGCTGATTCTGTACTGTTGCACGAAGGTGACGGACGCTGGCCTGACGGGAATCGACCTGCCGTACAACCCGCTCGAGATATGGGACATTTCCGAGTCGTTCGCGATCGATCGCATCTTCAAGCTACGCACGCTGGTCCTCACCGGGTGCTACAAGATCACCGATCTTGCCCTGCAGAAAGGGTTCAGCTTTGGCGAGCTGAAGGAACTGCACCTGGCGCGGTGCTCGATGGTGAGTGACCTTCATCTGCGATCATTTCCTAGTTGCAAGTAGAGTTGACCTCTACAATTCCTTTCCATGGACGTGTTCACCCCGCGAACCACTCTGCTTCGACATTGATCGAGTTCAAAACCCCCATCTACTACTCCACAGCTCACCGAGGCCGGCATCGAGGCGCTCGTCACCAACAACAAGTCCATCGAGTACCTGGACCTCAGCGAGTGCCCCAACGTGAACGACCACTGCATCGACCTGATAACGGCCAATCTGAAGCGGCTCAAAACGCTCAAGGTCAACAAGTGCCCCATGCTGACGGACGACAGTCTGTACTTTGTCAGCGTCAACTGCCACTACCTGAAGGTATCGTATTCGTCAGATTTGGATGGGCTAACAGGGTAACCCTTTTAATGGCGTAAAGTTTCATTACAGCACATTTCGCTAGCCGGATGCTTCAAGCTGAACCGGGTCGAGGAGCGGCTACAGGCGGCGATCCCCACGCTCAAGACGATCAACAACAAGTAGTCGTAGTAGGCGTCTTGCTCTTTTTTTGTTTTTGTGATGTCCTATGAATAGAAGTTTCTAAATATAACCCCCCCAGGCGTGTGTCTCTGTCGTCGATATCACAGTCACAACAAATACCGATCGGGCGTGATGCAACGTGATCGCGTCACATCATCGGCGATCGAAAGTGTGCCAAGTTTGTGGTCGCGTACTCAACTTTCACGTTCAATGACCAACGTGGGTTTGTTGACAAACAACGACGCCATGATCGGTTTTTGGACAAACACAAAATTCAAGATGGCGCCTTCGGCGCGGCGATCGCGATCGCGAGTTTCCGCGAGTATTTTTATTCCTTGTTTGGTGGTTACAGCGGTCGGACGGGTATCTTAAAGGGTTGTTGTGCAAGATGGAGATGATGATGGAGAGTTACTTTAATCTGCATTACTATGGGTATGGAATGGGTGAGCTGGGGTTTGATTCGGACGACGAAGATATGGAAGAAGAAGAGGAGAAGATCGTGGAACCGGTGAAGGAAGAGGTCGAGAATCGAGAGTTTCCGTTCGACGACGATGTGTTTCAATACATCGCGAAAGCTCCGCGGGCTCGAGTTGGTTGGGACAACCTTCCAATGGAGGTAAGGAGGTAATGTTTGGATGACCCTCGGGCTCATGAACTCTCTCTTTCAGGTACTGATCCACGTCTTCACGTTCATCCGACCGAGTGATCGTAACTCGGCGGCCCTTACGTGTCGTCGTTGGTTTGAGGCCCTGCGTCATCCGCAGTTCCTGAACGCGACTTGCTTTCATTTCGAGCGGATCGAGGTCTGCGACAGCAAGTCTCCGATCCAGATCTTCCTGGACAGCTTTCGGCACTTTACCAACATCAAGCTGACGCGGGTTCAGTTCAGCGGCCAAACGGCGTTCTGGGACTTCTTCGGAGTGTACATCCGCGAGATAACGTTCGACAACTGCGCACTAACCAAGCCAAAACTCTGCAACATCGTGGGCTGCCTGCCAAATTTAGAACGTCTCAATTTGATCGACTGTGACGAGCTGTTCAAGAGCTGGCACCCGGTAGACTTTCAAGACATGATCCTCTGCAAGCGCCTTATCCACCTCGGTCTACGCAAGTGTAGTGCCTTCAACGAGGAGCACCTCAACTACCTGATCGCAATGGCCCCACGCATATCGTCCCTCGAGATCTCCAAGTGCCTCAAGGAGCTCGACCCAAACCAGCGCGTCCAAATTCTGTCCCACATTCTGCGCATCCTAAAAATCTACAAGCACCAGATGAAGTCGGTCAACTTTAGCTACACCATGTACGATGACCTGTTTCTCAAACAATTCGCCGAGATTGAGAGCATGTCCCTGAGCACCATCAGCCTGTCCTTCTTCGCACGAGCCCCCATCAAAGACCCCGGCATCATCGACGTTCTCCGGAAGCACACCAACTTGATCCACCTAGATCTAACTTCCTTCCTAAACCTCACCGACTTTGCCCTGATCGAGATAGCCGACTCCATGCCCCTGTTGAAGACCCTCAAGCTCAACGGTTGCTGGCTCCTGACGGACTTTGGAATTGGCGAAATCCGAAGGCTCCGCAAGCTGACGATCCTGGACCTGTCGGATTGCGATCGCATCACCGACGAAGGTTTCATGAAGGCGATCATCGACAAAGGCCGGACTAACATGAGGGAGCTACACCTGAGTATGCTGCCCGGGATTTCCGAGGGTATGATACTGAAGATCTGTCTGACACTGGTGAATCTGACCGTGGTGGACTTTTGCGGGTCGAACTGTGTGAACGATACCTCGATTCAGTACATGTTTTCCTACTTGAGGATGCTGCGGGTCTTGCGGTTGAACGGGTGTGTTAAGGTAAGTACACAGAAAAAAATAATGTAAATTTGGAAGCTGTAATTTTGGAAGGTTGAATATTACCTCTTTTATGATGTAATTTTACCTCAATTTAGACTGAAAAAGTGACATTACACCAGAAAAGTGGTAAAATTACACATTTCCACAGGTAACATTACACATTTTTTCTGACATAAAAGATGTACCCCTTTCCAGATGTAATATTACCGTGATTTTTTTTTCTGTGTAGGGTAGCGAAGTTTGATACTCAATCTTTTTTTTAATTAAATTATTAAATTATTAAATTATTAAATTATTAAATTATTAAATTATTAAATTATTAAATTATTAAATTATTAAATTATTAAATTATTAAATTATTAAATTATTAAATTATTAAATTATTAAATTATTAAATTATTAAATTATTAAATTATTAAATTATTAAATTATTAAATTATTAAATTATTAAATTATTAAATTATTAAATTATTAAATTATTAAATTATTAAATTATTAAATTATTAAATTATTAAATTATTAAATTATTAAATTATTAAATTATTAAATTATTAAATTATTTAATCAAATGATTTCCAAATTTCCTCACAGATCTCCGACGCGGGCCTGACCGGCATCGACCTCGAGCGGCCCGCCATCGAGATCTGGAACGAGCAGCAAACCTTCTCGCTGGACATGCTCCAGGGCCTCCAGGAACTGCAAATTTCCGGCTGCTTCAAGGTCACGGACCTGGCCCTCACAACCTGCTTCAAGCTTGTCGAACTGCGCGAAATCAACCTGTCGCACTGCGTTAATGTGGGTTATTTTTTTTCTTCTTGTGTTTCTACTCAAAGATTTTCCACTTCACAGATCACCGACAAAGGCATCGAAGCCATGGTCCTGAACTGTCCCTCGCTGGAAGTGATGGATCTGAGCGATTGCCACCTGCTCAACGATCGTGCCATCGAACTAATCAGCAAACATCTAATTAGGTTAAAGGGTTTGAAGCTGTTGCGACTGCCGTTGCTCACTGCCGAAAGTATCTACGCGATTTTGACCAATTGCAAGCTGCTGAAGAACATTAATCTGAGGGGGTGTCACAAACTGCCACGAGACACGACCACGCTGCTGGGGAAGCTAAAGTCGCTGCGAAATTTGCCAAAGTATTGAACGGAATTCTGGGTGTTAACGATTGTGCGTTGCGAGAGTTGTGCCCGTCCTGTTACTGTCCCGTAGTTTTTATTTTTTTGAAGCTTGTCACTAATCATTTCTATTATTTCTATTCCAGATATTTTTTATAAAGAGAAATATTTAAATAAACGACTATTATACAATTCGAAGCAAATTTTTGTCCTCTTGGGTTTATTTTTAAAAAGGTCCTTAGCACAAGTAAGGAACCCATACGAGCGGAGTACATTTTCCACACACTGAAGGACTTTTACTGACTGATAACATGACTGTTCCAACAAAAGCAATAAACGCAAAATTAAATTTAGATTTTTTTTATGACTTGATTGAACATGATCTGCAAAGTTATCGAGGTTTTTAAGCGAAGATGGCGTTCGAATGGTGAACGCCCGAAATGTCAAAATCACGCAGTAGCACCAACATCAGAAAAAAATGTAGCTGTCATGCCATGGCACACTTTTTCCGTAATATTGATACCACTGCGTGATTTTGACATTTCGGGCGTTCACCATTCGAACGCCATCTTCGCTTAAAAACCTGGATAGTTATTGAGAATGTAAAGACTCAACCGACGACGACTCAACTCTCTGGTTGTCAATAACAACGGGAGCCATCGAGACAGATAGAATAAGAATTCAAAAGCCAATTCGATATGAATATCTATGAAAAGCATGATCATCATTTTGAGACCATATCGACAAAAATAAAGTAATTCCGTTAGAATTAAAATCAGAAGGACCATCAAGATAGTGAAAAGTTGACATAAAGAGGAATGGAGAAAAGAAAGCATCGATGTAGGTATGAAGTTTGAAGAACTTAAGAAATCATCTACAGACGGAGGAATACAGCGAGAGAGAGAACAAAGATTGACAATCAGTGAGCCCACTGTGGATAATAAAGACAAGTAAAGTCACATACCTGATGACGGTCACTGCTGAAACTTTGCATCAACTTCGACGTCCTCGGAGTTGCTGCTTTTTCTCTTTTTTGACGTCGCTCCACCTTCGGCTGGTGGAGATTTTGGAGGCTTGATCTTTCTTTTTCTATCTCGCACAATTTTGCCTGTATTTGGCGTGTTAGATCCATCATTTGCTATTGTTTGAAATAGTATTTTAAATTGCTTTACCAGCCGGCTGGTACTAGCCTCCTTTAGCATTAGCATTATGATCGTTAACCTCGTTCCGGGTTCTGTTCGATCGGTTGGAAAAAGAACGATCACAATTTTCGAAATTGCAATACAATCCGATATTGCTGCATTTGGTTCTAGTTAACATCAAAAACTCCATAACAAACTTCGCACTGTTGAATTTTTCTGTCTTAATGCTAAAACTGTAGCTTTCAGCATTCGGCCGCTGATATGAACCGGCTGACGCAGCAGCAGCTGGGAGTTCTGTAAATCAATGAAGAATGCAATGAGAGCGGATAAAATCTGGGAGCAATAGTTACAAATTTACCTCCTCTTGCAAATCAAGCATAATCATTGTCATAACCGAACAAACTTTCTCCTCGAGATGTCCCACCACCTCCATAGCCAATAAGGATTTCCAGGCCCATTGAAAACAATATATTTTAACCCAAAAATGACGAACTTCTCGTCACAGTGTCCTGATGCAAACAATGATCGAGCTCGAGCTGTCACAGCCCTGGGAAGTATGATGCTTGATTTGCAAGAGGTGGTAAATTTGTAACTGTTGCTCCCAGATTTTATCCGCTCTCGTTGCTTTTATTCTTCATTGATTTACAGAACTCCCAGCTGCTGCTGCGTCAGCCGGTCCGTATCAGCAGCCGAAAGCTGAAAGCACATTGCGAAGTTTGTGAAGAAGTTTTAGATGGTAACTAGAACCAAATGCAGCAATATCGGATTTTATTGCAATTTCGAAAATTGTGATCGTTCTTTTCCCAGCTGATCGAACAGAACCTGACACAAGGTTAAAGATCATACTGCTAATGCTAAAACCGGCTGGTGAAGCAATTTAAAATACAATTTCAAATAATAGAAAATTATGGAAAGAGAAAGATCAAGCCTCGTCGACGCTCTAATTGCGAAATTGGCAATTTCGCCCGAATCTCCATTAGCAACAATTCCGCATGAATCTCCCCGAACCGATGGTGGAGCAACTTCAAAAAAGAGAAAAAGCAGCTACTCCGAGAGGACGTCGAAGTCACAAGCAAAGTCAAGAAGTTAACGATGTCTTTGAATATGTTACACACATCAACGACGCACACTATCTAGAATCGACATCGTCGTCCGTAGAAGACGGTGTAGACGAACCTACCGTTATTGATGACGACAGAGCGAAAGTTCGTAATCGCGTGCACTCGGCGTGACGCTCTAGATACTAGAATCTTACGTCCCGAACAGAGATGAAGTTTCATAATCAACATTGAATCCTTTAAAAAAAAATGCAGTCATCAAACCCAACACCACGCAAAAACACAAACACAGAAAATTCATTCAACAAATTTATTCCACTAATTACAAATTCGTCACCCGAACTGCTGCTACTCCTGCACGATTACCTGCTTCAGCAAATCTTTCTTCTGCTCAAAGTAATCCCGGAACCACAAAATGTGCTCCCGCTTCTCGTGCGCACTGATAAAGTAATTCTTCGACAGCCCCACACAAACAAGCTCCATAAAGTGCCGGATGGGGCCCCGCTTCGGACACCACGGTTCCAGGTGGTCCTCGAGGAAGATGTGCTCGGTGAAGGACACCTTCGCCTCCTCGTCCAAGCCCTGCTCGTTGTTGATGGGGAATCGCCACAGTTTGCCCTGCTCCGTCCAGAGGGCCATCTTTTGGAAGTGGTTGGCCGGCGGATGGGTGACCGCGAGGCGGAGTTCTCGCTCGTGCAGGGCGTTCCAGGTCTTGAGGACGTCCGGACTTTCGCGCAACAGCGACGGATCGGTGAAAATGCCCAGCGGTTCTCCGTCGAACAACTTGACGCTGGCTCCGGTTGGAGGCGGTACAAGTGCCGTTAGCGGAGCTCGTTTTCGCTCGCGAGGTTCCCTCGCGTAATCTCCCCGATGTTCCTTCGAAGCCTTCTTTTCGATCGACTTCCTCACGACGTTGCTCCGGGTTAGCTTGACCTCCTCCTTGGCCGCGCCCTCCCGATCGACCTGCATGCCGGTGATGACGTCGCTCAGACTGGACCCCTCCCCGCTTCCCCCGAGCAACTTGGCCAGCAGTTCCGCCTCCGTTTGCTTGGCATCTCCGCCCAGCGAGCTCGCGACCTTCTTCGTTGCCTTCAGCAAATCCTTTGGCCGTTCATCGTCCGAGTCCGACTCCGAATCGGAATCCTCCTTCTTGGCCTTCTTACTGCCTCCCTTCTTCTGACCCGCAGGTTGAGCCAGCTGGACCTTCTTCACCAGCTGGACCTCGTTGCCGGTGTTCATCATCGACAGCAGCTCGTTGAGGCGACTCAGGGCGGCGGAAGGAGCGGCCGCGGGTTTCTGGTCATCTTTCGGTTGTTTTGGCTTACGCTGGCCATCGTCGTCCTTGGACGAGTCGGAACAGAAGTTTGCGTTGGCCAGCAGCCGGGCCGTGCTGGAGCTCTTATGTAATCTGAGGAGAGACGGGGATTTCAACGTTAATTTGAGTTAATTGAGAAGTAATTTTATTATACGAACCTGCTAATGTTTGAACGAACTAAATGAAACATTTTTCACTGATTTTAGTGCTGTTTTTCACATAAAATACTAAACTTTTTGCACAAAACAGCACCCACTTCGCTCGTGGTTTTGTTTATTTACATGCGGTGAAATTTTCTAAACTGACGTCTGTCATAAACGCACGACGCGTGATTTTAGCCAGTGCACGTGTAATGAAGATTACTCAACTATTTGGTAAATTTTAGTGGCTCGTTTTTTTTTGTTTTCTAATTTAAAAAAATATTTTTATGAAAAAAGTTTTTTTTTAAATAAAACCCTGAATAATTTAAAAACAGTAAAACCTGGTAAAACGAATAATTTTTGACTTTTTTCTATTTTAAAAATTTGTAGATTAAAAAAAATTAGAAACATTTTTTTTATGTCTTTTGATTTTTTTTTAGTTTTAGATTTCTTTTAAATAATAGATTTAAAAAAATTGAAGTTTTGGAAAGTTGTGTTGTTTTGCAAAACATTTATTATTACAATGCAAATTTAAAAGTTTTGGAAGCTTTTAAAATGTTTGGACTTTTAAAATTCAATTTAAGAATATAAGAATTTATCCTTGGGCCTTGCCAGGGGAGTATTATATAAATCGTTATAGTACTCATTTTGTCAAGGGGTATGGATAGATCCGTCATGGTAATGAAATTGAGGGTTTAATTGTATTGTTCCAAATACTGTTAAAACTTCCATTTTATTAACACAATGGATATCGTTCCATGCTGAAGAGAACCCGCTTTGCCGCAGCACCAAGGCTTATCGATGTCTTTTGGCTTAACCTGGCTTAACCATCTGGAAGTCGCGTATTATGGACACTCTTAAAGTGTCCTTACAACCCGGTCACGGGAATTTCTAGCAGAGTTGGCTCTGTTAGAATCCTGCTAGAATGATTCTAGCCGGCCTGTTAGATTTCTGTTAGAATTTTGCTAGAACATTCTGACAGAATGAAATCTGTTAGAATTCTATAAGAATTTTGTGAGAAAATTCTGACAGGGCAAAATCTGTAGAAAATGATGTCATTTCCGCCCAACCGCTTTGTGGCGAATGTGATTTCCGCAATTACCATCTTTTCATTGAACATGTTCAGGCAAGTTCATTTTTTGTAACGTTCTTGCCTTGATTGGAGATGCATTTTCCCCTGCACTACCTAATTCGGTAAGTAAAATGAACTTGAGTAATTTTAATCAATCCAAAACACACAACATTCTGCTTTTTAATTCACAGAAGAATTCGCAGATAGCTGTTTCTCGGAGGCCGGTGAGCGCAGCACCGGAGATGTCGGCGATTCCACACATGGAGCATCCCAGACAACTGCGCAATCGAAAGGTTCCACCACGGAATATTGTTTATCCTCGATTACTTCAAGTCGTCGTGTGTCAACTTCTATGGAATGTGTCCATCCGGAACCGGCACATTAAAACCATGCGAACAAACGTGAGGTGGAATCAAGACCTGCAGAAAGTGTTTGCTCCAATCGCACCAGAAAACGTGAAATAATAAGTGTTTAAGCGAAAAGTGTCTGCTTAAAAATGTGTTGTAAGAGGTGATTTTTGAATAAAGATAAATTTTCAAACAAACTTTTCACCCAAAAAATTCTATCCGTTCTATTCTAACAAAAATCTAGCAGGATTCTAGCAGAAAATTTCTGCCAGCTCGTTCTAGCAAGATTCTAACAGAAATCTAGCAGCTGGCCTGTCAGAACAGTTCTAGCAGCATTCTAGCAGGATTCTAGCAGAACCGGTTGATTTCGCCGGTTCTGCTAGAACCGGTTATTGCATTTGAGCTAGAATTCTTTGAGAATTCTTGCAAAGATCTGGCAGAATGACGGCACAGTTCTAGTAAGAATATTTTCGCTCTGTTAGAACTCTGTAAGAATCCTGTGAGAACGCCGTGACTGGGAACGTGTGTACAATGAATACTAACGCGAATATTCTTACTAGAACTGTGCCGTCATTCTGCCAGATCTTTGCAAGAATTCTCAAAGAATTCTAGCTCAAATGCAATAACCGGTTCTAGCAGAACCGGCGAAATCAACCGGTTCTGCTAGAATCCTGCTAGAATGCTGCTAGAACTGTTCTGACAGGCCAGCTGCTAGATTTCTGTTAGAACCTTGCTAGAACGAGCTGGCAGAAATTTTCTGCTAGAATCCTGCTAGATTTTTGTTAGAATAGAACGGATAGAATTTTTTGGGTGAAAAGTTTGTTTGAAAATTTATCTTTATTCAAAAATCACCTCTTACAACACATTTTTAAGCAGACACTTTTCGCTTAAACACTTATTATTTCATAATTTTCTCACAAAATTCTTATAGAATTCTAACAGATTTCATTCTGTCAGAATGTTCTAGCAAAATTCTAACAGAAATCTAACAGGCCTGCTAGAATCATTCTAGCAGGATTCTAACAGAGCCAACTCTGCTAGAAATTCCCGTGACCGGGTGCTGGTGAGTTAAGCTGGCGTCGAGACCAAGAGGTTCTCCGATAGTGGAAATATCACAAATGTACAACAAACCGCTACATAATGTATTATGTATTATGTGACTTTTCCCCTATCGAATGTGGGAGTTAGGTTAGGACTATAAAAATAGTTTTCCATTCGAATTCCAAATTAAAATTGAAATTGGGTCTTTGAATATTTTTCATTAAGTAATTTTAGGAATTAGTTTAAAGATAACAATAATCAGAATTACATTAGACAGTTAGCGGGGCAAGTAATCCAGCCAGAATAGCTAATTTTCATTCATGTTGAGTACTGTTCTGATTTGTCAAAGTTGCCATAGCATCTCGATCAATCAATAATGAAATGATATCGGACAAAATTCGTTAATCTGTTGAACTAACGGTTCTCGGATTATGTTTGTATCGACCATTGTTGCGAATCGAGGATCTACTGGAGTTTTGACCAGGGGTGCCAGGTTGCCAGATAAATCTGGCATTGCCAGATTTTTTGAGCTCCAATTAGAAAAAAATAATTTTCTATTTCTTCCTCACATTGTTTTATTGAGATATTTTGTTTATTTTGTGAAGCTATAATGTATAAAAAGTAAAAATACACAGTTTTTGAACAAAAAATTACTTATTACTTTGAGAAAAGTGGCTTGCCAGATTTTTCCCAGATTTTTTGCCAGATTTTTTACTCTTCAGACCTGGTAACCCTGGTTTTGACGATCAAATGGAGCCTAACATTTCAAAAGGGCGCATGGGTTTTGTGAGCAGGAGTGTGTCCCTTTCACTTAAATGATAGTTTTCATAAGGTGTGAGAGAGTTACACTCTTGTTCACATGAGTTGTGTGCCCTAATGAAATGGAAGGCACGAAATGGTTGTCTATTTTCTCATTCACGATGCCTGTTTAACTAATTAAATATGAACTGTTCATTTATGTTTATTAGTTTTGGAAGCGGCAAGACAGGTTTAAACTAGGCAAGATAAAGGAATGTTTAGCTTTGTTACTAAAAGTTATGGGGATTTAAGATTAGTGTTATTTCAGAAAGTTTAGTTAAGGTTTTGGCAGAAATGCTTCTAGGTGTAATGTACGACAATACTACTGACGGACGTGACAGGACGGGGACCCCGTTTGGAGGTTTCAACATCAAGATTTGTATTCCATATACAAGTTATTTCATCTTTCGTTTTCCAGAGCGATTCTTAGATTCCATTTAGAGTTAGAATGCATAATAGGGTTTCTTTGTATTTTCTTCCAGGCTTTTTTTGTTTTGATTTTTGTTTGAATAACTACTTTAGAGTTCCTTTATTATGTTTTAAATTTAGATAAACGTAACTGGTCAATCAATCCAAGTTCTTACTACTCACACCTACACTAATTTTCTTTCACCTTCCCCCTCCCGATCCACTATATCTTCCGGTGGTGTTCATTTTGTATGCAATACTAGTTCGGCCACTACCCTTTTTTCCACAAGAAACCGGACTTGGATTGACTTGAGGCCGCGTCCCCCACCTTGCTCCGTAAAACGAAAACGAATTTAAGAATATAAGAATTTATGAATATAAACATCTCGAGATAAGAATTTAAGAATTTAAGAATTAAAGAATTTAAGAATTTAAGAATTTAAGAATTTAAGAATTTAAGAATTTTAGAATTTAAGAATTTAAGAATATGAGAATTTAAGAATTTAAGAATATGAGAATTTAAGAATTTAAGAATTTTTAGAATTAAAGAATTTATAAATTTAAGAATTAGTTTTAGTAATTAATAAATTAAGTAGAGATTTTTTTTTTCATTTCATAATTCCTATTTTTTTTTTTTTTTTTTTTTTTTTTTTGCAGGCCAAGGGTGAAATGATACCTTTTCGGTTGACACCCGGTGAGGAACATCCTGGAAGGAGCGGAACTACACCCGTAGTGCTGTTAGCTGACCTAGACCTTGGTCAAAACAGCTGCTCTGGTTCCTTGCAAGTTACCCATTTTCTTACCTCCACGTTGGCTTGGTTTCGTCATCATGATGACAACACGTGACCTTGCTGGTGGCCTGTGGAAACGAACTCGTAAACCTTTGACCAGCGAGGGTCAGAGTAGAGACGGCCAAAAGAAAGGGATGCGCAATGTGGGAAGGGAAGATTGTAGACGGTATTGTTTTGATTCACAGCATGTTGAGTTAACTGTTGTGGATGTACCTGATACATCGCAATACGGGGTTTCTCTTCTTTCCACTTTCAGCTACTATCTATCTTCTATTTCTTTATTATGTATAACTGATTTTCTAATTCTGCTTCTGTTTACTATCCACCATTTTATTTTGATTGCATGATCTTTCGTTTCACTTATTTTCTTATACTAATGCATCTTTTTGTTTTGTTTTGTTTTGTTTTTGTTTGTTTCCATTTTCATGTCGTGTCTGGGCCTGCGGTTGGAGAACGATTGCACCACGACAACCACTTTGGAGTGATATTATCACACTGGAGACAACAACAACAACATTAGAAACCCTGATGTCACTCAGGTTCACGAAAGTAACTGTATCGATATTTTATAGTGTTTATATTTTACTAACATCCCTTTCTTTGCAGAGCATGGACTACATCATAAAGCGGCAATGTGGGAAAGGGAAGTAATTTGTGATTGTAGAAGGTATTGTTTTGATCCACAGCATGTTGAACGAACTGTTGTGGATGTACCTAGAACATCGCAACTCGGAGTATCTCTTCTTCTTATCTCCAACTACTTTAGTCCTGTTTCACTTATCTGTCAAGTCTCCTCTACTTTATTTGCCAGTTTTAACTGCTATGTGTTTTCCCTAACATCCCCAATCGGCTCCTGAAGTTGTCATTAATGCTATCTAAGCTTATATGATATTATTTATCCTTTATCAGATAGCTTTTTTCATAAATTATTGCCTATATTTTTAATCTACTTCATACAGCTTTTACTCTTCTTTCCTTCAACATACACTTATTCTTTCAGTATCGAACTTTATGTAGTTTGCTTTCCTTTATTGTCTATTGTTCTAATCTACGCCCTTTTCTTCAAAAAAGTAAGGTTTGAGTCCTTACTCAATATATTGAATGATCAAAGTCACACACATAACATTATTGTACTTTTGGTAAACTTTTTAATAACATGCTTAGGTTCAAAACATTGTAACAAAACACCGCGACAGAAGAAATAGCAACAGATAAACACGACTCAACACTAGGAAAGATTTCAGGAGAAAACAATACACAGTAAAATAACAATTAGTTTTTGAATTCAAACTAAAATATATAACAGTTTTTGCTTTAATGAAAGTTGATAGGCACACTATAAATGGTTAGGCGCTTATACTTACATCAAACCCTACGTAATGTACCACCCCCGGCCGAGTTAAAATGCGTAACCGGAAAAGAAGGTGTGCATGCCTGGCACGAACACTCAAAGCGTGTTCTAGCGTGCTGCTCGTACTGACTCAGAGCAAGGGTGAGATGTAGGTGTAAGGGCAGTGCGTGTTCGTCGGGAACCTGGTGCATAAGATCGGTCAAGGCCCGTTCTTACACTGAAAATTGCGAATTGCGAATTCATAATTTCTATTTTTTTTTGTAGTCTTAAAATTTTTGTATTTTCATTTAAGAATTCTTTAGTGATTTACTGATTTTTTTTTAATATTTTTTTTCCTAATTTAAATTCTGTGAACTTTTCAATGCTACAATTTATATTTTTTTCCGAATTTCAAATCTTTGGATTTATTTTTTTTTTAATTTTTGAGTGTGATAATTTTAAACTTTTATTTGATTTAAGTGTAAACCGCAACGTCTTCTTACTCCAAAATTATCAATCTGCAACAATCCGATTGTAAAAATTTCAAATTATGTTGTAATAACTTTGTGTACAGGAATGAATAAAAAATTGAGGATACTAAAATGTCTGTAACAAAAATCTTGGTGCAAAATCTCTGGTTGATGTGCACCGTAATTTTTAAAATTTTTATTTTCTTTAATTTTTGATTTCTTATTTTTTTGAAGATTTCATTATCCGATGATTTATGAAATACAAAATTTCTGACCGTTTCTTGTGTGTTTATTTAAATACAGTTTTGCGTTCCTTCCGAGCTCCGTACTTGCCTGTAAATTGAACTGATTGTCATCAAATTTAACGAAAAAAAAACCCACAGATTTAATCATTTGATGATATTGTTAGATATTTATTTGCCTTAAATTTGAAACTGTAAAAAGATAGTGAAAGGATTTTTAAAAATACTTTATTTTAGTCAATTCTTGATGCCAGCAATTGTTTCGATTTCTTGTTTTCTGATATTCATATATTCCGTAATGCACAACTGTTTCAGCACATTTTAAAGCAAATTTGTTTAATTTTGTCAATTATTTTTACCATTTGCGTGCAACTAGCTTGAAATCTAAGAGTCAAAATCGTTTTTACTATTATTTTTGCTTGGCTTCCAAATATACGCCCAGCCTAATTTGTTTGAGTTTTGAGTGTTTTTTTGTGATATTATTCCAACTATTTTTTTCTTTATTTATGTATTTAAGTAGTAATATATACGTTTCTGATAATTCTTCTGTTCTGCTAAGGAAATCGTTCTACTTGATTTTTTTATCTCTCTCTTTCTCTCTGATTGATTGACATTGAAGGCAAACGTATTGTAATTTTGAATTTGTATATTTAGAGTTTTTTTTTTCTTGTCACAATCTTTCGTCGCGCGATGGGTGTGCTTAACAACTAAAACATTCAACGTGGGAAGATTTGAAAAAAATAGTGGGGGGAAAACATGCAATACATAATCAAACAGAATTTAAGATAAAACGAGGGTCTTGGATAAAAAGTTTGCTAAAACTTAGTCGCACAGTGCTAAATCAACATTTAAAAACCTAAACTTTAGTTGTGTCCGTGTGTAAAAAAGTAAGCTCTCTTAAACGATACTTTTTGATTATCGCGGGTGAATAAATTGCAGCAGCTGTTGGAGGAGTCGTGTGTGCTTTAAAACAGAATGATCCGCTTCTCGACCGTCTTGCGACAAATGGGACAACCGTCAATCTGGTCGCCGCACATCTGGCACGTCCCGTGGCCACACAGGAACACCATGTTCCGGATGCGGTCGAAGCACACCGGGCACATTGTCTAAAGAAGAATCTTGATTAGTTTTTGAATACAAATCGAGGGCGAGTGTTCAAGCTACCTGCTCCTTAATGTCCTGAAGTTGCTGCTGCAGCTTTTGCACGTCGTCTACCAGATTCAGATTGCTCGGAGCGGGTCCACCGGCCACCGCCACCGGTCCAATGTTATTCGTGGTGGTAAGCGAAGTCGGCGTTCCGTTCAAACCGCCAACGTTCGGTGACATCGTGTTGTTCATGGCCACACCGTGTCCGCTCTTGTTGATGCCCTGGAGCAGGTTCTGCGTCGAGGTCGGTTCCTTCTTTTCGTCGCGCAGGTGCTGAACCGTAATTACGTTGCCCGGTCCACCGCTGCAAACGGAAAGTGGGACCTTCTGGTCGATCTGCGTCCTGCACTGGACGCACTTCTTCATGATCTGGGCGCAGTTATCGCACGCCACCATGTGACCGCACGGTTTGAAGAACACCGAGGCCTTCCGGTCGGAACAAACGAGACATTCGCCAATCTTTTCCCGCTCCGAAACCGATTCCCGGCAGATCAAGCACTTTTTGATGCGCGGTCCGCAGTTGTCGCAGCAGACGACGTGGCCACACGGCTTGAACACGGTGTCGCGCTTCTGGTCCGAACAGAGCAGACACTCGTCCAGCGGGCTAGGTCCGTTCTGACCGCCTCCGCTGCCACCACCATTTCCACTATTGCCAGCGATATTATTCGATTGTCCGCTGATGGCCGGCTGGATGGACATTTTGTTCAAATCGTTGAGCAAGTTGGCGTCCACAACGCCCGGCGGAATTCCTCCCGCTGCACCAGCCGATCCGAGCAGCGAGCTGGACGCGGAATTCGGTCCCGAACCGCCACTTCCCCCACCGACAGGACGCATCATGCTTGGTGCCGCGGCCGCCGCAGCCGCAGCCGCCGACAGGGCCGCGTCCGTGGCGTTCATGTCCATGTCGTCGGTCTTGCGCTCGTTGTAGCACTTGATCAGCATCTTGCACAGGTTCGGATCGGGGCACAGATCCAGCGGCGTCTGCAGCTTGCGGTTCTTGATCGTCAGGTCGGCCCCGTTGGCGGCCAGGAAGCACGCGATCGACGCGGAAGCTTTTTTGTCCGTGTTCTGGAATGGAAATTTGGGCGTTTTTTAAAGGGAAACTGAAAGGGAGATTTCAACAACTTACATTCCTGAGTCCCATCAGGATCTTGCCAAAGCCTTCGACGTCCTGCAGCTGCCTCAGCTGGCTCAGCGTGTGATGGCGCAGGGCTTCGTGCAGCGGCGTGTCCCCGTCCTTGTCCGGAATGTTCAAATTGGCGCCCTCCCGCACCAGCAGCTTGACGATCTGCACGTGCTGCCGCTCGACGGCCAAATGCAGCGCCGTCTGTTTGTTGACGTTCTGGCAGTCCATGTTGGCTTTGCCCATCGTGACGAGCAGTTCGGCGATCTCGACGTGGTTGTTGAGTGCGGCCAGATGCAACGCCGTGTAGCCATCGTCCTTCATCTCCTCGACGATCCACAGCCGGTTGGTCTTGGTGAGTAGGATCTTCATGGCGCTCGGATTTCCCTTGAGGGCAGCGTGGTGCAGCGCGTTGAACCCGTTGTTGTTGGTTCTCGTAATGTCCGCGCCGTAATCAAGCAACAGCGATAGCATGTTGTCGTGCTCCTTCGAGATGGCGTCGTGCAGCGGAGTGTCCCCTTCCGAGTCCTGCAGACTCGGGTGGCTGCTCAGCTCGAGCAGTGTCTTGACCACGTTGAAGTGACCTTTGTTAACGGCGATGTGCAGAGCCGTCTGACGTCGCTTGTTCCTTGCGTTCAAATCGGCCCCGGCCTTGGCGAGCAATCCCATAACTCCCGGTTCGTCGCCAAAGGCCGCGTGATGAACGGCACGATCTCCGTCCTTGTCTTCAATCTCAACGTCCGCTTTGTAGCGCAGCAAGACTTGGATGACCTCCAGGTGACCGTTCTGGCTTGCCGCTTGAAGTGCGGTGTGACCGGCAAAGACTCCGTTCACGTCGACCTTCACCACCTGCGACGAGTCCTGCGAGCTTGACGAAGAAGACGCCACATTCTGAGCGGCCGCTCCGGACAAAAACTCTTCAACCTTTGCCACGTCCCCATTCGCCGCCGCCTTGACCAACTCTTCCGTGGTATCGCCGGAGGCGTGCGGCTCAAACAACTTCTTCAAAATCGCCGACAATCGTTCACCGTTGGTCGTGACCGCCGTAGACCCATCCGACGACGAGGCGACCTTCGTCACCGCCAGCGGATTGTACGTCCACGAGGTGTTGCAAACCTCCACCTTCAGATCGTTGTCGTGGTAAACCTGCTGCACCCGGCCAACCTTGCCCAGCGTCGGAACCATCGCTTCCGCCCACTCTCCGTGGCCACGCTGCAAAATCTTGATGCGCTCCAAATCGCTGCAAATCTTCACAAAATCCCCGACGGCAAACTGCTGCGATTGACTCTCCGTCAGAAGCGAAGCCGGCGAAGATACGATCGTCAGCACGGTCGGATTGAACGTCCAACGGTGCGAACTCGGATACGCCACGACAATGTCGTGATCCTCATCAATCCCAACCACCGTCCCCGTTGTATTCAAGCACTCGTACATTCCGTCGGTCCAGCCGCCATGCCCATGCTGCAACGACTGCACAATCTCAATGTCCAAATCGACCGTCACTTGGTCCCCAATCTGGAAGCTGTGCGGCCCCCTCCCCGGACCAAACTCACCCAACAGTGGCAAATGGTCCCGGTACACATTAGTCCCCTTCGAATCATTCACCACTTTCAAATCGGCCATTCCCTCGAACCCAACCCGGTACAGATTCTTCGCTCCGTTGTCCCAAACCACGTACGCGGCCGACCGTGGCGACGCCGACGACCAGTCCTGAATCTCGTTGACCTTCCCACGCCTCCCGTTCCCCCCGTCCTGGTCCTCCCACTGCCAGTCCACCCCGCGGACAACCCTCGCCCCGGGGAAAATCCCCCGCACCGCAATCTTCTTCGTCTTCCGGCGCGGCTCCAGCAGTGTCTTCTCCCCGCCCGGCGTCGAAATCCGGTGAAACCGGTGCCTCAAATGATGCTTATCGCCGTGATAGCAGATCGAGCACAGATCGTAGTTGTTACACTCGGCACACTTCCAGCGTATGCCGAAGATCGGCGTCTGGCGGCACGTGTCACACATCGTGCCCTCGTGCTTAATTCCCGTCGGGGCGCTGTCCAGGATGCGCAAATCGAATGCGCCCGCGCACCGATAGTTGGCCGCCGTCCCGTTGTCCCACACCACCACCACCTCCTCCTGGGACTCAAAGTTGCGCACCGTCCCGACGTGGCCCTCGCCGCCATCCTGCGAAATAGAGAGAGAGAGAAATTAGATCCAGATTAAAAATTAGTCCTTTAAACGGGTACCGATTCCATTCTCGCGAAAACGTCTAACCCCGTTCGAGTCCGAACCCAGACTAAAATGAAGACGCCAGCAAATTTACAAACAACTTTTGAAATCTGCTTGTCTAAGCACACCGGAAGAGTGATCTTAGGGATCCTTATCAAACGCCGACTGACTACAGTGTATTGAGTTGTTTGTAAACAAAACCCGGTAATCGGAAGAAATCAATCTGTAAATTGATTGAACGGCGTCATTTGCGAAGCTAATCACGAAATTATGGAACTAGATCGGCTGGCCGGCATGTGGATGGGGCGGAATGATGAAGGTTAATCAATAAAAGGGCCTGAATATTTTATTAAGTGGAAAGTATACGTGAATCGACAGATTTGTACAGAGACTGACTGTGGGATCAGCACGGTAAACAGGGTCGTTATGGGACTTTGAAATTGGTAAACAAGCCTAGTTAAACATATTGAAACAAGCAAACTTGGGGTAAAACAATTCAATAGTTTTTCATTTGCTAAGAATCTTAACATTTTCTGATGCAAGATGCTGCACTTACAAACTCATTCAGAAAATACAGAAAATTTGAAGTCGAAAAAATGTATGCTAAAAAAACCCTCCATATGTCATCACCGACCGGAAGGCACGCCGACAAACAAACAAACTCGCACTTTTTGACAGTTTGCCTGCTTTGTTTGTTTGCCTGGATTTGTTTGTACAAAGGTCGGCCTGCATACATTTTGCCTTGTTTGCGCAAACAAAGGTAGTGTAATGGCTCCTTAAGTTTGTTGGGTTGGCATCCCATTTAACGGCGAATTTTAGAAATCAACCATTTTATTTTAACTAATCACAATTCTTATTTTTATTTCATTTTCAAAAAACATCTAAATTTCTAAATGTTCAACTTTTTTTGGGTTTTCAATTATTGAATTATTAAATTGATAAACTTTAAAAAAATATCAAGTTTTTTTTTTATTTTTGTGATCTTTTTTTTTTAATTTCAGATTCTTTATTATTTCTTGGACTTTACACTAAATTATTGCTATCGATCACACTATGGCGACTTATCCAAATTGGCTTGAACAATTTAAAGTTTACTAAAAAAATATCAAAGCAAGCCGATGTTGTTCGCTTGCTTTTATTTAGCTGTTAACCGCAATTTTAAAGTGCAAAAAATCTTGTTGTCGTAAGTCATAAGTGCGAGAGAAAAGATCAGGCAAAATCATGTTTTTACAGTGCAATGAACATTTGTTTTAGTTTAAAACATTTGTACATTTTTAACATAAATTTTCCAGTATTTATTTAAAAAAAAATCATTTTTTTATTAAAAAAATCATTTTCAATTCATTTTATTTCATTTTTTTCGAATTTTGAAATTAAAAAAAAAAACATTTTAAAATTTTAATGATATTTAAATTAGATTTTTAACATTTTAGAACTCTTGATTTTTTTGTATTTGGAATTTTAGAAATTTAGAAATTTCCCTGGGCCTTGTAAAGTCAAGGGGCATGATTTGATCCTAGTGCATTAGTTAAAATTTGGGTATATATTCTTTTTTATAAGCACTATGGACACCACTTCATGCTACGAGAACTCGCTTTGCCGCAGCCCCAGGGCTTAAGCGTTGACCGATAAGCTGTCTTCGTGAACTAGGTAGTTCTCCGATAGTGAAAATATCACAATTGCACAAGACACCGCTGCTTCTGTGACTTTTTCACTATCACAATGTGGGATTTAGGTGGGACTTAATGATAGTACAGTTGATTTGTTTCTTAGCATTAGCATTTAAAATAAATCTGTATGCCTTCCAAATCTATTTGATGATAAATTTAGTTGCAATTGTTAAATTAGAGTAATGCTGTCAATAAACTTTGATTGATATAGAATACTAGGCATTCTTTTATGTCAAATTGTCCATAGAGTCTCGATCAATCAATAATGTAATGATATCGGACAAAATTCGTTGATCTGTTGAACTAACGGTTTTCGGATTATAGTTGTATCGACCATTGTTGCGAATCGAGGAACTACGGATCTTTTGACGTAAATGGTCATTTCTTTTTCAAATCGCGATTTCTATCCTATTTGTATATCAGTTCACAATTTTTTATTGTTTTTTGATAGAAGTAGTACTACAACAGTTCCTTTACGTTTAGTTTTGAACATTAAGTTTAGAGGATGTTAGATTAAAATTTAGATTTTCAATCCAAAGTAGTTAGCAAATGAATATTTGGACTTAAATGAATAATTGAATAAGTTGGACTTATGAATAACACACAACTGTGCATTTATTCTAGAGTCAGATCCATACAGCGTCAGTGTTTATTTGGTCGAAGTGTACTAATTCATTGGCAGATCTGATTCTAGTTGTAATGTACGACAAGACTAATGACGGACGTGACAGGACGAGGGCCCAGTTTAGAGGTTTCAACATCAACGATGTGCGGCTGGATCACCGTCCCAAAAAAAAAAAAAAAAATTTAGAAATTTAGAAATTTAGATATTTAGAGATTCAGAATAGAATTGAAGAGTTTTGAAATTTTACAATTTTTTGAATCTCGGATTTTTTCAAATAAATTTTGTATTTTTGAGTTTTCAAATTTGGGCCGTTGCAAATATTTTTCAAAGTTTATGTGTCGGAAATAGAAGTCTAACCAACTGAAAACAATTAGAAATGCATTTTCCTGCATTCAAAATCATATTTAACATGTCTGGGATCGATCAAAAATATTTTAATTTTTTGTAAAAATCCAATGTACAGCAACGCAAAAAGTTTTTTTTTTCGGCGAAAAAAAAAATCTCTTCAATACTTTCATATTTTAAACACTAATGATTGCAAAACACCTGGGCAGGTGTAAAATGCATTTTAAAACACTTTTTTCATTCAAATGTTGAAACCATGGCTTGTAATTTCAATTTTTATATTTTTTCATTTTGTTGCCCCCTCGACCCCGACCAGAGTCGAGGGACATAAACTTCAAAAAATATTTGCAACGGCCCTGTTGAATTTTAAAAATTTAGATATTTAGAAATTCAGAATAGAATTTAAGAGTTTTGAAATTTTACAAATTTTTGAATCTCGGATTTTTTCAAATAAATTTTGGATTTTACGTTTTAAAAATTATTGAATTTTATTTGATTTTGATGTTTTTTTTTTGTAATTTTTTGATTTTTGTTTTATAGTTTTTCATTCGAATTTTAGAAAATTTTCGAACTCAAACTTCGTGATTTTTTAATCTGATATTTTATTTTAATAATCATTGAATTTTACTTTTTTTAAGATTTTAGAAACTTTAACAAAATATTTTTATATTTTTATTTGATGATATTTAAATTAGACTTTTAATATTGAAGTCTAATTTTTTCTTATTTTTAAAAAACTTATTTAATCATATTTTCTCAATTTTTATTTTTTTCAGAATTTAAAAATTTAAAAATTTTGGAACTTTAAATTTTAAGAATTTCAAATTTAGGACCTTAGTTTTTTTTGTATTTTGAAATTTTAGAATTGAAGAATTTTGTTTTTTATCTTTGAATTTCAGAATTTTGTTTAGTTATCTTTGAATTTTGGAATTTAAGAAATGTTAAAATTTTATAAATTCAGAAATTTAGAAATTCAGAATTTTGGAAATTCAGGAATTTAGAAATTTAGAATTCTATAATTTTTCTAAAGAATTTTTAGGAATTTAGAAATTTAGAATTTTAAAAATCTAGAATTTTAAAAATTTAGAATTTTTAAATAATTTAGAATTTTAGAAACTTAGAATTTTAAAAATTTAGAATTTTCAAATTTTAATAAATTTAGAATTTTAGAAATCTTGAATTTTAATATTTTAAGAAATTTAGAACTTTAGAAATTTAGAAATTTTGGAAGTGAAGAGTTTTAGAATAGAAGTAATAGTTTTAAAATTTTACATATTTTGGAATCTCGGATTTTTTGTAATATTTGAACTTTTGGATTTTAAGTTTTTAAAATATTGAATTGAAAAACCTGAAATTTTAATTTAGATTTTTTTGTTGAATTTTTGCTTTTTATTATTTTTTATTTGAATAACAGATTTTTTTATATTTCCTAATCTAATTAATAAATTTATTTTTATTAAACCTTATTTTTAAATTTTTTGAATATTTTTTTTCATTTTATAATATTTAGATTTTTGCCTTTTTATATTTGAAATAATTATATTTTTTTTCAAATTTCAGAATTATCAGCAATTCCTCACGAAAAGAGCATAATTTGAAAAAGAAAAGTTGTTCTATCGGGTTCAAAAATACCAAAGCTTTTGCACCAAGATTTTTGTTACACACATTTTGGTATCTTCAAAACTACAGGAATTATCGATATAATTTTTCATTCATTCCCTAAAAGGCGGTCTACAAAATAATTTACAACAAAGTTTGACTGATTTTACAATATTTTAACCGGATTCCTCGGACAATTTTACATAACATTTTATGTAAAAATGGTGAAGTTTCATTAACAGGATTCCAAGATATGAATTTTTGAAAATAAACAATGGGGTTTTCGACGTGCCACGCGCTTAAACGGGAAAATGATGAAAACGGGAAAAAACTACTTTTTTAATTAAAGCTGCGATAACTTGAAATTTTGAGCGACGAACTATACTTTTTTGGGTCCTAAAATTTTCGTATTGAATGACTCTAGCTGTGAAATTAAATAAAGGAAAACAAAAATTCATTCCATCGAAGTCCATACAAGTTGTTAGGTTTAAAATTCGAAAATCTGTATCTCGAGAAGGAAATTTCTGATCAACACCAAGTCTTGGGCAAAGTTGTAGATTTAGATGAGGACAATTCAGAAAAAAAAGTTACACCATGTAAAAAAAAAAATAACTCACTAGTTGATTCCCCAAATCAGTATTTTCAAATTTAGAAATTTTTCATGTTTCAGGGAAGCCTTGGATTTTTGAAAAATGCATGATATATGAATCTAAATTTCCAGTATTTTCATCAATTTCTATTTTTTTTTCAAATTCACATTATCGAAAACGACATTCCACCGCAACAATTACCCATCTCTCTCTCTAAGTACGACAACTAATTTACAGCACTTTTCCATTGCTTCGTCGTCGTCGTCGTCGTCGTCATCACGAGATCGAACCGCCAAGATTGCCGAGTTGCCGATGATGACCTCAAAAAAAGCGGAATCACATGGCTATTTCTCTCGCATGTTTCACCACCCAGCCAGCCGCCGGGCAAGCCAATCAATAAGCCTTTCGTACAGCCCCAGGTCTCTCGAAATTGCCTTGAGGCGAGCCTCCACGTGCCGCAACAACTCTTCGAGAGCTTTGAAAAGGAAAATCTTTTGGCCAACATCCGACCCAGGTGGCAGAGCAGAGGAAAAAAAAAGTTCAACAACTTTATCGGAAAATTTAAGCACGCACACAAAAGTTGCTGAAGTTTCTTTGGCTTTTGTCAGGAAACTCGGTGAAAAGTGGGGGATTATTGTTTCAGAGTGGTAGAAAGAGGTGTGATGGGGGGAAATTCAAAACATCCAAGCAACCAAGCAATCAAAAACAGAAAGCATAAAACAACAACAACAACAAATCAAAGCAACTAAAAACACATGAATATCTCAGTAGCCCGTGATGACGCAGATCACAGTGGAGAGATGATGACGTCTGTGTACGGAGTACCGTCAGGGGTGCAATTTCTGACTTCTACCAAGTTCATTCGTTTTCACAACTCGAAATTGTTGAAGTTGGTGTCAATAAACGCTTCATTTTCGTAATGGTATGGTAGATTTGGGCTCCCTGAACATACTCCAATTGACAAAATTGAATTTTATTGGATTCCCTGCCAATAAGTAAAATTATAAATTTCTGGTATTGCTATCTTAAGCAACCATGCGCACCCATGTTTATCTCTGATTTCATAACATTTATACACAATTTTACAATTTTATTTATTGACAGGGAATCCACTAAAATTCAATTCTGTCGGTTAGAGCGTATTCAGGAAGCCCAAATCTATCATACCTTTACGAAAATGAAGCGTTTACTGACATCAACTTCAAAAAAATCGAGTTGTGTTTTTCGAGAAAATAAACTAACTAAAATTAACACCTTTCATCGACCAATTAATCACACAATATTGCAACTGGTCAAGGTTGATCACTCTTTCGATTGACCAGAACTAGTCTAGTGAATTTTTAAGTTGGTGTCGCTTCGCTTGATTGCCTCTTTCTCTATACGAATTGTCTAAACTGGACATGAAGTGAAGGCGTCAATAGAACAAATTGCCAATTTGGAAAAGAAAAAAAAACTCTGCGTAATTAACACTGTTTGTTTTTGGGATTTGATTTCCTGAAATAGCCTGTTTTGAACGCAAAAAATGATGATGAAATTACAGTCAGTGTTACCTCATGAAACTTTCTCATTTTATTTTTATCAACAAGTTAACAACTAATTGAAAAGTGTCAAAATTAAGCCTGCAAACATGCTCTTACTGACAACCTCCGGTTAACTAATCCTCTTAAACCAACTAAGAGCTAGATATTCACTCAATATCGTCTTCTTATCGCACGCACGCATCCACTAATTGATCCCTCGACGGTAGACGGTGCCACTGCTTCTGTTGCTTTTGTTGGTTGGGTGCAACCACACACCACACCACCATCATCGTCGTCGTGTGGCCATCATCATAATCACATACACTAGCTCACGTTAGTCAGGAAAGGGGTACCGTACGATGAGGGTGGCTTGGGGCATGGTGTGAAGTAACAAGTTTTAAGTTTTGTTTGAGATTTTTTATATTTAGTTAAGGAAAACTCTTTTTGACCAGATTTAAACACAAACATTTATTTCGCTAAAATAGTTTTTTTAAGGTGCAATGAATTCTAAGAAATTGGTGCGGTTTTTCAGAATTTTACTTTGCTGGTAACAAAAGGAAAAATTGCAACCAAAATGATGGAAAACAGTGGGAAAATTATGTATTTTCTGTTTACAAGAATTCTGTTCTTTTTATTAAAATGTTTACCTAAAGAATCATTTAAAATCGTAATTTAAAAAGCTATTAAACTAAGTCAATTGCGACCTCCGATCAACACTTTATAAATTATTCTTTTGGTTAACTAACTTAAGAAATGCAGCTAAAAAGGATAATAAAATGTCAAAACTCAGTGTTAATTTTGAAAATTTCTAGGTAAAAGATTAAGTAATAGTAATAGTAATAGATAGAGTATTACTAGAGTTTTATTTCTTAAAAGTCCAATAAACCAAATTTTGATTTAGTTGCTTTTTGAGTGTTTTTGAATTCCCCTTGACTCAAGGCGGTTTTAAAACACTCAAAAAGCAAATAATTTAAATTTGGTTTATTGAACCTCACTTAATCTAAAAATTAATTAAGAGGATTACAAAAAAAAATCAAATTTTCAAATTATCGCTGAGTTCTCGAATTGCCACTTTTTTAACCTCTAAAAAAAATCTTTCGAGAAAATGAATCAGTACACAATTATTTAATCGATGTGTTGAATAATTACATCGTTAAAATCTAATTTCATTTAATAATGTTTATTCCTTCGAAAGTTTTGCAACGTTTTTCCAAGTTTACTTAAGGAGGTACTAGACTTTGACAATACAAACAAACAAATTCGTAGTATTTCGCGTTTGCAAGTTTACCAATCTCGCAAACAAAGCAAAATATATGCTGGCTGACGTTTCTGCAAACAAATTCAGGCAAATAAACAAAGCAGGCAAACTGTCAAAAGGGCAAATTTGTTTGTTTGGCAAAAGTCCGAAACTTAAAAAAAAATAATAGGAACTTATAGAACCCCGAAACAGACAGATTGGGACAAAAACAGCCAAAGTTGTCCATACAAATTTGGCAGCTGCCCATACAAAAATGAAAATGAAAATTCAAAAATCATCATCTTCTTGAGGAATTTTTTGATCGATTTGGTATCTTCGGCAAAGTTGTAGGTATGAATAAGGACTACACTGAAAAAATGAAACATGGTAATTTTTTTTGTGATTTTAAATTTCAATTTTGGTCACTAAAATTGATTTGCAAAAAAATACTTTTTTTTATTTTCTTATATGTTTCAGGGGACATACAATGCCAACTTTTGAGAAATTTCCAGGACGGGCAAAAAATCTTTAACCGAGTTATAAATTTTCAAAACAATACTGATTTTTTTTAAAATCGAAATTTTAGATACAAAAGTTTTTTAACTTAATTTTTCGATGTAAACAAAAATGTTTGTATGGAAATTATACACGCTGGGGGGTTTGAGGTTTCAAAAAAGTTTCCACGTGGTTTGTGGATAGTCCCTTTCTAAGTCTCACCTAAACAACCCACCATTTTCTTATGTCGATATCTCAGCAACTAATGGTCTGATTTACAATGTTAAAATATGAAACATTCGTGAAATTTTCCGATCTTTTCGAAAGCAATATTTACAATCAAGATTAACATTTAAAAAGGGCGTAATATTGAATGTTTGGCCCTTTTAAAATGTTAGACTTAATTATGAAAATTTGAAAATAATGTTTTCCAAAAGAACAGAAAATTTCACGAATGTTTCATATATTTTACCATTGAAAATCGGACAATTAGTTGCTGAGATATCGACATTAGAAAATGGTGGATTTTTTGAGTGAGACTTAGAAAACATAAATTTTCCTGATTTTAAATCTTTGCATGACAATATCTCAGCAACTAAGGGTCGTATCAACAAAATTCAAAAAAGCAAAATATAGATAAATTTTCTCAGCTTTCCAAAATTATGGGTATGAGCAGCTGCCAAATTTGTATGAAAAATTATATGGACAAACTAATGATGCAAAATGGCTTCTTGGGCATACCGAAGGCATCAACAAAGTTTTAGCCGGATTAAAAAATACAAAAATTAAAATTCAAAAAAATAAGACCGATTCCGTAGAGAATTGCTCAATTTTAGAAATCTACTTTCTTTACAGCGAGTTGAAAAATCGTAACATTTTAAAACTTGAGTATTTCAAAAACATTTAAAACTCAGTTCCAAATCCACCCCACCCAACGGTCCCCAACTTGAACCCGACCCCACCGTGACCGACGACGACGAGAAGGGAGTAAAGTTAGGTGTTTAGTTTTAGCTTCGGCTAAGCAAAGCTTAAGCTCTCCTGTCTGTCTTTTCCAGCAGAAGCAGCAGCAGCCATATTTGTACATCACGCAACAAGCGGCCCTTCCCTAGAATCGATCTGTTTGGACGGCGACCTTTTCCGCACGGTTCCGTTCCGGAAAGGTTCAAAGTTGAAAGTTTTTGTTGCTTCCAATTCGACTCACGTTCGATTCGAAAATTAGAAATTCAAATTGCCAAATGCGATGAGAGCGAGACAGAGAGAGAGAGAGCATAATTGGCCACAGAAACTTTCCCATAATGATCCTCCGGTCGTCTTCCTCCCCCTCCTCCTCCCAACGATTATCCCACGGAATTTGCTCCGAGGATGATTCATCAAGAAAAATCTCCCATCCGCCGAGAATGCATCGGAATTCCGGCACAGAAAATGGAGGACGAACTCACCTGTTTGCCCCACTTCCAGTCGGGTCCGCGAACCACCCGGGAACCTACGCCCTCCATCGTGAAGCGCCGGGTCGCCTGGACGGACACATTGGTCGGGGCGACCACTCCGTCGCTGTTGGCCCCGGTTCCGCCGCCGCCTCCGCCACTGTTTCCGGCCGTGGCGCCGCCAGCACAGGCCATTCCGAAACCGAACGGGTTCAAATCCGGTTTTCACACCGTCGTCATGGACACGCACACACAAACAGCGACACACAGACACACGCACGCGGTGGTCACTTCTAGAAGAGTGTGAATGAGGTGGTTCTCCGCCCCAGTCGGAGAAAAAAAAAGACTCGTAATCGGTGCTCCTCCTTAATCCACGGAACGAAGGACGCGGCGGTGGCCTGGACAAATATTGACACGAATTCCAAGGAATCTCGCCTCGCCCCGCGTGAACCAGGCAATTTTCTACCTGTTCAAAACGGCCAGAGACCTTCACTAATTTCTTCTTCTTATTTGCTTCGTCGAAACGAAGTAGGCGACGACCCGCACGGTACGGAACGAAGACACAACACAACTACGTCGCGACAAACAGAAGACTGCCTGCCTTGGCCCTGCCTGCTGTGAAGAACTTCAGCAGCTTACTTTTGAATGAAGGCATTGCACAAACACAAGTATGCTTTGGATGCATGAATGAAATGGGTGGAGGAACGTCAACATGAAAAAGCATAAAAACATTCGCGGTCAGCTGTCAAGTGAAAAGGGGGGAGAAGAGCCCTTTTGAAATGTTGGGGCAGCGCTGCACTCTCGTTAAAAGTTGTGAAAACCGGACCTACTCAGAAATGAGTAAAATTTACGTTTAATGAGGCATATTTCAGCTACCGTAAAACGGGGTGACTTTGATAGGTTTGCGATTTTTTCGCAAAATGAAGAGTACAATTAAAATACGTAAGGAATGGTTTAGAAACATACTGACCGTGGTAGAGAAGTGTTCAAAGTATCTCAAGAAGAACTTTTCATAAAATTTTAACAAGTTTAAATAGTTAGTTAACTATAGTTAAGAAAATGTTGATGAAGTAATTATTTTAAACTTCTCAAAGTGTCATGATTTTCTCAATGAACATGATTTTTAATCGGAAAACGGAATGCATTTTCGGATTCTTTGGACAATTTTCCACTAGGAGAAGGTTAAATAAATTTGTAAACAAGGGGTAGGACAGTGAGTGAATTTGAGAAAATTTTAATAGAATTGAGTAACATTGAGCCACGCATGTTCTTCAGAATTTCTCAATCGTCACCTTGATTTTCACAAACGACGTAACTAATTTTGACATTGACATTGTTTGTAAATAACAAATAATATGTGTTTTTGAAACACCATTCAAAAAAAATCTCCATGTTTATAAGCAATTTCAGTTAAATAAATTTCATCTAAAATATGAAAACTTGTGATTCGTGCTTCAAATTCTGTAAAAAATGCAAAATAAATCGATAATTTTATAAACAAAACCAGTTTTAACAAATTTTAGGCGAAATTTCGACTTTTTAACAATTTTAACTTAAATTTATATGTATTTTGCTTAAAAGCTTATACACTTAGTTAACTAAATATAAACATTGTTTTTTTTTCTTAAAAACTATGTCAGCTACTTTAGTGATGGTACATTTAGGGTACAAATAAAGTTTGAACATCTTAAATATGATTTTAACAAGAAAAACTATGACTATCAAAGTCACCCCGGAATTAAAACTAAGAATTTTTAACGTAACTATTTTTTTAAACATTATAGAAAAAACTTTTATTCCGAAATAGTGCATGGACTTTGTGTAGTCTACCCCAGTACATGTTTTAAAAATAACAATCTTGAGAAAAACCTTACCTGTTGGAAAATATGCTAAAAACAAATTGAAATCCTATCAAAGTCACCCCGGTTTACGGTATCTACAATCACATTAATTTTGAGAACGTTTAATTTTTTTTAATGTTTATTAGTTTTTTTCTGCACAAACATATTTTCTTCTTTTATTTTTTTCAATTTCTTAAATCACGGCTTAGAATTGTACAAATTTGCTTTCTAAATTTATAAAATGATTACATTTACATTTATAAATATTCGGATTTTTATTTTATTTTTTGAAGTCTGGAAATTTTTAAAATTGTAAATTTGTTTAAATCATCGAACTTTTAAGTTCTTTCAATATTCTTAAAATTTTGACGTTTTATTGACATTTATGAGATTTAAATAGATTTATAATTTTTAAACATGTCGATTTTTTTAAAATAAATTCAAGGTATCTTACATTTTTTAGATTTTTCAATTTTTTGAAAATGTTTTTTTTTTAATTTTGAAGACATTGATTTTTTTTTAAATTGTTAAACAATCTATCTAGATTACTTTTTTAAAACAACCAATGCGCTATGTGTTTTTTTATGGGATTGCTATGTACATAAGATCTTTTAAAAAAGTAGACGAGCTATGTTTCTGATTTTTTGTAAGTTATTGACATTTTTTAGTTTTTGAGATTTAAAAATAGGCTGTTCAAATATTCAGGAATTTATTGTATGATATTTTTAAAACTTTTCAGATTTTTTTTGTATGGGAATTGTTGGGAGGGGGAAGGGGGGTTGAGATTTCCAAAAATGTGTCCACGTGGTTTATGGATGGTCCCATTTCAAATTTTATAATCTCAAAGTTAACGAAATGTTTCAAATTCTTGAGTCTTATAAATTTTTAAACAATTGAAATATATTTTATTTTTGAAAAAATTTTGATGTCAGGAAATTTTTAAATTCTTGAAATATTATTTTTTTATTATTTGGTATGGGACTTCAAATAATCGAATAACCAACATTATTTTTATTTATTTTCATACTTTCAACATCAAATTCGAGTTCTGCGATTTCATTTTAGTCAAATTTGAATAGTTGATTGCTTATAAAATAAAAAAAATGTTTTTTTCTCAATATTTCATCACCGCCATTTTGGCCGCCATCTTGGATTTAAAAATTCTCAATCGCTTTAGAGCATTTCAGGGGTTATACTAAAGCCCAAGAATCAAAAATAAGATAACGAAAAAAATTTGTTTTCGTGATTCGATTATCCGAAGTGAAAGTTTACCAAGGCCTTCGGATAATCGAATCTGGACTGTTTTGACATTTTTAAATGTTTTGACGTTCTTTATAAAAAAAAGGTTTGATATTTTTTAGGTTTATTAAAATTTGGATTTTTGAATTTTGAAATGTCAAATTAAAAATTTCGATCGTAATTTCTCGATGGTTGATAGAAATCTTACTTTCGTCAAGCGACGCACTTCGGAAGGAACCGGGCCAGAAAAAAATAAAATGGGCAGCAGCGGCAGCGAAAACATGCCAGAGGGTGTGAAGAAAAGCCCCAAGAAATAGTTCCCTCTTCTTTGTTCTGCTGTTCGTAAAGCCATGTCTTGACTTCTACTCTTGGGAGGTGCGTATTGGCCTTGAGTCGAGAAATTACGATCGAGTGCAATAATCATCACGAACAATTTTATTGGTCATCTGGAGAAATCAAGATTGCTGTTAAATGTACAATTATGTCCTTATTTACTTTATTTTCAATTTCCTTAGACAATCGCTTCATTCAAGTTCCTCAACTTGATCACCAGCCGCTTCTCCACGTACATCCTAATAATATCCACGCCCATCTTCGGGTGCCGCTTCGCAATCGAACTGACCACGTTCTCCACGACGCCCTCGTTCTTGAAGAACGTAATGTCCGAAACGTATTCCTCCAACTTTTTCGCCTGCTCCGTCCACAGCCGACTCGGCTCGAACAGCCCCGTCGGCATGTCCGGCATGACAACGTACCGATTCGCGTGCCGCTCGATTACGAACGTCTGATCGCCGAGGTAGCTGTACTTGGCGTGGAGAGCCTTCGCCACGTACTGGGCCAGGAAGGTGCAGGCGTTGCTTTCGTTGACCTGGGGGAGGTCGTCGCTGGACGGCGGTTCGGGTTTTTCGGACGGGGGACGAATTCCGGTGGCGAGGGAGGTTTGAAGCAGGAGTTTGTTGGTGGAGGCCGTTGGAATGTTGTCCGCTATGGTTTGGCTGAGTTGGCACAGGACTGCGTTGGTTGAAGAGAGTTTTTGTTGATGGACGTTGTGGAACTCTTTGAAGGTGTCGTTTAGGGTGAGGTTGGTTAGGGTTATCGTTGGCAGCGTATCGCCTGGATATTTCTTTCGCAGCTCAAGCAGCAGAACTCGGATCGAGTTGACGGAAACTAGGATCGCTTGCTGTAGGAACTGATCGTCGTCTTCGTTGAGTAAGCGCAACGAAGCCATCGTGTCGTACATCCCGTCCATCACGACGTTCTGCTCCTCTAGGCTGGTTCCGTACCGGAGTCGTGTCACCGCCGTCGCGGAACTGTAATCGTGGCCAACCGGAGTGGTGCTCACGGTCGTGGTCGTCATCAGGTCGTACCAATCGCGGAACAGCTCGACCAGGGTGGCCAGTACGGCGGCGCCCTCTTCGTCTTCAACCTCCGACAGTAGGTGCAACGCGTTGGCCGTTTTGTGCGAAATCAGCTCCTCGGCCAGACGGAGGTTACTTTTGCTGGATTCATCATAAACCAGGTGCTTCTTCCCAATGTCCGCGTGTCCACTCTTGACCAGCGCCTCAAACTGCCTCCTCGTGACGGTCGTCGTCCCATCCTGCACCGCAAAACCCTCCCCAATCAGCACCTTCCAAAGCGCGGTCAACGTCGAAAATGCACAAACCGTCATGAAGACCGGTGCCTTCGTGACCGGATGGTCAACAAAGTGCCTCTCCGACGTAATCTCCAGCTCGTTCCATAGATCTTCCGTCTCCTGGTCGCAGCCTCCGCCAATGGTCACCACGTTCAGCTGGATCGCGGCGAGTTCCGTCATGAGCGATGTCAGCAGGTCGGCCGAGTAAATCAGGTCAAAGTCCAGATAGACGATTTGGTGCCAACTGGAGAAGATTCCCTGGACGACGATGCAGTACAGAAAGCCAGCGTTGTCGATGACCTGATCGCGGACTGGATCGTACGTGAACTTGGTGTTGGCTTTGGTTCTGCCGAGGAGAAGGGCGCACTCGCGATCCCGCGGCGACATTGACCGGGTGAGGGCTTTCAGAATTGTAAGTGCGCGGTCTAGAAGACCCGTTTTGAGGTACGTCCCGTGAACCCAAAGTTCCATTTCCTGTGCAGTTGGCAAAGGAAACTTCAACTGAGTTTGTACGAAGTCGAAAGATCCCAACGTTCTCAGTACAAAGCTGTTGTACATCTCCTCATTACTCCAAGCAATCTCTACATTCCCAGCAATCAACCTCCGGATCTGATTCTCAGTCAAGTACTCCTTCAACACTTCGTTCACCTTTATCATCAAGTTCTTCTCCTCCAAGTTCCTCAAATCCTGCAGCGCCGTCGTAATGTTAACCATCTCCGTCTTCGCCAGCATAATCTTCTCGTTCTTCTTCTCAATAACCTGCTCCAGCTGGGCCACCTTGGCCTGCAACGCTTCATTCGCCTCCCTCAACGCTTGATCCGGATCTTCCCGAACAACCTCCTCCCCCACCTCCTCAACCGCCCGCTCAATCGTAATCGTCCGGTTGTTCGGCAGCCGCACCTTCACCTTTGGCCGCACCACCACCACCGACGGTTCCTGCTCCTCCCCCGACCCCCCCTCACTCAACAGCCGCTCAATCTCCTCCTTCCGCCGTTTCCGCTCCCGCTCGGCCTCCAGCGCCGCCTTCCGCTTCTGCCGCTTGGCGCTCCGGATCGTCGGGACCGCATCCCGCGTCAGCACGTTCCGCTTCACCGCACCGCTCAACAGCTCCGACCGCAAGTCCCGCTGCAGGTACCGCCGCTCAAAGTGCAGACTGCACACGAACTTTTTGTTCAGGTTCCTCGCGCTGGAAAGTTTGCAAAATTTCAGCCAAGTCCGCTGGCGGGGGCCCTCCGTCAGGGGAATCTGGTGGTAAGTGACGCGCTCCAGCGGATCGTCACCGGCCTCCTGGTCCGTGTCGGCGGACGAGTTGCCGCACACCTCGCACACGCGGGCCATTTTGGTGGCGCGGAAAATTAACGAATTTCGATTTTCGATTGCGGACGCGAACGCTGGATGTTTACGACTTTTTTTGTTTTGACAGGTGTGATAACGAATCGGCGTCGGTTTTGTTTATGCGAACACGCTTGAGGTAAAGTACCCAATATTGGGTAAAATAAAATTGCACTCTTAATAAAAAAAACTATGCATCCTTACAAAAAATCATGATTTTTAGAGTTCCAAATCCCACTTTTCATACGATTTTTTGAGTTCAGGTACTACAACCATAAAAATGGTTATATGGGTTGAACTGAAAAATTCTTATGAAAAGTGGTATTTGGAACTCAAAAAATCATGATTTTTGGTAAGGGTGTGCTATTAACCTTTTTGGTACACCCTTACCAAAAATCATGATTTTCTGAGTTCAATATCCCACTTTTTATACGAATTTTTCAGTTCAAAACACGCAAAATCAGAATTATCCCACAAAAGGGTACTTTTTACCCCTTTTTCCATTTTCATTTCTTTAACTGGTTTTGAGTTGTAAAATTATGTGTAGGCCAGAAAATGATCAAATAATTCGGCGTCCTGCATGTACACAAAAAATTTTATAAGTAGTTATAAGCCTTATTCGTCGACTTTAAATTTTGATCGCGTTATCGTTTTTCACCTGAATAATCTTCAAATAAGTGTAAGTTGAAAAATGCATACATTAATGTAGCCAATTCAGGAAAAAACCGGGAAAAGTCGGAAATTCGCACGGAATTCGACTGACATACCTGGAAAAATATAAATTAATATGAAAATAAGGCCGATGCAAATATTTTTCAAAGTTTTTGTCCCTCGGCTCTGACCGGGGTCGGAGGGAGGGTGATGCAAAAAAAAAAATGAAATAACAAGCCATAATCTCAACTGATGACAGTATCTAGTACTAGTTTAATTGTTTTGCAATCATTAGTTTTCAAAAATTGTAAGATTTGAGGAAAACAAAAAGAAAATGCGGTACTGTACATCGAAAATTTTTAAAAGTTCAAATGATTTTTGAATAAACCCATGCAAACTTGTTGAAAATGATTCTAAACGCAGGGGAAAAAGCAAAGCAATCCACTTTAACGACCCCCGGGTCTTTTGTGGTCTCTGTTGCAAGTTTCTGCTCATTTCTTGGCGTCCGATGGTTATGTGTAGTGAGTCACCCAGGAAAAGCAGGGGAATGCATTTTAAATTCATTTCAGCTAATTGCACTAGAATTTCCATTGAAATTTCATTTTTTTTTGATTTTTTTGGCCCTTTATTTTTCAAGGCTTCAAAATCGCAAGACAAAAGCTTTTAAACATATTTTACCAGCCTAAACTTCACTTCAATCACACTCTTTTTTACTCTAAATTATATAAATATTTGACCTCCAATAAAAAGTTTCTGATCCAAATTTACTCGATTTCGTGCTTTCTTTGAACTTCCCCCGGAAAAATGTTTAAAAATTAAAAAAAATTCTAAGATATAAAAAAAAACTTATAAATTTGCCACAACAATCAAAAATATTTGCAACGGCCTTATATTTTAGAATCTTTGAAAATTTTCAACCTTAATATTTTTTAATTTTTTTTTAAACCTAGGAATTAAAAAAAAAAATTTAAACATTAAAGTATAAAACTGCTGAACATTTTTAAAAATTATAAAATTTATAAAAATTGAAAATGAAAAAAATATAATTCAACCCAAAAATGACGAACTTCTCGTCTCAGTGTCCTGATGCAACCGACTCGGTTTTGTTTATGCGTACACGTTTGAGGTAAAAAGTACTTAATAATGGGTAAAATCTGGAGCAACACGAGAAAAGGGCGGATAAGCATTTTGACATCTAGAACTATTTTGCAAATTACGAGCCAACAGGTATCTTTTGCACAAAACTCGATGTGTTAATCAATAGCTGGCCTTCCCAGCTACCATCTAACGTAGCGAGTTTTGTTAAATAGTTACCTGTTGTTTCAGAATTTGCAAAATAGTTCTAGCTGTCAAAATGCTTATGCGCCCTTTTCAAATGTTGCTCCCGTTGCTCCAGAAATAAAATTGCACTCTAAATGTCAAACTGTACCCTTACCAAAAATCATGATTTTCTGAGTTAAATAATCCCACTTTTTAAACAATTTTTTGAATTCAGGTACTACAACCATAACAATTGTTATATGGGTTGAACTGAAAAATTCGTGTGATAAGTGGGATATTTAACTCAAAAAATCATGATTTTTGATTAGGGTGTCCATTAAATAAGCTAGTAAATAATTCTGTGATAACACTTAGTTATGGGTAAAATTTACCCAAAACTAAACCAACAGGAAATTTTCAAATTCTCGTCTTAAACTCAATTCTGTTAGTTTGCTCGGTTTCAACGAAATCTGAGTCAAAATAATATTTACTGAATTGACCAAAAAATCTGGAAAAAAAATCGCACGCAAATTGTTGGATTTTTCAACTACGATAAATTGGCATTTTTTAAACAAAAGGCCACTGCAATTAACTGAAAAATACGAGTAAAAAGCGTCCAATGAAAACTAAAGCAAATCGAAATAACAACACGAGTTAGATTTTTCTTGATATATTTTCATAACGTTTCAATAATGTCCACATTATCATTTAGTTTTCTGTGTGTGTGTGATTTGTACATCCAGTTTTATGTGATCCTTAACGAGCGAATACGATTACAACATCGAAAAACCATTAGAAAGTAATTCCTGAAATCGAAAAACAAACAAATAATGAGAACATTTACGTTTCCTTCTTTTTTTTACACTTCTGCCTTAATCTAAAAAAAAAAACTCTCTCTCTTTTACTAAAAAGAGCGATTTGTGTCACTTGGTCGCGTTTGCTAGAAGCATTCTTATTTTTTGTTTACTTGTTTTGCACTATATTTGATACACGAAAAATATGCGCTTTTTTGATTTTTAGTTTAAAGATAATATTTTAATATAAAATAAAGGTGTTTAAAATAATAATATTAAAAATCTCCACAAATGTTTTGAAAACAAATAACAAATTGCCATTTTAAAGGACTTTCCTGCTTTAAACTCGATCTGCTCTACAAGTTTCTTTTTTTTTTTTCACGTTTTTCTCTCGCGCTCACTAAATTTCTCTAATGTAAGATTAATTTTAGATCATAGTTTGCTTAATATGGTACAATTAGAAGAGAGAGTTTTCCTCCACTTTACTCTATCTTTCGACTCGACTTTTTAAAAAGAATCAACAACAAATAGTTACAATTCTAGTGTTTGCCTTTTTTTTTTCTTTCCGGAAAGAAGGCTTCCTCTTCTTTTCACGCAATAATGTTTGGAAATTCGCTATTTTTTTTTGTTTGTTCTGTTTGCTGGATAAGTTGACTGACTTTGAGATAAGCTAGCTTGTGTGTTTTTAAAAATTCCTTGACGTTGACTTTTTTTTTCACTATTCTGATTCTGAACTTTTTTTTCATTTTAAATCTATTTTACAAGCACAATTGTAATTAGAATTTTCTTTTTTGTGGTGTGTTTGTGTGTGCAGAATAAAAACTGGGCTGTGAAACTGACTGACCCTCTACTATTGCTAATTCTTTCTCTTTTGTGTGTTTGTGTTTTGAATAACGAATGCGCGTTTCTCCTTCCCTTCCTCCCCCTCTTAAATCGTCGGCGTGGTCGGCGTTTTGGGCGTCGTCGAACCAGGCGCGTGCTCCCCGACACTTCCCGGTGCCTCCGGCGGACTTCCCACCGAGGCCGGCGTACTGCCACCGGCTCCTGGGGCGGGAGTCGATCCTGCGCCCCCTCCACTGCTCACCGGCACCACCTTGTCCCGTTCGCGCTCCCGCCCCGGTCGGAACGCTTCGAGGAGGGCGTCCACCCGCGCTTCCGTCGGTCCCCAGCGCTGAAAGCCGGCGTTGTTCTGCAGCCACACGACCATCGTGCCGTGGATGCTCTTGAAGTTGACGTCCGATCTGGGAGAGGGAAGTTACGATTAATTCAGGACATTTCGAGGGTGACCCCTCGGCGGGGGAACCTACTTCGGAATGCAGTGCTGCAGCCCGTGCCGGTACTCGTGCTCCATCCCCATCACGACGACCTGCTTCCGCTTAAAGTGGCTGTCCTCGATCTTGGAGAGGCACTGCAGCGCCGGTTCCTTCCACTCTTGCAGAAACACGATGAAGCTGTAGAGTTCAAAAGTCCCCGTCAGATCAAGCTTCTCCAACCAAACCCAAATCTCACCTCAACGGCTCGGTCGAATCCGTCAGCAACCGGTCAATGTGCTGCAGCGTGGCGTCAATCAGCTCCTCGCAGTACGGCGGATTCACCTGGAACGACCCGGACACGGGGCGAAACTCCAGAAACGACCCGCGCGACCCAAAGTACGAGTCCGCGTCGCCAAACGCCGAACAGTACTGCCGGAAGTAGCAGTTCAGTGGGCTCGCGAAGCACTCGAACGTCACGCCAAAGTGCTGATGTAGACACTCGAAGACCACCGCCGGCAGCGCCGACTGTGTCAGTTCCGGTTCCTGCTGGTTGGGACTGGCCGCGCCGTACAGGAAGCTCGAGTAGCGCTTCAGCATGCAGTACACGCGCCCGATGAAAAAGTCAAACTTTTTGTCGTCGAAGCAGTTGTAGCGGTACAGTTGTTCCTGGGTGGGGGTGGATCGAGACTTGGATTAGAATCAACGATATCTATTCGAGGTCAATAGTTGCAGATATAGTGTCCGTAATTTTTTGATTTGGTAAAATTACTGAACTTTTAACTACTGAACAGTTCGGTACAATAAAAATGACCGAATTCGGTAAAAACTTACCGGATATCGGTAATGCAGTTTATTATTGCCCATCCGAGTCTAGACTCTAGTTAAAAATCGTGTTGAGTTTAGGCCGGTAAACCATCCGTCAAAATAAATAAATTTTACCGAATATCGATTGTACGATGAATAATAATGAACTTCACTATCGAATTTTAGTATGTTTTTATTTTTTAAATTTGCTAACTTCCAGTTTACCGAACTGTTCAACAGATGAAAATGTGGTAAATTTCAGAGTTTTTTTTTTTTTTTTTTTTTTGAAAGGGTCCTATAAGCTATTGTGTTTCATCTGTTCATAGGACCTGTTCCAAAAAAAAACATCAGTAAACCATCTGTCAAAACAAACAGTATTTTCAAGGCTGTTAACGATAAAATTATCGAGGTTCGATAACGATAACAATAGTTCTATCCAGGGGCGCCGACTAGTCCAAAATGTTGGGGGGGCACGGTTGTTTTCCGAAATCGATAGCTAAGAGTGGCGATTAGATGTTAAAGTTTCTTGTGTATCACGAATTTTAAAATTTTTATTACGATTTAATACGATTTTTTTTCATCCGGAATCATTTTTTTTAAAGAGAAAGATTATTTATTAAAACGTAATTAGAATGTTAATTGGAGGGATTTTTTTATATGTTTGGGAGGCGAATTCCTTCTCATTGGCATATTCTCACTTATTTTCTAGAAGTAACAGTCAATAATAAAAATAATCAGATATTTATAAATTTAACAATACAAATATTCTAAAAATAAAAACAAAAGAAAAAGCAAAAATTTAGAACTTCAGAAATTTAAAAATACAAATACACATTTAAAAAAACATCAATTTTTCAAATCTGCAATTTAGAAAAAAAAATAACAGATACACAAAATTCAATATTCTAAAATTAAAAAAAAATAATAGAATAAAAATATTCTAGGGTTAAAAAAAATTTTAAGAAATCAAAAGCAGAAATCCAGACATTTAAACAATCAGAAATTTAGAAATAACAAGAAAATTCAATGTTTAAAAAAATCGAAAATTAAAAAATTATTACATGAATTAATTTTTCAAAAATTTAAGAATTTAAGAACTTAAGAATTTAAGAATTTAAGAATTTAAGAATTTAAGAATTTAAGAATTTAAGAATTTAAGAATTTAAGAATTTAAGAATTTAAGAATTTAAGAATTTAAGAATTTAAGAATTTAAGAATTTAAGAATTTAAGAATTTAAGAATTTAAGAATTTAAGAATTTAAGAATTTAAGAATTTAAGAATTTAAGAATTTAAGAATTTAAGAATTTAAGAATTTAAGAATTTAAGAATTTAAGAATTTAAGAATTTAAGAATTTAAGAATTTTAGAATTTAAGAATTTAAGAATTTAAGAATTTAAGAATTTAAGAATTTAAGAATTTAAGAATTTAAGAATTTAAGAATTTAAGAATTTAAGAATTTAAGAATTTAAGAATTTAAGAATTTAAGAATTTAAGAATTTAAGAATTTTAGAATTTTAGAATTTTAGAATTTTAGAATTTTAGAATTTTAGAATTTTAGAATATTAGAATATTAGAATATTAGAATATTAGAATTTTAGAATTTTAGAATTTTAGAATTTTAGAATTTTAGAATTTTAGAATTTTAGAATTTTAGAATTTTAGAATTTTAGAATTTTAGAATTTTAGGATTTTAGAATTTTAGAATTTTAGAATTTTAGAATTTTAGAATTTTAGAATTTTAGAATTTTAGAATTTTAGAATTTTAGAATTTTAGAGTTTTAGAATTTAAGAATACGACCAAAAACGTTTTAAATGGATTTCCAATACTCAATAATGCTGATTTCCTGAAAATGTTCTATTTTTAGTATTATTCTCTACTCCCTGATTTTTGGCATATTTTTTGAGGGTGCAGTTAAAATTTCTACAGCCTTTTTATGTTTTTTTAAATCGACCATAAATTGCTTGTCTTTTAAGATTATAATGTGGAATTGTCTCAGATAAGGTTTTAATTTGTCGGTTTCTCAGTAAAGCGGTGCGCTAGTTTTCAAAAATTTACTTTTTTTGAAACAATTCTATTTTTCGGCTAAAATTGGTAAAAAACGGTTAACGGTTAACAAATGCAATTGAAATCTTGTCAAATCCTTTCTAAAATTACCAAAAAAAATATCGAATTTATCAGCATTTTTGTAAATGTAAAGCAGTCAACAAATTACCACTTTGAAAACTGTTTCAGCTTATATTCGCTAAATCCTGATCTACAATGGCAAATTGCAGATTGTAGATGAAGTGCTTTGGGAAAAGTACATTGGTTTTGTTTTTGGAACAACATGCACAGATAGAAATCTTATGAGCAAATCCGTAAAATCTATGTTGACGACATCTCTCAAATCATTCACCGATGCCTCTGTGCTCTTATACTAAGCTTACTGATTTTCCTAGAGAGCACAGTGGTATAGATAAAACGTTGTCGATTTAGAAAAATAATGCATCTAAATCCAGAAAATTGTAAACGATTTTGTTCAAAAATTTCTGCGATTTCGAAAACTACAAATGTTTTTGAACTATTTTACGGATTCGCTTACAAGAATTCTATCCGTGTGTACAAACAATGTTCCATTTAAGTTTTAGATATTATTTTCAATTATTTCCTTTTTTTTATATTTGATAAAGTATATTTTTCTTCCAAAATTTCTGGGGGGGCACCATGTATGGGCTGCCCCCCCAGCCAAATTTTAGGGGGGGCAAAAAGTACCGTGCCCCCCCAGAGTCGGCGCCCCTGGTTCTATCGTTATCGTCGGGACTATTCTATCGACGATAATTTTATCGACGACTACGGACGATAACTTATATTTAATATATTTCTGAAATTTACTAAAACCAACCAAATTATGTTGAATTTTCAAGCTTCTTCTTATTAAATATTTTTGTGTTAATATCATATTAGGCTGGTACAAATTTTATTTTAAGTTTTTGCCTCCCACCCCCTTCAAAGTTGGCCCGAAAATTCAGGGGACAAAAAAAATATTTTTTTGAAAAACTTCGAAATTTCAATGGAAATTTATGTACAGTTAGCTGAAATTATTTTAAAATGCATTTCCCTGCGTTTAGAATCATTTTTAGCATATTTGGTTTGATTTAAAAATCTTTTGAATATTTGGAAATTTTCGATATTTAAATTTTTTTCCGCTAAAATGTTTTTTTTTCGTCAAATCTTTCATTTTTTGAAAATTTATGATTGCAAAACAACTGAACTTGTGTAAAATACATTTTAAAACACTTTTGCCATGCAAGTGCTGAAACTATGGCTTATAATTTCAATATTTATATTTTTTTATTTTTTGAACCCCCCCGCCCTCCTCTCCCCGCCCCCCTTCGACCACGGCCAAAGCCGAGGGACAAAAACTTTGAAAAATATTTGCATCGGCCTTAAGTTTCAAAGTATAAATACTACAATTTTCATAATTCATCGTATTTTTTTTAAAGTACTCATTTTTTTTATAATTTGCAATATGGGTAAAAGATTCAAAATTTGGCATAAATTTTCACTGTTTTAAAGTTTTTTGAATGAAATACTAAAATTGTCACAAAGTACCTTATTTTTTTCGAAAACACTAAAACAGTGCAGAAACAGGTAAAATTTCGTTTCGTATAAATATGGGTATCAACCCATTGCGAATTATAAAAATTTGAGTATTTTAAGAAAATACGGTATTTTGTGACATTTTTTTGTTTTTCATTCAACTCTAAAACAGTACAATGCATGCACAATTTCAAATCGTGTAAAACCGCGAAGCGAAGAAGCCGCCATCTTGGAAGTTCAGAAAACAAACACTGAGAATAAGTATTATACATATTACGTTGGTAACACGAAGTGTGTTATCCTGGTTAAACTCAAAAGTCCCATGCAAATGTGTAAAAAAAAACTGAAAAATGTGTAACGCTGATTCTCAGTGTAAGGGCGCACTGTACGTTTGATCGACCAAAAGAAAAAAGATAAACAGAAAAATCACTTTTTTGCAATTCCGTTGTGAAACTACTTACTTTTCCTGTCATTCTTGAACGACGAAATAGCCTACTTTTCTGTACCAAAAATAACAGAATCGAATAGCAACACTTTTCAAAATAAATGCCGAAAAGTTCTACTTTTCAGCACTGAAATGGGTGCTGAAAAGTTGAACTTTTCACTGTTGTCAGTTTGCTTAGGTCGGAATAGGGTTGCCATCCCCCCATGTAAAACCCATATTGCGAATTATAACAATTTGAGTATTTTCGAGATAATACGGATTTTTTGAAAATTTCGCTTCCTTTGATACCTATATTGCAAATTATGAAAATTTAAGTACTTTAAAAAAATACGGTATTTTGTGTGTAGAGGTAAGCGTGGTTGCCTCTCACCCAGTCGGCATGGGTTCGATCCCAGACGGTCCCGGTGGCATTTTTCGAGACGAGATTTGTCTGATCACGCATTCCGTCGTACGGGAAGTAAATGTTGGCCCCGGACTAACCTATAAAGGTTAGGTCGTTAGCTCAGTCCAGGTGTAGGAGTCGTCTCCCTGGGTCCTGTCTCGGTGGAGTCGCTGGTAGGCAGTTGGACTCACAATCCAATGGTCGTCAGTTCGAATCCCGGGGTGGATGGAAGCTAAGGTGTAAAAAGAGGTTTGCAATTGCCTCAACAATCAAGCCTTCGAACACCTAGTTTCGAGTAGGAATCTCGCAATCGAGAACGCCAAGGCAATGCTGTCGAGAGAATAGTTTGATTTGATTTTTTTTATTAAAGTTTGCCTTTATCTGTTTTCACATTAACAACATTTACATCTACACAATGCGTATCACAATTATAGAATCGTAGAATTTTAATACCATTTTTGTTAGTTTTGAGTAGATTTTTTTTTGTTTTTGAATATTTAGCAATTCCCTACGAAAACAGCATGGAAAAAAAAACAAAAATGTTCGGATCGGGCTCAATTTTTTGCGGGGGTTTCCTGGCCGAAATAATTAGACCCGTATTTTTTGTTTGGCCAATAGGGAGACCTACGCCGTGGCCGTTTTCGTTGATTTTCGCAAAAACCACTTTTTTTTAAAATCATAACTCCCCGCCATTTCAACCGATTTTAGCTGTCTTATACGCAAATGATAGGCGATAAGTTGGCCTTTCAAAGAAAAATAATAAGAAGTTTCTGAAATCTAGCCTAACATATGAAAAGGTCTTATGAAACTTTATAATGCCGTTTTGACGGTGTCTGGACCAAAGAGCATATGTCTGGAAATATTTTTATCGGATTCCTCGGACAATTTTACATAACATACTAAAAAATGGAAGGAGTTCATTAACTGGATTTTGAGATATGATTTTTTGAAAATAAAATCCGTGTTTTCGACGCGCCGAAAACGAGAAAAAATAAACTTTTTTTACTAAAACTGCGATAACTTTAAAATTTCAGCGATGACCTATACATTTATGAGTACCAAAAGTTGCGTCTTTCCATTACAAACCAAGCACTTTTGTTTTTTTTTCATGCTGTTTTCGTGGGGAATTGCTGTATTAAAATTTTAGGATTTTAAAACTTAATATTTTCATATTGTGTCGTCAGAACATTTATACATGTATTACTTCAGACATCCGATTTGAAATCAAGCGCTTCCCTAACACCGACGGGAAGGTCAATTACCTAGAATGCATAAAATTGGCCACCGAAAAAGCGCTTCCCTAACACGGATTTGAACTTCAAGTACCTAGAATGCATAAAATGTCGAAGGCTCTCGATGAACTAAACTAACATAAATTACGTTATTCAGCGCCATTTCAAACCAGTTCTCACCCCGCCAAGCAACTTACCAACTTTTGCAGGTGCGAACTGTTGATCGTGTGCGTGTCCGGCCCCGGCAGCGACGCGTGCGTGTACTTGATCGTCATGTGGTCCCGGTCGGTGTTGTAATCGATCTGGGGCATCCGCGGCGACGGAATGGCAAACTGGACCGGGTAGCACCAAACCTTCCGCGCGAGTGGAGCGGCCAACGGCTGCGTCAACTCCTGGATGCCGCTCTCCTTCAGGATCTGGCCGTGCCGATCGCGGGTCGTTTTGACGTGCTGCGCCGAAAGGTGGTAGATCTTGGTGCAGAGCTGCTCGACGCTGTTCTGGACCGTCGCTACGATGTGCGGTTCACACTGCCGCCGGAGGTGCGACAGCCGGTCCTGAAAGTCCTCGTAGCTCGCCCCGACCGTCTTCCGCAGCCACTCGTACGTCTCTTCGGCGTTCCACTTGACGATCTTTTTGCTCTCCACGGACGCGGACCGCCGCTCGACTATCTTCTTGGCCGCGTCGCAGTACCGCGAGAGTTGCTTCCGCGCGTCGCCCGTGAACTTTGGCTTGACGATCTTGATCGGAATGTCCCGTATAATTTCCCTGTACATCTGCTGCGAAATCTCCGGCGCACACGCACTCGGCAGCATCGGATCCAGCCCGCGATCGATAATCTTGCGCTCCATCAGCCACCGATTGAACGACCCAGCCGGCGGATTGATCGACTCGCGCTTCGTGCAGAGATCCTCGTACGTCTTGAACAACCGCACCGTAAACAACCCGCGCATAGCCTCAACCTCCGGGTACGGATGCGGGTGCATCGTCGGAATGCGATCGTACATCACCACGTTCGTCGGAATCTCCAAGTCCCACGGCCCAGGCAACACGTACTTCTTCAACGGCGGTGGCGCTCCCGTTCCGCCCTGGCCCTGCCCATGATGGTTCTGCGTGTCCTCCGAGGCCCGCCTCTTCAGCGCGTTACTGTTATGCTGCGGCGGTGGTGGCGGCCCAGCCGGACCATTCCCCGTCCCGCCCGAGTGACAAATGCCCAACGGATCCGTCAACGGATCAAAACCCTGCTGACCACCCCCGCCGGCACCGCCTCCCCGATTCAACATCGGCGTCTCCCACAGACTCTCGCCGGTCAGTTTGTTCCAAAAGTACGGCCGACCCTCCCGCTTGGACCAAAACTTGCGCCAACCCTGGTTCACCAGCTCCGGGTGCAACTCTTCGGCATAGCTCGGACCGGGCGTCTGATTTGGCGCGCTCTGCGGCGTGTGGGACATGTCCGGTGGAGTCGACTTGGTCGGGGTCATCGGAGGGGCCGCCGTGGTCGTTGGACTCGTGGCCTGCATTTGCTGCTGCATTTGGGGTGGAAGTGGGTGATGGTGGATTTGCAACGCCGGTGGTCCCTGCCCTTGGGGATGGTGGCCGACGCCCGGATGGGGATGCATTCCCGGGTGTTGGAGGTGAGGATGGGGGTGCGGGTGAGGGTGGGGATGGTGTTGGGGAGGTGGCACATGCTGCTGCTGCTGTTGATGTTGCTGATGTTGTTGTTGTTGATGATGGAGCTGCTGTTGTTGCTGCAAGTGTTGTTGTTGCTGTTGTTGTTGAAGTTGTTGTTGCTGTTGCTGCTGCTGTTGATGGTGTTGTTCGGCAAGAGCCGGATTGGTTAACTGCTCCCAGGCGGATGGGCCGGGCAGGACCGTTTCCTTATTGTTGGTGCTGATGTCGTTCATGGTTCATCAAATTCTGTAAGAGAAGTGAAACAATTTCAATTATTTTTCATGACAAGAGTTTTAGACTGTTATAAAAACAAGAAAATTTATAAATCAGGCAACCTTGGCCAAAATTATTAACTATTGAGCCTTATTTATGGAAACAACTTCAAATATCATAGTTTTTTTTTATGAAAATGCCATCCAAATTATTTTATCGGTAAATTTTAGGATAGGTTGAAGATCTGGCAACCCTGTCATAAAATATCGCCACTTAAGTAAAATGTGTAATTTGGTAGAGAGCATTTATTTGGTGCTGTCTCAGTATAATCATTCATTAAATGATTAAGGGGTTACATACATGTAAATCGACAAAAAGTCACAGGTTGGTGTGAGCACACACTTAATTTTATTTAAAATCTGTATTCAGGACATTAAAATATACTTTTTCATCTATTATCAAAACAAATTTGAAGACATTTGGTTGTATCATTGCCGAGATATAACTATTTGAAGTTGGCAGTTTCAAAAAACGGGTGCCACGATATCTCAACACCTGGGATGGAATAATCGCAAAAAAATCAATTTCGCTTGCGAACTTTCTTCACCCGCGAAAGAGAGAGGAGGCATATCACGCAAAAGAAAATCGCTCCCGAAGTTCTCCAATAAAATCAATCTGTTGATGATTTTTTGTGAATTTCCTTGTCAGCACTTCTTAATAATATTTATTTCACTTTGTTTACACACATTGCCCATCTACAAAATGTGACAGGTCATTTTTCGACGTGTGACGTTACACTTGCAAGTATAGTAGTGAAAAAGATGTTCCGCCGAATAATCAAGATGATGATTTTTTTAGATTCTTTTTACCGATCTTTCGTGCGCGAGAGAGGAGAGCTATGCTCCCCAGTCACGAAATATTCTAGCAGAGCTGGTTCTGTCAGAATCCTGCTAGAACGGTCGAACATTTCTGCTAGAATGCTCTAAGAATATCCAGCTCTCTAAGAATTCTGCTAGAATCCTGCTAGAACGTCGTGACTGGGTCCTTTCGGATTTTTTCTCTTGATGGACGTGCAGCGATTTTCTTTTGATGATGATTATTCCAACGCTGCTCAACACTGCCTAGATCAAATCGGCTCAAAATTTTGGTGAAGACTCGTTAAACCGGTCCTGTGTGCATGACGAAGGCCGATTTTCAAAAAAACTTATTTAAAAAAAAAGATAAAAATAATTTTGTGTTTTTCATATAAAAAAATTGTCAGTTTTTGATTTTTGTATTTTTTTAAAAAGCAAAATTTCAAAATCGGGCTTCGTCATGCACACGGGATATGTCTTGAGAGTCTTCACCTCGAATTTCAGCCAATTTGGTCCGTCCCATCTCGAGATATCGTGGCACCCGTAAATCAACTTGGTGTTCAGAGAAAACGCTCAGAAAGTTAGACAGTTGGCTTTGCGCATGGCAAAATTCTGAGCTTAAATCGTCTCTAACTCAGTTAAATAATGAAATATCTTCATGAAACTTTCAGGAGTGATTAAAAATCATATTTTTAGTGGATTCAATAAATTTTCTGTAATATGAAATTTTGTGATTTTCTACATGTATGTAACCCCTTAAACGATCTTTTCCATGAAACATACATTTTACAGATCTGGCAACTTTGTTATAAACAAATTACAATTTTTTTTTGGTTTGTTGACTCTCGAAAGCCAAATGAAGTTTAAATTGTTGAAAAAAAAAACTTTTGAGAATATAAATTTAATTTTGAGCAAAAAAAACCCTCTCATAATGGCAAAACAGGCAACAACTGTATTTTGTGAAGTCATGAGAAGTAATTTAAAATACATTTTGTTTTGTTATGGGCCATCCATAAACCATGTGGACCCCCAAACCCATTGACCATTGACAGTCAAACTTTGACTTTTTTTGAATGCGATTTTTTTTCAGTAAGACTGTCTTTAAAAAAATGCTGGAAACCGCAAAAAAAAAATAAGACTTGCTCTTTCAACTGTCCATTTATTAATTAATGTTTATCTTAAGGAAAAATATTGAAAATACTACGAATCAATTGAAACTACATGAACCATACAGTATGGCACAACATCATCGTCACTAAACTCCACAAACTGCGCCTTTTCACATGTCGCAGCACGGCTAAAGAGCTGAACTGTTCTGCTTGTTTTTATAGAGAGATACACCACCTCTCAACCTCGACTGCTCGTACACTCAACCCATCCCATCCTCCCTCGAAGCCGTTTAGTTTGCTCTTTACCACCACCATCACCCAAACAAAGCCAAACTGAAACACTCTGTTTGAATCGAAAAGCAAAAAGCCAAAACAGAAAAACGACAACGTTCGTTCGTTTGGACGTAACTGACAGTCGCTCGCGGACTGCCGAAGAGGACGAACCTGCTGGGCGGAGATCCCCGTCGGAAGTTACCGCCGGAACGTGCCGGCCATGTGATCGGTCGGTTCTTAAACCGAACGATCTCTCCGAGAGGCCAGCTCCCCGGCTAGAGATTTGTTGGGTTTGTTTTGCTCGCGTTTGGTTGTTTAATTTTTCTAATTGGGAGATTTGCAGATGTGAAGAAGGGACAAACGATGCATGGATGGGTGATATTTGGGGTGTAGAAGTAACTGGTGTCGTCCAACAAGTATGACTGAGATCAGATAGATTGCTAATGAGATTAATCGACAACAAAAATTAGTTTGAATAATATGGTTAAATCCCTAACAGACACGATCCTTTTCCACCCTGCCCAATTCTAAATTCTGTTTTATTTTACCAAATTAAGTTTTTCGATGTTTGTTACAAACTCATCGTCAATATTAGAACCAGCGTGTCAGTATGACATAGGGGGGAAGGTGGGTTTATTTTAACCGATTTTAGCGCAACATACTTTAAGATGACGCTATATCGCAAAATTTAAAAATATTTATGTTTTATAAATACAGTATTCTGAAATTTTTAAAAATTTATACTTAACTATTCTAATCAAGTCAAAATGTATACAAAATATGGCGTCGTTGTATACAGATATGTATTGAAAAATTATTTAAATTTTAGTATTTTCAGAAAAAAATTGCTAAAATATATTTTAAAATCGTAAAAATTGCAGTTCAATTAAACGGTATTTTGCTAAAACTTTAAAATTGTATACTAGGAAAATATTCTTCAAAATTTTGATTCGTTTGATACCAATATTGCAAATTATGAAAATTTGAATACTTTAGCCAAACTAGCGTTTCCCAAAAACATAAATCAATATCAATTGCCATGAAAATCCAATATAAAGATGACATAAATTACTCAAGACAAGATGAGCTTTTCAATTACAGACGTAGAAATCAAATACCTTAACATAGCTCTCAAATTCCAAATAATTCATGCATATCTTATTCTGGATGATTCACTGTAGATTCACAATAGAAGTATCCAATTCAGAAATTAATGAAAAGATGAGTTACGTTCGAGTTTGATTAAAGAATTATTTTATCCTGAACGTTACAGCGTCTCTCCTTCACTCCATATCAAGCCACGTACGATATTTTTTTAAAGAATAGGCTTGCCAAAATAAACGCAACGGTCTTCCCAGATCATAAGTAACTTTGCTTTTCTCCATCTGCGACTTTTTTAGGGCGTTGAGCTTGCCGACTCCAGTTTCGTCTAGTTTACTGAAAGCTCCAGAATTCTTCGTGAATAGCTTCTTCGATTGTTTGTTGTCGCCAGATTACAGATGCTTCGTTGTAGACGCAACAGCGTGCTTCTCTCCTTCTCGTTCTCCAATCACAGACGTAAGATTCAAGTAATTTGATGGAGCTATTGATATTTTCGTAGAAACTGTGCTGACTGGAACAAGTGCTCTGAAGTGAAGTCCGTATTAGAGGTGAACAAGTGGGGAACCGCTTTTTTTCTCGCTATGTTTGTATGCCGAATTCTGATAAGTTTTCCAATAAAGATTTTTTTCTAATTGGAAAACGCAAAAAATCCAACGAGATTCTCGATGCGGCCACGTCGCCGCCACCATCCGGTCCGTTCTGGCCACACTGCCACGTAGTGGTGTTGGGAAGCGAAAAGTTTTGTCCTCGCTGGTGTGCGTGCCCCCGCCGTTCGCTGGTATAATATTATAAAGATATCGCTACGACGTCCAAACCGAACAGAACAACTCTGACCGCTTGCGACGAAGGAACGCCCTGTACGTGGCGACTGCGGGAACCGATTCCAACGCTGCCCCGATCCGGAACGTTTTGCGAGGTCTTCTTCCTCTGCTATCGGGGATTGTTTTGAACGGGGTTTTTTTTTCTCCGGGATCTTCGGAACACGGTTCCAGCTGGAACCGAAGGGGGAGGGCAGTTGGTGTGGTGGAAAAATACTCACTCGACAACAGAGGCCAGCTAAAACGACGACGGAGTTGACGCGAGTTTTTTCCTTCGCGGATTCAAGCGCGAAAATTTTCCTTCCCCCAAACGGACCGCACTCCGGGAATCTGCTACAGTTTTTTCCCCCACTGATATCCAATCAATCGTTCAACCCGTCGCAACGCCGGGGACGGTTTCAAGCTCAAGTTTTTCCTCTCGAAACAAAAATTTTCACCGAAAAATTGGCATTTTTCCCGCGGCCAAAAATCCGAAAACTGCACTGCACCGTAAAATCCGCCCGTGGCCACTGGAAGTCCGTACTCCACCGTTCCGGCCGAACCCGTCACTAGCACTCGCGATTCGCACCCGCTTTTCCCGCTAATACATCGCGCAAAACGGACTTTTCGACGAAAACTTTTCGCTGGCACAAATTCACGACGTCCGCCCGAGGTACGCCATTTGCATTTTCTCCTGGCGTTTTCTGCTCCGTGTTTGAAAAAAGCTGACCGAAGACTGAAGACTTGAAGTTGTGTGCGGCGCCCGCTGGCTGGCTGATGATTCGCTCTCGCTCTCTCACTCTCCCGCGCTGCGTGGACCGAGAAGAGAGAGGGCAAAAAGCGCGCATCAAAATAAACGCTTGCGTGTGGTGGTGAGATCGTTTGGAAATAAATCGAATGAAGTGCACGGTCATGAAAGATGACCAAAGATTGTGCTGTTGTTTCCCAAATTGCGTGTTCCAACACGGAAAGTTTCAGAAACCATTTCTGATCACTTTATTTCATTTGAATGCAAAAAAAAATAATTGAAAAGACATCAATTGGGTCCTAAAATGAAGCTTAGATTGCTGATATTATCATTTACAGCGATAAAGCTTATTTTTCTGAGTACAATGACCCTTTGTACGACCAGAAAGAGTTTAAAATGGATTTTTAAATCAATTTTGAAAAATTAACCTCGCGGTCCTTCTTGACAGAAAAGCTCCTACTTGACAGCTCGTTCCAAGGGGACCATAGTTGATCCATCGAAAAAATGTTGTCTTGTCAATAAAAAAAATTTGCATTGAAATGAAAAAAAGTGATCAGAAATGGTTTTTTATCGTGTTTTTTAGCGTTGTACATAAAAATTGTCATAGGGCTTTAGTACCCAATTGGGTACTAAAGCCATATGTCAATTTTTATGTACAACGGTAAAACACACGATTAAAAACCATTTCTGGTCACTTTTTTCACTTTAATGCAAAAAAAATATTGACAAGACAACATTTTTTCGATGGATTCACTATGGTCCCCTTGGAACGAGCTGTCAAGTAGGACCTTTTCTGTCAAGAAGGGCCGCGAAGATAATCTTTAAAAATTGATTTAAAAATCCAATGAGAAAAATAAGCTTTATCGTTGTTAATAATATAATATTTCAAATTTAGGCTTAATTTTAGGAACCAATTTAAGAATTTAAGAATTTAAGAATTTAAGAATTTAAGAATTTAAGAATTTAAGAATTTAAGAATTTAAGAATTTAAGAATTTAAGAATTTAAGAATTTAAGAATTTAAGAATTTAAGAATTTAAGAATTTAAGAATTTAAGAATTTAAGAATTTAAGAATTTAAGAATTTAAGAATTTAAGAATTTAAGAATTTAAGAATTTAAGAATTTAAGAATTTAAGAATTTAAGAATTTAAGAATTTAAGAATTTAAGAATTTAAGAATTTAAGAATTTAAGAATTTAAGAATTTAAGAATTTAAGAATTTAAGAATTTAAGAATTTAAGAATTTAAGAATTCAAGAATTTAAGAATTTAAGAATTTAAGAATTTAAGAATTTAAGAATTTAAGAATTTAAGAATTTAAGAATTTAAGAATTTAAGAATTTAAGAATTTAAGAATTTAAGAATTTAAGAATTTAAGAATTTAAGAATTTAAGAATTTAAGAATTTAAGAATTTAAGAATTTAAGAATTTAAGAATTTAAGAATTTAAGAATTTAAGAATTTAAGAATTTAAGAATTTAAGAATTTAAGAATTTAAGAATTTAAGAATTTAAGAATTTAAGAATTTAAGAATTTAAGAATTTAAGAATTTAAGAATTTAAGAATTTAAGAATTTTAGAATTTAAGAATTTAAGAATTTAAGAATTTAAGAATTTAAGAATTTAAGAATTTAAGAATTTAAGAATTTAAGAATTTAAGAATTTAAGAATTTAAGAATTTAAGAATTTAAGAATTTAAGAATTTAAGAATTTAAGAATTTAAGAATTTAAGAATTTAAGAATTTAAGAATTTAAGAATTTAAGAATTTAAGAATTTAAGAATTTAAGAATTTAAGAATTTAAGAATTTAAGAATTTAAGAATTTAAGAATTTAAGAATTTAAGAATTTAAGAATTTAAGAATTTAAGAATTTAAGAATTTAAGAATTTAAGAATTTAAGAATTTAAGAATTTAAGAATTTAAGAATTTAAGAATTTAAGAATTTAAGAATTTAAGAATTTAAGAATTTAAGAATTTAAGAATTTAAGAATTTAAGAATTTAAGAATTTAAGAATTTAAGAATTTAAGAATTTAAGAATTTAAAAATAAAAGAATTTAATTTTTTTTAAGATTTTACACTCTCAATAAATATGTCTGAATTTTATCTGTCCAAACCTTCGTAAGCGTGTAAACGTTTTGACAGTTCTCTCATCAGCTGTTAAACACAGTGTTTTGATTTTCACCAGCAAATTTCCAAACTTTTCCTTGAAATTTGTTAAAAAGCGTGCGATTTTGTAAAGATTCCTCACCAAAAATGACCGACAACCAGGGGGAACCCAGCCTGAGCCAGTATTTCGCCAACGATCCGCCCAGCTTCTTTGACCAGCTGGCGGAAAAGGAAGGTTTGTTGTTTTGTTTGCTTTCGTTTCAAAAACCATCTCTGACCGATTTGTTTCCCCTCAGGAAAATCTCAACCCAAAATTCCCGACCCTTACGCCACGTACGACTTCCTTCCGTCGGCCTCCCCGGTGGACACCCGGCACAACGTTCCGGACAGCGTTCGCGACCTGTGGGAACTTCCCGCGGCGGTTGAACCGGGTGCGGCTCTGGTGCTGACGATGCCCGGCGTGAGCGTAGCTACCGATTTGAACGATCCGGTCCAGGAGGCGGTTAGCTTCCTGGTGGATCCGGTGGAGGCGCAACACCGGAAGATTCTCTCGCCGGATGATGTGACCCAGGATGAGCGAGGGTTGCGGGAGTTGATCGAGCACGGGTGTTTTCGGTCGGCGGTTAATTTGACCGCGCGGTTGTTGACCATCAAGCAGCAGGGCTTTGGGAGGGCTGGTTACACGGTGAAGCATTCGCCGAACTCGTTGCAGCTGTGGTTTACGCGGTTGGCACTGCTGGTTAAGTTGGGCCAGTTTGAGATTGTTAAAATGGAGGCGGAACCGTTTGGATCGCTGAACAAGCCGGATGTGTTTTACGAGTTTTACCACCCGGACATGCACTCGGACAAGAAGGGCTCGATGGCTTCGTTCTCGTTTCGACTTTTGCTGGCGGAGCTGCCCATCTATTTGGGCACGCCAAGAATCGCACTGGATCGTCTTACTGAACTGTTGGCCGTGACCAGTCAAATCCGAAGCTACTTCGGCAAACTGCCCGACTCCGACCACAACAAGCAAGCGGCCAGCTTCTGGCTCACCCGCGAAAAGCGCATCCTACATTCCATCGTAAACTGCTCGCTCCTCGTGAAGGACTTTAGCCTGGCCGACCAGCTACTCCGCCAGCTAATCGATTCCCCCGGAACGACCGCTGACGAGAAGCGTTCCCTCCTCTCCTGCTGGGGTCGCATCCGGCTCCAGTGCGGGGACATTTACGGCGCGGAGAAAAAGTTCTCCGAAGCAAAGCGACTCAAAGAGGACGCCGCCGGCCAGGACGCGGATTTGCGCGAGCTCGTCGATCGTGGCCTGCTGGCGGTCGCCCAGAACGACTTCCAGTCCGCGTTCGATCTGTTCCAGAAGGCGGCCGCGTTGGACGCGACCAGCACGATGCTGTACAACAATATGGGCGTTTGTCTGCTTTATTCCGGTAAGTTGAAGGAAGCGATCAAGATGTTTGAGGGGGCGATTCAGCGGAATCCGAAGCTGGCGTTGAACGAAAATTTGCTCGTTAATTTGTCGACGCTGTACGAGCTGGAGTCGAACAACTCGAAAGATAAGAAAATTGCGCTGCTCAAGTTGGTTAACAAGAATCGGGCGGATTTGAGCGTGGGGTTGGATATTTGCTTGAAGCTGCAGACGATTGCATGAAAACGTATTTAAAATTATTGCATCAGAAAGACACCTTTATTTAACTGAAATTTGTGATTTATAGTTTAATCTTTGACTGTTTATGTAACAGATAAAATAATGAGAAATCAAGTATATTAATAAAAATATTCCACAATCTAATTATTTTAAAATGCATTGATCCGAAATTGCCACACATATAATACTACTCTAAATTTTCCTTTTGAATCAAATCTCAAGTTCAAACTAAACAATAATAAAAACTCTAACATTCTAGGAAACTACTTAAGAGAATGGCCATCTGCTTCAGCAGCCATGACCGTCCGCGCTGAATCAACAGTCTGGTGAGAATGATGGACGGCGCAACCAGACCCGTCCGAGATAGCAACCGCTGCTCACACGGAAGTGTAATTCAAGCTAGAGGGCGCCTTCTGGATCAACTAGGACAACTTGAGCTGTTTCACTAACTATGACGTGTTGGTCCGGAAGAAGCTGAACTGGAATGCTATGATTTGCTTATAAAGGGAGGTGTTCGACAGAAAAGTTTTCATATCAGTCCAAGCCTTCAAACCATGAAACGAGAATCAACGAAGTCGGAGTCTCCGAAGTCATAGAGCAAGCCATCGGTGACCTGTCGTCTCCGCCTCCAACAAAATATCGGAGGCCGCAGGTGAACAGGCCGGAGATGCGCAGGTCGTGAGTGCGAGGCCGCCCAGATCGTTGCTGTCGTGGTTGCTTCCCAAGTCGTCGTCACCATCACCACAGTACCTGCAACAATATCAGTGCTTTCTCGATTCGTTGCCTAATCCGACGTTCTAAGCAGAACTACAGGTGAGTCATTGCCGTGAAATAATAGCTTAGCTACACTTTTGTTTTTTGGTCAATAACTCCATGCACTCTCGGTATTTGAAGTTCACGTCCGCGTTAGGGAAGGGCACTTTTAGTGGCAAATTGTATGCGTTTGCGCTAGCGGACGTGGTGTTTCCGTCTGTCCCAATAGGTACTTACTTACTTAATCATATTGTACTAAACCCAGATAAATAATGGCTTATTACACATATTATATTCCTTTTTTCGGTGATTTTGAATGTCAGAATTTCTAAAGAAATTTTGTGTCCCCACTTTAAACTGATGTAGTATTTGACCCGTTTCCTTATTTTGATCTACATCTTATGTTTATTTTGCAAATAAAAAAAAAGTTTCATAGTATAGCAAGTCAGATAAAATTGCTTTTGTCCTCATTCAACAAATAAAAAATAAAGTAACATGTTCTTTTTTGTTAAAAATGTTTTAAAACAGTCGATGCTATGCATATCATAAGTTTAAATCGTTTAAATGAATTTTAAGTTCATTTTTGGATCCATTTGGAAGATTTTCAACAAATATATAATTGTATTGTCTCGATTTTGACGTTAGTATTGTAATTGAACATTGATATAAAAAAATTAAATTACTCGAAAAAAAAAATTGCCACTAGTTTTATATTTTGTATGGTTTTATTTTAAACTAAAGTTTATGCTGCCAAAATTGAGACGTTACACTCAAACCCCGATGGTTTGACACCAACTGTTGTCAAACGAACGGGGTCACTTTTTAGTTTGACACCCCTTTTACACGGAGTTCACACACACTACTGAACGTTTGTTTTGATAGTGTGCGTGAGCGCCGTGTAAAAAGTGACAGTTAGTCACTTTTTAGTTTGACTTTGACCAACCAACGGGGTACAAACTAAAAAAGTGTCGAACGAAAAAGTGACCAACGACCGGGGGTTGAGTGTATTGTATCTACTAATTTAAAATGACCCTCTACGACCCTCAAAGTTTTTATGAATGAAAAAAAGATTTGGTAAATTTTAAGTCACAATTTTAGCATCAACATTTCTCTGGCTAGAACCGTTAGAAAATCGACTTTGTTTACAACGGGCACTAAAGACCTTTCGAAAACTAACCCGAGATCTGTTTAATTATTGAAAAAACATAAAACATTACAGTTTGTACTGAATCCAAATCCATCTGGTGGTTACATTTAATAGATATTTGGCGTGAGTTTATCTTATGTATATACAATAGCGTGGTTCACGTTTCTATGAAAAAGACAAAAGTTGTTATTTTGTCTTGCATCAACCGGAATTTCGTTCTTTTATGTCCCCAGAAGCACTCCTGAAAATTTGAGCCCATTTGGTAAGGTCTAGGAGCTCCAGTTTTAATTTGAAATTTATATGGGATTTTGATTTATTTTCCATGGGAAACTATCTTTTTTTACATTGTATTAGGATTTTTTTTTTATAAATCGATGAAATGACTTGATTCTTATAGTAGGAGATAGGTTTTGAACTGGGGAACAACTTTGTAGAACATACCAACATGCTAGGAAGTGACCCTTTAAAGATACAGATACTTTTAGATGGTGGCTTTTGAAGGGGCTTTACTGTGTGGGGTGAAACGGGCTAGCTGGCGTAAGTTCAAGATATCTTTGGTTTTTAATCGATGGTGCTTTGACTTTTTCTAGTCATATTTACAAAGTTATTTTTAGAACATTTATTTATAGACAAGCATGGGCTACGGTTTTGGCCAGCAGTGTTTTGTGAGTTTTCAACGATAGCAAAATCTTTTCCTTGGACAATCTGGCCACCGGTGTTGTTCCAGGTTATCAAATGGATGATGAGACAGTTCGGACACCGGCACTGTTCCTGATGGCGGTTTGCTGTTTGTCAAATATGTTTTACAAGAATTGGTGGACAGTTTCGACACCGGCATTGTTCCGGGTTGGCGGTTGGCGGGTTATCAAATACTGTTCTTGTTAGGGGATCGACACAGTTGTCTGTCGATCAGTTAAGAAGTTTGAAAAGATGGGAGGACGGGGAGGGGCTGGTCACGCTTACGAAATTGGTCGGGATTGAAGGATATAGTTTGGGAGTCGATTTAATCAGGGTTAGTTTCAGATTGGGAATTGCATTTCGGGACAGAACCTAAAGTAAACAACACTGTTTCGATTGTTTGTGTATTTCAGTTTTTTATAACAAATAATTAAAACAATCAACGCAATAACTCATTTTAACAGCTGTTGATAAGGTTGAAAATAGATTCAAAACTCCTACTTCAACCTCGCATGTCTCTGATGTACGGTGTTGCCGCGCACGAAGCTTTGCGTCCGCCCGACGCGTAGGATATTGTTGCGCGTACGGTGTTAGCACGCACTCCGCTCTGCGTCCACGTGATGCGCCCGATTTTCGAGCACTCCATCAGCGCGCATGGCCCTGCTCTACCAGATGCTTGGAGCGAATGAAGCGCTCTAGTCGAATCCACCAGCCAATCAGCTCAACCTGTGCACGATTGATCCGTCCTCGCGCTCAGGGACAGGAACACCAAACCTACGGAAACAGATGTAGTTAGCTCTCAATGTTCTCACTCGAACTTAGTTTGATCTTACCCCGTTCGGTCCATGGGGCGTTTTTTCTAGCTTCAGTTACTCCTGTAGTTATCCGTGTGTTTCGAGTACCGCTCTTGTTGTCTGAGTTGGGCAATTTATTGGTATCGGTGAGACTCCGCGTGGTTCAGCGAACATACATCTTGTTTCCATGTCTGCTTGACCTTGATAATGGGCCGTGCTTCACTTGTACCCGTGTTTGCGGTGGTGACCTTTAACTTTTGAGAATGAGGAAAACTTGGTCAGAGATAGGCGTCATTTGCTGCTGACTCGCTTACGGTTGATTTCTGGCGTGCGATTCGTCTCTCCTACCGTCTCCACTCTCGCGCGTCCGATTTAGATCGGAGTCGTCCTAGGGTGCATAGCCGGTGTGTCTCCGTGTGCGTCTGAACGCTCTTGCTCACCTGAGACAGGGTCTTAATTATTGTCTGCCAGCTTGTTCCTAAATACCTTCACCTACGTCGTGCGTCCGATCCAGCTGGCGGTGTTCAGAAACGTCGTTCTCGGCGCTTCATACAGGGCGAGGTTCTCGTTGTTCTCCGCTTTGACCTTCCCGAAGTACTCGTTGGATGTTGTCGGGATTTGCGACGTGCTGATTTTTTCTGTATGGCCTCGTGCTCTTCACCTGGTCCACCTCTACAGAGCGCTAATGGTCGGTCCGGCTCAGAGAGCTGTGATATCTGCGGGTAATGTGATGGATATACACTTTGGCAGCTATAGTGGAACTAACTCTTACCGATCCGGAGTGAGCGGTCCCGACCAATTTCGTAAGCGTGACCAGCCCCTCCCCGTCCTCCCATCTTTTCAAACTTCTTAACTGATCGACAGACAACTGTGTCGATCCCCTAACAAGAACAGTATTTGATAACCCGCCAACCGCCAACCCGGAACAATGCCGGTGTCGAAACTGTCCACCAATTCTTGTAAAACATATTTGACAAACAGCAAACCGCCATCAGGAACAGTGCCGGTGTCCGAACTGTCTCATCATCCATTTGATAACCTGGAACAACACCGGTGGCCAGATTGTCCAAGGAAAAGATTTTGCTATCGTTGAAAACTCACAAAACACTGCTGGCCAAAACCGTAGCCCATGCTTGTCTATAAATAAATGTTCTAAAAATAACTTTGTAAATATGACTAGAAAAAGTCAAAGCACCATCGATTAAAAACCAAAGATATCTTGAACTTACGCCAGCTAGCCCGTTTCACCCCACACAGTAAAGCCCCTTCAAAGCCACCATCTAAAAGTATCTGTATCTTTAAAGGGTCACTTCCTAGCATGTTGGTATGTTCTACAAAGTTGTTCCCCAGTTCAAAACCTATCTCCTACTATAAGAATCAAGTCATTTCATCGATTTATAAAAAAAAAATCCTAATACAATGTAAAAAAAGATAGTTTCCCATGGAAAATAAATCAAAATCCCATATAAATTTCAAATTAAAACTGGAGCTCCTAGACCTTACCAAATGGGCTCAAATTTTCAGGAGTGCTTCTGGGGACATAAAAGAACGAAATTCCGGTTGATGCAAGACAAAATAACAACTTTTGTCTTTTTCATAGAAACGTGAACCACGCTAATATACAAACAAACGCTTAAAGTATTTCACGGCGTGTTTTCTAGAACAAACTGTTTAGGAAAAAAATAGTCATCGCTACTTTCAAATGTGTCTTGTAGGAAATTTTCTCAGCTTTCCAATGCTTCTTAGAGCGAAATGTTCCATCGAGAAATTTTTGAGATATCTATTATAAAAGTTCATGTAAAAATGTCTTAATTATTTATTGGAATATGTTCAATAACTGTTCAGGAAACTTGTCAAATTATGTGTTTTTTGTGTCATTTACTTATCAAAATGTCTACAATAAGAAAAGAAAAACTTTGTAGAAGGTTACAAATCGCTAAACATTTTGAAAAATTTCTGTTGCAAGCTTCAAAGTATTATTAAATGGTTTACTTTCAAAAATGCATTCAAAAGTATTACACCACCACAAGACTTTTTATACATTTAAACAAACATAAAATATTATATTCAATATTTTAATTAAAAAAAAAAAATAATAATCAAAAACATCAACTCTAAACTATTTGAACAATAATCAAAGTATTTGATTTTTTTTTTATAAAAGTTGAGACTGCTATAATATTGCTGATTCTTTATTACTACTTCATAAATACACAAAACCAGAAAAAAAATCATTCCATACTCATGGAGAGTATTTCTCCTGAAGCTTGCAACAGTAATTTTTAGTTCAATTACGATTAAAGTTGTTTCTTTTTAATTTTTGCACATTTTGGAGAGTTAACGACACATAGAGCATATTTTTTGACAAGATTCCTGAACAATTATTAAAAATATTCCAATAAATAGTTAAAGAATTTAAAACAAAAAACTCAAGTAATAGATATCTCAGAAATTTCTCGATGAAACATTTCGCTCTAAGAAGCACTGTAAAGCTGAGAAAATTTCCTATAAGACACATTTGAAAGTATCGATGACTATTTTTTCTTCTTAATGTTGCCCAGAAAACACGCCGTGATTTCCAAACCGGAGCATCTCGATACGACCTCTAAAACAAACCGAGCAAAATCTACAAAAAAATGCCTCTTAATTTTCCAATTTCATACTGGGCAATCCAGTCTTATAAATAAGTATTGAATAGAGTATAGATATTAAGATGTGGGAAAAGGTAGTTAAAACGTTCATCCAGGTTTTCTAAAATAAGTTTTAAGCAAAACTTTTCTTCAACTATTGTTTTCAACATTTTTTAATGTGTTTATTGGATTGATTTCTTTTGAAATAAGATAGTAATATAGAAATGAATTTTCAAATACTCATTCCAGATCATCATTCAATTCATCTATCAATTACTACCAAACTCATTCGCTCAAATTTAAAATTAAATTAAATTAAAACAAGCTAACTGCATCATCATCATCATCCTCCACACTGCTCAACGAGCTGAGCTGAGCTGAGTGATCTTCACGAGAAGCGGGCTGGATTCTTTCAAAGCCAATAAGATAAACATACACTTGAACGAACGACTATCACCGTTTGTAAACTTCCACATGCTTCCGAGTGCACAGTGAAAAATATTAAGGTAATTGTGTAATGATTTTTGTGAAATTTAATTGATTTTTGTTAACTTTCAAGCTTACTTTTTTGATACTTCAAATTTGCTAGAATATTTTTTTACTGTGTCCGCCCCCCCCCAAAATGATATTTCAGGTACACAAATTGGGCAGACGAAGGCAGAGAGAATGGAACGAGAAAAAGGAAATACCTAAAATTGCCATGCACCGTCCAGCGCAAGAGAGAGACCTTCGAAAAAACCGAAAAAGATCGTCCCTAATATGTTCTACCTACCTCAATAAAACTCGTTCCCCTCGCCGGAGAGAAGATCAAACCAGTCATTCATAAGTCGTTGCGATGATCACTGGCGCGCTAATTCTGCTCGTGGTGGCGCTCCGCGGTGCCTTGGCCGTGTCTGGAATCTACGTGGACAATGGCGTCAGTCAGACGATCCGCCAGAACGCGATCACGCTGCACGATCGGCAGGAGATTGAGCACGAAATTCTGGACTTGCTGGGGCTGCCGGATCGGCCAAACTCGAAGCACATTCATCCGTCGCTGCGCAAGTCGGCGCCACAATTCCTGCTCAACATCTACCACAAACAGTTGGACGCGGCGAAAGGTCGAGGGCGCGGACGCCGGCAGAGGGACACGGGCAGCGTTTACAGTAGAAGTCTGCTGACCATCGCGGATGAGCGCGTGATCGAGGAGTCGGATGTGATCATGACGTTTCTGAACAAGGGCCACAAAGATCTGCCCAAGATACGTCACCGGAGGTACGGCGAGCGGTTGTGGTTCGACACGAGCGAGACTTCGGCGGACGGAGCGATGCAGCTGTACGCGAGTCTGCGGATCTACAAGAACTCGACGATCGACGACTGGAACGCGATCACCAGCGGGAGGTTGATCACGGTACGGGCATCGCTGATTCGTGAGTACAACGCCAAACGGGGGGAGCACAACTTGGAGTTGATCGCGGAGCACACCGTTCCGTACAACTACGAGGGTTGGCTGGAGATCAACGTTACGGACGCCATGGACCAGTGGATGACCAACCGAATCGGTAACAAGGGAATCTTCGTCGATGCGTACTACAACGAAAGACCTTCCAAGAACGTTCGCCCGCAAGATTTCGGCCTCATTCTCTCCAACAAGTACGGACGCTATCAACCCTTCCTGGTCAGCTACTGCAAGGGTCGTGAACTGGTCAAACCAACGACCCACAACAACCGATCGAAGCGCAGCGTCGTCAAAAACTCCCCCAGAAAAGCCCCAAAGAAATCCCTCAAGCCGAAAAACCCCTTCCTCGAGCGATGGTCCCAGAAGGAAAAATCCTGCCAAATCCACACTCTGTACGTGAGCTTCCGTGACCTCAACTGGCAGGACTGGATCATCGCGCCGGATGGATTCGGGGCGTTCTTCTGCCACGGGGACTGCAACTTCCCACTTAACACCCACATGAACGCGACCAATCATGCCCTCATCCAAACCTTGGTGCACTTGATCCACCCGAACAGTGTTCCGAAGCCGTGCTGTGCGCCGACCAAGCTGAACCCGATCTCGGTACTGTATCACATCGACGATGCGAACATCAACTTGAAAAAGTACAAAAATATGGTGGTGAAGAGTTGTGGGTGTTTGTAGAGAGTAAGGAATAAATAGAAGTTAAGTTAAATTATTGGTGTTTTTGTTTTGGAAAACGAAAGTCCGTGAAGCGCACACGCACGTGCTAAAAATGTAAACAGTGCAAGCGAGCTGTCAAATTTCTAACCTCAAAAACCGAGTCGGCGTAAAACAAAGTAGACGCGCATCAAGTGCGCGAACTGTGGCGGTAATAACCTTGGATGCGTAGCGCGAAAAATCGTCTCAAGAAGCTGGAGAAGAGTGAGAAGAAAGCAATACTTTGCACATTTTCAAATTTTAGGGTTGATTATCAAGCTAAAAAAATGTTCAGAAATATTTTACCAAAAATCAAAAAACTGAGATTAAAAGTTCATGAATCAAAATTTAAGGGATTATATCTAGATTAAATTTTCAAAACAACCTATCCCTCATGGGTTTCCTATGCAGATAGGGCCTTTTGAAAATTTAATCGAGATATACATGTAAATCGTCAAAAATGACAGAGGTTGGTATAAGCACACCTTTAAACTTTTTTCAAAATGTTTTTGCAGGGCATTAAAATATACATTTTTGTTTATTAACAAAATAAATATGAAGACATTTGGATATACCATTGCCGAGATATAGCTATTTTAGTTTAGCAGTTTCAAAAATCTCAAATCTCAACACCGCTTTGGTCAAATTGGCTCAAAATTTTGGTGGAGACTCGTTAAACTGGTCCCGTGTGCATGACGAAGGCCGATTTTCAAAAACTTAATTTTAAAAATAGATAAAAATATTTTTATGTTGACTTCGTCATGCACACGGAATATGTCTTGGAAGTCTTCACTTCAAATTTCAGCCAATTTGGTCCATCCCATCTCGAGATATCGTGGCACCCGTAAATCAACTCGGTGTTTAGAGAAAAACGAACAGAACGTTTGACAGTTCGCTTTGCGCATGGCACCCAGTCACGACGTTCTAGCAGGATTCTAGCAGAGTTCTTACAGAGCTGGATATTCTTACAGCATTCTAGCAGAAATGTTCCACCGTTCTAGCAGGATTCTAACAGAACCAGCTCTGCTAGAATATTTCATGACTGGGGCAAAATTGTGAACTTAAATCGTCTCTTACTCAGTTCAATCTCGAAATATCTTCATGAAACTTTCAGGAGTGATTGAAAATCATGTTTTAAGTGAATTAAGCGAATTTTCTGAATTATGAAATTTTGTGATTTTCTACATGTATGTAGTCCAGGAGGTCATCTCGAGAAAAAAACATGAAAAAAGTTGGAAAATTAATTCGACCTGAAGAAACCGGGAATTCGACTGGCAAATCAGCAATATTTATTATTACTTGAAAAAACTTGAATCCATTACTTTCCCCGTTTCTGTTAAAAATATTTATTAGCATGCTTTGGTTTATTCAAAGCTCTTTTTTTATTTTTAGTTAATTTTCGATAAACAGTACATACTGCAAAAAGTTTTCCACGCTAAAAAAAATATTTTTGTCATATCTTACATTTTTTGAAAACTAATAATTGCAAAACAACTGAACACACTTTTTTCATTCGAATGCTGAAAATATGGTTTGTTATTTTAATTTTAATTTTATTTTTGCTTTTAACAGTGAAATACTTATCAAAATGGGCAAGCGTTTCACTTAAACCGGGAAAGTCAGAAATATTCGGAAATGGTCGGGAAACTGCTAAAAACGGAAAATAGTCTGGAATTGGGTCCTAAAATGAAGTTTAAATTTGTGATATTATTGCTCATAACGATAAAGCTTATTTTACTGATTACAATGACCCTTTGAACGACCATGAACACCGTTTTTTACCGTTGAACATAAAATTTGACATAGGGCTTTAGTACCCAATTCGTGTATTTTCTTCAAAAGTCAAGAATTGGGTACTAAAGCCCTATGTCAATTTTTATGCACAACGGGAAAAAACACGATTAATAACCATTTCTGATAATTTTTTTTCATTTAAACGCAAAAAAAATATTGACAAGACAACGTTTTTTCGATGGATCAACTATGGTCCCCTTGGAACGAGCTGTCAAGTAGGAACTTTTCTGTCAAGAAGGACCGCGAGGTTAATTTTTCAAAATTGATTTAAAAATCCATTTTAAACTCTTTGTGGTTGTACAAAGGGTCATTGTACTCAGAAAAATAAGCTTTATCGCTGTAAACAATAATATCAGCAATCTAAGCTTCATTTTAGGACCCAATTGCTTGAAGATATTAAAAAAACAATTGCGCGATTTAATAATAATAGTTATTTTTTATTTTGTCACATTGCTTAAATATTGAAAAAAACAATTCCAATTTGCGTACTAAAGTTTCAATATTTTGTGTTTAGTTTTAGTTTAGAATTTTGTATTTTTTTTAAAGATAGATCATGATTTTAATTTATGTATTAGCAAAACGGGGAAATATCTAGAATAAAAACCGTTCAAAATATAAAAAACGTTTTAAATTAAAAAAATCAAACATTTTGAATTTTTGGCACCTGGTCATTTTAATAATCGAGATACTTTTAGTAAAATCTGTTTATTTTTAAATTCAGTTTTTTGTGAAAAATGCAAAAAAGGATAAAAAATAAATAAACAAACTATGTTAAGCAAAAAAAAACAAAAAACTTAAAAATATATAACTCAATACTCGATATTTTTTCAACTAAATTATTTGTTTTCGACAGTTGAAAACTATATTTATGTATCATGTGATGTGTACTTTATGCTTGGAATTTTTATAATAAACTTTAAAAGCTTTGGTAATTATTTTTGAACATTGCTTGATTTCAGATAGAAATAGAAGCTCTCGAGGCTTCTTTTTAAAAAATATTTTGTTATTTTAACAAAAGAGTTTAATAATTGAATAATTTTTGAAATTTATTTAGATAATTTTTGTTGATTTGCAATCTCTAAAATTACAAATAGGGAAAAGTCGGGAATTTCAAAATAAGATTTAAGTGACCACCCTGACCGTGTTGAGCATACTGATTACCAATTAAAAAAATATTATCTTGTTTTTTGAAAGTATGTACAAAATTTTATTTTTTAGGAATTTTGTGATATTTCCGGAAAAAAGTATCTTCAGTGTTGGTCATGATTTCTACTGGTTAAAAAAAAAGTACACAAATAAAAACAAATATTGAGTGGTTCATTTTAAATATGTTTGATTATTTTTTGACTGGTTCGAGGTGTGCAAAATTTCCATGGACGTTCGGAATTCCTAGAAAGTTAGCGGAATTAAATTTAATGTTTTCGTTTATTACCTAGCTTCGATTACAATAAAATGATTTTCTTTGTTTTTTTTTGTTTATAATTCTCATATAATATAAATCCATTTGCAATTATTTCACTATTTTTAAGGTACAACGTACCGATAAAGCTGTCAACGCAACCGAAAACTGAAAACTTCGCCAATAAAATACACTATTTATTTTCGTTTCTTTCGCGGCTTTCGTTACATAATTTCTCTCTCTGTTTGTGTATTCGATTTTACGTTGATGTTTAGTTTTTTTCTATTATTAATTACAATTCGAATCAATTATCGTCCTTTCGCGTGACATTATCTGTAATTATTGTGCCTGTCGTCCTCCTACGGGTCTCCGGTCTCTTCGTTTATTATTTATTTCCGCTCCAACTAGAATTAACAACACAATATTAATCGCTAAAGTGACACAACCTCAATCATTCATTAAACGTTTAATTTTCATTATTATTAGTTCTTGCTGCTGCTTCTTCTTTCTTCATTCCAAATTAGCTCATCCCATCACATGGTCAGAACGGGGTTAGTTTTTTTCGTAACTCAATTGGAAAACTGAACGAAACAAAAAAATAAGTGTCCTCGCGGCAGAAGTGACACTCAGAACGGGTTCTGTTTTTTGGGTTTGAATGATTTAATTACTTTTTAATTATCCTGTCGCACGTCCAGACACGCTCTGGACAGTCTGCTTTCTGTGTTGTTCTTTTTTCAGTGGAAACAGACGGAAACCATTTGTTTTTCTGTTGTTGCGACTGAATCGTGGAATATCTCGATTAGTTTTCTCTTAACGATTTATTTCAGTGCATTCAGAAATGTCAAACGAAATAATTTGGCTAACTAAGGTTAAGCGTGTAAAAATGACGTACACGTTAATTAAGTTTGGATTATTATTTATGAAAATAAAACAAGTTTAAGTTTAAAGCTTTTGTCAGTTGATTCGGATCAGATAGGATTAATGGACTCCGTTTTATGGTGTAAATAATTGTTTATAGCTCGCTTATTGATTGGTTCATTGGAAAAAGTTAGCCTCTAATGTACAGCGTCCTATAAATTTACCTTCAATTGATTCGGTTTGAATTATTTGGGTAATATTGTCGGTGTGATGATGGTTTAAAGGGTGCATTAAAATATTTACTTTTTTGTGTTTTTTATGGTTGAAGCGAATTAATGGGATTTGAATCTATGTAACTAATTCACAAAACTATGATTTGTGAGTGTTTTTTTGAAGTTCTGGAATTTCTAAGATGAAGAAAAGTACTTTCAAATGATTTAAAAAAATATGGTAAAGCTTTCTTCTGTGTTGCTTGAGTGAGTTTTTTTTTGTTTTCTTGTGTGAATGTGGATTGATCACAGAGTAGAGTTGCTTGTCCATTTGGTTTGGTCCTGCCGATGCAGGACAACCTGGGGCTTTCGATTTTAAAAACTAATTAAATGTATCTGTTTGACTATTTAATAAAATCTGTACAGGGTTTGGGAGTGTCCGTGCGCTCACCTTTGCCGATCCACTTTCTCAGGTTGAACGGAAATGTTAGTTTTCCGTATTTTTTCAGAAATCAATTTGGATTTTGGAGTAATTTTAGTCGATTGATAAGTCAAGTTTTTTTTTGTTAATTTAAGGAATGAGTACTGCTTAAGTTTTGTTTTTGGATTTAAGTAAAATTTATTTTTGTTAGCTAAGAAGGATTGTTCAGTTTGTTTGTTTTTTCCTTGTTTGTATAGTTGATAAGATTGTTTTAGCCCTACGTCTCATTTTTTTTACTTTATGATGATTTATTCTATCAGTCCAATTTTGTATCTGTTGTCTTTAATGGTAGATTTATAAAATGTTAGAGAAAATTGATCAAAATATGAACTACTTATGAGAGTGTTAAAATTAACGATTTAAATTTGAGAGAACAAGCTGGAAATTTCAAAGTAATAGCTGATTTTGGTAGGTTTTTTATGGTTTTTATTCTTAAGATTTCAAGATAAAAAAAATAAATTTAATTTTAATTCAGCTTTCTAATAATTTAAATCCTTAAATTTTCTTAGCTAGCTATGCTATTGTTTTTGGAAACCGATTGTTTTGAACAATTTTGTTTTACTTCAAAAATTAAAAATATAAATTTCTTCGAATTTTATCAAAGACTTTTGCCTGCATATTTAAACATATTTAATGATGAAGGAAGACTATAGACAAAGCTATTTTTAAACATCCTACTAGCAAATGTTGTTCGAGTTAAAAAATATGCCAAAAAGCTGTGAAAGTTTCAGGAAAATAAAAAATAAAAGTTGATTTAGAAATTTTACGATTTTTAGCTAAGAAAAAATATTTTAAAATGTATGTTGTTTTCATATTTATTCTTCTTTAAAATGGAATTAACAGTCTCCAAAAGTAAGAAATAGTTATATTTATTGACAAATTAATCTCGTTAGCTAAATTAAAAAAAACATGAAAACGTCGATTTTATGGATTCTCAATTATTTGAAGATTGAAAACAAAACTTGGAAAAATCGAATTGTAACTAATATTTTTACGTGTTTTCAATTTTTAAAATTATAAACATCAAATTAGAGTTCAGCGACCCCAAACTAGTGAAATTTGGGTGGTTGATGACAGTGCAGGGTGGCCAATAAAGTCGTTGAATCGTTCAACTTAAATTGACAATTTTTTTTTCAAGGTAAATATTTAAAAATGTTAAATGAAGTTCATAAGGTCATTGCATCTTTTATTTAAATTTTTTTAAGTATGGGTAAAAAAATAGATAAACGTTGTTTTTCGCGATAAATGAGAAAACTGTTTTTAGCAATTGCGTCGTGAAACTTTTTCCTGTCATTCTTGAACGACGAAATAGCCTACTTTTCTGTACCAAAAATAACAGAATCGAATTGCAACACTTTTCAGAAGAAATGCACTGAATTGAGTGCTGAAAAGTTGAACTCTAGAGTTTTTTTTTATTAGGTCCAACATATGAAAGACAATAGTTTATTGGTCCTTTAAAAAAAACTCTGGAACTTTTCAGCACTTGTTTCGAAAAGTAGCACTTTTTTTTTTATTTAAATGATTTATTGACAAAATACATAGAAATTTGACTTAAAATTCCCCTCAATGGGTGTTTTCGGAATTGCAAAAAATGTTGTATGGAACTCGTTGCAAAACTTGATTTTTTCAGCACTCTTCGTATTTATCCACTCGGTGAACCTCGTTGGATAAATATACGACTCGTGCTGAAAAAATCCTCTTTTTGCAACTTGTTGCATAAACTACTATTTCAGCTTTAAAAAAATTCAAAAAATATCAAAAATTGTAAAAATGACAGAACAGATTTAAGAAATTTTCTCTTTTGAAAATTCATTGACAATTAAATAAAAAAATCCACAAAATCCAAAGTTTCCAGATGTTTTGATTTTGTTTTTTTAAAATTAAAATCATTTAAAACCAAGTTATTTGAAAAATTTTGTGATTCCTTTATTTTTCAGTTAAATCCTTTGATGCTTGGCCATTTCAAAAATGAACTATCGATTTAATGCACTGCCTTTAATTATCTAGAAAAATCTGATTGCTTAAATTTTATCTCTCAGTCGAAATTATGAGTGCATTATTTTGAAGTATTTTTTTTTCTAAATAAAATGTTAAGTTTATATTTTTACAAAAAAAATCGAATTGAGGAAATTTTTTTTTTTACGCAAAATAGAAACTTTTTTCTTACCAATTTTTGGTTTGTAATCATTTTTGCCAATATTCATCAATATTTCTATATTTCACAAGCGCCATATTGACCGCCATCTTTTAATAAAAATTCCCAGACCACTTTAGAGCCATTTTGGGGTCACTTTTGAGCTCAACCTCCCAAATAAGACAAAGATGATAAAAAACGTGCTTCGATTATCCGATGTTCAAAAATCGAGTGTAATTGAGGGCACTACAGTAGCTGTTCGGTAACTGGGCGTTGTTTAACTGGGCGCTCAGACAAACGTCAAAATGACCGAGGGGTTGGATGCAAAATTCATGTTTAATAAATAAAAGCACTTTTTTCAATTTAATATTGAATTTCAAGTCACAATTAAAGAAATATGAAAAGTAAGCACAATAAATAAATTTGAGTAACTTTTACTTTTATATTTCATCACGAAAATATTATGCATCGTTGCATCGTTGGTCCCCTCGTAATTTTTCGTTCAGCCCAGTTACCGAACAAGAACTGTAATAACAAAAAAATCAAAACATCAAAAAATAATAATAGTAAACGAAAAAATAAGTAATAAAACTATCAAAATAAAAAGCATCTGGCAAAATAACACCAGCTAAAAAAAACAACTAACAAAAGCAAAATTGTTTTTACATAAATTGTGAATTTTCTTTGATCTTTTTCCTTTTTTTTAAAGGGATAATAAACATTCTCCTCGTCACTAAATTTTATCTGGAATTAATAATCTGTCTATATGTTACAGTAAGTTCAGAAAAAATAATAGAAAAATGTAATGTTTAAATTTCCGGATTTCCAAGCAACAGAGTGAAGTCATCCCAAGCAATAATTTGTTTCAGGAGATCTACAAGAGCTCTTCAAGATAGCTACAGCATATCAGTTTGGCCCGTGGCAGGATAAAATTAACTTCAAACCTTCTTCAGGAGTTTGGAAGAGTACTTGAAGAGATTTTTATCCTGTCGCGGTCCAAACTGCTATGCTGTAGCTATCTTGAAGAGCTCTTGTAGAACTCCTGAAACAATTTGTTACTTGGAATATGATGTTGAAGTTCAAAATGATTTCGATAATACCGATGTTTGATCAAATGTTGGATATATCATTACAAATGTTTGATAAACTTGGTGACCGTGTGATGTTGAATACGAACTAAATACCGTCTTCTTTAGCTGATTTTCTCTCATTCTTCTTATTCATTTGTTTTCTTCCTAAATTTCCTTAAATGATCTACATCATAAGAAAGAAGCACGTTTCCGCCCCCTCCCTCCCGATCGGTTCGCGCTGGGAGGTTCACGTTCACGTTGTGCTGCACAATGTTCTTCGCTGTTCTGCACTTTTGTCACTAATTTTCGAGGTTAAAAAGCTTCCTGACGCCCGACGCTAGCGTTCTGTTAGCCACGCGGTGATAGCTGTTGGTCACGAGGGTGGTGGCCGTGGTGGCCTGTGCCAGCGTGACTTCGGTCGGGGCCAGGAGCAACCCTCACGTCCGTACGTACTTGTACACTACGAGAAACACCAGAAAGCTAACCATCACTAGAACACAGGCGGTGACGACCTTGGCGAACGTGTTCAGGCCGGACTCGTTCGGGTTGAGCGGCCGCGTTGAACTCTGCTCCGTCGAGGCACGCCGCTTCGAGGCCAACCCGCGGGCCAACGCCGGAAAGGCGAGCGATTGGGTAAAGGTGAGCTTGTGGAGCGATTCGCTCAGGGAGTACGGCCCGACGGAACCACGGGCGGCCGCTCGCAGCAGGGCGTACTCCAGGTCCAGGGCGTCAAAGAGGGAGAGACGGGCGGTCATGGTGGAGGCGCGCCGCTGGTCCAGATCGAGGTGGTCCTTGTCACGCTCGGGGCGCAGCCAGGGGTCCGAGGATCTAGACATGGGTTAGAGAGTAGAGAACAAGTGGAGTTTAATCGCTAATTTGTTTAGCTGGGAAAGAAGGAGGCGTGGACATACCGTACCAAACGCAGTGTTAGTAAAAACATTAAAATTCTTAAAACATGTTTACCTTTGTGGATGATGTCCCAGGGTGGCCACCGCCACCGACGTCAGGGATGAGGTCGTGCTGGAACTGGCCGTGCACAGGCCGTGGTTCCCCACGGCACCGTTGAACTCCGTATTGTCTTCTAGTGATGACTACAAGATACAAGAGAGATAGAATGAAGAAACACGATTCTACACATATCCCAACGTGGTTCTCACTTGGTCGGGTGACGTCGGTTGGCGCAGGGCAAAGAGTCGGGCATGGTCCGGGTGCAACAGGGACGTCGACGGCCGCCGGTTGTTCCGGTCCACCGAGGGCGTCGGCGAACCCACCGTCGGCGATGCACTTGGTGAAATGGCGTTGGACACGACCATTGGATGACAGGGCATGGCCACCGGCGAGGGCGACGCCTGCACGGAGTCAATCCCGGAATCGCCGGCCTGCAGCTGGTCCACGAAGAGTGAGTTTCGCCGCAGGTCGCCACTTCCGCTGCCCGATGCGATCGCCGGATGGTACAGCGAGGAGGTGTGATGCAGACCGCCCAAGTGGGTGTCATCGGGGGCCAGCGGGAACACGAAACTTTGGCCGTCGGCTTCGCCACGTGGCGAGTCCTGGCTTGGCCACACCTGCAGCAGCGGAAGCGAACATGTGGGCGGGTTCCTAGCCGGACTGTTGATGCTATTCTGGTGCGGCTGCTGGAAGGCCTTTCGTCCGAGTTTTGTAGGACTTTCGCAGCCGCCGGAGTCTTCGGACGATGTGGGAGGTTTGGTGGTGGTCCGCCAGAACTTTTTCAGCCGCAGCTCGCGACGTTTCTCTTGTTGCTGGTGTGGAGAGAGAGAGAGAGGGGAAAAACAGAACTTTAAATTCTGACCAAAGAGAGCAAATCAGCACCAGATGCCGAAGGGGAGCAAAATTGCCAAATTCTTTGGTGATAAATTTTATGCCATTCATATATCATTTTGTGGTAGAGACCAGAGGTTCTTCAGCAAAATTTGGGAACAAAAAACTTGTTTTCAAAAATATACTATAATTTGTTTTGTTCATCTCATTGTATTTTGAATTTTTTTAATTAAGACTCTTTTTTTTTAAATAATGTTATTCGATAGCTCCGGCAAATTTTACAAAATTTGCAAATTTTACAAAATTTACAAAGTTTACCAAATTTAGCAGATTTAGCAAATTTACCAAATTTACCAAATTTACCAAATTTAGCAAATTTAGCAAATTTAGCAAATTTAGCAAATTTAGCAAATTTAGCAGATTTAGCAAATTTAGCAAATTTAGCAAATTTAGCAAATTTACCAAATTTACCAAATTCAGCAAATTTACCAAATTTAGCAAATTTAGCAAATTTAGCAAATTTAGCAAATTTAGCAAATTTAGCAAATTTAGCAAATTTAGCAAATTTAGCAAATTTACCAAATTTACCAAATTTACCAAATTTACCAAATTTACCAAATTTACCAAATTTACCAAATTTACCAAATTTACCAAATTTACCAAATTTACCAAATTTACCAAATTTACCAAATTTACCAAATTTACCAAATTTACCAAATTTACCAAATTTACCAAATTTACCAAATTTACCAAATTTACCAAATTTACCAAATTTACCAAATTTACCATTTTTTTTTTTGAAATTAAATATGTCTTTATTGAATATTCTTATAATAATTACATTTATTTTACATGCTAAGTGGTATGGCCTAATGCTCTTCATCTTTGTTGTATTTTTCGTTTTATTATTAACTGATCACATTTATTTTATTTACTTCAAATTGTTTTACATTATTGCATTGAGTCGAATACATTTGGGTAAAAAAGAAAAAAAATCACTTTAACATCTAATCCTAACTTAAAACTAAAAAAAATAAATTCATTGAAATATTCAAAATCACTAGAACGAGTAAACTACGAACTGTATTTTAAGATCAATGCTCCAAGAGTTCTTACTTGTTCCTGGCGAGTTTTGCAACCACGCAGTGTTGTTGTCATCTCGATGAAAATGTTAAAAAGTTCTTGTGGTGAAAACAGGTCACTACTGCCTTCACCCGTTGATGTTGGTTGGTTTTCCCTCGGTTGCTGACTGAAGCCTGGAGGTGTTGTGTTCTCTGCAACTCTTTGCCGCTGATTCAACGGCAATGGCTGCAGATTTGGAACTACTCGAACAGATCCCGCTCCCGCAGGTGACGCCAAAGCAGGAAAATCCACGTCCGTGTATGCTGGTGGTGTTTTGCGACGATTTGGTTGGTGCCTCGTCGTCGCTTGCTGCCGAATTTTTACAAACTCAGCTCGTTTTGGGCAGCTCCGATTCTTGGTAGAATGGTCGCCGCCGCAATTGAAGCATTTCGCTTCGATGTTCTCGTTGATTGTTTCGCAAGCTTGAGTTTTGTGCTCACCTCCGCAGGTTGCACAACGACTCTTGATGAAACAGTTCCTTCCACCATGTCCAAACTGCAAACAGTTCGAACACTGTGTCACGTCACGGTGCACTGGACGATAACGTTCCCAAGTCACGATGATGTTGAAAATTGCCCGAACTGCTTTCAGCTCAGACGGCGTTGTCGATCCTTTCTCGAGATGAACCAGGTACAGTTGATCACGATACTTGATGTCCTTGTTGTGTCTCGTCATCTTGCAGACTTCGATCACATTCAACTTAAGAGTTTTGAGCTCTTCTTTCAGCACACTCACATCCATGTCGTACAGGCCTCGGAGGACCTGTTTCATGGGGCGTTTACCTGGATCGTCATGGCTGTAGTATTCAATCTTGGTGTTGTTCAGGAAATCCCGAACGTAGTTGTAATCCTTTCTGGTAGGTAGCAGAATTTTGAGTCCATCAGCACACAAGCGGATGGAAGCTCGTAAAGCACCAGATTTGATAAACCCGGTCAGCCACTTTCGCACCGAATCCGATGACGATGTTTTCACAAAAATGGGTGGCAACTTTTCCCGTCGTTCAAATTCTTCCTTCTCGCTCACGTCCACAGGGAGGGTAGCGAACTGGTTTCCAGACGAATTTTGAGCGTCCTTGCTCAAACTGCCTGGCTTTGCAGGTAGCGCTTCGGCATTCTTTAGCTTCTTCAAATCTGCCGATCCTGCTGGTGAGGACCGCCTCTTTTTCTTGCCGTGAGGCATTTTTTGCACTTTTTAAGCACTTTTCAGGAGCTAATATCCAGGAGTACCTCACTGATTGGTGTTCCACAAGGGAATTACCAAATTTACCAAATTTACCAAATTTACCAAATTTACCAAATTCACCAAATTTACAAAATTTACCAAATTTACCAAATTTACCAAATTTATCAAATTTACCAAATTTACCAAATTTACAAAATTTACCAAATTTACCAAATTTACCAAATTTACCAAATTTACCAAATTTACCGAATTTACCAAATTTACCAAATTTACCGAATTTACCGAATTTAATAAATTTACAAAATTTACAGCAAAGCAAACTAAATCAGGTCGTTTGTAAATATTTTTTGAAGTTCACGTCAGAGTCGAGGGACATAAACATAAACTTATTGGGAACGGTCTTATGAATTAAAAATTTCTTTATGCAACAAGTTGCAAAAAGAGGATTTTTTCAGCACGAGTCGTACATTTATCCAACGAGGTTCACCAAGTTGGATAAATACGAAGAGTGTTGAAAAATCTAGTTTTGCAACGAGTTCCATACAACATTTTTTGCAATTCCGAAAAACACCCGTTGTGTGAAATTTTAAGTCAAATTTTCATGTATTTTGTCAATAAATCGTTAAAATCTAAAAAATGTTGAAAAGTGTTACTATTCGAAACAAGTCCTGAAAAGTTCAACTTTTCAGCATCCATCTCAGTGCTGAAAAGTGGAACTTTTTAGCATTTATTTTAAAAAGTGTTGTTATTCGTTTCTGTTATTTTTGGTACAGAAAAGTAGGCTATTTCGTCGTTCAAGAATGACAGGAAAAGTAAGTAGTAAGCTCTTTATATTTGAGAGCTGACAAGTTCAACTTTTCAGCACTTGTATCGAAAAGTAAAAGTAGTTTTAGACTTTGTATTAGTTTTTATGATGATCAAACAGGCGGACCCCAAATAGAAGCGGGGCAGAAAAGGTTTAACTGAAAAATCCTATTCAAATGGTGAAATTCAAATTTGTTCAAAATGCATCAATTTTCGCTTTTTTTTTTATTTACTTGCTTTTGACTTCAAATTCGAGTTCAGCGACCTATTGCTGATTGCTATTAAATTACTAAATGTATTTTTTCAATATTTTATCTCCGCCATCTTAGATTAAAAAAATATAAATCACTTTAGAGTAGTTAAGGGGTCATACTTAAGTTCGACATTTTTTTTTGTGATTCGATTATCCGAAGTGAAATTTTGTCAAAGCCTTCGAATAATCGAGTCTGGACTGTAGTACGACTCGTGCTGAAAAATTCGTCTTATTGCAATTTGTGTACAATTTTCTTAACTTATTTTTTCTCTTATGCAATCTTCAAAATCAGCAGTATCTTTAGAAACATCCCCTGGCAAAGCATTTTTTCACAAGCAAAATATATGCATATTTTATCACCCACACTGATGTCCAAAGTGGGTGCTGCTGCACTCAGATTTGCAGCATATTTTATCATTTTTTTGCGCATTTCAGCTCAAGTGCCTCCACCCGAAAGCTTTGGACTCCCTCGAAAAAAAAACCCAAGCTCCTGATGCACATGAGACAAGAAATTCAAGCGAAAAAAACAAAAAAGCGATGTAAAATTAATGGCAACTTTTGGTGTATCTTCTCTGGCTCAAGTTTCGCTCGTTTTTTTTGCTCCTCCCTCTCTGAGACCGCTCGTCAAACCAACCGGCGCGTAAAGATAATTCTCCGGTTGCCATTAATGTTATTTTGGGGTCGTAAATATAAACCGAGACTGACTGGCTGTGAGTGTGTGTGTTAGTAATACGCTAAAATGTAATAATCTGCCACGTGGAAGACTGTACTCGCGCGAGAAGATGACGACGGTGGCGTTGATGATGATGAAATTATGCTGGCAGGGGACTTCATCAACATATCTTTTTTTTTCTTTAGATATTTCAAAGGAAAAATGGTTGAAGTTGCTGCTCGTTTCTTTGAAAACTAATATTGAAATTATTCCGCTGTGGTTAACTTAATGATGATTTGCTATGAAAAAGACAAAATTAAAAAAAAAAATGAAACTTAAACTGAACCATAAGACTAATACTATTTCAACTTCACACATGTTGAAAAATAACAACCTCAATTCCACCGAAATCGGAGAACTCACCACCCACATGGGAAATTATTTCCAATTGCGGTGCCAAATTTCACCCTGCACAGTTTTCCCCTCCCGGAATCAATCGCTTAGCCATGGCTTGAGCCAATTGATCCCAATTCGTTGGAAAAGCAATATTTTAACCCTCTTCCCTTTTCTCTTCGGCCATCCTTAAACCGATCAAAACTGTTGGCAATCTATAAAGTCGCGTGTCGAAAATTCGTGAAAAAAAAGTGGCTCTCACTTTGACTTAAAAAATGAGGTCGAATTTTCCGGAAAAATCGTGCTTCGAAAAGTGGCCTCAATTGGCTTGTGAAAGCATTTTAATCAAGTCTGTGGCGCGCAATTTACGGGTTATTTTGATGCAACACGATGCTGGGGTAGCAATAATTTCATCAATCGGAAGGCTCTCGATGGCATACCGACGCAAATGATGGTTTATAGCTATAACCATAACTGAAGGTATTGATGGCGGTGGCAATCCAGCTAATTAACTTGCAATTTACTCGCACGTTTTGTTGAAATTGTTGGTGCAATGGATACCATAAGGGTGACTTTATTTTTGAAGTTCCAGGTATTTAAATTGATCTTAAATAGTAAAAAAAAACTGAGACGAAAAATAGGTTTTATTAAATCTCGACATTTTTTTGATTGGGTCCTATACACATATGAAAGACAATAGCTTATAGGACCTTTTTTTTTAAAAAAAAAACTCTGGAAATGAACATTGGAATTTTGTTTAAATGCATATTTTTCCGAAATCTTTAGGATAGAAAAAGAATTAACCTCTTATATTTTGTCGCCTGTGTGCAATCTTATGACATTGTCCAGATTTTTTTTAAATTTTGTTTATCCTTTTAATAGGACATTTTTTATGACTGGTGACACGAAATGGGAATATTCGTAAATCGATTTGGTGTATTCGGCAAAGTTATAGGTTAGCATTAGGCTGGTACAAACTTTATTTGAAGTTTTTTTCCCTCGGCTCTGGTCAAGGTCGAGGGAGGAGAAAAATCAAGCCTAATTTCCACTATTTGAAAACAAATATTGTCACAAAATGTTTTAACAATTGTTGCAGTTTGCTTAAAAATTTACAAAATATCAATAAATATAAAAAAAATCCTGAAGTTTGTTGTATTTTTTTCAATCAGTGGGATCCCCAAATTCAAAATTTTTTAAAAGCCCTTAAAGTGTCTTATTTGATAATTACGAAAATGAACGTTATAAAATAAGTTAAATAGTTTACAATCGATTGTACAACAATTTTGAGGGGACAAACACTTGAAATAAAATTTGTAAGGGCCTCAGGACTTTTCAGAAAAAATGGTTAAACGGATTAGTTTTTTATTCGTTTTTTTTTATAACTAAATTCCCAAAATACATATTTTTATGTTAAGTTTTTTACCTGTTTTAGGGGAATTGAAAGGCATATTTTGCGCTGGAATTTGGGATTTTCTAAAATTTTGTCCAAAAGATAAATTCTGGTGATTTTTGGAAAACAATCATAAATATTGTAAAACAATTTTCAAAAATAATTTTTAATGAATTTTGCAATTGAAAATGATTTTCCTTTTCCTTATGATGTACACCGTTTTAAAATTGGATGTGTGACAAAAGGTCGAAAGACATAAGGTCGAATGCCAAAAGGTCGAAAGACATAAGGTCGAACGGACAGAAGGTCAAAAGTGGACAAAAGGTCGGATGGACAAAACGTCGAAAGGACAAAAGGTCGAATGTTAAAAAATAGAATAAATAATTATAATTATAAACTTCAAAAAAAAATCTTGAAAAAAATATTTTCTTACAAACAAGTCTGATTTTCTTGTTTGTCGTAATATTTTTGTATGTTTTTCCATTCTTTCAAATATTAGCAGTTCTTCCAAAAAAAAGTTCAACTTCTAAAATATTTTTTAAGTTTTTATTTTATTTTTAAAAACAACCTAGGGGAAATATACTCATTTTAATCACTCTAAGCCGTTCGACCAATTCTCATCACTTTTGCCGTTTTCCGCTATAAAATCAAAAATTTCAGATATATCAACAATGGAGAGTTGCTTGCTCACTTTTATTTTAGCTATTTATTACTTTGGAACAGTCAAAAACACTTTCTGAAAGCTGTAATTCATGATCAAAGTGCTGATAGGCCGATAATAGAAATAGGCTGAGAAAGGGTATAGTTCCCCTATTCTTGATTGTCAAAATATTTTTGTGAGTTTTTCCATTTTTCAAACATGAGCTGTTCTTCCAAAAAAAAAGTTCGACTTCTAAAATTATTTTTATTTTTTATCTTTGAAATGCTGACAAAATTTCCTGCAATTTCATTTTTTGACTTTGTTAACCGAGCTGGTTGCTGAGATGCAGCCTCTTAAAGTTTCAATCTTGTAAAAACAAGTTTTTCTACTCACTTTTTCTTGGAACTTATTGGTACGTTTTTCAGTGTTAAAACAATACGATAACTTGAAATAGGTTAACAAAAAATAAAATGATGTTGTTGGTAAATTTGATTTTAGAAGTTTTGTTTGATAATGTTTCAGAAAAAAAAACATATTTTTTCAAAAAGTCTGTAATCAGATTTTGCATCATCCTGAGCTCAAGTGCGAAAGATGCCTCATACTTTTTAATAACACCAGGATCTAAAAAAACTTTTTTTTTGTTTAGTTAGGTACACATTTTCGAATATCCACAAAAAAAGAAAAGAAAATTAAAATGCACGAAAACGGAGAGAACTGCTCAACCTCAATTTAATGGTCTATATGAATCTGCAATAACCCAGAGAGGTCATTTTTTCATCTAGAACAAAAAAAAATCCTTTTAGAATTGCGTGTTTTTCTAACTTTGCAGGGTTACTTTTTAGAGTGTATCAATGTTGCACAAAGTTGTAGAACAGGCAAAAACAAAAATCATATATACATAAGGGGTTTGCATGTATTCTTTATGAGTTAATTTTTACTAAAAATTTTTTTTTAATGTGATGATTTTGACCATTTTTGACCAGTTTTTCGAAGCTTTTACCCTTAAAAAAAAAACTCAATTGTGTACTTTTGAAAGTATTTTTTTTTCAGAAAGCTCAGCTAATTTTGCATTAGAATGCACTTTAGCAACGGAAAACGGCACTGATTTATTATTTTTTTTACTTTTTTGTTGAAAACTACGTTTATTTTGAAATTTTGTGTACGTCATCCAATCGGGCGTCCAATTTTAATCGAAATTCCTGTTGACACCAAATTTAAATCTCTTCTCGGTTGTGAGCTACAAATCACTATAAACGTGTCTTAGGAAAATCCTGAAAAATTAAAGGGTTCTACCGCCCCTTTATCACGAGTTATCGAAAATCGAGTAAAGTTTTACGGAAATCTAAGATGGGTCGGGGCAACTGCTGTGTGAGTTGGCGGAGAATTACCCATATATTTTAAGGTTTATTGAAGAAATTAACCAAATCTACTCAAGATTTAAAATTTTGGTTCAAACCCTGTTTAAAATTACTGTTATTTTGAGATAAGTCTTCTTTTTCAATGTGTTATCAAATTCAAATGAACTTATTGATTGTATGGTGAATATATTGTTTTGAAAAAGGTATTTATTTCATACGAATCGTTGAACATCTATTTTCTTTTCCTTTAATATTTAATAAAATTTGCTGATTCACCATGCGTTTTTCAACGATTAACATCTAATTTTTAGATTTGTTTTTCAGAAACTGTGGAAAAGCTTCATTCATATTGTTGTGATAATTTGCCGATATAATGCCTTTCCATCAGATTGACAACATCCCTTTCGGAAATCCTGTCTATCCGACACAATGTGCTAATAAAATCACACTCCAGTGGGTTCGAATTCATTTGCTAGCCACAAACTCAAATAAAGCTTTATCCCCATTCCAATGGGGCAAGAGGACACCCTCGCCCTGTACAAACATACCGCCTCTGTGTCTGGAATGCGTGCAACAGTGTAAAATCGCGCACAATATGGTTGGTTGGCTGACTGTTCATGAAACTAAATGAACCGATTCGTAACGCAATTAGGTTACCCTCCATCCAACCCCGCTTGCCCCCTGAAGCAGGAGGTCTGATCCATTATGAAATTCTCGGTACATGCGGTTTTCTGGGTATCGTTGTCCCTCTGTATCCTCACTCCCCGGGACTCGGTGATGTGATTTCAATGGTGTCGGCGGTAATCGGATCGAACTTCCTCGAAATGGCCACGTGGTGGGAAATTGCCCGGAAAGAGACCCCATCCGAACGCCGGTGCGTCTTCCAGCCAGATTGGGCCCATTAAATGCCGTTGGTGTGAAACTGCGGAAACTGCGCTGACCACCATCCCCATCAGGAATGTTGTAATCGTTGAAAGGATCGGATGGTGTGGGTTGGGTGAGCCTATCACATTTCGGTTCCACGTGGTTGGTGCCCCGTGATGCGTGCACGTACGCACGATATTCTGCTTGTCATAATGGGTGACACGTGCGTCACGTGAGTGTCGTGAAGCGAGTGAAAAAAAATAACCAAAAATCAATCAGCCTTTTGACATTGGCATTCAGAACGGTGCGCGATGGCATCCAGGTGATTACACTGTCAATCAGGTGGTGGATTTTGTGGGACGTTTTGGTGTTTGAATTTGGTTACTTTAATGAATTAAGAGATTGCTTATGGTTTGGAATAATTAAAGCTATAATCGACTTTTCTCCGTTTTTTTTTGTCTTTTCAATGAAACTGTTTCCTATGTCAAAAGAAGCCATTTTGCATCTTTAGGTTATCCATTTCTATGTGAATATTTGAAAATATGTATCTTGAAAAGAGATTTTCTGATCGATTTGGTTTCTTCGGCAAAAGTGTAGGTTATAATTAGGACATTTTTTTAAAGGACATGGAAAACGAACATTTTTGACGATTGCTTACCAACATAAAAAGTTTGCAGATGAAGATTTTTTTTTGTTGACAATGTCAACTTGACATTGTTGCATCTTATTAATATATGTGAACAAATAAAAAAAAATTTGTGAAATTTACTAGAAAAAAAATACTGTTTAATATAAAAAAAAACAATATTTCTGCGTTTTCGGCCATTTTTTCATCAAAACATAAGGTCTCAATGTAATATTAATTTTTTTAACCTTTCGTGGTTGATGTTTCGAGCCGGGGCTCTGACTTTTAATCACAAAAAGTAGAATAGAAAAAATCGTTTTTTTTATATGTTCCAAGGGATTAAAAAATGCATCTTTTGCATTGGTTTAGAATGGTGCAGAATTTGGCAAACAAGAAATATAATTTTTTGAAAAAAGGATTTTTGGAAATTCTAAAAAAATGTCAAACAAAAGATCACAACTAATTTTTAGATGTAAAATCAAATTTGAAGAGAGAAAAACTGAGAAAATTTCCCTCAATTTCGCTTTTTTGATTTCATTGATTGGAATGCTGATGGCTGAGATGAAGCCAGTTAGAGCTTAAATCTAGTGAAAAACGAGTTTTTCTCTTTGTCATCTAATTTGCTTTTATTTTTCAACTCGTGATTTCATGGAAACTATTGGGTTGATTTTCAATGTTTAAAAATTAAACTCTTGTTAATTTTTTTGCTCTTCTCAATAAACATAATGTCGTTGCAATTTTTTTCAATACTTATATCGCCCCTTCCCTTTAAAATCGGTTTGAAAAATCAGGTAAAAAAATATATTTTTCCAAAAACTTTAAAATTGAATAAAAAAAGAGAAGTCCAACCAACTGAAAACGATTTAAAATGCATCTTCCTGCGTTTCAAATCATATTTAGCATGTCTGGGATCGATTACAAATATTTTATTTTTTTGTGGAATTCCAATGTTTTTTCGCCATAAAAAATTCTTCAATACTTGGATATTTTTGATTGAAAGGTGTAAATTGCATTTTTTGACACTTTTTTCATTGATGCCTTGTAGTTTCAATTTAATTTGAAAAAATGTTTGCCTTACTTATTTTAAAAATCTATCCCATTTTTTGAAAATACCCAAAATAAGTGTTTTTTTTTCCTCAAAAGATTAATACCATTGATTTTAAAATCAAACAATTGTTTTTTATAGAAAAGAGAAGAAAATTTCACAAAAGAAGAAAAGTTTTGATTGAAAAGTGTAGAAAATTTCACAAAAGAAGGATTTTTCGTAAAATTTCACCTAAAAATTCCTTTAAGTTAAAAACGGTGAACTTTATGGAGAAATTTCAATGGCAACTTTGCTATGGTGTCTTTTGTAATTTTTGAAATTTAGTTAGACAATTTTTATTCAATAATCTTTCTTTTTTATTCAAAATTCAAATCTCCGATATTAAATTTTGCACTATCCTAACCTTAGCGCAAAATATGTCTTTCTAAGTCTCCTAAAACACATAAAAAAATATTTAAAAAAAAGTATGTTGGGATAAAATCAAACAAAAACCGGATTTTTTTCCGTATCCCGTGCCGAAGACACAAACGCGATCACAAAATTCTATTCTATTATCGAATATTTCCCTTGGCTTCACTGGAAGACAGTGATTTTACCGGATTGCAGACTGGATTTCGTCATGTATAAATGACGATTTTCCAAAACAGGTTGGCTAGGAATCGATAATTGGGAACAGAACCATTTCCACCAGAACCCCACTCTCACATACGTGACTGCCATCCAGGGTTGTAAAAATATCAAACTCTTAGTTCTCAGCGACTAAATTTATCACGCCCAAAATCTCATCTCCCAATTTTCACTGCCCTTCTTTCCGTCGCGAGATTCTCAGCAAAAAGAATTACCTGTCTCTATCTGGTGTTTACACAATCCCGTGTGACATTGTTTTTTTCTCATTCCCGCATTCAAAATCATTTCACCTTAACGAAGCGTAGCCACAAAAGCCTCTCAAAACAAAATTGGCCAACGCAGATTAACGGAACGTAGGGCGTGGTCGGTGCCCATTCCCCTTCTTGCTTTCTTAGATTGCGGTTCTTGGAGAAAACAAAAAAATCTTCGGCGAGTGTACGTGAACGAAGAAAAAAGAAGGAGTTCTAGAAAGGGGTTTGAAAGACAGGAAGACTTAGTCTAGACTTAGTGTTGATTCTCCACTATTTTAAGGGGATAGGGGAAAATCTCCCCGGTATCCTCAAGTAAGTTTCACTTTGAGTTGGACGGTTTTTGGGAAGGTATTATATAGGATACGCTCTAAGCAAACGTTGCGAGCAATGGCATAATGTGATTAGGAGTTGTAGTTTAAATGCTCAAGGTAAGAAATCGGATTCTGCTGTTGATAATTTGCCCGTTTGATTATTGTGAAGTTTAATTTTTTTAAGTAGTTTAAATTTATTTTCTGAAGTTACTGGCATGAAATTTTTACAAAAGAATTGCAAAATTTATTTATGTTTTGACTTTCTCTACATTTTTGCCAGATATAATGGATTTACACAAATTGGCCATAAAACTTATGGTTATTTTAGTCAAGTATCAAGTTTCTATTGAAACCAACTTAAATTTATTAAAGTCCTGTCAATTGAAAATTTCCCTTCGAACGAGTGTAAGTAATTGAACTTCAAACGGATGCATCCGACGCAATCTTCCCCATAATAGCCCTCCTTTCACGTTCAATGTAATCAAATAGATCAATAACCAATAGAACCAGCAGCAATCTGTTTAAAATTTCATCAATGCGCAACGGTAACCGTCCACATGGCCAAGAAAGTCATCCTTCGGAACACACGATCGACAGTCTCCGCATCCCACAAGGCTCTGGTAGGTACTGTTTGTTAACTGCACCAAACGGGAGGGGAGGGAAATTGCGGCTCATCTCCGGATGTACATCGGCAAGCATATTGCGGTAGTTACCCACCTATCTGCAGCTGCCTCTGTTCTGTTCCGTTCCGGCCTAATGATGATGGTTCCAACTTACGTTGGTTGGCTTGTGTGAATGCCATTTTGCCAACCGATGAGCAACCGTAAGCTTCAAGTGCCAATCTAAAGAACATTTCCAGTGAAAGCTTCAATTGCAGCTTTGTAAGTTGTTCAAAAATGATGAAGAATTTTGAAAATTATCTTAAAAAATATTTTTTTGAAAAATCTTGATTATCAGACTCATAATTTATTTTGAGTCGAAAAATTTGCCTCAAAAATATTTCAATTTGTCCACAAAATCCCACTGTCCCACCAAATTACCAACGTGAATTATGCTGCAGCAAAAGGATGAGTATTCCCAGAAACGGTCAGCAGAGGTCTACTACACTGACTGAAAGCGCTTTTGCGTTCTGTTGCAGTCACAGGCACAGTTCTGGGAATACATATTCAATATTAATTAAATTTAATACTTTATGCAAATTTACAGTGGCACCAGCCCGGTCAGGTTAGGACGGAAGACAGGAATAGTACAGTGATGATAGTCGATCGTCATCGCTCGGATGTACGGGGGTTGGGTTCTGTTGTGTTAAGGGATTACGCTTCAAAAGATGGCAAAAGCCGATGTTGAGCCAGCTAAATGCTGGAAAAGCTGCTGACCGAGAGTTGGTTTGGGACAGAATTCTTGGCTGAAACCAGAGGTCTTCAAATTAGTTTCGAAGCAAAAGTGAGACAAATATTTTTCAAGTTTATTTCGAAGTGGGTAATTCTCTACCAACTCACACGAAATCGGGAAAAGTTGCCCCGACCCCTCTTCGATTTGCGTGAAACTTTGTCCTAAGGGGTAACTTTTGTCCCTGATCACGAATCCGAGGTCCGTTTTTTGATATCTCGTGACGGAGGGGCGGTACGACCCCTTCCATTTTTGAACATGCGAAAAAAGAGGTGTTTTTCAATAATTTGCAGCCTGAAACGGTGATGAGATAGAAATTTGGTGTCAAAGGGACTTTTATGTAAAATTAGACGCCCGATTTGATGGCGTACTCAGAATTCCGAAAAAACGTATTTTGCATCGAATAAACACTAAAAAAGTTTTAAAAATTCTCCCATTTTCCGTTACTCGACTGTAAAAATTTTTTGGAACATGTCATTTTATGGGAAATTTAATGTACTTTTCGAATCTACATTGACCCAGAAGGGTCATTTTTTCATTAATAACCAATTTTTTTATTTTAAAATTTCGTGTTTTTTTAGAGTTAACAAAGATGTAGAGCAGACAATTACAAACATTTTGATAGATAGACATAAGGGGTTTGCTTAAAAACATCACGAGTTATCGCGATTTTACGAAAAAAAGTTTTGAAAAAGTTGGTCGTCGTCGATCATGGCCGTTCATGGTCACCCGCGACAGACACGGACGACAAAACAAAGAGAAACGCAAAAAGTAACTTTTTTTTTCGTAAAATCGCGATAACTCGTGATGTTTTTAAGCAAACCCCTTATGTCTATCTATCAAAATGTTTGTAATTGTCTGCTCTACATCTTTGTTAACTCTAAAAAACACGAAATTTTAAAGTGAAAAAATTGGTTATTAATGAAAAAATGACCCTTCTGGGACAATGTAGATTCGAAAAGTACATTAAATTTCCCATAAAATGACATGTTCCAAAAAATTTTTACAGTCGAGTAACGGAAAATGGGAGAATTTTTAGTGTTTTTCGATGCAAAATACGTTTTTTCGGAATTCTGAGTACGCCATCAAATCTGGCGTCTAATTTTACATAAAAGTCCCTTTGACACTAAATTTCTATCTCATCACCGTTTCAGGCTGCAAATTATTGAAAAACACCTCTTTTTTCGCATGTTCAAAAATTGAAGGGGTCGTACCACCCCTCCGTTACGAGATATCAAAAAACGGACCTCGGATTCGTGATCAGGGACAAAAGTTACCCCTTAGGACAAAGTTTCACGCAAATCGAAGAGGGGTCGGGGCAACTGCTGTGTGAGTTGGCGGAGAATTACCCAAGTCTGAAAAAACTAATATCTTTTGCGAAACAATTATACTATAAGAAATACTTGGTATTACTAAATTTCCATAACGGCATTGGAAATCCTGCACCACGATGAACAGTTAGTTCAATTGAGGATCGCAAATTGCACAATTTAACCCCAAAGGTAAACGTGACCGGGACCTCCTTTTCGTGGTGCTACCGTGTGCGGTTTCAATGTGATTAAAATCAAATAAAATGAATTGTCATCAATTTGGTGGCATGATTTCGGTGGTCTTTCAACGCAAATTTCCCTCAACTCGAAATTCGAAATAATCGGGCCCACCGTTCGTTCGATGGCTGGTAATTACCATCATCGTCATAACCATTTCAAAAGGCAGCGCAGGATTTCCTCCGACCCCTGCAAAGCCACACGAGCTCGTGACAGGAACCATTTTAATATTTAACGATTTTATTGAATCCGACACCAACTGTGAGTGTGTGCGCTTTATGAGTGGGAGGATTAAATCCATTTTCGATGAAAGTGTGCCGCTTTTGTTGAAAAGCTGAAAAAGCGTACCAATTTATGCTTCAAAAACAGCAATTTGTTAAATTGCCGGCTTTCAATCCGATTATCACACGTGGGAATCGAGACCCAACCCTTGCATAATGCAGCCGGCCGTGATAAATTCAATTGATTCGCAAATATTGGTTCAACCCCCTCCCCCTTGCCTTGCTTTTGGCTTGTTTCACAGAAATTGTTGCAATTTAATTGAGCTGACCGCGACAGTTGTTGATTGTGCTGGTGTTTTTTTTTCTCTCCTTTCGCAGAAACGTTTGCTCAATGTCTGGTTTCGATGAATAATTATAGCTGAGCAATTCTCTACCAAAACCGGAAATGGATTTTATTTGTATTTTTTGATTTGGCTCAAACTTTGTGGGGGCCTTCCCTATGACCAAAGAAGCCATTTTGCATCATTAGTTTGTCCATATAAATTTCCATACAAATTTGGCAGCTGTTCATACAAAAATGGTACGTAAATATTCGAAAATCTGTAACTTTTGAAGGAATTTTTTGATCAATTTGGTGTCTTCGGCAAAGTTGTAGGTATTGTTAAGGACTATTTAGAAAAAATAGGTACACGGAAAAAAAAAATTCCCGATTTTTTTATTAACTTTTTTTTAACAAAAACTCAAATTCCTAAAATACGTATTTTTTGATTTTCGAGATTTTTTGATATGTTTTAGAGGACAAAAATCCGCAACTTTTGAGCTATAGAGAAACATGGTCAAAAAATCTGCCGCCGAGTTATAATTTTTTGAAAAACTGGTGATTTTTGGAAAAAATCGAAATTTCATGCATAAAATTTTTGACCTCATTTTTATGCAAAATTGAATTTGCAATCGAAAATTACTTTACAGATTTTTCGATAAAGGGCCCCGTTTTCAAGATATAGCCACCGAAAGTTTGATTTCAGCGAAATATTTGCAGTTTTCAATTTTTAAAAATAGTGACCATGAGTGACCATTTCTAAAAATTTTTTTGAAAAGTTCAGAAAATTTGCTATAAAATTGTCTAAGAGACATTGAAGATTGGACCTCTGGTTGCTGAGATACAGCGGCTTAAAGAAAAAGAAACACGAAAATTGAAGTTTTCTAAGTCTCACCCAAACAACCCACCATTTTCTAATGACGATATCTCAGCAATTAATGGTCCGATTTTCAATGTTAATACATGAAACATTCGTGAAATTTTCCAATCTTTTCGAAAAAAATATTTTGAAAAAAATTAAATCAATACTAGCATTTTTAATGGGCATAATATTCAATGTTTGGCCCTTTTAAAATGTTAGTCTTGATTTAATTTTTTTCAAAATATTTTTTTCGAAAAGATCGGAAAATTTCACGAATGTTTCATGTATTAACATTGAAAATCGGACCATTAATTGCTGAGATATCGTCATTAGAAAATGGTGGGCTGTTTGGGTGAGATTTAGAAAACTTCAATTTTCGTGTTTCTTTTTCTTTAAGCCGCTGTATCTCAACAACCAGAGGTCCAATCTTCAATGTCTCTTAGACAATTTTATAGCAAATTTTCTGAACTTTTCAAAAAAAATATTTTTAGAAATGGTCACTCATGGTCACTAAAAATCGAAAACTGCAAATATTTCGCTGAAATCAAACTTTCGGTGGCTATATCTTGAAAACGGGGCCCTTTATCGAAAAATATGTAAAGTAATTTTCGATTGCAAATTCAATTTTGCATAAAAAAATGAGGTCAAAAAAATTTTATGCATGAAATTTCGATTTTTTTCAAAAATCACCAGTTTTTCAAAAAATCATAACTCGGCGGCAGATTTTTTGACCATGTTTCTCTATAGCTCAAAAGTTGCGGATTTTTGTCCCCTAAAACATATCAAAAATCTCGAAAATCAAAAATACGTATTTTGGGAATTTGAGTTTTGTGAAAAAGTTAATAAAAAATCGGGAAATTTTTTTCCGTGTACCTATTTTTTCTAAATAGTCCTTAACAATACCTACAACTTTGCCGAAGACACCAAATTGATCAAAAAATTCCTTCAAAAGTTACAGATTTTCGAATATTTACGTACCATTTTTGTATGAACAGCTGCCAAATTTGTATGGAAATTTATATGGACAAACTAATGATGCAAAATGGCTTCTTTGGTCATAGAGAAGGCCCCCACAAAGTTTGAGCCAAATAAAAAAATACAAAAAATAAAAATGGTCGAAATCGGCCGGTTTTGTAGAGAATTGCTCAGCTGCAATTATTCAGGGTATAATTGTGTGGCTTGCCTGAAAATTGATTGCGTGCCAATTGGGTGATTATCAGGATAGGGCGATCAAATTTCGGATATGAACTGTTGAATTTTTGGCGGTGTTTCGTGATAATTGCCACTGAACGTCGATTTTAAATTTATCTAAAAAGATTAACATTTTCGATGGATCTGATTTCTGAATCGATTCTTTTCTAATATTTGACAAAAAAATAGGGTACGTTATCCATTAGTGGACCCCTTTCCTATAGTGGACCCTCTGAAGGGTTTTTAATGGAAAATTCAATAAAATCACAATTTCAAGCGTGTTGTTGTCTACAATTCTTTTATTTGGCATGTTCAGCATCATTTAGAACAATGTTGACTGACATTGAATTGTCCTTTTCACCAAAATAAGTGTTTTGAGTTCGACATCTGAAATCAGCCATGGCCACTAGCATTTTCACAACAAAACTGCATTTATTTTTTATGATTGAATTAACCATCCAATCATTTTTTGACTGATTATTATTTAACTTCAGCAAGTCGAAGTAATGTAAGTTTAAGGATATTTACTAAAATAAAGCGAAGAAATGCAATTTTCTAGCAAAAATTATGGGGGTCCAATATAGGACAACGAAAATCCAAACTTTTCCAAAAGTGGACCCCTGTTAATTAAACCTTCAAAAATGAGGAAAACTGTGTATTCAAGCAAAAGTTTCTCTAAAACATACAATAAATGCTTGTTGTTATCAACCTAAACGCATATTTTTTCAATTATGAGTATAAATATAGCTGTTTTCACGTTAATAGTACCAACAATGCTGAAGCCGTAAGAATTTATAATTAATCAAAACTATAGTTAATTGTACTTAACTGAAGCACCATAATTGCAGTTTGAAATGATATTTTATAATAATAAATCAATAACAAAACATTTTTTTCCAATAAACATGCGTGGTTTTATCAGCAACTGTAAACAATTCTATTGTTTAGTTTCGGTCAACCATTTATGTAATTAATATGGAAAAATTTGCATCAAGATTACTTTTTTAAAATTATTTTTATGTTTACAGTGGTTTATGAGACGTTTTCTCTGATCTTTTTCGGAAATAAATGTGTTTAAATGTCTGTTTGGTTTTTTGTTGTTTAAAGCCAAATTTGTTAACAAAAAATATTTGTTTATGATGAAAAGTGAGCAAAATCCATCTTTTATTCATTATATCTATCATTAGACCTACACCATGCATCAAAACATCAAATATCGGTTAAATTTGGTATAAAAATAATAGTTTGCCTATAGTGGACCCGGGTCCACAATCGGATTATGGACCCGGGTCCACTATAGGAAAAGGGGGTCCACAACAGGCAAAAAAAAACTTTTTTTTCAATTGGCTATTTTTCTGCTCAAAAACAAATAACTGATGAAACAAATAGTCAAAATTGTTCAAAAGACTTCAGTTTTCATTTTTTTGTACAAAGAATTATGAAAAAGAGCTTAAAATATTGAAAATTAGTGAAAAATGTGCTTCGGCTCTACTAGGGGGTCCACTAATGGTTAAAATACCCTATATGCTGTTGAGACAAATATAATCAGCGATTCCTCCCATATTTTTTGTTTGGCGATTACGATGCTTCTATCCGAAATAAAGTGCTAAAAACAAATTTATTTTATGATTTTCGCAAAAACCACAGTCTTTATATCTCCAGATCGGTTGAACCAATTACAGCTCGCAACGTTTCAATAGAAAGGTGATTGGTTGGGTTTTTAAAGGTTAATACTAAGACATTTTAAAAATATGGCCTCATACACTTACAGATCAAATGAAAACTTAGTTTGCTAATTTGAAAGTACCGTAAAAAGGGGTGACTTTGACAGTTTTGCGTTTTTTCCGCAAAATGAAGAGTACAATTTTAAAATACGTGGTAGAGAAGTGTTCAAAATTCCTAAAAAAGAACTTTTCATAAAATTTTGAAAAGTTTAAAAAGTTAGTTAACTATAGTTAAGAAAATGTTGATGAAAGTCATTATTCTAAACTTCTCAAAGTGTCATGACTTTCTCATTGAATCGGAAAACGGAATGCATTTTGGACAATTTTCCACTAGGAGAAGGTTAAATCAGTTTGTAAACAATAAATAATATGTGTTTTTGAAACACAATTAAAAAAAAACTTCAAATTTATTGGCAATTTCAGTTGAACAAATTTCATGTAAAATGTGAAAACTTGTTCAGTTATTAAAAACATTAAACATTATTAAAAACAATTTAAATAACATCGAAAATGAGTCTGCGATCAGCAGAGCAGCGATTCAGACGTGCGTCCCTCACACACCAAAAAAGTGCTAAAAAGTGCAAAAAATGCCTCACGGCTAGAAAAAGAGGCGGTCCTCACCAGCAGGATCGGCAGATTTGAAGAAGCTAAAGAATGCCGAAGCGCTACCTGCAAAGCCAGGCAGTTTGAGCAAGGACGCTCAAAATTCGTCTGGAAACCAGTTCGCTACCCTCCCTGTGGACGTGAGCGAGAAGGAAGTATTTGAACGACGGGAAAAGTTGCCACCCATTTTTGTGAAAACATCGTCATCGGATTCGGTGCGAAAGTGGCTGACCGGGTTCATCAAATCTGGTGCTTTACGAGCTTCCATTCGCTTGTGTGCTGATGGACTCAAAATTCTGCTACCTACCAGAAAGGATTACAACTACGTTCGGGATTTCCTGAACAACACCAAGATTGAATACTACAGCCATGACGATCCAGGTAAACGCCCCATGAAACAGGTCCTCCGAGGCCTGTACGACATGGATGTGAGTGTGCTGAAAGAAGAGCTCAAAACTCTTAAGTTGAATGTGATCGAAGTCTGCAAGATGACGAGACACAACAAGGACATCAAGTATCGTGATCAACTGTACCTGGTTCATCTCGAGAAAGGATCGACAACGCCGTCTGAGCTGAAAGCAGTTCGGGCAATTTTCAACATCATCGTGACTTGGGAACGTTATCGTCCAGTGCACCGTGACGTGACACAGTGTTCGAACTGTTTGCAGTTTGGGCATGGTGGAAGAAACTGTTTCATCAAGAGTCGTTGTGCAACCTGCGGAGGTGAGCACAAAACTCAAGCTTGCAACACAATCAACGAGAACATCGAAGCGAAATGCTTCAATTGCGGCGGCGACCATTCTACCAAGAATCGAAGCTGCCCAAAACGAGCTGAGTTTGTAAAAATTCGGCAGCAAGCGACGACGAGGCACCAACCAAATCGTCGCAAAACACCACCAACTTTCATTGCCGTTGAATCAGCGGCAAAAAGTTGCAGAGAATACAACACCTCCTGGCTTCAGTCAGCAACCGAAGGAAAACCAACCAGCATCAACGGGTGAAGGCAGTAGTGACCTGTTTTCACCACAAGAACTCCTGAACATTTTCATCGAGATGACAACAACACTGCGTGGTTGCAAAACTCGTGCGGAACAAGTAAGAACGCTTGGAGGATTTATCTTAAAATACAGTTCGTAGTTTGCTCGTTCTAATGATTTTGAATATTTCAATGATTTTTTTTTTTTTAGTTTTAAGTTAGGATTAGTCGTTAAAGTGATTTTTTTTTCTTTTTTACCCAAATGTATTCGATTCAATGCAAAAATGTAAAACAATTTGAAGCAAATAAATGAATGTGAACAGTTAATAATAAAACGAAAAATACAATAAAGATGAAGAGCATTAGGCCATACCACTTAGAATGTTAATCAAATGTAATTATTATAAGAAAGTTCAATAAAGACATATTTAATTTCAAAAAAAAAAAAAAAAAAAAAACATCGAAAATCTTTCAACGTAGATTTGTTCTTAGATAGTTTACTAACATTTTCCCAAAATATGGTGGATTTTGATGAACACTACCTTAAATGCCAATTGTTTGAAAATTGACCCAATCTCACCCTAAAAATGATGTTCAAATACAACGATATAGTAAAAACAAGTCATCCAACAGTGTTTCTTGTTCAAGGGAATCGTTATTGACACGATACAAAGTTTGAAGTGGAGATTTTCAAACATTTGGGTAGTTTTCGAGCAATTCTAACAAAAATATTAGAAAAAATGATTTTTCGAGAGGTCATTTTTGGCCAAAAACGTACGCCAACTTTAGACAGCTGCCAAAATAACAGGATTTGTTCTAGGAATGAGATTTTTTCAGCGAAGTCATCTTAAGATGTCCCCTACACAACCCTTTCAACAGAATTCATTTTCATTGTGAAGAACCTGAGAAATGGTAAAATCCGTCAAAAATGACTTTGACCCAATCTCACCCCCCAGTCCCAATGTCACCCCCACTGATCCTAAATCGATTCCTTTCTAATATTTGAAAATAAACAATATGCTGTTGAGACATCAGGATCAAGATTAACAGTGCTTCAATTTGGCTCAAAATTGGCTTGGGAGTTCGTTGGCCAACATAATTTGACAGGTTTTTTATTTGGCGATTACAATGATCCTATCTGAAATAAGGTGGTCAAAAAAAATATTTTTACTTTTTTTGCAAAAACCACATACATCATATCTCCAGAACGGTTGAACCAATTTCAGCTCGCCACGTTTCAAAAGAAATGTGATTGGTTGGGTTTTCAAAGATAAATACTAAGACATTTTAAAAACATGGCTGAATACATTTACAGATCAAATGAAAACTTTGTGTGCTGATTTGAAGGTCTCGGATTTTTTCAGGATTAGATGTTATAACATATCTAAAGATGATGAATATCCATTTTCAGGATTCTGAGATATGAAAAAACATCGGATTTCGGTTTATCAATCGAACTAAAGGTGAAGCCGTTGATCATTTTCGAAGAAAATTGATAATCACTATAAAATATTCTGTATTAAATTTAATTTGACGAATTTCAGCACCAAAAGGAATCAGCATGTGCCGGGTGTTGAGTTCTTCAAGCCACTGAAAGAATTTTCAATCTAAATCAAATGCGTTTAAAAATGTATATATATAGTACCATGTTTTCCATCGAAATGAGTTCCCAGTACATTTTGCTGGAGACGCATGGTGCTTTAAGCTTAATTAATTTACCGAACTCCAATTTTTTTTTCAGGAGATCATATCTCAGAATCCTGTTAATGGATATTCACCATTTTAGGGTATATTAGGTGAAACATGGATGGACAAATGGACAAATATTTTCTGATTAGAGCTTTGCCAGTAAGTCGAGGCCAGTACAACGTCGAAGCAAATCTCACTAGTATTTATCAATTTAGATTATCCTATTATTAAGATAATGTTTTATGCAAGTCAAATAAACAACATTTATAAAAAAACGTAAGTAAACTTTTTTTTGATCTTTAAGTAAAAAAAAAATAAAAATCACCCCGAATTTACACATTTTTTTTACTGTGTACATAACATTTAATAGAATATTGCATATTTTATTTCACGCTGAACGATTTTTAAAATTTATACATTTACACATTAAAAGAATTGTTTTTCGAACCCCAAAATATGTTTTTTACTGCATTGCTTTTCTTTATTGTTTAGTTTAATATTTTGCGTTCCGCATGAAACTTGTTTAAAAAGTTGCCATGATTTTTTTTAAAACACAAAATCAACAAAAGACATTCAATCAACATTTTTAACCATCCAAAAATATGTTTTTATAAACAAATTAAAAGAAATTCGCATCCTAAAATTTTGTGTGACAGCTGAAAGACAATTGAACATCTCGGCTCGGTTTGATCATTTTTTGAGGAAATTATTGTTTTTATATTGACAGATTTAGTTTCAGGAAAATGTGGAAAATTTATAATATCAAAAAATCAAACACTCGTAAAATTTTCGGTTCTTTTAAAAAAAAAATAATTTCAAAAAATAAAAATACTTATCCCTAGCATTCGATATGGTCAACTTAGTGCTTTAGGGTCTTTTCAAATGTTAGGGTTGATTTGAATTTTTTAAAGATTTTTCTGTCGATTGACCGGAAATTTTTTATGATTTTTTTCATTGTTAAAACATTGCAAATCAAACGCATATTTGCTGATTTATCGGCACTATTTCGATGATGCTATTTTGATGATGTTTGAAAAACTACATTTTACTTTCATAGGCTGTATCTCAGCTGCCAATCTTCAATATCTTTGAAGAAAATTTGTTTATAGATGAGCAAGCTTGTTCATGACTTCTACAAGTTATAAAAAGTCATGTTTTAACAAAAAAAAAAATAAAAAAAATAAGTTGCTATAAAATTGAAACGGTGCACGATATGAAATTTAATGTTAAGTATTTCATTCAACTTTGTTAAACGTCTCAAAAAATTAGGATATTTTTGAAAAATTGGCAGCACTGCCAAAAGATTTTTTTTTCAATTTGTGTTGTAGCTCAAAAGATGATATTTTTGTCATCTAAAGTATTTCCAAAAATGAGAATTTGGAAAAAAAATATTTTGCGTAATCCATTTTATGTGTGAAAAGTCGAATTAAAGAAATGTTTTTGTAGAGTGTACTATTATTTTCTGAGAAGTCATGAGCAATATCTATTAATTTGCCGGAGACAGCAATTCGATAAGAAAATCCGTTCTCTAAATACAGATTTTAGAATATTTGTGTATGGATGGATGCCAAAATTGTATGGTTGTTTGAATCGACGAAACAATGATGAAAATGACTTTTTTTTTGCAATAGAAAAAGTACACACAAAGTTTCATCGAAATAAAAAAAGGCAAAAAATCATTGTTGTCCGAAGTGCCAGTAAAAAATATTCGCTAAAACCTCTTTTCAACATTAAAAAAAACAGATGAAAAAAGTTTAAAATGCTTTGTTCTTGGAAGAAAAAAACAGTGGAAAAATCAAGATAGTATTACACCGAGGTATGTTGACAAATATGTGTAAGAAAAATATGTAAATTTATATCTTTTAAAAAGGATGCATTTGCTACCAAATGTTATAGACGGTGTAAATAGATGACATTTTTTGATCAAAATTTCAAATCTAGGATAAAATTAACTTACAAAAAATGGTCGGAAAGAATAAATAAATGTAAAAAAAATGCAAGTAGATTTAGAAAATGTACCCTTAAAATCAATTGCAAAATGATAAATCACCTCACATAACGATGACACTAGCGCAAAACAATTTCCCAAACTAGCTTTTTTTTTCAGCCAAGATTTATTCGAGTAAACTGTCCTGTATCTATCACTTGGCTGGTGGTGGCTCTTGGCAGGTCACAAGCGTAGTGAAGCTGCAGAAGATAAATCGAAATACTTGTGCTCGGTCGTACACATTGGTGACGAAGACAGAGAGCTTTTTTCCCCCTCTACTTCCTTTCACCCTCGATTTGGGAAAAAACCAACTCAAACTTTTCTGCCAGCCCGGTTTTCGTGGTGTGACATAAAATATGAACGAATTTTCCGCTGTTGCTGCTGCTGCCATCTTGAGCGAAAGGGGGAAAATTTTCGAGTGACACTCATGTGTGTGAGCCAAATGGCCGCGAGTGGGTCGGATTAGTTAGCTTGGCTTTCGGTTGCTTTCAACCTTCATTCAGGAGGAGCAAATACCATTGCTTGGTTTTAGTTTTGTCGCAGCCACGGGAGGATTTCCGGTGTGTTTTCACTTTGAGTAGGGGAGACTGGAGTTCTTCTTTTGAATTTGAATATCTATTTAAAATTGAAATAACAAACTACACCTTCCTCCCCTTTTTCCACCAGCTTATCTGACCGGTTAATAATTCACGAGGCATTTGTTTTCCCACCCGACTTCAGCCCAAGCTTTTGAAGCCAAAACAACATGGTGTGGAGGGGAGGGGAAAATTGCAGAAAAAAAGCTCACACAACAAGCGCAAATAAACCGCTGCGATATGTTCGGCTGCAGCCGGCAGGGCAGTAAACGAATTAACTCTGCATGAGGCGACATAAAAATAACGAACGTTTTATTGCCTTGCACTGACGGGTGGGAGAAGGGGGCAGTTGAGGTGGGAAAGCGAAAAAGCGAAGAAAAAAGCTTTTTCCATCCCGCTGGTACAACAGTTTTCACGATGCTTTCAACGCTTTTGGCTGCGGTGCAAATTTTCCTCTCTTTTTTTCGGGAGGTTGTGTTGATTGAAAATAAATTACAGAATAATAAATGACGAAAAAGGACATCAACGCTGGCGGGGACCAGATAAAGTGCATTGTCACTAAATGTTGGCAAAAGAACCCTCAAGGACAGCGAAATGCACTTTGCAATGACAAAGAGCAAGTAAGTTAACGACAAACGGTTCAAAATTCCCAACAAACTTCGTATTCGTTGAAGCACCATGCGCCTCCATGTGTTTTAACCCAGAAAACCAATTTCAATGGAGCCACCTGGTGCTTCAACTGCAACGTACAATCTGTCACTGCTGCCAACCATAACAACCTCAAAACCGAAACAATGCATTCCACGCCACACTCTACGTGCGGGGGGTTTCATCAAGTTGAGCATGTCCCATCGGAGAGTGTGAACGTGACCGATATCCCTCAACCAGCCAGCTGAGGCCACCACAACAACCGTTGAATGTCAATGTCAAATGAGGTTGCAAGGTCTATGTGAGGTGACAACCACCTGCCCGGAGAGCACAAAGAAGCTTTGGTTTGATGTAATTGAATTTTCAGTTTTTAAAAACTCAATCATCATTAGTACGCCACTACTGCTAGTCTCCTCTGAATTGAGTGCTCGAGCACTGATGGGTACGTGAGCAAAGTGATTAATTCATGAAATCAGAGGGAGAGTGAGGACGAACCGACTGCAGAATGAAGATTCGCAGTGAAGAGAGTGATAGAAAAGTAGGGTTTGCTGACTTATTTTGGGGTTTGGGGTTAATAATTTAACTGGGTTTAACATGGAATGAAATAAATAATTTTTGTTTTAAATTTATTTGAAATAATTTGGTTATTTTTAAAAAATATATATACAATTAAAATTTGTATGCATGCTTTTACGCCAAATATATTTTGCAATTGGCTAGATGTTAAATCTATCTATATAGTCAGAGAAGAGTGACATAATTCGAGAATCGAGTAATTAATTTCCGGAATAAAATAAATGTTGCGTGTGGAAATCGGATCGTACCCAGATGACTCATGAGTTTAGTGGTCCACAATCGCATATAAAAAATTTTAAAACGCAATGAAGTTTTAACGATTTTTTTAAAACGCTGTATAATTTATTAAAATAACTATTAGTAAATTGCATGGATTTCAGGTTTTTTGAAATGGCTATATTTAATTTTATATTGAATTTGTTTCAAAGTACAAAATTGTTAAACATTTTTCAATATTCTATAAATTTCTGAAACTAGCAAAAACATTTTTTTTTAAACTGATATAAATGAAATTTTGCCTAAACTTTTTTTTTAAATACTGAAGTTTCCCTTTTGCTGAAAACCGTGACAACAACCACTTTTTAATTAAGTTTTTTTAATATCAGTAAAATAAAAATAGCTCAATCATAATTTCGGCTGACAAAAATGGAATAAAATGAACAATAGTGAATTTTTTTTCCAAAGAATATTTTGTGTCAAATGATTATAAATATTTTTTTACTAATGCACACTTTTTCATTAACTTTCTTGTACACAATTATTCTGAAGAAACATTTTTTTCGGTTATTTTATGCAGATTTAAGAATACCGTGAAATAACCCTGAAATTCCAATGTTTATAAGTTGGCATGTCACGAAATTTCAATTTTGGCCGTGAAAAATCATCATTCCTAGTTATTATACATTTTGTATTTTTTTAAATCGAGGATAATTGATATGATATTAAATTTCTGTAATGTTACTATTATTTGAAAAGCATCAAGAGTTGTAAAAAATAATCTCAGATTCAAATAAACGTTAAAAGATATTTTTGAAGTAAATCTTGTTTTTATTTTGTTTAGAGGTGGGGTTGACTTGTAAAAGGTCTTTTAGGAAAAAAAAACTAATGAATGCCAACATTAGCATTTTGTTTTCTGCGTATCTAGAAAAAAAAAATTTGTGCTTAGATGGTAATAAGAGTTAGTGAATTTTCACGATTTCGTGCAACGTGTGAAATTATCGAAATATTGTTTTTTCAGTGAAAACACGTGAAATTCTACATTTTCTCAATACACTTAATTTGAAACCTAATTATTAATAATTTATCCATCAGGTTTTGGTTATTTTGGTTATGGCTGCTTTGTTGAATTTCTCATTTTTTTCTAGATTACCTATATTAAGTTAGGAGCAGCTTTCACTTTAATCCCAAAATATTTATTTTTAATTGTTATATCACATAATAATCCTAATTTTAATACCATATTCAATATGGGTAATTCTCCGCAAACTCACACAGCAGTTGCCCCGACCCCTCTTCGATTTGCGTGAAACTTTGTCCTAAGGGGTAACTTTTGTCCCTGATCACGAATCCGAGGTCCGTTTTTTGATATCTCGTGACGGAGGGGCGGTACGACCCCTTCATTTTTTGAACATGCGAAAAAAGAGGTGTTTTTCAATAATTTGCAGCCTGAAACGGTGATGAGATAGAAATTTAGTGTCAAAGGGATTTTTATGTAAAATTAGACGCCCGATTTGATGGCGTACTCAGAATTCCGAAAAAACGTATTTTTCATCGTAAAAAACACTAAAAAAGTTTTAAAAATTCTCCCATTTTCCGTTACTCGACTGTAAATTTTTTTGGAACATGTCATTTTATGGGAAATTTAATGTACTTTTCGAATCTACATTGACCCAGAAGGGTCATTTTTTCATATAGAACAAAATTTTTCATTTTAAAATTTCGTGTTTTTTCTAACTTTGCAGGGTTATTTTTTAGAGTGTAACAATGTTCTACAAAGTTGTAGAGCAGACAATTACAAAAATGTTGATATATAGACATAAGGGGTTTGCTTATAAACATCACGAGTTATCGCGATTTTACGAAAAAAAAAGTTTTGAAAAAGTTGGTCGACATCGATCATGGCCGTTCATGGTCACCCGCGACAGACACGGACGACGAAACAAAGAGAAAAGCAAAAAGTAACTTTTTCAAAACTTTTTTTGTAAAACCGCGGTAACTCGTGATGTTTATAAGCAAACCCCTTAAGTCTATATATCAAATTTTTTGTAATTGTCTGTTCTACAACTTTGTAGAACATTGTTACACTCTAAAAAATAACCCTGCAAAGTTAGAAAAAACACGAAATTTTAAAATGAAAAATTTTGTTCTAAATGAAAAAATGACCCTTCTGGGTCAATGTAGATTCGAAAAGTACATTAAATTTCCCATAAAATGACATGTTCCAAAATTTTTTACAGTCAAGTAACGGAAAATGGGAGAATTTTTAAAACTTTTATAGTGTTTTTTTCGATGAAAAATACGTTTTTTCGGAATTCTGAGTACGCCATCAAATCGGGCGTCTAATTTTACATAAAAGTCCCTTTAATACCAAATTTCTATCTCATCTCCGTTTCAGGCTGCAAATTATTGAAAAACACCTCTTTTTTCGCATGTTCAAAAATGGAAGGGGTCGTACCGCCCCTCCGTCACGAGATATCAAAAAACGGACCTCGGATTCGTGATCAGGGACAAAAGTTACCCCTTAGGACAAAGTTTCACGCAAATCGAAGAGGGGTCGGGGCAACTTTTCCCGATTTCGTGTGAGTTGGTAGAGAATTTCCCCTTATTTTAAAAACCTTTTTTTAATCAAAAACATGTTATTCTAAGTTTTAGTTCAGCGACTTTTGACATGAGAAATGAAAATAAAATAAAAACAAACACTAATCTTGATACATTATAACAGTAAAAAATGCTCTAAAAGTTAGCAAAGTATTTATGAATTTATGGATTTTTCATATAAATTTCAGCTAAATATTTTGTTTTAATGTCGTGATCAATGATTATTCAATAACATTCTCAAATAATATTCCAAGATTCTGATTGAGTTTTTTTTATTCTTAAAGAACAATTAAAGTTCTATGCAGTTAACTTTTTGTTCCTTGATTTGTTTGGGAACATTTCAAAGGCAGGGAACAAAACCTTTCTGAAATATTTGTATTGGCTTTAGAAAAAACAAAAACAATTAAAATGTTCAGTTTCTTTAGGTTAAAATACGCATTTTTAAAAGACAAGGATAAAATTTGATTTAATATTGAATTAAATTATTGTAAAGTTCAAAACATTTTATATGATGAAATTAGAGAGGATTTTTTTACCATTGCAAGTGAATGCTTCAAAGAGCATACAAAATAAGCATTCAAAATATTAAAATTTGAATAAATTTATTGAATCCATACTATTAAATAAAGTTTAAAAATTTCTTTCTATATTTTCAACATAACATTAAAAGGTTAAAAATTTTCACGTGCCTTGAAATTTCCGTAAAATTGTGTGATATGAAATTATGCCTCTTTCAGAGAGATCGGCAAATTACCGATAATCACCATGATACCATCAACTCGAAACATTTGGCTTTTTGGAAGACACTTAGTAAACTTATAGTTACCATTTTTACATCGCTCTCAGTAATCAATTTTCTGATATATTTAGGTTATTTTTTCCTTTAAACGGATAATGATGGACATTATTGTTATAAAATCAAAACAATATTTTTCCTTAAAATTGCTATAACTTGTGCATGATAAAGGCATTTATGATTGCAGATTTGATTTTCTTCTTGAAACGATTTTATTTGAGAATGTAAATTTTCAATAAGTTTCATAGTTTACGAGACCGCTGCAAAATACAAAATAATGTTCAAGAAATCGAAGCAACTACCCTATTAAAGCTATCCGACGATTGCAAATTGAAATGAAAGCAACATAAATTGGTTGGACAGCTCGAACCTGCCAGAACCTCCTGGCACGACAGTGGTACTTTCATACTGCACAGCACGAAAATTGGTTCAATTGGGGCTCGATCCACCGCACGGTGGATGAATGATAAATTTATTCAGATTTTATTCAATAAATTTCTTTATTCGCCTCCCCTTCCTGCTTCTCACATACACAATCGAATCGCATTTTGAGAAGGGGGGGAAAGGGACACTGACATTGATAGGACGAGCAATGATAAGGCGAAGGTCGAATTGATTTAAAATTCGATGCGACAGATTTTTTTTGTTGAATTTTTCTGTTTTGCATTTGCGTTTTGTCGATTTTTTTTTGGTGAATGCTGATTTATAATCTAATTTTGCCGGGATGTGACGGCCAGTCAGGTAAGCTTTGAATATTAAAGAACATATTTTTTTCTGATTCATAACATATTTTCGTGTACTGTTTTCTGCATTGAAATTGAGATTGGATTTAAAACCGACTCGAAATCCACATCTGCTGAAAAATGACTCCACCCATAAGCTGGCAAACTTTATATTGCATCGTTTTCTTAATCGGCTTTCATGCAAGCTTAAACTTTCAAATATTCTAAAGCTCAGCAATTTCCCTGTTCTTCCCTCTTCCCCAAAACCAGCTCACCTGCATCGTGTTGCTGTCGTTGCCGGTTGCCGCTTTCAATTGTTTTCATCCCCAATCGCTGTAGTATTATTGGCCAGCAATGAAAGTGGATCAACCTGTGGGAAGGGAAAAAGAGAAAAGAAAAGAAGTTAAAAACAACCCATCTTTACATGCCGTTTTCCGGAACATCTTCTTGGCCACGTCAGCGCCAGCTCGGGCTCGGGGTTTATCGAGCGTGGAAGAGGGGATTTTCGCTGGTAAACAATTGAATGCACTTTGGAGGGGGTTGAGTTTGCTTTTTTGCTTTTTTTAATTTAGGAAATAATCTGCATTCGGCGATCAAGTCACACATAGGTCTACCTAGAAAATTGATGAAATGCAGCATATGTAGTCAAGAGATTGGAAAATCAATCGTTTTTGCTTTGGAAAGCATTTTGAGTGCTGAGATAATTCTATCTTTTGTGTTTAGTTGAATTTTAATTTTTTAAGGTTTTTTTTTCAGATCGCACGGAAACAAATTACATAAAAAATACCAATCCAATAGAATCCATTAAACTATTTTGATTATTTTAGTATTTTAGTATTTTAGTATTTTAGTATTTTAGTATTTTAGTATTTTAGTATTTTAGTATTTTAGTATTTTAGTATTTTAGTATTTTAGTATTTTAGTATTGTAGTAATTCAGTATTTTAGTATTTTAGTATTTTAGTATTTTAGTATTTTAGTATTTTACTATTTTAGTATTTTAGTATTTTACTATTTTAGTATTTTAGTATTTTAGTATTTTAGTATTTTAGTATTTTAGTATTTTAGTATTTTAGTATTTTAGTATTTTAGTATTTTAGTATTTTAGTATTTTAGTATTTTAGTATTTTAGTATTTTAGTATTTTAGTATTTTAGTATTTTAGTATTTTAGTATTTTAGTATTTTAGTATTTTAGTATGTTAGTATTTTAGTATTTTAGTATTTTAGTATTTTAGTATTTTAGTATTTTAGTATTTTAGTATTTTAGTATTTTAGTATTTTAGTATTTTAGTATTTTAGTATTTTAGTATTTTAGTATTTTAGTATTTTAGTATTTTAGTATTTTAGTATTTTAGTATTTTAGTATTTTAGTATTTTAGTATTTTAGTATTTTAGTATTTTAGTATTTTAGTATTTTAGTATTTTAGTATTTTAGTATTTTAGTATTTTACTATTTTAGTATTTTAGTATTTTACTATTTTAGTATTTTAGTATTTTAGTATTTTAGTATTTTAGTATTTTAGTATTTTAGTATTTTAGTATTTTAGTATTTTAGTATTTTAGTATTTTAGTATTTTAGTATTTTAGTATTTTAGTATTTTAGTATTTTAGTATTTTAGTATTTTAGTATTTTAGTATTTCAGTATTTTAGTATTTTAGTATAAAATGCTGTACCAGCTATGCTTTTTTGAAAAAAATGGGTGTTAGAAAAATCGAGAACATTGCTAAAAAAAAAAATGAGCAACTCTCCACGAAATCGGCCGATTTCGACCATTTTTATTTTTTGTATTTTTTGATTTGACTCAAACTTTGTGGGGGCCTTCCCTATGACCAAATAAGCTATTTTGTGCCATTGGTTCACCCATACAAGTCTCCATACAATCTTGGCTGCTGTCCATACAAAAATGGTATGTAAATATTCAAACAGTAACTTTTGAGTGAATTTTCTGATCAATTTGGTGTCTTCGGCAAAGTTGTAGGTATTGTTGAGGACTTTTGAGAAAAAAATGGTACACGGAAAAAAAAATTGCAGATTTTTAATCAACTTTTTTTTTCACTAAAACTTAATTTCCAAAAATATGTATTTTTTGATATTTTTTAGGGGACAAAAATCCGCAACTTTTGAGCCATATAGAAACATGGTCAAAAAATCTGCCGCCGAGTTATGATTTTTTGAAAAAATAGTGATTTTTGGAAAAAAATCGAAGTTTCATGCAAAAACGAATTTGACATTATTTTTTAATGCAAAATTGAATTTGCAATCGAAAATACTTTACAGATTTTTTGATAAAGGGCTCCGTTTTCAAGATATAGCCACCGAAAGTTTGATTTTAGCGAAATATTTGCTGTTTTTCGATTTTTAAAAATAGTGACCATGAGTGACCATTTCTTAAAATTTTTTTTTTTGAAAAGTTCAGAAAAAATTCTATAAAAATGTCTAATAGACATTGAAGATTGGACCTCGGGTTGCTGAGATAGAGCCGTTTTAAGAAAAAGAAACACGAAAATTGAAGTTTTCTAAATCTCACCAAAACAACCCACCATTTTATAATGTCGATATCTCAGCAATTAATGGTTCGATTTTCAATGTTAATACATGAAACATTCCTGAAATTGTCCGATTTTTTCGGAATTTTTTTTTAGAAAATTTTTAAATCAAGAATATCATTTTAAATGGGCGTAATATTCAATGTTTGGCCCTTTGAAAACTTTGTAGTTTGAGCCAAATCAAAAAATACAAATAAAATCAATTTCCGGTTTTGGTAGAGAATTGCTCAAATCGTTCTAGGACGGAAATCTAATTTGCAATTTGTTTTGGTGGTCTGAAATTTCAAAAAGTGTCCACGTGGTTTATGGTAATTAGGTAGAACTCAATAATATGTGGGTAATTCTCTACCAACTCACACGAAATCGGGAAAAGTTGCCCCGACCCCTCTTCGATTTGCGTGAAACTTTGTCCTAAGGGGTAACTTTTGTCCCTGATCACGAATCCGAGGTCCGTTTTTTGATATCTCGTGACGGAGGGGCGGTACGACCCCTTCAATTTTTGAACATGCGAAAAAAGAGGTGTTTTTCAATAATTTGCAGCCGGAAACGGTGATGAGATAGAAATTTGGTGTCAAAGGGACTTTTATGTAAAATTAGACGCCCGATTTGATGGCGTACTCAGAATTCCGAAAAAACGTATTTTTCATCGAAAAAAACACTAAAAAAGTTTTAAAAATTCTCCCATTTTCGTAAAATCGCGATAACTCGTGATGTTTATCAGCAAACCCCTTATGTTTACATATCAAAATTTTTGTAATTGTCTGCTCTACAACTTTGTACAACATTGTTACACTCTAAAAAATAACCCTGCAAAGTTAGAAAAAACACGAAATTTTAAAATGAAAAATTTTGTTCTAAATGAAAAAATGACCCTTCTGGGTCAATGTAGATTCGAAAAGTACATTAAATTTCCCATAAAATGACATGTTCCAAAAATTTTTACAGTCGAGTAACGGAAAATGGGAGAATTTTTAAAACTTTTTTAGTGTTTTTTTCGATGAAAAATACGTTTTTTCGGAATTCTGAGTACGCCATCAAATCGGGCGTCTAATTTTACATAAAAGTCCCTTTGACACCAAATTTCTATCTCATCACCGTTTCCGGCTGCAAATTATTGAAAAACACCTCTTTTTTCGCATGTTCAAAAATTGAAGGGGTCGTACCGCCCCTCCGTCACGAGATATCAAAAAATGGACCTCGGATTCGTGATCAGGGACAAAAGTTACCCCTTAGGACAAAGTTTCACGCAAATCGAAGAGGGGTCGGGGCAACTGCTGTGTGAGTTGGCCATGTATGTTTCCTAATTATCATTCTTTGCAAGGCCAATCTTAATATAGATCGTAAGCTCCCCTTCAGAACGGCTTGAATGTTTGGGTTCTTCTTAATTTCTACAAAGTTAGTAAATCTTTCCCAGTTCCTGAGGGGAACACCCGTGAAGAGTATCGGGGCCGGCATTTACAAAGCGGATTCAGTGGCAGTTTTTCACTCAACTAATGTTAACATGTTTAGGTTAATGTTAACATTCCATAGGTCGCCTCCCTAAGGTGTCGTGATAAGGTCCAGTTTGTGACGATACACTACCTTCCCTTTACTAAGCAATCGAATCCAGAAGGGAAAAGATCACCAGTTGTGTTGGTCCGAGCCGGGATTTGAACCCCGATCTACCGCTTACGAGGCGGAAGCGTTACCACTAGGCTACGTGGCTCGGTACTCGCTCGGTCTACAAAGTTACTTTTTTAATAATCTGTTCGATGAATTTCAAATGTTTTCTCAAGCCTTTTATAAAGACAATTTTGCCCTCCAACAAAGTATTTGCTTAATTTCCATAGTTTAGGGAAAGCTTAATCAGTTATTTCTGGAATTTGTTTCAACTAAGTAAACCATGTTAAGCGAAACCAAGCTGCTACAATGTACCTAAATAAACCCGTTTCATTTTACGCCAATGTTTGCTGATTAAACCACTAGTCAAACCAATGACACCCCACCAAACCACACACACACACATGATACCATCACTTTTGCACCTGATGCTCATGGCCACTGCCACTGACTGCAGCCAACAGCCGCATCGACCTCATCGGTTGCCCACATATCTTGTTTCGCAAGCTCCGATCAATTTTCCTCTCCTTTCGGATGCATCGACTGCGGTGGCGGCATCAATATGCTACTGCACCCGGAAGCACACTCCGTTGGAATACAAATGTTTTCCTTCCCGTTCCCGGTGTGAGAGGTAAGGTGAGCTCAAGCTAAGACCTGCCTTCTTGTTCAGTAGGGACGGACGAAAAAAAAGAAGGTACACCGCAAACAAGGTGAAATCCTCACTTATTTCCTCTAAACCAGGAGGGAAGAAGCTGAGTGAGATATGCTATCAGACTTGCCAGGAAATAACATGGCATTACACAGGTTGATCCGGCACGTATACGAGGGAGTTCAAGGTTGCCCGGATGTGGGATGAAGTTCTGCAAGTTCTTGCAAAAGGCCATCTATCTACGGTGGAGGTACTGCAACGTCAAGAAAAGAAAATTATGAAAAACAATCATGACTGCATCCTTCAGCATGTTAAGGAAGGTCAATCAATTTTGATATTTTCGAATTCAAGAACATTTCTTCCAATTTATGGAAAATTCTATTTACCTAGCAAATAATGGTACTAGAATAATCCATAGTTGATTCACAGTAGACCACGCTCCCCTAACCTTCCGCGTCCAATATAACCTCAAAACCTTCAAATTCAATATCCTTTTTCCGGCCCGTAAGCCCGCGTGGATATTCCGGACTCTGCATTTTGCAAAATGCAGCTGCTACTGGTGCAGCAGCATCCGGGTACTGACTTGCTGCCCGGGTAAACATTCCCTGCCGACTGGGCCCCCCTAATGCACATCATGCCTTTATTTGGGGAGGAAATATTTTCATAAATCATGCATTCCTTCGGCATCGCCGATTTAGGACTGCGGGTCGTCGAGTTGGTTGGTTGGTTTGTTGTTGTTATTGGTGTCGGACAACAACAGCCGGAACACGAGCACTACAGCAATAGAGCTATCTAAGCCCGACCTCACACACACTAGCACACCATTTGTTTTGCTGGCTGGTACAAAATTTAACCTCACTTTTTTTCGTGTACGTACACGCAATACATGCGCACGTAGATAACTCTATTGTGCAGTTTGTTTACCCTTTTGTCGGAGTCGGGGTCGGGTATTTTTGGCACTCAACTAGCAGGAAATGGCCGGAGAAATGGCACTTGAACGCTGTAGCTGTTTGCGGAAGCGCGTTATGTGGTGAATTTTTCAATATGATGCATTTGTTTACACAGCAATTCTGGAGGCAAATGAAGACACTTGCTTCGAAACAACATTAACTTCAACATAAATTGTTCTTTGCAAAAAAATGAAAGAATGCTCCGTTTCCAAGCCAAAGTCATTTTCAGGTATCAAACGAAGAGAAATTTTGCATGCTCCATTAGGGTGTAATATGGTTGTATGGAAAAAAATAAAGTTGTCCAAATTTAGCGAGCACAACCATTTTTCAGTTCCTTTTGGGGTCCTAAACAACTCCCCAAAGTTTGGGAACGATTGGTTTAGTCCTCGCTTTGCGCAAAGCGATTCAATTTTCCATATAAATTTGTATGGGAAATTTTTTTTTTTTGATTTTGATATTTATAAAATCCACGTTTCACGCTGTACTAAAACCGGATTCATATTCGGATGCTTTGGAATGTGCTCTACAACTTTCCCGAAGAGAGTATGGTGCTAACTTGCTCCTATAAAAAGATACAGCGTGTTCAAAACTCGTCTAAAACGTGTTTTTTGCTCGAAAATCACGTTTTAGACGAGTTTTGAGGACGCTGTATCTTCTTTCAGGGACAATCTAGCACCATACTCTCTTCGGGAAAGTTGTAGAGCACATTCCAGAGCATCCGAATATGAATCCGGTTTTAGTACAGCATGAAACGTGGATTTTATAAATATCAAAACTCAAAAAAATGGGTTTTCCCATACAAATTTATATGAAAAATTGAATCGCTTTGCGCAAAGTGAGGACTAAACCAATCGTTCCCAAACTTTGGGGAGTTGTTTAGGACCCCCAAAGGAACTGAAAAATTGCTGTGCTGGAAAATCGATTTTGATATTACACCCTAATGCTCCATACATACCGTGAACCAGGGTGACATTGATAGGATTTCAATTTATTATTGAAATATTTCCCAACTGTTAAGGTTTTTCTCAAGATTATTATTTTTAGGCCAAACAAGGTCTATGCACTAATTTTGAAAACAAGTTTTTTCATTAGTGATTAAAAAAAAATTGCGTTGAAAATTCTTATTTTGAGTTCCGGGGTGACTTTGATAGTCATAGTTTTTCTTGTTAAAATCAGATTTAAGGTGTTCAAATTTAGTTTTCACGTCAAATCTACCATCGCTAAGGTTGCTATTATAGTTTCTAAATAAAATCAATTTTTATGTTTAATTAGCAAAGTTTATATGCTTTTTAACAAAATACATTTAAATTTTAGGTAAAATTGTTTAAAAGACACAATTTTGCCTGAAATTTGTTAAAACTAGTTTTGTTTAAAAGATTAATATTGCATGTTAAATTGAATTCGAAGTACGATTCAAAAGTATTCACATTTTATACGAAATTATTTCTACAAAAAAAAAACCATGAATTCAAAGGTTTTTTAATTTTTTTTTTTGAAAAACGCCCATTATATTTATTATTTACAAACTTATTTTACCATTACCTAGTGGATAATTGTCCAAAGAATCCAAAAATGCATTCTTTTTTTAGATTCGAAATCATATTCATTCAGAAAGTCATGACACTTTGAGAATATTAAAATAATGCTATTCATCAACATTTTCTTAATTATATTTAACTAACCATTTGAACTTTTCAATTTATTTTTAAAACTTCTTCTTGAAGTACTTTGAACTCTTCTCTACCATGGTCAGTATGATTCCATAGCAGTCCGTACGTATTCAATTTGTACTCTTCATTTTGCGGAATAATTTTAAACCTATCATAGTCACCCCGGCTATCAAAGTCTTCCGTTTAATGTACCGTGAAACGGGACATTAAAAATTGGTATGCTCTACATAAAATTTTGCTTTGCATGATACCCATATTGTAAATTATGAAAATCTGAGTATTTAAATAAACGATATTTTGTAAAAAAATTGTGTTTTACAAAAAAAAATAACGCGAAATGCAATCAAAATTTCTTTTCATCAAAATTTACAAAAAAATTAAGTAATTTCGAAAAATTACGGTATTTTGTGAAAAACAACTCTAATAAAGTGAAAAGGCATTCCAAATTTCGCCTCGTTTGATAACCATATTGTAAATTATGAAAATTTGAGTAGGTACTTTCGAAAATTCCGTATTTTGTGCAAATTTTTGTATTTCATAAGTTTTTTTTTATGTATTCTGATATTATTTATCTATTTTATTTATAGAAAATTTTGAAAATTTGAGTGCAGTCCAGACTCGATTATCCGAAGGCCTGGACAAAGTTTCACTTCGAATAATCGAATCACAAAAAAAATCGTTGTCTTTGTGTTATTGTCGAGCTTAAGCTAAACTGATTTAGAATTTTCAAATTCAAGATGGCGGCTTAAATGATGGTGATGAAATATTGAAAATGTGTATTTTTTAATTTAATATGCAGTAAACCATTAAAATTTGACTAAAATGGGGTCGCAGAACTTGAATTTGATGTTAAAAGTTAGAAAATAAAAAACACAAACAATTTTTTTTTGTTCATGATTTGATTATCTGAAGTCATACGATACAAACCATCGAATAATCGACTTCGGATAATCGAAACTTTGGATAATCGAGGCTTTGGATAATCTGGACTGTACTTTCAAAAAACCACGATATTTTGGGAAAATTTTAGTATTTTCCAAAAAAAAAAACTCAAATATTGTGAAAATGAATAACAAATTTCGCATCGTTTAATACCCATATTGCAAGTTATGAAAATTTCAGTATTTTTGAAAAATAAGGTATTTTGTGTTTTTTTTCCGAAAAAAAAACTCTGATAAAGTTAACAAGGTACAAAACGTCACTTCGTTTGATACCCATATTGCAAATTATGTAAATTTGAGTTCTTTAAAAAATACGGTATTTTGTGAATTTTTTTGATTATTTATACTTTGAAACTTAATCCATTTTCAAAAAATATATTCTTAGTGAAAGCATTGATAATTTAACAAGATATGGTTGAACTAAGTCGATTTTAAAAATGAGTTATTGTCCACGATAACGATATATTTTTCCTCTCAAAAATGACTGATGAATGAGGCTAAGTTCATTTGTCTTCTAAATTGTTAATCGAAAACCAATCGAAAACTTTACACAATAATAGACAATTTAAAAATAGACGTTGATTTTTGGCAAGCAGAAATGTTTCAAAAAATCGTGTTGCCAAAAACGGAAAGGCACTGTAGTGAGTTTGACTGATGTGCAAGAAAAATCAGTTGGGACAGCTTTGTTTTTCTACTTCGCTACCCACGAAACGACACATCTTTTACCACTAATTAAGTCCCGTGTCACTCATCGTGACCACGAACCTGAAGCCAGCCAGTCATTCAAGGCCGTCGCGCGGTGTTGATGACCTACTGGCTTCGCTGACCTCCGGAAACACCGCAGTCCAGCTCTACTAAATTGCTTCTTCCACTATTAGTTGTACACGACTACCTTTCTACCAACAAACCAACCCCGTGTGATGACAGGGCCGTGATAAGCCAGGCAGAAATGGAGATACAACCACTCTTTTCCACTCGTTCAAACGGCGTAGTCCTGGGAAAAACGATATTCACAGCCAACGGCGGAAAAAAGGGTGGAACAAATCCTTGAGCTTTATCCACGGGACGACGCCAACGTCAGCGGACGATGGTCAACCCGCCCACACGTGCCATTTCAAGTCCCACGCGTACTAATGGTCAGTCTAGTAGGATGGTCACTGGGAAAAAATGTTTGGATTTTGGAGAAATATACAGTTTGTAAAATTTTACCAAAACACTTGCATTAAAAAATAATTTGAAAACAATGCTGAAATTTTACAATTTTTTTTTCTGTGGCTTTTAGGCCACAATATCGATTAGCGACCTTCACGCCTCACTGTGTACCTTGTCTCACAAGTTGGGGTAGGAGGGAGGAAAATGAAGCACCTGTCTCTGTTTCCCGAAATTCGGACCGCACCTCTCTCTCGGTGATGATAATGGCCTTCGTCGCGCTGTCTTTCACTTCGTTTGGCGCTGATAGGTCAGTTACGGGAGTATAGTTTCGGGCGAAGAACATCTTTTGATGCAGCTAATCGAAAGTTGTCTCGTCGTTCTTGGAGAGGTTCTTCGAGCGAAAGTCGAAGAAAAAGTTTTTTTTGTGTTGCTTTTTGGAGGCACTTTGGTCTCTGAAGAGTGGAGTGCTTCCATAAACCGAAGAAATGGAGTGCATAAAGGGAAACTTATGGATATTGTTGTTTCGTATGGGGAATTTTGCCCTTTCTTGTATCTTTTTTCGAGTTAAGTTCGGTGATGATCAGCGTAAGTTTGAGATTTCGTTTCAGCAAGATGTTAAAATTGAGGTGATTATTACGAACATCATCTGAAATCCTGGTTGCAAATTGTAACTTACAGTAATGGTATTTTTCTGGTAGAAATTTCATAAAGCTTTACAAAAAAGGGTTTGAAATCGAATTTAGCATTGAGTCATTTTCAAAGCTATTATTATTATTATTATTAAAATCGATGCCGTGAAACTTCGATTTTTTCCAATCATTCAAATTTCTAGTTAAAATTCAGCAAATATTTTGAGACATTTAAATGGAAATTAATGGCTTTTAAAATCGTTAGGTATGTAATTCAGGAGATTTGTAAAAAAATTCCATCGATTACTATATCCACAATTGATTATTTTGCATCATTAGTTTCTCCATACAAGTTTTAATAAAAAATGGGGTCTGTTTATTAAAAAAAAAGTTATAAAATATATAATTCGAACATCGAAGTTTTGAGCACTCTAGAGCTTGGTAAAACCCTTAGAAAGAAATGTGTTTTAAAATCAAATTTTGAAATTTTCCAATAGGGGTAATTCTCCGCCAACTCACACAGCAGTTGCCCCGACCCCTCTTCGATTTGCGTGAAACTTTGCCCTAAGGGGTAACTTTTGTCCCTGATCACGAATCCGAGGTCCGTTTTTTGATATCTCGTGACGGAGGGGCGGTACGACCCCTTCCATTTTTGAACATGCGAAAAAAGAGGTGTTTTTCAATAATTTGCAGCCTGAAACGGTGATGAGATAGAAATTTGGTGTCAAAGGGACTTTTATGTAAAATTAGACGCCCGATTTGATGGCGTACTCAGAATTCCGAAAAAACGTATTTTTCATCGAAAAAAACACTAAAAAAGTTTTAAAAATTCTCCCATTTTCCGTTACTCGACTGTAAAAAATTTAGGAACATGTCATTTTATGGGAAATTTAATGTACTTTTCGAATCTACATTGACCCAGAAGGGTCATTTTTTCATTTAGAACAAAATTTTTCAATTTAAAATTTCGTGTTTTTTCTAACTTTGCAGGGTTATTTTTTAGAGTGTAACAATGTTCTACAAAGTTGTAGAGCAGATAATTACAAAAATTTTGATATATAGACATAAGGGGTTTGCTTATAAACATCACGAGTTATCGCCCTCAAATTATTTCAAAAACCTTGTTACCTGTTATGATACCTTAACAAATTCTGTTAGTATGTCTTTTTACTGGTTAAATCCCATATAACATTGAAATACAAAGCGCCAGCTCCTGTTACTTCCAATTCATATATAATTCGAACAAACCCTTAGAAAGAAATGTGTTTTAAAAGCAAGTTTTAGATTTTTTCAATAGTAAAACAAAGCTTGACAAAATAACAGTCTCTGTTTTGATTAATTTTGTTCGATTTAAAAAAAATGCATTACATTTACTTACAACATATTGTGAAAAGATTAATTTCCCCCCCAAATTATTTCAAAAACATGTTTTGATATCTTAACAAATTCTGTTAGTATGTCTTTTTACTGATTAAATCCCATATAACATTGAAATACAAAGCGCCAGCTCCTGTTGCTCACCAAAAGGTGTTTTTTGTTACAACCTTCTGTCCTTACAAATTTGCTGTAAAAGTATTTAAAAATGCATATCTTGAGAAGGGATTTTTTATTCTATTTGGTGTCTTCGGCAATGTTGTAGGTTATTATAATTACTTTTAGGTGTTAGGTTAATATTTGGGATCTAAGCTCAGTACTTTAGAAAAATGTAAAAAATTCAACCATTCTTAAGGAAATACATTGCGGTTTATTCATTGTTCTCTCCATCAAACACTACTAAGTACTATTTAAGTCAACATTACCTAATTCCATTAACACTGTTCACAACCAATTCGCCACTCTTTTCACAGTAAACTACCAGCCATCACAAACTGATGCCCCCGCCCCACCCTCGATTTCCCCTCCCCATTTCCACAGATGTTTTCCGGTAAATTAATTTCGAAATCTCTTCCAGCACATCTTCCGGTGCTTCCTTCCGGCAGCAGACAGGCAGAAACTGTCTCGAAAAGCTCCTCAAAGCTCTCACCGGTGTGTGCTGTGCCGTCAAAACTGACTACATCAAAATTTTATTACTCTCGCGAGATTGTTTCTGAGTGGAGCAGTTTTTCCTCCCTTTGGACCTGCTCAAGAAGTCGAAAGTTTACCTTCCGTTGCGCTGTCTAGCTTTGTTTGGCCGGAAGGGTTGTAACTTTTGGCGAAAAACGTGTTTTTTTCAAATCAAAAGCTGCCATAAACAACGTGATTACGATGGTGAACCTCACTCAGATAATTTCTGGGAATGAATCGCTTTAGCAGTGATGCGTGTACTATCTCTAATAATGGTATTACACCTGGGCTGGGAAGAGGGGGGAGAAGGTTTTATTGGCCACCTCCCGGTGTCATAAACATGCCACTCCGACCTGGTCTTTTAGCACGTGCCAAATCGTATTTGGGAGCGGCACGATCGTGGGGGAGGAACCCGAGTCAACTAAGAACTGATTGATAGAACAAAGTTTGTTAAATATGGAAAATTACAGGTTGAAACTTATTGAATTCTGAATAGAGCCAAATTGAAATAAATGTGTTTTTAAAGCCAATTCTTGTTTTTTAATGGTAAAACAAAGCTTGATACCATAACAAGCTCTGTTTTTAATTGTTTTCTTCTGTGTAAAAATGCATTAAATTTACCAAAAAACATAATGTAAAAAGATTCATTTGCCTCAAATTATTTCATCAACATGTTTTGATATCCTAACAAATTCTGTTATTTTGTCAGAAAAAACTTTTGCTCGGGTCATCTCTCCCACCTGATGATGACACGATGATGATGGCACTGCGGTGTGTGATGTGACACTCGACGGAGTGGATGTGTGTGTGATAAATGTTATTATCCTTTTCCCACCATCATACAAAGGGAACTTGAGAAAATTCCAACGTGTGGCTTATGGCGCGGATGGAGGAATCATCCGGTTCTGTTTCGAATAGGAGACGGAAGGATGGGCTTGACTCATCGGAAGGATGTGCCATCAATCGTCATTGGCAAATGAGGAGGCTTGGAGAATCTTCTCTACACTGGAATAAGAGATCAACGACCATTTGAACGGAGTTGTTTACGAACCCGGGCAGACGGTAATAACAAAATTCATGCCATTTCAATATCAAATATAGTTAAAATAACAGAAAGTGTTATGGAATTTTCTTGAAAAATCAATTTTTGCATAAGAGTTTAATAACAGTTTATGTTATCATATTAAAATTTGTTATTGGTCTGATATTGGTTGAAAGCCAAAACAACTTGGGAATAACATTTTTGCTATGGAAGAATACCGCCAACTGTTATTGGGATGCTCGGATTAGTTGTTAAAATAACAAAAAATATTAACAGAGATTTGTTCGAAGAATAACTGAAAATGTTATTAGTCTGTTATTACAATAACAATCCAATAACAAAAAAACCAACAAATAACAAATTTTGTTATAAATAACATATTATGTTTTTGGCACAGAATTTTCTAATATCAAAAAATGTTATTCCCAAGATATTTCCGTCTGCTCGGGAAATGAAAAGGGGAAAGAAACAGCGATAATAAAATTCGTATTATGTTTCACATATTGGCAGCATTTTTTTGATATATTGCTTCGGCGAAGTGTGTAACTTGACAGCACGATCTGAAGAGAATTATGAAGGGAAATGGTGTCAAGTAGTGTTGAATGGACTAAGCTTTCGATTGGATGGTATTGACAGGAACTTGAAGTTTCAATTTAAAAAGTTACATTTAGTGTACAGACTTTAATCTGAAAAATGAAAAATATAAATTGAATGTTTAGGTATTAAGGTATTCAGTAAGAAATAATATTTGATTTATTTCAATTACAACTATAACAAATTACAATAAAACAAGTTTAACTAATCGATTTAATCTGCTCAATCCTCCAACATGTAAGAAAATCTCACATAGAAATCAACGATAATAGCTCAAAGTGCATCGCTGGCCAGTTACCAGCACCCATCCCAAGCGGAAGAAGTCACGTCGGGAATTCGCTTTCCATTTCCATGCACTTTATTTCAGCTTTTTGCAAGTGCTCTTGGACACATTTAAAGCACACTTAGTCTAACAGCTTTTACCGTTCGATAGAACGATTTCACAGAAATGTAAAAAAGTGGAAACAAAAAAAGCATTTTATTTCCAACCAGTTTATCGAGCATTGAAAAATCGACAAATTTACGATACCATCACGAAGCGAGTAAATTTTTACGTGTAATCCAGAATCAACTAAAATGACCCTGAAACGTAATTAGTTGCTTATGTTTGGACTTGGTTTATCCATGCTGGCGCTGGTGGTGGACAAAATAAACAAACTTTGCCCGACCGGAAATTGTCACCCTTTCTACCATCCAACCAACTCTTTGCGGGAAACTTTCCCGGAAAATCGTGTGGGAAAGACTGCACGAGGAAGCTTTCGGTTGCGTAATTTTCAGTGTAAACTTTAGTTTTGTTTGTTGTTTCCATTAACACTGGCTTGTGGGTTCAGCTGTGTGGGATTTAGCTTATCTTTGAGTTTTCTTTCAAAAAGAACATTTCTTGTTATTTTTTTACTCAATCAAAACTAAATTTGTTAAATTGAAAACAGTCAGTAATTGCCCGTATCAAGAAACCTAATAAATTCATGATGCTTCTAGTTTCTGTCACCAACTGCAGCACAAAGTAAATTTATTCAACTGTAATCTGCCAACCCAGAGAACAAAGCTTGTAAACTTGAGCTCAGAAAAAAGGGCAATCCAATTATACTGTCATTCCCTCGCAGCAGCAGCAGCAGCAACAGCTTCAAACAGTTAGTTTTTCCCTCCTTCGTGTACGATAAGTCTTTTCCCACAGAATCCGTTGTCCTTTTCCGTTCCAGTTTTTCCAGCGCTTGGATGACACAAAAGTGCAATTAAACCGCTAAATTATCAGCCACCACGATTCATGTGCGCGCGCTCCTTGTTAGCCCAACTTTTAGAGGATGCACAGCAGGGGCGTAAAAAGCTTTCTAATTTTTTCAGACACAAAAAGCATTTCATGTAATGTAATTTATACGGAGAGTTTTTCCACCGTAAAAGTTTCACGCATTGTGTTTAGCTTTTTATCGACTCTGACGTTGGCTTCTTCTCGGAAAGGCAAGTTTAAACATTTAAACGAAATAAACTCGACTAAAAGTGCTTTAAGCAAATTAACAGTCGTGTTGGGGAGCATTCCCCCCCCCTCCTTCCCGGAAAACTTTCAAGCAACTCCACTTATTTTGATTGTTGAAAGCTTATCCGGTAATCCACCCGAAGAAGGAAGAAGCCTCCACTTGTGCAGTAGTGGCAGAACTTTAGGCAAAAGAAAAAAAATCCAGCTTTACCATTTACCGGCTGCCCAATTTGGCCCAGTCGGCGATACCAGTTCCATTTGTTCAACTTGTATCGCGCACCCCCGCCAAGGTCACTTCTGGGCCTGAAGACGGTTTTCGGAGTGTAATGGTGGAGAACTGCCTCAAGACTTTGAGGCAAGTTTTATTTGGGTGAAAATCCATTGAAAATGACAATTATTTTGAATAAAATGCCTATTTTTCAAGTCACAACATTAATGAAGGTTTTTTTTAATTTAATATTTGTATTTTATTTGTATTGATAACGATAGCCTGTTAGTGTATACACTTTGAAGCATTTCGAAATCAGGTTATTAATTTCATAATTAATATATTGACAATTTTTGAAACCTATTTAAAGATTTTTCTTCTTAGGCCGTTGCAAATATTTGTCAAAGTTATGTCACCCCTCCCTCTTCAAAATTGCTCCGAAAAATCAGGGTGCAAAAATTTTTTTTTTCAAAAAACTTAAAAATTTGAAAATTTTGAGGAAATTATAAGTCTAATGAACTGAAAAAATCTGTAATAAATTCTCCTACAGTGAAATTATATTTAGCATTTTAGATTTTTATTAAAAACTTTTTTTGCAAAAAAATCCCGAGTACATTGATATTGCAAAACAATTTGATAGGTGTATAATGAATGCATTTTAAAATAATTGTTTCATTGAAATGTTAAAAACATTGCTTATAATTTCAATTTTTATACCTTTTTATTTTTTAAAGAGTACACGGGGCTTATGGATGACTCCTGTTTGGAGAAAAAAATTATTTCAAAAATTACTCACCCGTGTGCATTCTAATTGTTTTTTTTTTTAATTTGGCTCAAACTTTGTGCAGGCCTACCCTATGACCAAATATTATTTTATTTTGAATAAAATGCCTATTTTTCAAGTCACAACATTAATGAAGGTTTTTTTTAATTTAATATTTGTATTTTATTTGTATTGATAACGATAGCCTGTTAGTGTATACACTTTTAAGCATTTCGAAATCAGGTTTTTAATTTCATAATTAATATATTGACAATTTTTGAAACCTATTTAAAGATTTTTCTTCTTAGGCCGTTGCAAATATTTGTCAAAGTTATGTCACCCCTCCCTCTTCAAAATTGCTCCGAAAAATCAGGGTGCAAAAATTTTTTTTTTCAAAAAACTTAAAAATTTGAAAATTTTGAGGAAATTATAAGTCTAATGAACTGAAAAAAATCTGTAATAAATTCTCCTACAGTGAAATTATATTTAGCATTTTAGATTTTTATTAAAAACTTTTTTTTTTTGCAAAAAAAAAATCCCGAGTACATTGATATTGCAAAACAATTTGATAGGTGTATAATGAATGCATTTTAAAATAATTGTTTCATTGAAATGTTAAAAACATTGCTTATAATTTCAATTTTTATACCTTTTTATTTTTTAAAGAGTACACGGGGCTTATGGATGACTCCTGTTTGGAGAAAAAAATTATTTCAAAAATTACTCACCCGTGTGCATTCTAATTGTTTTTTTTTTAATTTGGCTCAAACTTTGTGCAGGCCTACCCTATGACCAAATATTGGCTCACCCATACAAGTCTCCATACAATTTTGGCAGCTGTCCACACAAAAAAATGCTACGTAAATAGTCGAAAATCTTTTTCTTGTGAAGGAATTTTCTGATCGAGTTGGCGTCTTCGGCAAAGTTGGTGACGGTTCAGAAAACATAGGTATATGGATTTTTTTGTATTGGTAAATTAACTATTTTGTACAAAAAAAAATCTATTTCACAAATCCCCATTTTTTTTATTTTTTCATATGTTTAAAGGGACAAAAATTCGCAACTTTTGAGCTAAAAACGGCCAAAAATTTTGCCGTCATGTCTTGATATTTGAAAAAAATGTTTTTTTTTTTGGGAAAAATTATATCTTACCCAAAACATGTGGGTAATTTTTATAAAGTGTATAAAGTTTTTTTTCGAAAGCATTGAAGATTAGATTTATGGCTTCTGAGATGCAGCGAACAAAAGAAACATTACAGAAAATTATAGTTTTCACAGTCTCACCTAAAAAAACCTCATTTTCTAATGCCAATATCTCAGCAACTAGTGGTCCAATTTTCAATGTAAAAATATGAAACATTTGTGTGATTTTCTGTTCTGATTTCTAGAAATAAACATTTGGAAATTTTTGAATCAAGATGATCATTTCAAAACATCGTAATATTATTTTGAAATTTTTGTCCTGATTTAAAAATAGTTAAAAATCTAAAAGATCACAAAATTTCACAACATTTAATTTTTTAACACTGAAAATTTATAAGATGCAGTTAAAAATACAGATTGAAATTTCAGAATAGTCCTAATCCATTCCTAAAATTTTGCCCAAGGCACCAAATCGATTAGAAAACACATTCAAAAAATATAGATTTTTAAATATTACGTACCATTTCTGTATGGACAGCTGCCAAAATTGTATGGAGACTTGTAAGGGTGAACAAATGACACAAAACGGCTTCTTTGGCCCCCACAAAATCTAAATTAAAAAATACAAATGAAATCCATTTCCGGAATTGGAGTAGAAATGCTCAGTATTGGTTTTGTTATAATATATTTATTTTATAAAGTTTCATATTTTTTAATTTACTTTTATTATATGTTCCAGTGGAAACAATGCAAATTTTGGCATTAATGCAAAATAGACAATTTGTTTTTGGTACTCGAAAAGTATTTCAACGTGTTTGTAATAAACTGAACGTTTTAAAGTTAGACCCTGTCTAACTGGAAATGCTGTCCATTTCCAAAAATATTTTACGCAAATGGTTAAGTTCAAAAATCTCTTCAATTCAATATATCTTAATATACTTGACCTAATCTGCAGAAGCGAAGAATGGAAATTTGGGAAAGATAAGTTATCTAAAGTGGTAACTATTTATATCTTAATTTTAAATTGAGGATATCTTGGCAACTGTTGAACCGATTCTTCAAAAAGTAATTTGTTGTTGTTGTTTTAAGTTGTTTGTCCTAGTTTATCAGAAGTCTCACACCTCAACAAACATTAACCAACCAACCGAAAATAACTTTAAAAATACATATTAACCTCAGATATTGCGGTCTTTTTGCCGAGAATTGTTGCTGTTACCGGACCCGATACTGAAAAAAATGTTTCTCATTAATTTTTGTCATTATTTTTAATCAAAGCTGTTGAACTTATATCAAGTATTAAACATTTAGATTGACAATGATTAGAATGATTTGATTAAAAGAAGTTTAAAAATTTATTATAAATTATATAAAGATCAAATTTTGCTCGATTATTCAAAACTTTACTTCGTATGTGAAATTTAAGAAAAAGTAGAAGTAACTCTGTTTAAAAGTTCTTGCCGCATATGATTTTCAAGAGTTTATTGTCAACTCAGAGTTTTTTATTTGGCATCCTGCAGCTATTTTTTTTTACAAATTTGTCCACGACAGAATATCATTTAATTTGCCAGTACGAGCAAGTAATCAAACACAAATTCATACAAAAATCTACTGATTCATTTGTATATTGCAAATTGAACATGGAGCTATGCATTTATGAGAGTTGAAAAAAAAAACAGCAAAATTGAACATCGATTCTGTGGAATGTAAAAAATATTGAAATATTTCCCTTGCAATATGCCATGGCTTCGAGGCTCGCGTTCCAGAACATTGTCAAATTGACCATGTAAATAAAATTGTTTCCCCCCCACCTCAAATTCCTTCCCTCTCCTTCTCACCCTCCATCGCCCCTGTCACACCGCTAGTAATGAAAACATATTTTCATTCATTTATCGTTTCTTTTCTCCCCGCACCATTTTCTTTCCCGCACCTTCCACTCTCGAAACAATGGCGAAATTGTGGCTTTTGGAATGGGAAATATTGTGGTGTAGCGACGATATCTGGTGCTGTTGCTCACGCTGCTGCTGCCTCTCCCACATGGTGAATTTTCATGAATAATAAATGAAATATACATTCACGGGACATTTTTTCTCCATTAAATTGAACAACGATATGGATGTTATGGATTATATTTGTATTCGCCGGCGTCGTTGCCGGAACGGGAAGTCGACATGGTGCACGGCGTGGATTTTTTTTCAGCTTAGTGAAGAGGGTTCAGTTTCACCGTTTCACAATTTACTCGGCTGTTATGTGCTCGTGAAAATCCTCGAGAGATTTTCCTACATTTCAACGGGATAGCATGTGCGCAAGAGTACAGTAAAATTTTGGAGTTGAATCGCATTAAAAAATTAGAAAAATAAATAAAATTGAATAAAAAGTTTAGACAGACATGGAAATATTAATTAACTAAACTTAAAGTAATTCTATAATAACTGTCTGTTATTTGAAGGCCAAGTGTACCCACTCCCCACGGTATGACAAATGTAAATGAAGTCTTTGGTACGGTTCCAGTTGATGGTGTGTGTGTGTGGGGTGTGGGGTGTGGTGAAAACCCGACAATGACGAGACGTGGTGTGGCAGCTCTGAAACGTCAGCCATTGTCACCCGATGACAGATTGTGGCACTAGGGTGTAATATCAAAATCGATTTTCCAGCACAGCATTATTTTAGTTCCTCATAGGGTCCTTAACAACTCCCAAAAGTTTGGGAACGATTGGTTTATTCATCACTTTGCGCAAAGCGGTTCTATTTTCCATACAAATTTGTATGGGGAAAATCATTTTTTTGAATTTTGATATTTAAAAAATCCAAGTTTCACGCTATACTAAAACCGGATTCATATTCGGATGCTCCGGAATGTGCTCTACAACTTTCCCGAAGAGAGTATGGTGCTAACTTGCTCCTATAAAAAGATATAGCGTGTTCAAAACTCGTCTAAAACGTGTTTTTTGATCAAATACAAATTTGTATGGAAAATAGAACCGCTTTGCGCAAAGTGAGGACTAAACCAATCGTTCCAAAACTTTGGGGAGTTGTTAAGGACCCTATAAGGAACCAAAAAGTTGCTGTGCTTGCCAAATTTGGACAACTTTATTTTTTTCCATACAACCATATTACACCCTATTGTGGCACTGTTGCGCCCTGGCAGGAGGGGATTTTCCTCTGTTTTTCGTTTGGATATTTTTCGACTGTTGTGTTTTTTTAGAGGTCGAGGGTGACGGTTGATTGATGACCTTAAAAACGAGTTTTTGCGTGCTGATGAGGTGATGAGAGGGATGATTTTGTTGAAATTTTGGAATACAAATTGGGTTTTAAAGTTCACAATTATTTGATTTGATAATCTATAAACTTTAATTTTGTGTTTAGCCTCAAAAAAAAAAAAATACAAAAGAAAAACAAAAACCCAATCACCAGGACACAAACATCAGCAAATTTCAATTTTAATTAGTCCTCTTTTCGCAATTTTCACATCCCATCCCCCTAATCATCGCAGCTTATTTGGACGCGGGAAGGGAAACCACATTTGCCACGTCGTCGTCGTCGTCGTATTTCTCTTCCCGACAGCCAGGATGAAAGCTCGGGAAAAGTTTTCAATAATTAATTTGTTTTTCCGTTTTCGTACCTTCCGTTGATGGTGATGAGGCAGCTCAGTTAGACTTGGAAGTAAGTGGGATGAGGAATTAATGGACGAAGACAATGGTGAGTAAACAATGCAATATTAAAGGTTAAATCAGGAAAAGTCTAAAACGAGGATTTGGTTTCTTTTTATTATTTTTAAGAATCAGAAAACAAACTGTTTTTCAAGCTTGTTTCAAGAAAACTAAAGGATCACATTTTACATTAAAATTTTAAATGATTTAAAAATATTAATTTTATATTTCTTATGCTTTTATAAATGCCGTTGCAAATATTTTTCAAAATCGGTCCGAAAAATCAGGGGGCAATTTTTTTTTCAAAAATTTCCAAATTTTAATGGAAATAGAAGTCTTATCAACTGAAGACAAATTGAAATGCATTTTCCTACGTTTAAAATCATATTTAGCATGTCTGGGATCGACTAACAATATTTTGAATTTTTGAGAAATTTCGTTGCACAGAAATGCAAAAAGTTTTTTCGGCTGAAAAAAAAAGTTTGTCAATACTTAGATATTTTGAAAACCAATGATAGCAATACAACTGGGCAGGTGTAAAATGCATTTTAAAGCTCTTTTTTCATTAAAATGTGAAAATCAAGTTTTGCAACGAGTTCTTACAACATTTTTTGCAATTCCGAAAAAACGCTTCTAGAATGGAATTTTATGTCAAACATCCATGTGTTTAGTAATTTCACCGTTTAAAACAAAAAATATTGAAAAAAGTTACATTTCGATACTAGTGTTGAAAAGTTCAACTTTTCAGCACCCATTTGATATTGAAAGGTATTAATTTTCCATTCAGTTATTTCTTTAAGGGAAAAGTAGGCCGTTTCGTTTCTCAAGAAGGACAGGAAAAGTTGACAGTTTCACAGTGGAATTGCAAAATGGTATTTTATATAAATCAGGTGCTTTTGTTGTCTTATTTAATAATCTTTCAAAAGTAAAAAAAACGGAAAAATCTCTTGCATAATAAAATGCAATACTTACAAAAATCGATTTAAATGGACTTGTGAAGGGAAAATATAATTTGTTTTTGTTTTATACTTTTGATTTTAAACACAGAAAAAAAAGTTGAATTTTGGAATGTTGAAAATTTGGTAGGTTGAATATTACCTCTTTTTTTGAGTAATATTACATAAAAAATGTGTAAAAATGTGAACCTGATGAATGTTCATCAAAAACTGATGAAAATTCATCATTTTCTGGGGTAAAATTAATCATTTTTTTGCCACAAAATCTGTCACCATTTCCTGATGAATATTACCATCATTTTTTTCTGTAAAGAGATTCAAATATAAAGGTATTTTTTTACCTATGGGTAATTCTCCGCCAACTCACACAGCAGTTTCCCCGACCCCTCTTCAATTTGCGTGAAACTTTGTCCTGAGGGGTAACTTTTGCCCCTGATCACGAATCCGAGGCCCGTTTTTTGATATCTCGTGACGGCGGGGCGGTACGACCCCTTCCATTTTTCAACATGTGAAAAAAGAGGTGTTTTTCAATAATTTGCAGCCTGAAACGGTGATGAGATAGAAATTTGGTGTCAAAGGGACTTTTATGTAAAATTAGACGCCCGATTTGATGGCATACTCAGAATTCCGAAAAAACGTATTTTTCATCGAAAAACAACACTAAAAAAGTTTGAAAAAATCTCCCATTTTCCGTTATTTGACTGTAAAAATTTTTGGAACATGTCTTTTGATGGGAAATTTAATGTTCTTTTCGAATCTACATTGACCCAGAAGGGTCATTTTTTCATTTAGAACAAAATTTTTCATTTTAAAATTTCGTGTTTTTTCTAACTTTGCAGGGTTATTTTTTAGAGTGTAACAATGGTCTACAAAGTTGTAGAGCAGACAATTACAAAAAAAAATAATATATTGACATAAGAGGTTTGCTTATAAACATCACGAGTTATTGCGATTTTACGAAAAAAAGTTTCGAAAATGTTGGTCGTCGTTGATCATGGCCGTTCATGGTCACCCGCGTCAGACACGGACGACGAAACAAAGAGAAACGCAAAAAGCAACTTATTCAAAACTTTTTTTCGTAAAATCGCGATAACTCGTGATGTATATAATCAAACCCCTTATGTCTTTATATCAATTTTTTTTGTAATTGTCTGCTCTACAACTTTGTAGAACATTGTTACACTCTAAAAAATAACCCTGCAAAGTTAGAAAAAACACGAAATTTTAAAATGAAAAATTTTGTTCTAAATGAAAAAATGACCCTTCTGGGTCAATGTAGATTCGAAAAGTACATTAAATTTCCTATAAAATGACATGTTCAAAAAAATTTTACAGTCAAGTAACGGAAAATGGGAGAATTTTTAAAACTTTTTAAGTGTTTTTTTTCGATGAAAAATACGTTTTTTCGGAATTCTGAGTACGCCATCACATCGGGCGTCTAATTTTACATAAAAGTCCCTTTGACACCAAATTTCTATCTCATCACCGTTTCAGGCTGCAAATTATTGAAAAACACCTGTTTATTCGCATGTTCAAAAATGGAAGGGGTCGTACCGCCCCTCCGTCACGAGATATCAAAAAACGGATTCGTGATCAGGGACAAAAGTTACCCCTTAGGACAAAGTTTCACGCAAATCGAAGACGGGTCGGGGCAACTTTTCCCGATTTCGTGTGAGTTGGTAGAGAATTACCCCTATAATAATATTTATTGTAAAATCCCTAATTTTTACTTCATAAATGAATCTAGAAGATATTGAGTATTTTATTATTCGGTGTTTTGTCTTCTGTAATTAAAATGTTAAAGCAAAAAGGGAGAAAAAAACAAAACGTTACCAAAATAGGATAAAATGCCTTTAAAAGTCGATTTTTTTAATGTTCGAAAAATACGAAAATACAAACTTTGTGACAAACGAAATTGAAAAAAAATAACAAATAAAAACTAGAAAATGTTTTCCAGACATCAACACATCCAATGGAAATATAAATTGAAGTTTTTGTTCACCCCAAATTTAAAAAAAAATATTGAAAATTAAACAACTGAGCACGAAATCAGCTGATTTTGAGCATTTCTATTTGTATGTTTGTTTTGATATGGTTATTATTTTTAGGGGTCTTCCCTATGACCAAAAAAGCCAAAAGTGGTTCACCCTTAAGCTGTGCTCACACAAAGCATACGTAAATATTCAAAAATGATTTAAAAAAAAATGACATTTAGGAAAAGAAAAAATCTCTTCCAAAAAAAGGACTGCAGTTTTTTATGTAAAATTTGTTAATTTGTAAATTTTGATGAAGTACACTGTTTTTGCGATAAAGTTGTATTTTAATTAAACATTGTTAGTCTGCGGATTTTTTAAAATAATGAACATAAGTGACCAATTTTTTTTTCGAGAAGTTCAGATTTTTTTAACAGTTTCGTCTTAAAAAATACAAACAAAATCCATTTCAGAAATTCGGCAAGAACTGCTCTATTTGTAATATAAATCCTTAACTATTTGAAATAAAATGATTAAATTTTTATTATTCATTGATATCCAGCAATTTCTTAAAAGTACCGTCATACTGTCAGCATTTTTGTATGACACAATCTCACCCCCCAGACCTAATGTCACCCCTGATGACGGTAGCATTTTTGATACTGTTTGTACCAAAAAGTTTAAAGTTATGCTTAAAAATTTAAATGAGAATTTTTTAGAAGTACTCTAAAAATGAAAAGAAATTTAATTAAATGTGATCCCCTAAGAGATCATTGATTTGACAAATTAGACAATTCTATTTTCTATTGTATTTTCTAGAATTTGCAATATTTGCAACGGCCTAAAAAGTTTATTAAAAAAAAGATGATTTAAAATAACATTTCTGTTTTGCATGTCGACTTTGGAGTAGCTTGAAAAACGCCAAAGTCAACAACAAAAAACTTCTTCGCTCCAGTAGCAAATGAAACAGAGAGCAAGTGTCATAAAATTATAACTTTCCGCAAAAGTTTCTTGATTAATATTCATAAATGCTTTTCTCCTGCACAGCTTTCACACTCCGCGTCGGAAATTCCCGGGCAAAGGCTGATGGATGGTTGGAGTGAGTCTTGAAGTGTGATTGAACTTTGCTCTTTGCCGACGTGCCGAGGTGAAGGTGTTGCTCGTACGTACGAGGAAATGTGGTTACACCTGACATGAACTTACCATTGTGGTAAATTGCTCTCTCTTTTTCCTCCGGGCTGAGTGCTGCAACTTTTCCAGCCAGTCTGAGGAAATTTTAAACAGATGCTAACTCACCACATTATGGGTTTGATGGTTAAAGAGAAACCGCCATAAAAGCGCTGGGAAAAGTCAATAAAATTCGTCTGAATTTCAATTCATTTCGTCCATTCAGCTATCGAAATTGTGACATCTTGAAATAAGATAGTCAAACAACTCGTTTCCGAAGGACGAGCTGAAAGTGGAACTGTAAGAAGAGATCAAAACTGACAGACCGTGACGGGGCAGGTCGGGTTGGGGGAAAAAAGGGTCGAGCTCATCCTTTGCCCAGTTTATGGGAATGAGTTTGCGTTTTGCCCTTTTACCCTCGATGAAGACTACGACGACCGGGGTCGAGACCCCGAAAGTCAACAGCAAGCCCTTTTAACCTATCCTGGATTGTGTGGAATGCTACTGACACGAAAAAAAACATGGCATGAAAAACGAAAAATCAGCTGTTTGAGTTTGTTTGTGGTGGAATCGTTATTACACTTTTTTGTATTCTTCAAATGTGGGAAAATATTTGAGTGAAATGCTACCTTTCATGATAAACTAAAATATGAAATAAAAATCAACCAATTCATGTACACGAACTTTTTTTAGGCCAATTTCAGTTTCAACAAATGCTCCTGCTAGCTCTCACCAAACAGTCATAATTTACAGCAAAATTTATACTCTCAACTACCCATGTTTTTTTTTCTGCGGGGCAGCTTTTTGTCACCGCTCCAATAAACTTTGGTAATGAATTCTGAACAGGTCCCAGGGAGAACATGAACCAACCCACCAACCAGGAATTACAACAACTTGAACGACAAAAGCACTGCAAAACCCTCCAGAGTCCTCAGTCAGAACCATAAATCACCCACCCCGTTGGTGCCGCCCATGACCAGACGCTGTTTTTTTTCGAGTATCGAAAACCACACTTTTCCCACCAGCAGTGTGAAAGCTCGGGCGTGTGTACCACGTGGTACACGCCAGCACACACTGTTTTTTTACGACCATTTTTTATATTGATTACGACGTGTAATTACTCCACAGCAAGTGACCAAGCGCGCTGTTGTCCTTTTTGTTGCATCGACAAATAGCCAAAAGCGGGGAAAGCTTTTTATGTCGAAAGCTCAAGTGCCCACGTTCAACAGATGTGCTTGTGCAAAGTGAAGTGAAGTGCACTTGAGCGCTGGTCAAAACATGCCTCTTTTTAATGGCGACACGCACGTGCACGTGCGTGCAGCCACATGTGCGTGACTAGGTTCTCTCTCTCGTTTTTTTATGGCAAATTTAGATGGGTGGAATTTGAGCAAAAAAGAAATTTGAGTAATTTCCATTTTAATGAAGTGATGCATGTGCATTGCAACTGTGGTTTATTAATCAAGAGAGGAATTCCTGGTATTGACATTAGTTTGAGGATTTTTTTGTTGAGGTCATTGCGGTGAGTCATATATTTTAGATGTTTGAAATAACAGGTGAGCAATCATGCGCTTAAAAAAAACTAAGTTGGTAATTCACAGAATTTCAAATCCTAAACATCGCCGGAACCTTCAGCACAGTGCATTCCAGGATGTTTTGATTTTAATACTAATATCCAAAGCTTATCCTAAAGGTGGAAAAATCTTGTCTACTACGACTCTGACTATGGGATTAAGTGATTTAGCAAAAACTGAATTCCAGTTTTCCAAATATATCTGTCTTTGACTTCAGAAACAACTCCAATGAAAAGTTGTTGAAAATTAATCCATTTACTGCCCTTTCTCATTGCATTTTTTTTTGATATTTTCATAAATAGTATAGCAATAACATTAATATAAAAAATGCATTTTTTGTATCAAACAATTTTCATCTGCTTGTTTATTTTTTTAATATGAATAATAAGATCGAGTAACTATGATTAATTTGATTTATTACTTGAATCAGCTAAATACACATCAAAAGCTTTCCACGAATCTAGAAAAACTGCTTTTATTTACCAGAAGTGAAGTCCTTCCAATGATGAATATTTATTTTCAAGAAATATCAAATGTTTAGATTAATTTGAATAATTTGAAAATATTTTGTTTGAAACTATGAAAAGTTCACGATACCTACTACATTTGTTTGACATTGAAAACCGGAAGCATATTTGCTAAGTTAACGTCACATAAAAATCAATACTTTTTTTTTATTATGAAGAATATAACCTAATATAACATATAAGAGATAACCTCGTTTTTTTTGTGTGATTTTCTTTCGGAAGCTGTTTCTCAGCATTCACTAACGAGTTGGTTCAATCTTCAATTTTTTGAAACAAATTTATAGGAAATTTTCTGATCCCTTCGAAAAAAATATTTTAAGAGATCTTTTTTAGAATCTTAGTCATGGTCATTTATATTTATAGGTAAAAAAAGTCTGGTAATAATAGTCAACGAAAAATAATGTTTTAGAGGATATCTAAATTTATTTAAAGTACTTTTGGATTGCAAATTTCTATTTTCTTAAAAAAAAATATGAAAATTTTTCTCGATTTTTCCTTGTTTTGAAAAGAAATTATGAAAATTATTAACTTGAAATGAAATTGACAAACTTGTACCTCTGCCAAAAAGATCAAATTTTTTTTGTCATCTAAAACATATCCTAAAATGAGATTTTTAAAAATTGTTATTTTGCGCCGTTCAATATTTTGTATGAAAAGTCGAATGAATATCATTTATGTTATTATTGATATTATTATTAAGATTGACCATTTTTAAGATTGACAATTCCTTAAAATATGCATATATTCGCATTTTGAACACAAAAGCTCCCTTAAATAAAAAAATTTGTAAATATTTACATTTAGCTATTTTCGATTGTTTTGAATAGATAACTGATTGCCAAGAAGATTTTTTTTGTTAATTTTTTTTTAAAGAGAGTATCCTTATTTACATTCATTTTCAATTGTCGATAAAAAACATAAAATAAGGTATAACAGTCGGGGGTAAATTAAGCAAAATGCTATCAGAAACAAACATAAACTAAACAAATTAGAGTACTAAAAATAAAACAAGGAAAAAGAGAAATGAAGTTTTTCGCAGTAAAAAAGTTGCAAAAAAAAGTCCTGATCAAGGGAAAAATATTTTGTTTGTAAAAAAATGGGCATAACACTGTTAAAGATGATGAAGTGAAAATTTTGAGGCAATTGTTGATTTTGATGTATTTTTTTTTTGTTTATAGCTAAACATTATTTTCTAGCTGAAATCAGCAAAAACATCTTTTTATACAGCAATTCCATTTGAAAAAAGCCTATACCGAATTAATGAATTTTCAGAGGAATCCGATAAAAATATTTTCAGATATAGGCTCTTTGGTCCAGACATGGTCAAAATACCTTTTTAAATTTCATACGTCTATTTCAAATGTTTGCCTGTTTCAGATCTCAAATTATTTTTTCTTGAAAGTCAAACTAATCACGTTTCATTTACGCCCAAGACAGCTAAAATCGGTTGAAATGGCACGGAGTTATAATTTTTTTTAAAATGTGATTTTTGCGAAAATTTAAGAAAATTGCAGTTTTTGGGACCACCCTATCACGGTGTAGGTCACCCTAACGGCCAAAAAAAAAAAACGGGTCTAATTATTTCGGCTAAGGAACCCCCAGAAAAATTTTGAGCCCGATTGGAGTACTTTTTTTCGGTTTACTCTCTTTTCAAATGGAACTGCTGCATACTTATATTACAAATTTAATGCATTATTGAAATGATAGGTATAGAGCAGTTCTCTACGGAATCGGTCTTTTTTCTTTAATTTTAATTTTTGTATTTTTTAATCCGGCTGAAACTTTTTTGGTGCCTTCGGTATGCCCAAAGAAGCCATTTTGCATCATTAGTTTGTCCATATAATTTTCCATACAAATTTGGCAGCTGTCCATACAAAAATGATATGTGAAAATTCAAAAATCTGTATCTTTTGAAGGAATGTTTTGATCGATTTGGTGTCTTCGGCAAAGTTGTAGGTATGGATATGGACTACACTGAAAAAAAAAATGATACACGGTAAAACAAATTTTGGTGATTTTTTATTTAACTTTTTGTCACTAAAACTTGATTTGCAAAAAAACACTATTTTTAATTTTTTTTATTTTTTGATATGTTTTAGAAGACATAAAATGCCAACTTTTCAGAAATTTCCAGAATGGGCAAAAATCTTTGACCGAGTTATGATTTTTGAATCAATACTGATTTTTCAAAAATCGAAATATTGGTCGCAAAAATTTTTCAACTTCATTTTTCGATGTAAAATCGAATTTGCAATCAAAAAGTACTTCAGTGAATTTTTGATAAAGTGCACCGTTTTCAAGTTATAACCATTTTTAGGTAACTTTTTTGAAAATAGTCGCAGTTTTTCATTTTTTTAAAATAGTGCCCATGTTTGCTTACTATTGAAAAAAATATTTTTGAAAATCTGAGAAAATTCTCTATATTTTGCTTTTTTGGATTTTGTTGATACGACCCTTAGTTGCTGAGATATTGCCATGCAAAGGTTTAAAAACAGGAAAATTGATGTTTTCTAAGTATCACCCAAACAGCCCACCATTTTCTAATGTCGATATCTCAGCAACTATAGGTCCGATTTACAATGTTAAAATATGAAACATTCGTGAAATTTTTCGATCTTTTCGAAAAAAATATTTTCAAAAATTTAAAATCAAGACTAACATTTCAAACGGGCCAAACATTCAATATTACGCTCATTTGAAATGTTAGTGTTGATTTTAAATTTTTGAAAATATTTTTTTCGAAAAGATCGAAAAATTTCACGAATGTTTCATATTTTAACATTGTAAATCGGACCTATAGTTGCTGAGATATCGACATTAGAAAATGGTGGGCTGTTTGGGTGAGACTTAGAAAACATCAATTTTCCTGTTTTTAAACCTTTGCATGGCAATATCTCAGCAACTAAGGGTCGTATCAACAAAGTCCAAAAAAGCAAAATGTAGAGAATTTTCTCAGCTTTTCAAAAATATTTTTTTCAATAGTGGGCAATCATGGGCACAATTTTTAAAAATGACAAACTGCGACTATTTTCAAAAAAATTACCTAAAAATGGTTATAACTTGAAAACGGTGCACTTTATCAAAAATTCACTGAAGTACTTTTTGATTGCAAATTCGATTTTACATCGAAAAATGAAGTTGAAAAATTTTTGCGACCAATATTTCGATTTTTTGAAAAAATCAGTATTGATTCAAAAAATCATAACTCGGTCAAAGATTTTTTGCCCATTCTGGAAATTTCTGAAAAGTTGGCATTTTATGTCTTCTAAAACATATCAAAAAATAAAAAAAATTAAAAATAGTGTTTTTTTGCAAATCAAGTTTTAGTGACAAAAAGTTAAATAAAAAATCGCCAAAATTTGTTTTACCGTGTATCATTTTTTTTTCAGTGTAGTCCATATCCATACCTACAACTTTGCCGAAGACACCAAATCGATCAAAACATTCCTTCAAAAGATACAGATTTTTGAATTTTTACATATCATTTTTGTATGGACAGCTGCCAAATTTGTATGGAAAATTATATGGACAAACTAATGATGCAAAATGGCTTCTTTGGGCATACCGAAGGCACCAAAAAAGTTTCAGCCGGATTAAAAAATACAAAAAAAAATCGAATGACCGAAATCTCAGAGAATTGCTCATAGTAAGCGTTATTTCATGTTTTAAAGGGTAAAAAGGGACTGTTTAGAAAAAAGGTTTTAACAAGGTTTTAGGCATTTGCAAAACTTGACATGAAATTATTGATTGATTTTTAGTAATGTTCTTGTTGTTAAAAATATTTTATGTTAAAACATGCTACAAACAAATGCTGATCTGATCCATATTACATGTATTAATTTGTGCTAGTTCATGATACTATTTTTCATTAAATTAAAAAAATAGGTTTAGGTACCCGAAGAAAATGCAAACACTATTGGAAAAAAACTCACCTTTGATCCTGACAACAAAAAAGTGCTCGATCTCAGAAAATCATGGTTTTTCTGGACTAGAAAAAAAGGTTCCTCAATTGAATAGATAATAACAAATGTTTTCGTCGGGTCGGAAAAAAGCACTAGGGAAAACTGGCAAAAACGTTTTGTATGCAAATTATTTCTTTTTAGTCTGGTGAAAGCACACATTGTTTTCGGTCGGTCAACACTGATTTAATAAAAACCAACAAAAAAATTTACCCAAGTGATAACCTCCGCATGGGCATGCGAAAACGGTCGTAACCGTAAAAGTTCGTAACGCTCAAAACCATATTTCCGGACCCATCTGACGTGAATGTGTGAATGTGAATATATTCTTGCGTCGCTCAAATCTCTTTTTATAGACGACATTTCCTCTCGCCAGCCTGGTGTCGTCATTCCGGTGACAGATAAAAAAAAGTGTTCCTTTTTTACGGTCATATCAAACACCGTCATCAACACCGTTAAGCGGCGGAATCCGGAATTCGGAATCCGAAATGAAGCTGTTGATCAAAGGCAGAGATTTACTTGTTGTTGAGCTGTTTCAGAACTGACGAGGGGCACAGCTTGTAGCAAACCGTATTCACCGTCCAAAGTGCTGAATTAAGTATTTTCCCAGAGGGATATGTGCCCCAAAATAGATTTCTCTTGATAAGGTTGATGTTGTGTCGTGATGAGCTTGAAGATTATTCTTCTGGGAAGAAAATGAAAAGATAGACTGCGAGAAAGATTATCTCGGAAGGTGTTTTATTTTTCGAAAGTCTGGGACTGGGATAAATACTGCACAAAGGAATGATCGCCTAGGTAACAAAAGAAATTCCAAAAATGTACTGAAGGTCAAAGATGATTATACTCAGGTCTAAAAAACAGTCGATAATTAATTTGGAAGCTTATTGAATTTTAATGAAAATTTCACTCTACTGTTTAAAATATAACTTTAAATTCATGCTTTAAAAAAAATCTGAGAGTACCCAAATATTGCAACATTCAAACTGTCAATATGAAAACCGCAAATGTATGAGTCTGGTACCCAGCCAGCATCGCACACTGAAAAAAAGAGAAAAAAGAAAACCCCCTAAACGATCCAACACATTTGCGCAAAACCACCACCACCCCAACCCCCACTTTTAGGTTGCCAGTACTTTGACAACTTTTTGCAACCAAGCACATAATGTCGTGAAAGTTGCGGGAAATTTGCCTTTATCACATTTTCTTGTTTCGTCTGACTTTGGTCGGAGCATGGCTGGGGGGAGGGGGTGGAGTTCTCGGAGGTGTTGGCGAGTGGTTTTCCCACTGGATTCATTAAAAGTGCGGTGAAATTTTGTTTGGTGAAACTTTTTCTCGAAAATTGTAAAATCCTCTTGAATATCTTAAAATTAAAATAACTTCAAATTCGAGATACATTTTTTTTGCATTTTTTATAAACCTGGATATGTTTTTCGAAATTAATAAAAGAAACATCAAAACTGGCAACACTGCCCGAACCGACGGCAAAAAGAGAATTTTCCACCGCAAGATCTGTTTACGGTCTCCCAGTAACACACCAAGGCTGTAATTATTTTAACGGAAATATGAGACACCCTGCTCAGCGAGAAGCAAACTTTGTCGCGTGAAATTGTTATTGCAGTTTCTGGCTCAATTTTGTGGTTCTTCAAGCTAGTTTCAAGAGAAAATTGCATATTTAAGTCCAGTGATAACTTCCTTAACAGTAATTTAACTTACAACTTTATTCAACCAGCATTTCCAATTAAAGCTGAAAAACGGACCATTTCCCTCAACTTTAACTACACATCCCACAAAATAGTTCTCTTCTAAGTAATGAAACCGCTTTTACTGTCCCTTGTCACACCATCACAAAGCACCATCACATAATCCTTTATCGCAACTGGGCCTGTTCCGAGCCATACAAAAAAAAACCTCGACCAACAATGACCATTTTCCGGCAAACTTCAGCTTTCAACGCGACGCACGATGGGCTTTTATCACAAAAGTTATGTTTCAATTTCAGGGCTATCCCACCCTCGTTTGCACTGACCATGGCCAAGGATGACTTTTTTTTCTGTTTCTATTTGAGTGGTTATTTTTAATAACCGTAGCTTGGGCCTTGGGGAACAATAGAAGGGCTGGGTTTCAATGAATGGTAACTTGTTTTATTAGGGGGTGGGAAAGTGACAGTTTTTCGTTTAAAACCTCATCAATAAAGCCATTAAATATACTTTGTTTACATATTTGGTAAATGATATTTTTTCACAAAAATATTCTGCAAAGTTTAAAAAACATTATATAATAATTTTTTTATTTAAGCAATCTTTCTAATGCATGAGATAAAATTTAAATCAAATTAAAAGTAGATTAAATTAAATTAACGATTTTTTTTAAATAAGTGATTTAGAACCTTTTCTAATAATAGCGTTGATTTCAAAATTCATAAAATATTTTTTTCGAGAAAATGAAAAATTTGAAATTATTTTTAAAGTTTTTTTTGTTTGTGTTTTAGGGCCATTTCAAATGTTAGCGCAGAAATTCCATTTAAAAAGAGCCTAAACCGAAAAAAGTTCTCCTATCGGGTTCAAAAATTTTCAGGGTGTTCCTTAGCCGAAATAATTATACCCGTATTTTTTTTTGTTTGGCTTTTAGGGTGACCTACACTGTGATAGGGTGGTCCCAAAACGGTCATTTTTGTCAGTTTTCGCAAGAACCACATTTTTCAAAAAATCATAACTCCGAGATTTTGAGATTCGAAAAAACCTGCCAAACATTTGATAAAGTTGTATGAAAACATAAAATGGCGTTTTGACAGTGTCTGGACCAAGAAGCCTATGTCTGAAAATATTTTTATCTGATTCCTCGGAAAATGTCACATAACATATCAAAAACTTGGTGATGTCGGCCCGTACGTTTCCGAGATTTGATTTTTTGAAAATAAAAACTGAAATTCTCGACGCGCCATGCGCAAAAATTGGAAAATGATGAAAACTTGGAAAAAACAACTTTTTTCGCTAAAATTGCGATAACTTTAAAAGGGGAGAAGGGGCCCAAGAATAAAATAAAATAAATAAATTCAAAATTTCAAGCCAAATTTAAAAAAGTTTTTAACAAGAAGTATCACAAAATGCTCTTTGAATTGTGACCGTAAGGCTACCACCTTCTTCAAAATATTGTCTGAATTTTGGAAAAAGTGTCCTCATAATTTAGAAGGACAAATGAGAATGTTTTTTTTTCATGTTCTGACGTTCTTTGAAAATTATCAAGATATAATGAAGGTAGGGTGAAATTGTACAAATTGTATTGTATTGAACAAATTGTTTTTTTTTTTCAAAATTTCTAAATTTTTCATAAATATTTAATTTTTCCTATATTTTCTTTTAATTTATTTCTGACAGACTAAATAATTTTTGTTCCATGAAAAAGTGATCCTTGTAGTCAAAAGTGCAGTGCTTCTGGGGACGCGCAGTCCTGTTTTTTCGTGATAATTTTCGTCTCTTTTGTGTCGCTCTTTGTGTGCATGGGGTGATTGGGCATAATAATTGAATAATGCCATCAAACGTGCAGTGCTTCTGAGGACGCGCAGTCCTGTTTTTTCGTGATAATTTTCGTCTCTTTTGTGTCGCTCTTTGTGTGCATGGGGTGATTGGGCATAATAATTGAATAATGCCATCAAAAGTGCAGTGCTTCTGGGGACGCGCAGTCCTGTTTTTTCGTGATAATTTTCGTCTCTTTTGTGTCGCTCTTTGTGTGCATGGGGTGATTGGGCATAATAATTGAATAATGCCATCAAAAGTGCAGTGCTTCTGGGGACGCGCAGTCCTGTTTTTTCGTGATAATTTTTGTTTCTTTTGTGTCGCTATTTGTTTACATGGGGTGATTGGTTTTATGTGATTAGGTTTTAGGTGATTGGGTTTTATTTTTTTTATTTTATCTTCTTTCTCTTCATTTCCTCAGTTTGAATTGCGATGCCTTTCCGTCGGGTCGTGTTTTTTTCGCGTTCGTCGTCGGTGTGTTTTTCGTTTTTTTTTCGCGTGCGTGTTTGTGTGTAAAGGTGCGGCTGGCTCTGGTTGTCATCGATGACAATTGAGCCAGTCTGGTTTGCGGTGCCTTTCGGTCGAGTCGCAGGGTTTTTTCTCGTTCGTCGTCGGTGTGCAATAACAACAAAACCTTATCATACCATTTCAGCTCGATAAACATCGTAACTCGTCGTTCGCTTCGTTAATCAGTACCCCACTAAACATGAATCATGTAAAACTCGTAAAAACATCTCAATTAAAAAGTCAGACTGTTAAATCCTTCATCATGTAATTACCAACAATTTTGGTTCTATCTTTCCACAGCCGGCTGTCTAAGATTAAACCATTTCAATTAAAAGTTAACAGCCGATAAACGGGAAATGTCTCATCCGCAGCATCCGATTGCTTGCCTTGAGAATAAAACATAATACCTTTCAACAAACACTATGATTTTGGGTCGCATCATCATCTTCTATGATGAATCCTGACCAAACACCCTATCCTACTAACAAGTTTTCAGGTTCCTGGCGCTCGTGGGGTGTAAGCACAGAGTAAATCAGCTGCCTTAGTAGCAACCTGCGCTAACTAACATTCCCGTCCCTTAAAATCGAGGTCTACAAACTGACATGGCGGGCGCCGTTGGTGGCCAATGACTGTTACCTATTCGCAACTGATCTAGTTTTAGCAATCATGGTGTTTTATCTTTTCAGCGCATTCATACATGCTGTTGATAAGGGAAACACCACTAGATCGTCGAAGCATATAATCAGTAGTGCTGAAAGGATATTACGGTTCTGTTCAGCAACGGAGGGGCAACCATGGGTGATCTCTCATGCTCATGCTCATGCTCATGAAAAAGTGATCCTTGTAGTGTTTTTTTGCACTTTGGTGTTCATTTTATTTTGTAATAAATATTAATGTTTCTACCATAATCATTTTATTTTTTTTAAATGGCTATCTGAATATCTTGAGGTCATAATTTGACTTTTTTTTCATATTTTCATCAAACTATGTTTTCATTGTTTGCTTATCTTAGTCCTAATGAAATTATCATCAACCAAAATGTCGTAAGAAAATCGCTTCCCATGTAATCGCTTGTTTGGACAAACAGTTCATCCCACATAACCACACATTTGCTCGTTGACTTGTGCTAAAATGTTCTCAGATATGCCATACCGAACTTCCTTCGACGCTGTTGGTGGACTTAATTCCATGACGATGCAGGAAAACAAAAAAAAAATAGTCCTTGGCGAAAACGTGACGATAGGGTCCTTCCTTTACACTGTTGGGGGCAAAATGGCATTAATGATGTGTGCAAAATTGGAAGTCTGGCTGACTTGAGGCCGATAAGAGGCAGCAGGATAATTCTCGAGGCGAGAAAGCGATAAGGAGGAAAGAAAGGATGTTCCGAGTGGGAAGCATGATTATTTTTAATTACATTTTTATGGACTTCCCGCTGGTGCTCGATTATGGAGTTGGAGGAGGTGGTCAGATGGGTGGTTTTGCATCTTTTAATGGTGGAAAAGCGTGCACAAGCTTGCTGGGTGGGAAGTTATTCGGGAGAGGGTTATTGCTCGGAAAAACAGCCATTCTGTGGTTGCAAAGTTGCAAATTAAACTGTTATTGTGGGCTCATTAACAGAGCTGTTTTATTTGCTGGCAACTGGAGCGTGTATGTGGAATTGAATGCTGGAAATTAAAATGTTTTACGATTATGTCACTTGTTCGAACGATGTCACGGATTTGCAACAATTTGCATTAATGAAGCATTTGAAAATTAAGGAACAATGTTGTCCAGCTACTTTGCTCTCTCTTCGAAAGAGATTTTTTTAAATGTTGAATTTGGTTTGTTATCAAAAGTATGATCTACGGTAAAATATTCATCCCGTCAAACTGCTCTCCTAAATACTAAATCTGTCCCCTTCGGAAAGCTGGCAGTGACGTTTGCCATATCTCTTCGCCCAAATCCTCAATCGCTGTTCGCTCTGACATTGCAAACGTACGAACCAGTCATACCGTTCATTTCGAATACAATCAGCATCCAGCAAGTTTATTGAGGTCCATTTTCCGAAGGCAAAATCGGCAATCTGCAAAACAAAAAAAAACACAACAAATCGATCGAGCGCAAGCAAGAGCAATTTGGAAGAATGATGAGTTTCGGGTAGCCGGGCTTTCGGTATATCGTTACTCTCGTCGTTCCGATTGACCGGTTCTCCGGTGGTGCTCTTGGCCATCAAACGGTGACGTCCACGTCGTGTGCTGGTCACCGATTCAAGCTGTGAGCGCTTTGAGGGGGATCTGCTCGATTAGGCATGATGCACAGTACAAAAATAAACCTTTGTTAGAACATACAAAAAAGTAAACAAAAACAAAGAAATTCATAAATGAACAGCAAAAAAAAAATAAAGATTATAATTAAATAATTAGATATTAAGAAACAATATTTTTTTTCAAACTGTTAACTCTCGTCAGCAATGAGAGTGAGAAATCGCTCGGACTACACAGTTGATCTTCCTCCCGAGAAGCGAGAAAGCGAAAATCGTTTCGTGAATAATGACTGACATTTCATTTCGGGTGGAAACTTTGCCCGAAAAGAGGTTTAGACTGTATCCATCTAGAGCGGTTTTGCAAAAAAGGTCATGTGCGAGTGGCCTATGCCGATTGAAACCAGGGGGAAGATAGCTGGGAAAATAAGAAAGGCACAAGTTTATCATTATCTTGTTTGATTTCGTTCAATCAGATATGAGATGGAGCTTTTACAGAAATCGAAAAAGGTCCATTTCAAAGGGAAGGATGAACTTTGTTGGTATAACCTTTTGTTATAATGTTTTCTTTCTGTTTGATTCCCCGAATAGGTAATCAATTAATAGGGTTTACTCTGAGTCCCTTTGATTTGATATGATCCCAAAAACACTAGTTTATCTTACGCTATGGATTTTGGCAAACGTTTGTTGACTTAGGATTGATGGAAGTGATTGTTAGGAACGGGTTTTGTATCACAGCATTTAAATTTCTGTTTTCCCTTCTAAGAGATTTTTTAACTGAGCTATACTGCCCTTGTTTGCATAAAAAAATCAACAAAACTCGTTAAGATGTTGAAATTCAGCCTCGCAAAGAAATGTAAACAAAAAAAAACATATTTTTTCATTTGTGTCATATGGTCCGATTTTGGTTTTGCTTGATGTTTGAAAATAAGGCTTAGGCCGTTGTTAATATTTTTCATTCCCCCCCTCTCCCCTTCCCCCCTTCCTCCCTTCAAAATCGGCCCGAAAAACTTTTTTTTTTCAAAAACTTTAAAATTGTAATGGAAATAGAAGTCTAACCAACTAAAAACAATTCGAGATTAATTTTCCTGATCAAAAATATTTAGACTTTTGTAAAATTCCTTTGTACAGTACTGCAAAAAGTTAAAATATTTGTTTCCCCTCAAAGTCGAGGGACATAAACTTCAAAAAATATTTGTCACATGCATATGACAAAAATCGGATGCATAAATTACATTTTTCGTAGTTTTTTGAACTTGCATTCAAGGGAATGTACCTTGGAAAACTTCACATTGATAATGATAGATGAATTTGTGTGGGGTGCCATTTCTCAATTGATTTTGTTAATACGATAAAGCCGTTGCAAATATTTGCGAATTTTGTTTCGCTCTTCTTTTAATATTGGCTCAAAAATTTAAGGGCAAAACATTTTAAAAAAAAAAGGTTCATAATTTTAATTGAATTAGACGCGATTGAGTTGTAAATGATGTTTTGAAGTATTTTGTAATAAACAAAATTTAGCTTCATAATTTTTCGAGACAATTTTATGAGGGAAACGGCACAAGCACAACGGCTTTTACACATTAAATTAAAACAGTAAAGAATTGGCCACCCACAAAATTTCATTTCAACTGAAAACAATTGAAAATATATTTTCCTCCCTTGATATTTTTGAAAACAATAGCACGGTAGCAAAATATTTGATTTTTAATTGTAAAATTTTAATCTGAGCACCTCCAAAAGATTTTTTCCATTTTTTTTTCTTTAAAAACTTAGATTATTTTAGATTAATTATTGCAAAATAACTATTCTTTTTATTTTAGAACAATTTACTACCATTTTTTGTTTCACTCACATTCGTCAAGGGATATACACTTTGAAAAAATATTTCCAACGGTCTAACAAAGGCAAATTTTAAGTTTTATTTTTCGAAGTAAGCATTAAATTGAAAACGGAGCATTTTATCTTAATTGATACAAAGCAAATACATTTTGGTTGAAATTTAGATTTAAACTCAAACTTTTTTTTTTACCAGATTTTTTTATATTTTTCAAATACTGTTTAAAACACCTATTCCAAACCAACTCGGTGATTGATGCCTTTTTTTTTACAAAATCTATTATAAAATCTTTCCGTTTAAATACCTTCAAATAGGTTGTTCTCAGTTCGTATTTACTAGAACTGCACAACTGAAACTTTCAGTTAGTTTTTTCTCAGAAACACAGCTAAAATTTGTACACACCAAACTCGCAAAACTGATATTTCAGTAACATTGACAGCTCCATACAAATTTTAACTAAAGTTCGGTGAAAAACCTAAGGAGCTATTACACTACAGCACACTAACTCGCACTTTTTGGTTTTTGAAAGTTTGCCAAATTTACAAACTCGCAAGCAAGAAAAAAATTATGCAGGCGAACCAAAAAAACCTTTCATTATTTTAAACTTCTCAAAGTGTCTTGATTTTCTCAATGAACATGATTTTTAATCGGAAAACGGAATTTTCGGATTCTTTGGACAATTTTCCACTAGGAGAAGGTTAAAAAAGTTTGTAAATAATAAATAATATGTGTTTTTGAAACACAATTAAAAAAAATCTCCAAATTAAAAGGCAATTTCAGTTGAACAAATTTCATGTAAAATGTGAAAACTTGTGATTCGTGCTTCGAATTCAATATAAAATGCAATATAAATCGATAATTTTACAAACAAAACTAGTTTTAACAAATTTCAGGCAAAATTCCGACTTTTTAACAATTTTACCTAAAATTTATATGTATTTTGCTAAAAAGCTTATACACTTAGTTAACTAAATATAAACATTGATTTTTTTCTTAAATACTATATCAGCTACTTTAGTGATGTTACATTTAGCGTACAAATAAAGTTTGAACATCTTAAATATGATTTTAACAAGAAAAACTATGACTATCAAAGTCACACCGGAATTAAAACTAAGATTTTTTAACGTAACTATTTTTCTAAACATTATTAAAAAAACTTTTTTTCCGAAATAGTGCATGGACTTTGTGTGGTCTACCCCAGTACATGTTTTAAAAATAATAATCTTGAGAAAAACCTTACCTGTTGGAAAATATTCTAAAAACAAATCGAAATCCTATCAAAGTCACCCGGTTTACGGTATATTCAACTGAGTTCAGCGTAAGTTAGGGAGAATTGTGTATAACAAATTTTAATAGGGTTTCTGCGAAAAACTTACTGAAAATTTAAGTAGTTCTGTTTTCAGTAAATATGAACTGAAAACGATCCTCAGATTTTAGCCCAGTTTGTATTACCAGCCGGCATAGTTTTATGGAGACTTGTCATATGACAGACAAGTTTAAAGAATTCAAAAAAAGGTTAGTTTGATTTATGAAATTAAAACTTTAGTTATTTCAAATTGTGATCAATTAAATTTGATTTCAAAATTTGATCATTTGAATTGTTGTAAACAACAACAATTGTAAAAAAAAACAGATTTTTTATTATGTTCTTCTCTAAAAGAAAATCAATTAAATTATACCACAGTGTACGTTTTGATACATCAAAGGGCAGAGTTTATATTCATGCTTTCAAAATCCGCTATCCAAACAACCAAGAACACGCATCAATAAATTGAATTTCCGCCGAAACCAATCTCCAAATCATCATTATCTATGCAAAGCCACGCTGTTAGCAAACATCAGCAGCAAATTCATAACCAAATCGCTCCGCCCAGTCAATCAATAACTGTCCAAACCAAACCAAAACAAACATTCCGTCGTTTCTGCGCGTTTTGAAATGGTGAGTTTGTACGCAAAACCGGCCCAAATCACGGAATATTTCAATCAACATTCATTCAGTTGGAGCAGAGTTTTTGTGTCATTAAGCCACGTTGGGGGTGGGTGGTGGGAACACTCACACAAATGTCGAAAAAGAGGAAGTTAATCGAAATTGTTTGTGTACCTTTTGCGCGTGTAAAACAACTAGAAACAGTGTGCGTTCAGTTTTGTGGCTTTTGTGGTGGTGGTGATGGTGATGGTAATAGCCCAAATTGGTCCCTTTTCTCCACGCAGACCGACCCCCACAGACGTAGTAATTTCCATGGTAAACTGCTGCCGGTCCAACCATCATTATCACGTCAACCATTCTGGGAGTTGGTGGAGAGTTAGTTGAGTGGGTGGTTAGATTACGGTATAGGTTTATGTGGTGTTCGGTGAAGGGAAAATGGCAGTTGTTATTTTCAATTGGCGGTTCTCTCACGACCTAAGGGGCGAGCCAAATAATTGCCATCAAATCTGGACCCACTGGAAAGGTGTCACAAGTCGTCCCCTTAAGTACAGGGGACCCCTACGGGGTTTGTCTTGAAGAAAGAGGAAGAGAAACGTTTGAAATATTGCTTGATGTGGTTTTTCCGGGTCCAGGACGAAGAGAGAGCAGTGGCGAGCTGGGAAAAGGTGGAAAATAATTGGTGAACCCAAAGTCATCAAGACAAATTATAACGGCAGCATAGAAGCAAATTGTGGTCATATAAATAATTTTCTACGCTTACATGGCCAAGTGCCATTAGTTTTTGGTGGTTATCGGAGGGGGTTGAGTTTTAGTACGTGCCACTAGAGCAGTGCTAGCCGGTGGTAAATATATGACCTCGTGAGTGCACAAAAGGGGTCATTAATTTTTATGAGTGTGTTTGATAATTATGAGCGTGGTCAAATTGGAACACGGCACTGAGGTCGCGTAATTGGGATTAGTTTTAATAAATTAAGCTTAATGAAATATTTAAAAAAAAAATGTAATCATAAAGTTTAGAATAGAGTAATATGACAAAATGCATAAACTACAATCACCATTCTACATCAATAGGGTTAGTGATTTTACAGATTAAAAATGCATTTTTCACGAAGCCATAATTCAAAAACACAAAATTTAGCGGAAATTTAACGGGACGTGATAAATGTAAAAATAATCTAGAAAATCTTGTTTTAAACATTAACAAACATGTCTATAGAACTAAACATGCACATCAAGGTTTATTTGTTTTTTTTTTAATTAGGAAAAAGGAAAAAATAAAAATGTTTTCAACATTGTAACAGTTATGCTAAATCTGAAAATATATGTTTCCTCCTATTTTTTTTCAGGGCAATTTGGAAGGGAGAGACAAAAATTTTACATTAACCCTCTACTGCCCAAATTTTTTTTCGAAAATTTTTATTTTTCCCGTGTTCAGGAGGTCATTTTGAGCAACTTTTGTTCTACGAAAAACTTGACTTCTCTTGTTGTATGTTTTTCTTGTTTCATTTTTAGTATTTTAATTTGCATTTATCTTGTTTAGTTTATGTTTGTTTTTGGTAGTATTTGGCCTACTCTACCACCTCCTATCATTACATTTTGCTTATTTAATTTTTTTCATGTAACTTTGTAACAGTAACTTTTTAAATTTTTTGCATGTTTTTCACATTTTCTGCTATAAAATGGAACCATTATCATTTAAATTGTAAATAAATGCTTAGAGGCATAGTCTGGGGCACTAGAAAAATTACTGCATTCTTCTTTTTACTTGAAATATAGGAAATGTTAGTAAAAAACACAGCCAAAGTTGACCCCTAAAAAAAATACATTTTTAAAAACATTGGCAAAGTCACATAAAACAAGTCAAACTTCCAACCCTAAAATTTTCCAAAATTTTAAAAGTTCTTCTTTCCAATGCTTTTTGAAGATCAAAAATTGGTTGAAAAATGGATTATTGGCGATTTTTTAAATCGAAGCCCGTCTAGAGGCAGGGTTGGGTTGTAGAGGGTTAAATTTGATTTAGACGAACTGCCATTTGGTAATTCCAAAGAGACAATATGTTTTTTTAGTAATTCTTTTTTACTTAGTTTTCTTTTAATGTTTCAGTTTTAGGTCGTATTTGCAGTTTGATGAGACATTAACAAGATAAAGAAAAAAAAAATAGAAAAAGCTTACTAAAATAAAAAAAAACATCAGAAAATCAAATTCAATATCAAGATTGCACAATAAAAGTTGCAACAATTGTATTTTGGTGTATATTTTCCTTTCAATTCTTATATTTAGTTTTACTGAGAGGATCGAAAAGGAAATATTTGAATGAAAAACATAAATTTTGAAAAATATTTGCAGCGACCTAAATGTTTAAAAAATATTTTTTATGGAAAATCCTTGAATTTCACGAATATTTGCAGGAATCACTGAATTTCCTTAATGTCACGTTATTTTTGTATTTTTTGGTTTGGCTTAAACTTTATAGTCTGTTGTAGGTATTGATGAGAAATATTCAAAAATAAACTTATTTCACAAAAAATCAACTTCTCAAAATCCGTTTTTTTGAATTTTTGAAATTTCTGTCTATGTTGTCCCCGCATCTTCTGAGCCATTCAGAAGTGATGATCAACATTTTGCTGACGAGTTATGTTTTTTATTGTCATTTTGTAAAAAAATAAAATCTTGTACTTAAAATTTTTTGATCTCATTTTTTTATGTAAAACAAATGAAAGTACTTTAATTTTTTTGTTAGGTGCTCCGTTTTCAAAATATAGCCATTCAAAATTAAATTTTGTGTAATATTGTTTTCAAAAAGTTCAGCAAATTTTCTATAATTTGTTTAAGGCAAAATTTTGGTCCATACTTCTGAATTGCTTAAAAGATGCGGGGTTTTATCCGCTAAAACATATGAATAATTTCAAAAAACTGATTTTGGGTAATTGAATAATTGTGAAAAAAAAAAGATAATAAAAAACCATTTTTTTTCGTGTACCTATTTTTGGTTATTAAATGACACCTTAAAATTCGACTTCTTCATGCACACGGGATAAATCTTGAAGGTCTTCACCAATATCTCCAATATCAAACAATTTGGTCCATCCAATTCTGAGACATCGTGACACCCGTAAATGAAGCTCGTGTTTCAAGAAAAAAGCGTCGCGAGTTTGACGTGGATAGTTTAATACTTAAATAGTTTGTAGGTTAATAAAGCGTTCAAAATTAAATGAAATACTTATTTAAAGCCACGTGAGATGATTTTCATAACAATATTTTTAGGATAATTAAGTTAGATGTAACCCCTTTGGACAAATATTTTGCATTTAAATTTAAAAACTTATCTTGTACAGCCTTACTAAATATTTGTGAAAACAGATCTTAAATGTCGAACCATGAGTTGTCGTAGCTGTCTAAACAACGCAAAGAACCGCATCCGTATTTTTGTGTACCAAATTACACACAGAAACACATTTTCCGTGCCCTATCTCGGCCGGATCTTAAAGTGCTTTTTAGAGAGCAGCGATGAAGGTGTCGTTAAATGCTCTTTTTGCTTGCTGGACATCGTAGCAGCAGCACCAGCACCAGCTCCAGTTTGCGTCAAATATTTGCTTCAATTTGATTTCTAGCTAAAACAGCATCATCCAAGCAGCAGCAACATCTCAACGACACTAGCTTAAGGGCTCTTAAAATAAATCGTTTTAAAACGACGACAAACAAAAGCTCAGCTTCTGGTTCACATACTGTTGCAATGAAAAGCTCTGCTGCTGCTGCTGCAAAAAGCTCCTCGAGGCGGAAATCTAGACTCAGTGTCTCCTCTGACTCTCTTGCCGTTGCCGTTGGTTTTGTAATTTACATCTTAGTGTTATGCTCCAGTTTGCTCACTTGGGCCAGCGTCTCTAGGGCTCGAGGGGGGGTTCCCCGTTTTTATGGAACATTCCTCCTCCTTGGGGTGGTCGTAAAACATTTGCCGACGTGAACGAGTGTATGTCCTCGGTTGTGTTTTAAGGGGTCGTTTCGGGATGAAAACTTATGTTCTAAAAGGAAAACGAGCGTTTAATGGAGACGCATGGTGTTTCAGGAAGAAACCACCCAGTACCATGCGTCTCCACAAGAAATTCACTAAATTAAATTTATTATTTTTGCCCAAAAATTCACAGCTCCAAATTCCGCACAAGTTTGCACATTTAGTTGGGGAACCCAAAACCAGAAAGGGCCGTGCAACAATGCCACAATTCCCATGATGTGCAACAGTTCGGGGCTTCCCACCCAGGGGACCCCGGGGGGGAACGCCAGGTTTACCTGGGACGTTGGGAAATGCAATTTTGGTCCCACCGACGAGTGCATTGTCAACTGCAGCCCCCAGTGGAGTGCCACTGCTCACACAGTCACAGCAGTACTATAGTAGAGACAAGAGTTGAGCACATTTGGGGATTTGGACGGTAGGCTTAGGGCTTGTACATTGTGTGTGTGTGTTTGTGTGTGAGACTATTTGTTGGCATGATAAATGACTTGCTAAATGGGTAGATAGCTCGTTGAAAGTTTATTAATAGAGGGATCTTACCGTGTTGACTGTTGTGAGCCGTAAACTGGGATTGAGGCAAATGATGAAGGACAATGTAATATCGATTCATTGTTGAGCTTACCTGTAATCAGATAGAGAATGGGCTAGGATTAGCATTGGGTTATGTAGGCTTTTGGAAGTGTGTCGGTAAATTGGAATCAGTTTATGATTATTGACAGATTTGCAGATAGAAACTAGGGTTACATGTTTCCCTTAGAATACTTCAATAAATATTGAGAGCACGCACGCCGTAGTGATAGCCATATTGTACTAACCGAAGACACTTATCAGAATATTTACGTAGATAGCTTTTTAAGACTATTGCTAAATTGATTTCAAGTTTTTTTTTCCAAAAAATCAGAGGGCAAAAAATTAGTGAAACAATTTTTTTTTGAAATCGATTGTATACTGTTAAGGTTGCAAATAAAAACGTATTTTTTTTATTAAATAGATATATCTCGAAGGTTTTTTTGATTTTTTTTCCTTCTCTTGGCAAATCCATTGTTAGAATCTCTAATTACATCAAAATGAACTTTATTGCAAATCATAGTTGAAAGGTACTCCAAAACTCTATTAGGTTATAAGAATTGGGAATTGATTATTTACTAATAAAACTAATTGAATTGAATTGAATTATTAAATAAATAGCGCACAATCAAACGTCCATACAAAAATGGTACTTGAATTATTTGAAAATCTGTGTCTTTTGGACGTATTTTTTAATTAATTTGGTGTCTTCAGCAAAGTTGTGGGTGAGAAAATATTTTTCACGGAAAAAATGGCAATTTTTCAATTATTTTTTTATTTTTACAAAAAAAAAACATTTTTTTCAAAATCCGTTAGGGGCCAAATAAACTTTGAAAAATATTTGCAACGGCCTTAAGGAAAAAACCAACATCTCTTGAGCAATAGGGAAGACCGTACAATTTTTTGGAAAAAATAAAATTCGCACTCTTTTTTTGACATCACTTTTTAAAGTTAAATCAAATTTACATCGGCTACTACGATTTAAAAAAAATAGTGTGCATGAGTGTCCACTTCTGAAAAAAAAAAAGTTACACAAAACATCGATGTGGTGTCTTCGGCAAAGTTTTAGGTAATACTGAGAACCTAACAGAAAAAACAGCTGATGAACTCTTAAAAAATTACATTTTCCTAAATAATATAATTATTATTCAATTATTAAACTTTAACACAAAAAATATATCGCGCGAAGTAAACAGTTCAGAAAAAACATAATTTTGGATATGTTTATGACGACAAAAATGCCATATTTTGAGCTATAGCACAAGTTGATCTAAATATATTTGATTTTTGAAAAGCGTTGGAAAAAGTTATTTTTATTTATACTTTAGAACATTGCAAGTTTTTGACCCCACTCCTTCAAAATTGACATAAAAAAAATCTGGGGGCAACAAAATAATTATTTTCTAAAATTGCCATTTTCATCAATAAACTATATAAAATCAATTGTACGGTTATTTTTTGTATTTTTAATCAAATAAATTTTAACCCTCTACCGCTCAAATTTTTTTCGAGATTTTCATTTTTCCCGTATTTAGGAGGTCATTTTGAGCAACTTTTGTTCTACGAAAAACTTAACTTCGCTTGTTTTATGTTTTTCTTGTTTTAATTTTAGTATTTTTATTTGCATTTATCTTGTTTAGTTTATGTTTGTTTTTAATAGTGTTTGGTTTATTTTACCACCTCCTATCATTTTGCCTTTCTAATTTTCATGTTTTTACAGTCACTTTTTGAATTTTTTGCTTGTTGTTCACATTTTCTGCTATACAATGGCACCATTATCATTTAAATTGTAAAAAAATGCGGCATGGTCTGGGACACTACACAAATTACTGCATACTTATTTTTACCTAACCCTTTCAGGCCTGATATATGACCCAAAAATGAAAATTTCCAAAACTAGCCTATAATTTTCGTATGGTCCTAAGAATCATTTTCCCATCATTAATTTTTTTTTATGATAATTTAGGCTTGAAGGGTTAAAATATAGGAATTGTTAGTAAAAAACACAGCCAAAGTTGACCCCTAAAAAAATACATTTTTAAAAACATTGACAAAGTCACATAAAACAAATCCAAACCCTAAACATTTCTAAAATTCAAAGAGTTCTTCTTTCAAATGCTTTTTTTTATATCGAAGATCGGTTGAAAAATGGATTTTCGGCCAATTTTTAGATCGATGCGGGTTTGGGTTGTAGAGGGTTAATCTATTTATTTTTTTTCATTCATTGATATTCTGTTAATTTTTAAAGCGTTTTGAGATAATGCCACAAGAAAAATTTGAAAATCAGGCTTATATTTGTTTTACATGTAGAAGTCATGATCAAGCTTGACCATCTCTGACAATATTTTTTCTAAGCAGATCAGAAAATTCCCTATAAATATTAAAGATCGGACCAATGGAAGAAAAGCAAACCGGAAAAAATAACAGCGTAAAATTTTATAGAGACGATATTCCAGCAAATATGGAAATTTGTCGATCTCTCGAATAAAAATATTTTAACAATTTTCAAATTAACTCTGTCATTTTGTATGGTCGAAAATAAGTGTTTTTGTTTGAATCAGACTTTTTCACATCAATCTGTTCAACACTTAACCTCCCAAGCTCGAGAAAATTAGGGATTTTGTCTGGAAATTCCCCCTTTTTCTCGAGTTTGCAAGTTTAGGTGATAAAAATCTGGTCATGTTCAATAAAAAATTATATTTCAGAAAAAGAATAAATTTGCTTGAAAGAATGAACAATCATCTTCATTCATTCGTCTGACTATTTTTCATGAAACCCAAACAAATGCTATTGTATGAAAGAAAAGAAAAACTCCTAAGAAAAATAGGAAAAACTCACAATAATAGATCTTTTGTTATTTGTTATAGCCCCTAAAATCCTTCCTAGCTTTTTTCCCACATTCGTTTTATAATTTTTAAAAATTTATGTGTTCAAAAATAATCAAAACCAAAGAATTCAATAAAATTTAGGAATTTAATTTCATTGCACTTTTTTATAACGAGAAATGTTATCTTAAATTCCCGTACAAAGAAATTTTTGACAAATTCATCCATTCTTTTCTAATTTCCTGACAGAACAAAACGTTCCCTAACGAAGGACTAATTGCATTCACGAAATTGCACCTGAGCGCCACTTTATTCTACAACCATTCCATCAGCCCCGACGTAAATATCATTAAGGCAAAAGTCACAAACACACAGCCCAAGCGCCACCAACCACCCACAACTCGCTGATAATACCTTAGCCCTCCTCGAAAAAAGGGATGAAAGAGAGTGAAATGGCGAGGGTGGGGGAGTGGAAAGCGATTATCTCCAATGTAAAGAACTGGCAGAGAATAGAAGTCGTCGTCGACGACGACGGTGAGCTTTTGTGGCACCACCTTTTTCGGGGAGGATTTTCTGCTGACTGCTGTTTGAGTTACTCTTGGTTTGGCTTTCTTCGGCAAAAGCAGCTTTCTGTAGTTTACAAATTCTTCTTTTTTTGTCTCATTCTCTCCGTTGGAACGTGCCACCAAAACTTGTCGTGGTCCAGAATGGAAGCTTGCCAAGATTTTCGAAACAAGTGAATTTGTTGCCAACTTTGCTCGTCTTCTTGTTTTTTTTCTCTTCTTGTTGCACAATTTACAGTTTGCTAGGTGTGGAAGTGGAAGTTGAGACTTTCCAACCGTGATTAAATTTGATGGCTGATGGTGGATTAAATTTTGTTTTCTGTCTGGGACTTTGTTTCGGTGTTTGTCTTTCCGATAATGATGTGAGATATTGCTGAAAGTTAGGCTCTCTGTTTCAGAAACGGATAAATTAAAAAAGGGAGTTTTAAATTAAACCAAAACGGTTCAAGTCACGTCGTCGAACCCAATCAAGATATTATCGGCTACTAGCTAAAATTAGCATGACTTGCGTCGAACTTCTCCGATTGGGAAACATTTATCAGGGAAAATTGAAGAAATTTCAACGTTTAGCCACCGATCCAATAACAGTCAAACTTTGCCAGTGGCACGTCCTTTCGCCGGTCCTCAAAACCCTAGATTTCGATCTACACCAAGAAAACCCCGTTCCAGCAAACGATCAAAATTAACTTTTCTAATTTCCCCTCCACGTTGCACCACCTACCTCCTTCTCGTCAAAAACATTAACCTTGCTGACGAAAAGGCACGCCACGTGGTCGTCCTTTTTGTTTCACGTGGGAGGTTGGGCTCAAGATGGTCGAGATAAGATTGTTTTGTGTACCTGGGGCTTGCTGTTGTTGTTGTGAACAGTCGCTGTTCGTCCATTCAAGGTTTCTTGTTGTTTTACCCATTTCTGAGTGCTTAGTTCAACAAAATTTCACGGTCGATAAGAATCTGACAGTTGATGAACGTACCTGGTGGGTGGTCTTACAGAGGCAAGTTATGAAATGTAAAGTATATTTTATTCAAATTTTGCAATAAACCAACAATAATTCCGTAAACATTTGAGTATTTGCACGTTTTCCAAATACTGCAAAATATTTTATATTTTTCAACATAAAGTAAATAACTTGAGTTTTGAAATTTATTTAAAAGGCGTTTTTTTTATTTGGTAAGAGATTTTTGTAATAGTGCTTTAACCAATTTAAAGTTTTCTTACAAAAAAATGAGCTAAGAATGTCTTTCCCACTCTCTTCAAATTTCATTTGAGAAAAGATATAAATCAATTATTGTTTAAGTAACTTTGATGACTTTTATTGAAATTTGTATAAATTTGAGGTAAAGAATGATAAAAAATTTCAAGTTTGTTAAAAAATCATAAGAAGTCGATTTTTTTTAAATATAAATTATTATATTCATACATTTCCCAAATTTACATGAAAAACTGTTTTACTGAAAATGCATATAAATCTGAAGACGGTTGTACCCCATTGGCATCAGGGACGTTTGGCATAATTATAACTAGTTATTTTTGTTTTGTTCTATTTTAAGGAATTGGTGATTAATGACCTATGTTTGGTTAAAGTCACCTTAATTAAATAAGGCCGTTGCAAATATTTTTCAAAGTTAAAAGGTTGAAACCATGGCTCGTAATTTAAATTGTTATACTTTTTTTTTATTTTTTTGCCTCCTCCTCGACTTTGGTCAGAGTCGAGGGACATAAACTTCAAAAAATATTTGCAACGGCCTAAACAACAACAACATTTTAAAGAATAATAAATTTATTGTTATATTTCTACCAGATAATTTTACTATAAAAAATTATGATTTTTTTTTCTAAAAATAAAGTACCTCTGTTATTGTCTCCCAATAGTTTTATTTCTCATAAAAGCTTCTTGATGCAATATTTAATACTTTTATAAAAAGAATAATTAAAAAAATGTCATAGTTTTTATACAGTTTTCTACATTTCTAATATTTTGCCACTAAGTTTATTTTTTACAATTTTTCCTGCTTTTATATAAAATTCAACCTAAAAAAGTGACATAAGTTTTGTCCTTAAATTATTTTGCCACAAAGTTTTTTATGCTACTTTCCCTTCTTTTTCAAATCTAACCTTAAGAAGGGATTTACATTTTGCCTTTTTTATTAACATTTTTACAGAAATAAGGTTCATTTTGCCCCGCTTTTTTATATTTTGCAATTGAGTTTTTAATGCAATTTTCCCTTTTTTAATTTAATGATTAATCTAAAGAAGGGTTGTTAATTTTGCCTTTTTAAAATATATGACAAATGAGTTTGTTTGTGAAATTTTCCTTTTCTTTTTTGTTTAATTTAACTTATAGAGGGTAAACCTACTTAAAGAAAGGAAATTTGCATAAACAACTTAATTGCAAAAAAATAATCAGAGGCAAATTAGAATATATAAATTAGAAGACATAAAAAGCTTTTCTTTACTTTAATCGGATTTTAAAAAATGAAAAATTGCAAAATATTTAAAAAGAGTATTCTACATCCCTTCTTTAGATTAAATATGAAAAAAAGAAAAATGCATAAAAAACTATGTTGTCAAATATTTAAGAAAGACTTAATGTGAATATTATGAGAGATTGTCCCTTCTTAAAATTATAATTTTGAATAAAAATGGGAAAATTACATGGAAAGCTCAATAGGGTCCAAAGCCCTATGTAACTTTTATCTACAACGGCAAAAACACGATGATAATTTTGTTGTGGTCCATTAATTTTTTTGAAATGATTGATTTTTTTTGCTAATGACGTAAGCGCTTTGAATAACGAGTCATTCGATAGTTTTGTTGAAACTTTTGAAAAATTTGAACCAAGTTTCATTTTTATTTAATAACATTTATTTTTCCATCTTAGCGTTTTGCAGTTGTTTGACCAACAAGAAAAACTCCATACATATATATCAGGTATGTAACAATGTAACAAAATGGGTTAATTTTGCGGACCAACAACTTCAAATTATCAGCTGATGATATTTTTATCATTGGTTGAATATAACTTTTTACACATTATTTTGGTTAATTTACTAAATTACAAAAAGCCATACAATTTTCAATCATCAAAAAAATAACTTTTTTTACTATGTGGAACATCTTAATTTTTTTCCTTTATCACAAATATGAATAGAATAAATCACGCTGAAATTACATTTTCAGCAATTTTATAAACAGCTTACATTAGAGCTTATTTCAAGTTGAATCAATCCAAATTCCTGAACCATACTTTCTTGAAGTGATGAGTCAAATCACCATCATTATTAGTAATGAAAAGTGAACGTTTAATAAGGAATTTTTCTGAGAAACGGTTCTCGCAGAGATTCCGGTTTTATTTACAGTTTTGGAATTTGAGTGGGTGTTTTTCTCGGAGGATGATTTTATCATTGTGGCGAATGACAATGAAGAATTTTGGGTTGGCATTCAGATTGCCTCCCAGTGATACGGATGAATAAACGTGAATAATTTTAAGACTTTTCGGTGAAATGCTTCGACCGAAACATTGTTTCTTGTGAGCAATTTAAAAATAAATAAAGTCTAAAAGCCAAGTTTGAAATTATTTGCACCCCCCTAAACTCGATCAAAGCTGTCAATCCGAAACAATATATAAAAAAAAGCATTAATGGTGGCATTAACGTTCACTTTTCGCGCGTCTTTTCAACAATCTCCCTCAAGTGCTTTCCATTCAGTATGGCATTTTCAAGCTCTCTATCTCGGTTCACCCAAACCACTCAATTTGCGCGTAATTTGATTCAATTTGAATCAATTGAAACTTTGTCTCGCACCGCACGACCTCGATTTCCGTATTCTACGAAACGTTTAAAGAGTCGTCTGGCCGGCAGCTTTCCGGGCTGATACCGTCTGGCTTAACGTTTGCACAAGGTGCTTTAATTATTTGAAACGTTTAACCTTTCTTGGGATTGCCGTTCCCGTGAGATTTTCATTAAAGACCAACGTTTAAAGGCTGGGAAAATTTTCTCCTGGAGGAAAACCTTGGGAAAATCTGTCCTTCTAGAGCAACAGAGAAAAACTTCACAGCCCTCGGGAATGCTTGACCGAGTTGGCCAGCCAGGTGTGGGTAGAGAAAAAAGCCTCCTTCCCCCCACCTCGTTCAACCTCAACGCCTCCGACAACGTCGTTTAACCGCACCGACCCAGAAAATATGCGAAACGATTTTTCCCTCCAGTTTTCGGGGCGAAATATGCTAAACGATGTTGCGTTGAAACTTACGTGGGTTTTAAGATTAGGGTGACCTGATTCTAATATTTGAAATACACCTTAAATCCTCAAACAAAAAAAAAAAACAATATTTTTAACAATTTACAATTTGTTTAAATTAAATTGTGTTCTGTTCAAAGTTACCCTAACCAAAAAACCGTGACGTTAGTGCGTGGGAATGTCTTTTGGGGTCATGACGCCTCCACCACTTAACGTTTGTTGGATCTGAGGGAGCAAAAAGGGAGTCCTCTTGCGTGAGATGCAGGAAATTTATCTACATGTCATTGTTTTCATAAAGTATCGCTCCCTGGGGCTTGGCACCTGTCGGCAGGGAGGAAGGAGGAAGTACCCACTGCGAAGGAATTTAGCCAGAGAATCCCACGATGACGTCAAAACACTGTTGAAATGGAAAAAAAACTGTGTTGGCTCTGAGGGGTTCCAAAGTTTGAGTTTTTATTGTCTTGTTGCGAGCTTATGACCGGAGAAATGGCAGTATGATTTATTTTTATGTGCGAAATGATGAAGGTGAAACAGCAAACAGGTTTCGACATAAATTTGGGTGCTCTGTTTGTCGAAACAGACATATAAACAGTATTTTTTTTTCTTCATGCCAGCCATTCTAGACAATTGCACATAACACAATTTCGAACAATTCAAATCTAATTTAAAAATTGAAGCATTTAGGTTTTAGACTATTTTTAAACAAATTTCGAACAAAAATAAAATTTCAAACAATTTTAAACAGTTTCAAGCAATTTAGATTAATTTCAATATAACGTCATGATTCGAATTCCCGGACGCTTCGAAACCCGGACACTTCATCTTGTTTTATCAATTATTTGGATATAAGTTCGCATTATGAATGTAATTATTTGCTTATATTGGCAATTAGCGGCGAGAAATATTAAGCTAACCTAGGACAGAAAGAGGAGAGACAGAATTGAAGATCGCGACAACAGTTTATTCAAACCTTTTGTCACATGGTGGATAGATCCAGACAGGGCGCTGGCAGTTATAAGGGGAAAGGAGGTGAAGAAGCTAAGGGCCATTCATTCTAAGTGTAATATTTGGTTGAACTAGCTTTTTTGGGGTCTTCCATTAACCGACACAGAAGGTGTCGGAGAATGTCCCACATAGTTGACACACGTCTTTTCGTGTTTCGTCATCTATGGGACGACCCCCATTATGAATGTCAAAACTGTGTTATTTGATTACTTCTAACATCAACTTTCATTTAAAGTTTGTTTGAACGCTGTAGTTAATGTCAAAACAATAAAATAAAATAAAATTATAAGATTACCAAAAATGCGAAACATTTCAAGTGAAATATTTCATAGGCGTCCGAAGCACCGGGAAGGCAAAGCAGAAATTTATGGATTTGATTTCCTTAAATTCTAGGAAATGTTTATATAAAATATCGATTGTTTTGATGTTAACAGCTTATTTGAGACCTAAAGAATGCCAAAAGAAAAGACATATTTTGCATGCATTCTCTTAAAACTGACTGTTGATATTTCTTCATTTCCAACTTATTACATGATTTTTTGTCAGTTATGACAAAAATGATATGCTACTAAGTGTTCGGATTTCAAACCATGACGTTATTTTAATCTATTTTAAACAATTTTATTCAATTTCGTACAATTTCATACAACTCCAAACAATTTCAAACAATTTCAAACAATTTCAAACACTTTCGAACAACTTCAATTAATTTCAAACAATGTCGAACTATTTACAGCAATTACTAACAATTTCAAACAATTTCAAGCAATTATAAACAATTTCGAACAATTTCAAACAACTTCAAACAATTAGAAAGAATTTGAAACAATTTGATACAATTTGAAACAATTTCAAACAATTGGGTACTAAAGCCCGATGTCAATTTTTTTGTACAACGGTAAAAAACACGATTAAAAACCATTTCTGATCACTTTTTTTCATTTTAATGCAGAAAAAAAAATAATGATAAGACAACATTTTTCCGATGGGTCAACTATGGTCCTTTTGAAACGAGCTGTCATGTAGGAGCTTTTCTGTCAAGAAGGACCACGAGGTTAATTTTTCAAAATTGATTTAAAAATCCATTTCAAACTCTTTGTGGTCGTACAAAGGGTCATTGTACTCCGAAAAATAAGCTTTATCGCTGTAAACAATAATATCAGCAATCCAAGCTTCATTTTAGGACCCAATTCTAAACAAATTCAAACAATTTCAAACAATTTCAAACCATTTCAATCCATTTCAAACCATTTCAAACATTTTAAAACAATTTCAAATGATTTCAAGCAATTTCAAACCATTTCAAACACTTTCAAACCGTTTCAAACAATTTCAAGCAATTTCAAGCAATTGTAAACAATTTCGAACAATTTTCATACAATTTTAAACAATTTCAAACAATTTGAAACAATTTCAAATCATTTCAATCAATTTCAGGCAATTTCAATCAATTTCAGGCAATTTCAGGCAATTTCAGGCAATTTCAGGCAATTTCAGGCAATTTCAGGCAATTGCAGGCAATTTCAAGCAATTTCAAACAATTTCAAACAGGTACAAATAATTGCTAACAATTTAAAACAATTTCAAATTATTTCAAGCAATTTTAAACCATTTAAAACAATTTCAAACAATGTTGAACAGTTTCAAACAATTACAAACTATTTCAATTGAGAAACAAATAAATAAAACAATTTTATTTAATTTAAAAAAATCAAACTATTACACACAACTTTAGGCAATTACAAACAGTGCAATTGAGATAAAATAAACAGTTAAAAACAGCTTTACCTCATTTTAAACAATTTTCAAACAATTCTATAAAATTTCGTGAAAAAAATTGCATGTAACAATTTCACTAGTACCGTCAGTGGGAGTGATTTTGTTATTTCTAAAATTCAAATTCAATTAAATTTATTTCTGTTTAAAGATTTGAAGGTCGGCAACATTTTACTAAATTTTTCTTAAAAAATAACGTTCTGTGAAATAATACTGCTGTTTTGGAAGCTGTTAAAAATTGAGTTACATTTTTGCTATTGATGATATGATATGAATTGCAAAAATTGCCAATGTACTCAAAAAGTGAAGATTTTGAAAAAAATAAACTGTGGACTGTGATTAATGTTGTTTCTGCTCAAGTCAAGGGAACTTTAACTACCTGTTTGTAGTTTAATAATTCTATATAATACTTCTAAAAAAATACAGTTCCAGCATATGTTATTAGTTAAGTTTTCAGCGTTTGGCTTTTTCACACCATTTTTATGAGATTCGTCTAACTTGGAATAAACCCCAAAACAACAAGCACTCAATTTGCGCGTGTGCACCCCGCGGAACTGAACCAATTTCCATGCCGCAAATAGACAAATAATAATCGCTGATGATGCTGCCGCATGCCCTCGCGAAATGAACTCCCCAATCATCATCCGCCATCATCGCTGGCTGCTGCTCCACACAATCGCGACTCTGATTGCACGAGCCTCCCCCACGTCTGTTGGGAGTAGTGCTCCACGTGTGGAAGCTAAATTTTCAACACGTTTTAGTTGATTTGGGACTTTGAGCTTTTTGAAGTTGTTTTGTTGTCGGATTAAATGAATAGCTGAATCAGGCCTCCGTTTGCTCAACTCTAGAAGTGATACGTTTTTGCTCAATCAAAAAACGGTTTATAAATTCCTTTTGAAAGCATCAGCGTCAAGGGTTAGTTTGCAGCTTCCGGTGCATCACCGTAATGTTGCAAGCATCGAGTCTCCATGTCGAACGACGGCAAAGGATTGTGATGAGCGCTAGATAACACTAATAGCGATATGCTTTAGGGCTTGTTCCCATTCTTCAGCCTGGGGAAAGAGGGAACCTGAGGTTGGGAAAATCTGCCATGGCCCCCGAGGCTAACCGACCTTGGTTGAACCGAGAGGTGTACCCGGAATGTACCGCTGCCGGAAGATAAGCCTTCTTTTCAGGGCTCTGCCATGTCCGCTGTTGCATTCATGAAGACGACACGGTGATTGCACTGACGCTCTTCGGAAGTTATGACGTTGATTTAACCCTTGGCTTCTTTGTTTTTTTGCACTGATTTTTTTTCAGCAAACAGTCTTCAAACTTCTAACTTTTTTCATATTCTTCTTCTTTCACTCAATTCTCAAAATCATTGTCAATCGAGGGTTAAATCCTGGCGAAGCTTGCACCAGCAGCCGTAGCTTAGAGAGAGGAGAGCAGATGATAAGCCTTGTTTGCATACAGTGCGCTGGGAAAAAGACCATAACAATCGCAATCGAGAGGTCTGGGTCGTCGTTTTTTGGAGTGAGAACGATTCCCATCATCATCATCATCCTAGTATGAGAGAGCGAGTTCTTCATAGCTTCTAGCGCTGGGCTCTAGGGCTTGCAGATGGAAGATTATGAAAATTGCTGAAATTAAAATTCCTGGCTGCGGTCCCACATGCTGGTGGTGGCATTTTAAAGCATGACCATATTAAAGAGGAATTGGATGTTGAATTGATGAAGTCGACGAGTTATTTCCAAGTTAATGATTTCAATTTGCAATTTATGATTAAGCCTCAATTATCACGAATTAAATTCGTATGAAACTTTATTAATATTTAATAATATTTTTATTCTTTACGAAAAGGAAATTATTTTTGAAGAGTAGCGATCAAATTGTTCAGCCATTTTTTATATTGTAGTATTTTAGTATTTCAGTATTTTAGTATTTTAGTATTTTAGTATTTTAGTATTTTAGTATTTTAGTATTTTAGTATTTTAGTATTTTAGTATTTTAGTATTTTAGTATTTTAGTATTTTAGTATTTTAGTATTTTAGTATTTTAGTATTTTAGTATTTTAGTATTTTAGTATTTTAGTATTTTAGTATTTTAGTATTTTAGTATTTTAGTATTTTATTATTTTAGTATTTTAGTATTTTAGTATTTTAGTATTTTAGGATTTTAGTAATTTAGTATTTTAGTATTTTAGTATTTTAGTATGTTAGTTTTTTAGTATTTTAGTATTTTAGTATTTTAGTATTTTAGTATTTTAGTATTTTAGTATTTTAGTATTTTAGTATTTTAGTGTTTTAGTATTTTAGTATTTTAGTATTTTAGTATTTTAGTATTTTAGTATTTTAGTATTTTAGTATTTTAGTATTTTAGTATTTTAGTATTTTAGTATTTTAGTATTTTAGTATTTTAGTATTTTAGTATTTTAGTATTTTATTATTTTAGTATTTTAGTATTTTAGTATTTTAGTATTTTAGGATTTTAGTAATTTAGTATTTTAGTATTTTAGTATTTTAGTATGTTAGTTTTTTAGTATTTTAGTATTTTAGTATTTTAGTATTTTAGTATTTTAGTATTTTAGTATTTTAGTATTTTAGTATTTTAGTGTTTTAGTATTTTAGTATTTTAGTATTTTAGTATTTTAGTATTTTAGTATTTTAGTATTTTAGTATTTTAGTATTTTAGTATTTTAGTATTTTAGTATTTTAGTATTTTAGTATTTTAGTATTTTAGTATTTTAGTATTTTAGTATTTTAGTATTTTAGTATTTTAGTATTTTAGTATTTTAGTATTTTAGTATTTTATTATTTTAGTATTTTAGTATTTTAGTATTTTAGTATTTTAGGATTTTAGTAATTTAGTATTTTAGTATTTTAGTATTTTAGTATGTTAGTTTTTTAGTATTTTAGTATTTTAGTATTTTAGTATTTTAGTATTTTAGTATTTTAGTATTTTAGTATTTTAGTATTTTAGTGTTTTAGTATTTTAGTATTTTAGTATTTTAGTATTTTAGTATTTTAGTATTTTAGTATTTTAGTATTTTAGTATTTTAGTATTTTAGTATTTTAGTATTTTAGTATTTTAGTATTTTAGTATTTTAGTATTTTAGTATTTTAGTATTTTAGTATTTTAATATTTTAGTATTTTAGTATTTTAGTATTTTAGTATTTTAGTATTTTAGTATTTTAGTATTTTAGTATTTTAGTATTTTAGTATTTTAGTATTTTGGGACCATCCACAAACCACGTGGACACTTTTTTTTGGTAATCTCAACCCCCCCCCCCCTCGTGGACAATTGTCCATACAAAAAAAATCTTTTTTGTATGGAGCGTGGACAATCGCCATACCCCCCCCCCCTAAAGTGTCCACGTGGTTTATGGATGGTCCCTTTAGTATTTTAGTATTTTAGTATTTTAGTATTTTAGTATTTTAGTATTTTAGTATTTTAGTATTTTAGTATTTTAGTATTTTAGTATTTTAGTATTTTAGTATTTTAGTATTTTAGTATTTTAGTATTTTAGTATTTTAGTATTTTAGTATTTTAGTATTTTAGTATTTTAGTATTTTAGTATTTAAGTATTTTAGTATTTTAGTATTTTAGTATTTTAGTATTTTAGTATTTTAGTATTTTAGTATTTTAGTATTTTAGTATTTTAGTATTTTAGTATTTTAGTATTTTAGTATTTTAGTATTTTAGTATTTTAGTATTTTAGTATTTTAGTATTTTAGTATTTTAGTATTTTAGTATTTTAGTATTTTAGTATTTTAGTATTTTAGTATTTTAGTATTTTAGTATTTTAGTATTTTAGTATTTTAGTATTTTAGTATTTTAGTATTTTAGTATTTTAGTATTTTAGTATTTTAGTATTTTAGTATTTTAGTATTTTAGTATTTTAGTATTTTAGTATTTCAGTATTTTAGTATTTTGTTAATTTTGTTTTAAAAATTTTCACAAATTTCAAGCATGCAAGTTGAAGATTGTTCTGAAACAGTTATCAAAAACCAACACATTTCTTGATAAACCGTGGCAAATGTTCCATCAACCCAGAGTGACAGCTGAAAGCCACCAAGCTTGTGCAATAAAGAAAGAAAAAAAATCTAATCTAACATCCGTGCTGAAAAATACGTCCAAGACGTGTGAGAAACGACTTGGCCGCACTTCGACTCTGTTTCCGACACTAAACCTCCAAGTCCATAGCTACAGTTTCGTCCAAGGAACGCGAAGGTCATATATCACGATTTGGCCGCGACCGCCAACGCCGCAAACAATGTTTCGCTGGAGCCCTAACCCGGTCCAACTTCGGAGTCAATCTTGGCTTTTTCAAAGAGGCAAGTTTTCCACTTTTCCACCGAACGACTAATTTATTGCCCCGACGTCCAGATTGGGTCTCCTGTTTAGTCAGACTCTGCGATCACCACCACTGGCGGTAGTGTTTGTGTGTGCGAGAGAGGTGTTAAGTTACGACTCCCGGTTGGGGTGGCCAAAGTTTGGCGTGAAATCGGCATGGCACCGCGGTGGGACCAGACTTCAACGAATTTAGTTATTTATGAATTGTGCAGCAAACGGGAAAACTAGGTCAGAAGTTTGCAATTGCAGTCGTGTTTATGGTTTGATTGTGGTGAAATTTGTATTATTATGTTTTATGATGCATAATTTTGATTTGCATGTCATAATTTAAATTTAAAGTTTACTCTTATAATTATCTAACTCAATACCAAATTCAATACATAGTTTAAAAGTTTACATTCCTTAATATATTACATGACCAAAATGACTAAAATGACCAAAATGACCAAAATGACCAAAATGACAAAAATGACTAAAATGACCAAAATGACCAAAATTACCAAAATGACAAAAATGACCAAAATGACCAAAATGACCAAAATGACCAAAATGACTAAAATTACCAGAATGACCAAAATGACCAAAACGACCAAAATGATCATAATGACCAAAATGACAAAATGACCAAAATTTTCAAATTTATCAAAATGACCTAAATGACCAAAATGACCAAAATGACCAAAATGACCAAAATGACCAAAATGACCAAAATGACCAAAATGACCAAAATGACCAAAATGACCAAAATGACCAACATGACCAAAATGACCAAAATGACCAAAATGACCAAAATGACCAAAATGACCAAAATGACCAAAATGACCAAAATGACCAAAATGACCAAAATGACCAAAATGACCAAAATTACCAAAATTACCAAAATTACCAAAATTACCAAAATTGCCAAAATGACCAAAATGACCAAAATGACCAAAATGACCAAAATTACCAAAATGACCAAAATTACCAAAATTGCCAAAATGACCAAAATGACCAAAATGACCGTGGCAGTGGCAGTGCGTGGCCGAATGGTTACGCTGTCCGCTTTGTAAGCGGATGATTCTGGGTTCGATTCCCATCTGCTGCAACCTTCCATCGGATGAGGAAGTAAAATGTCGGTCCCGGCCTTGGTTGTTAGGCCGTTAAGTCATTCCAGGTGTAGGAGTCGTCTCCATGCCATACACACCAAACCAAGCCTACTCCGGTGGAATCGCTGGCGGCGGTTGGACTCGCAATCCAAAGGTCGTCAGTCCAAACACTGGGGTGGAAGGTTCCTTGGAGTAAAAAGAGGTTTGGGTGCTCTCCCCATTCAAGCCTTCGGACTCCTAGGTTCGAGCAGAAACTTGCAATAGAGACCACAAAAGACCCGGGGGTCGTTAATGTGGATGGTTTGATTTTTTGACCAAAATGACCAAAATGACCAAAATGACCAAAATGACCAAAATGACCAAAATGACCAAAACGACCAAAATGACCAAAATGACCAAAATGACCAAAATGACCAAAATGACCAAAATGACCAAAATGACCAAAATGACCAAAATGACCAAAATGACCAAAATGACCAAAATGACCAAAATGACCAAAATGACCAAAATGACCAAAATGACTAAAATGACTAAAATGACCAAAATGACCAAAATGACCAAAATGACCAAAATGACCAAAATGACCAAAATGACCAAAATGACCAAAATGACCAAAATGACCAAAATGACCAAAATGACCAAAATGACCAAAATGACCAAAATGACCAAAATGACCAAAATGACCAAAATGACTAAAATGACCAAAATGACCAAAATGACCAAAATGACCAGAATGACCAAAATGTCCAAAATGACCAAAATGACCAAAATTACCAAAATGACCAAAATTACCAAAATTGCCAAAATGACCAAAATGACCAAAATGACCGTGGCAGTGGCAGTGCGTGGCCGAATGGTTACGCTGTCCGCTTTGTAAGCGGATGATTCTGGGTTCGATTCCCATCTGCTGCAACCTTCCATCGGATGAGGAAGTAAAATGTCGGTCCCGGCCTTGGTTGTTAGGCCGTTAAGTCATTCCAGGTGTAGGAGTCGTCTCCATGCCATACACACCAAACCAAGCCTACTCCGGTGGAATCGCTGGCGGCGGTTGGACTCGCAATCAAAGGTCGTCAGTCCAAACACTGGGGTGGAAGGTTCCTTGGAGTAAAAAGAGGTTTGGGTGCTCTCCCCATTCAAGCCTTCGGACTCCTAGGTTCGAGCAGAAACTTGCAATAGAGACCACAAAAGACCCGGGGTCGTTAATGTGGATGGTTTGATTTTGACCAAAATGACCAAAATGACCAAAATGACCAAATGACCAAAATGACCAAAATGACCAAAATGACCAAAATGACCAAAATGACCAAAATGACCAAAATGACCAAAATGACCAAAATGACCAAAATGACCAAAATGACCAAAATGACCAAAATGACCAAAATGACCAAAATGACCAAAATGACCAAAATGACCAAAATGACCAAAATGACTAAAATGACTAAAATGACCAAAATGACCAAAATGACCAAAATGACCAAAATGACCAAAATGACCAAAATGACCAAAATGACCAAAATGATAAAATGACCAAAATGACCAAAATGATCAAAATGACCAAAATGACCAAAATGACCAAAATGACCAAAATGACCAAAATGACCAAAATGACCAAAATGACCAAAATGACTAAAATGACCAAAATGACCAAAATGACCAAAATGACCAAAATGACCAAAATGACCAAAATAAAATGACCAAAATGACCAAAATGACCAAAATGACCAAAATGATAAAATGATAAAATGACCAAAATGATAAAATGACCAAAATGACAAAATGACCAAAATGACCAAAATGACCAAAATGACCAAAATGACCAAAATGACCAAAATGACTAAAATGACCAAAATGACCAAAATGACCAAAATGACCAAAATGACCAGAATGACCAAAATGTCCAAAATGACCAAAATGACCAAAATGACCAAAATGACCAAAATGACCAAAATTACCAAAATTACCAAAATTACCAAAATTACCAAAATTGCCAAAATGACCAAAATGACCAAAATGACCAAAATGACCAAAATTACCAAAATGACCAAAATTACCAAAATTGCCAAAATGACCAAAATGACCAAAATGACCGTGGCAGTGGCAGTGCGTGGCCGAATGGTTACGCTGTCCGCTTTGTAAGCGGATGATTCTGGGTTCGATTCCCATCTGCTGCAACCTTCCATCGGATGAGGAAGTAAAATGTCGGTCCCGGCCTTGGTTGTTAGGCCGTTAAGTCATTCCAGGTGTAGGAGTCGTCTCCATGCCATACACACCAAACCAAGCCTACTCCGGTGGAATCGCTGGCGGCGGTTGGACTCGCAATCCAAAGGTCGTCAGTCCAAACACTGGGGTGGAAGGTTCCTTGGAGTAAAAAGAGGTTTGGGTGCTCTCCCCATTCAAGCCTTCGGACTCCTAGGTTCGAGCAGAAACTTGCAATAGAGACCACAAAAGACCCGGGGGTCGTTAATGTGGATGGTTTGATTTTTTGACCAAAATGACCAAAATGACCAAAATGACCAAAATGACCAAAATGACCAAAATGACCAAAATGACCAAAATGACCAAAATGACCAAAATGACCAAAATGACCAAAATGACCAAAATGACCAAAATGACCAAAATGACCAAAATGACCAAAATGACCAAAATGACCAAAATGACCAAAATGACTAAAATGACTAAAATGACCAAAATGACCAAAATGACCAAAATGACCAAAATGACCAAAATGACCAAAATGACCAAAATGACCAAAATGACCAAAATGACCAAAATGACCAAAATGACCAAAATGACCAAAATGACCAAAATGACCAAAATGACCAAAATGACCAAAATGACCAAAATGACCAAAATGACTAAAATGACTAAATGACCAAAATGACCAAAATGATAAAATGACCAAAATGACCAAAATGACCAAAATGACCAAAATGACCAAAATGACCAAAATGACCAAAATGACCAAAATGACCAAAATGACCAAAATGACCAAAATGACCAAAATGACCAAAATGACCAAAATGACTAAAATGACCAAAATGACCAAAATGACCAAAATGACCAGAATGACCAAAATGTCCAAAATGACCAAAATGACCAAAATGACCAAAATGACCAAAATGACCAAAATGACCAAAATGACCAAAATGACCAAAATGACCAAAATGACCAAAATGACCAAAATGACCAAAATGACTAAAATGACCAAAATGACCAAAATGACCAAAATGACCAGAATGACCAAAATGTCCAAAATGACCAAAATGACCAAAATGACCAAAATGACCAAAATGACCAAAATGACCAAAATTACCAAAATTACCAAAATTACCAAAATTGCCAAAATGACCAAAATGACCAAAATGACCAAAATGACCAAAATTACCAAAATTACCAAAATTACCAAAATTGCCAAAATGACCAAAATGACCAAAATGACCGTGGCAGTGGCAGTGCGTGGCCGAATGGTTACGCTGTCCGCTTTGTAAGCGGATGATTCTGGGTTCGATTCCCATCTGCTGCAACCTTCCATCGGATGAGGAAGTAAAATGTCGGTCCCGGCCTTGGTTGTTAGGCCGTTAAGTCATTCAGGTGTAGGAGTCGTCTCCATGCCATACACACCAAACCAAGCCTACTCCGGTGGAATCGCTGGCGGCGGTTGGACTCGCAATCCAAAGGTCGTCAGTCCAAACACTGGGGTGGAAGGTTCCTTGGAGTAAAAGAGGTTTGGGTGCTCTCCCATTCAAGCCTTCGGACTCCTAGGTTCGAGCAGAAACTTGCAATAGAGACCACAAAAGACCCGGGGTCGTTAATGTGGATGGTTTGATTTTTGACCAAAATGACCAAAATGACCAAAATGACCAAAATGACCAAAATGACCAAAATGACCAAAATGACCAAAATGACCAAAATGACCAAAATGACCAAAATGACCAAAATGACCAAAATGACCAAAATGACCAAAATGACCAAAATGACCAAAATGACCAAAATGACTAAAATGACTAAAATGACCAAAATGACCAAAATGACCAAAATGACCAAAATGACCAAAATGACCAAAATGACCAAAATGACCAAAATGACCAAAATGACCAAAATGACCAAAATGACCAAAATGACCAAAATGACCAAAATGACCAAAATGACCAAAATGACCAAAATGACCAAAATGACCAAAATGACCAAAATGACCAAAATGACTAAAATGACCAAAATGACCAAAATGACCAGAATGACCAAAATGTCCAAAATGACCAAAATGACCAAAATGACCAAAATGATCAAAATGATCAAAATGACCAAATGACCAAAATGACCAAAATGACCAAAATGACCAAAGTGACCAAAATGACCAAAATGACCAAAATGACCAAAATGACCAAAATGACCAAAATGACCAAAATGAACAAAATGACCAAAATGACCAAAATTACCGAAATTACCGAAATTACCGAAATGACCGAAATGACCAAAATGACCAAAATGACCAAAATGTCCAAAATTATTAAAATGACCAAAATGACCAAAATGACCGAAATGACCGAAATGACCAAAATGACCAAAATGACCAAAATGACCAAAATGACCAAAATGACCAAAATGACCAAAATGACTAAAATGACCAAAATGACCAAAATGACCAAAATGACCAGAATGACCAAAATGTCCAAAATGACCAAAATGACCAAAATGACCAAAATGATCAAAATGATCAAAATGACCAAATGACCAAAATGACCAAAATGACCAAAATGACCAAAATGACCAAAATGACCAAAATGACCAAAATGACCAAAATGACCAAAATGACCAAAACGACCAAAATGATCATAATGACCAAAATGACAAAATGACCAAAATTTTCAAATTTATCAAAATGACCTAAATGACCAAAATGACCAAAATGACCAAAATGACCAAAATGACCAAAATGACCAAAATGACCAAAATGACCAAAATGACCAAAATGACCAGAATGACCAAAATGTCCAAAATGACCAAAATGACCAAAATGACCAAAATGATCAAAATGATCAAAATGACCAAATGACCAAAATGACCAAAATGACCAAAATGACCAAAGTGACCAAAATGACCAAAATGACCAAAATGACCAAAATGACCAAAATGACCAAAATGACCAAAATGACCAAAATGAACAAAATGACCAAAATGACCAAAATTACCGAAATTACCGAAATTACCGAAATGACCGAAATGACCGAAATGACCAAAATGACCAAAATGACCAAAATGTCCAAAATTATTAAAATGACCAAAATGACCAAAATGACCGAAATGACCGAAATGACCAAAATGACCAAAATGACCAAAATGACCAAAATGACCAAAATGACCAAAATGACCAAAATGACCAAAATGACCAAAATGACCAGAATGATCAAAATGACCAAAATGACCAAAATGACCAAAATGACCAAAATGACCAAAATGACCAAAATGACCAGAATGATCAAAATGACCAAAATGACCAAAATGACCAAAATGACCAAAATTACCAAAATGACCAAAATTACCAAAATTACCAAAATGCCCAAAATGTCCAAAATGACCAAAATGACCAGAATGACCAAAATGACCAAAATGACCAAAATGTCCAAAATGACCAAAATGACCAAAATGACCAAAATGACCAAAATGACCAAAATGACCAAAATGACCAGAATGATCAAAATGACCAAAATGACCAAAATGACCAAAATGACCAAAATGACCAAAATGACCAAAATGACCAAATTGACCAAAATGACCAAAATGACCATATTTGAACAAAAAACGATTTTTTTATTTTTAGGCTAAAAAGGCGCTAGAGTTATTATTGCAAGTTGCAAACTTGCATTCAAAAATTATTTTGATAAAGTGTTCCTAATTTTGAAGTTTCGAATTGTTTCTTTGGTAAGCCAGTTGCACAAAATTCCCGGAAGTTTCGGATGGACTAGAACAGCGATGCTCAACCTTCTTCTACGCTGGTACCCCCTGCCATGTAAATCAAGTAGGCCCGGTACCCCCGTTGAGAATCGCTGGACTAGAACATCCCAGGTGTTCCAAAACCATGCTAAAATGTTTTAATAACATAACTAAACAAAATACTATTGATACATTTTGAAAATACTCTGGCAAATTACGAAATCCCAGAGATTCTTGATTTAAGTCAGATTCTCAATTTATGTCATGTTCATTCTCATTTTAAGCCATGACTTAAAAAAAGTTGTGTAAATCGAGAATCGTTTAAAAAAAGGTGATTTAAAAAAAGAATATGGTGTAATAGGTATTTTTGTTTTTTTTTTTTCAAAAATGCTATTTTTTGCAATTTTAAAGTTGCAGTAGCATACCTGCAATATATTTATATTCGAAAGGCTGAGAGAATTTTAAATATCATATGAAATTAGTTTTTTTACTCAGAGTCATCTTAACTATCGTAAGATATGAAATTTAAAAATCTAGCCCGACATTTGAAAATGTCCAAAATAAGAGTCCATAAAAATTAATGACACACAGTAAAAAATAATGTATGGATGCTGTAATTTTGGAAGGTTGAATATTAGCTCTTTTTTTGATGTAATTTTACCTCAATTTAGACTGAAAAAGTGACATTACACCAGAAAAGTGGTAAAATTACACGTAATATTACCACGATTTTTTTTTTCTGTGCATGAAACATAAATTTATTGAACTAAAATTTATTTTTTGCAATTCCGTCGTGAAACTATTTACTTTTTCTGTCATTCTTGAGCGACGAAACAGCCTACTTTTCAGTACCAAAAATAACAGAATCGAATAGTAACCCTTTTCAAAACAAATGCTGAAAAGTTCTACTTTTCAGCACTGAAATGGATGCTGAAAAGTTGAACTTTTCAGCACTTGTTAGGAAAAGTTATACTTTTCAACATTTTTTTGATTTAAACGATTCATTGACTCCATGCATGGACATTTGTCCTATAATTCTGTTCAAAGGGTGTTTTTCGGAATTGCAAAAATCGTTGTATGGAACTCGTTGCAAAACTTGATTTTTTCATCACTCGTCGTAATTATCCAACTTGGTGAACCTCGTTGGATAAATGTACGACTCGTGCTGAAAAAATCTTCTTTTTGCAACTTGTTGCATAAACTACTATTTATGAATCTATGAATAATGCAGTATTTCAGAATAATCCAAATTTTTTATCGAAAAAAAGTGTCCTTAACTAATACAAATAATTTGAAAACCGTGTGCGATGCCACTCGAAACATGCAACCTTGCATGCCACTTGATTTCTCCGTGGTTGTGGAGGAAGGCATGTGGTAGAGTTTATGGATCACGCTCTCTTGGTTGGGACAAAGTTTGCACAGTTAATTGGTTACTCTGCCACTAGGGGGAAAACCATGTGTGTCGTGCTCACCGAGCCTCCAGGATTAGCGTGCTTGCACGCTTCACCGGTGTGTGTGGTAACTCGTTTAAGGTTGAGTGACACTCACGGTAGTTCGTGGGAGGAGGGACTCTAATTGAATCAAATATTAATGTAGTTTGGAGGTTGAAATTCCTCTGAATTTTGGAAGCAAATGATTCGATGAACTTTGCACAATCATGATTGGAAAACTTAAGTATGTATTTCTCAATTTTAAATTTACTCTCATTTACTAGGTAAAGTTAGTATTTTTTTTCTAATTTGTCAGGTTTTTTTTCCTAATAATTATAATAATTATAATAACTACCTTTTGGCAAGTTTCTTTCAAAACCTAAAATCTCCTCTATTTACTATATTACTTTCCAGCAAACGAAAACAATTTCAAACGTTTCCGCCCGTTAGACCGCACCCATGAAACGTCATCTCATCGACTTGGTCGTGGTGAATGCTCAAAACGTTTTCAGCTTTTAGTTGCTCGTTTCACCCCTCCTACCGCTCTCTGCGCCGTCTTGTGAAAAACTCTCACTTTTCTGGACCAAAATTAAATTCCATCCCCGAATTGTTTGTTTCATTTTGTCCTTTTTTTGTGTGCAGGAGCTGCTTTCAGCTCGACAACTTGGTTCAAGCTTGCTTCCTTCGTGGCTGCAACATTTCAACTTCCGTGGCGTTTTTTGGACTTTGGAGGCACTGAGAAAAAAAGTAATTTTAACCATTTTTTTGTTTATTTATTTTAATGTCACCTTCTTAAAAAATCTTAAAAAAACAAAAGCAGGTGACAATAAATTTTAAAAGTTTGAGGATTTCTCTCCGTCTTAACACTGCAGACAATCATGAGACCCCAGCACGGACCATGCTCTAACCGAACCGAACTGCCAACTTGAAACGGAGGGGGTAAAATGTTTTTGTTTTTCATTCCCTCGATTTTGCAGCTTTTTGCCGATGCAAAGTGACGATGGTTTTTGGACGAACCCGACGAAGACGATGGTGGCCGGTTTCGGAATTTTAATGAATGAACCTCTTTTTTTTTATTTATTTTTTGGTTGGTGGCTGTTGAGGACTCTTCACTGTCAAGAAGCGAGTGAAAGCTTTTCTCTTTCTGTGTTTGCAAAGCTGTGGAAATTGAAACAGTGCATCAAAAGTTTAATTTGTGTTTTCTGCTTGCGGGGTTTGCGGTTGGTTTTTGGAGTGGAAAATGAGTGGAATGGATTGGAATTCTTATGAGTTTGAAATGAAAAAATGGTTTGGCTGACTAAAAACATGTCTAAATAAAATTCAAAGCGTTTTATTTGATTTGAATGTTACCCCTTAAACATAAAATATTATCTGAGAAATATTGCCTCATCATCATAACTATTTTCGTCATCTCAGATTGTCAATACAGAAAACTGTCAGTGCACCAAATTCATGCAAATGTGGAAAACTTCCAAAACTCCCTAATTTTTCACTCAGCTCTCAAACGAGTTGAATATATGCGTTCTTGACTTCATTTTGGCCTCGTTTTCTTATGCATCATAACTCATTTCGAGTGCAGTAGCCTGAAGAAAAGAACGTCTGAAAATAAGAAAAGAGTTGAATAGCAGTATTTTGCATACGTGTGGGGGTGGAAAAGGTTCTCAAATAAGAAAGAAAAGTATAAAAATACACACAAAAGAAAGTGAAACAAAATCAGAATGGAAGAATTCAGACACATAAAGTATATGATTTTTCCCCATGAAAAACAAAACTCACACAGCTGAAGCTGTCTCGACTTCCTTTGTGTTTTTTTTTTCACTCTCTCTCTATGATTTCCCCGTTTCAAGGTTGAAGAAGAAACCTCACACTGAGAATAATGTTGATGAAAGTTGATTCCTGCTGGCAAAAAAGCGACGGGAAATGAGAACACATATTCATGTACAGCACACTTTTGTTTCCCATAATTTATGACGACGAAGAAATAATCTTTTCCGGCATCACTGCGGTGATGTTTGTGAAAGGCCTCGGTAGAGGAACAAGAAAAAACATGACGAAACTTCCTGCTGACATGAGGACCGAGACTGTCAGCAAGTTGAGCGATGTTATTGTTGTTGCTGTGTGTTTCGGCGAGGCGGACTGATGTCAGCAATTCTAGGGAATTAAAATTAAATTGGGATGAATTGGGTTATGACAGGGTATTCTTCCTTTTTTAAGGCAGCTTTTGAACTGAACAAAAGTGGTAAAAAATATTGCCAGCAAGGTATGAGTTTTTAGAAAAAATATTTTTTTGGAAAATCAAAATCAAACACACACTCTCACGAATAAACACACACAATTTCCAAAATGACCAAAACAACTAAAATTACCAAAATTACCAAATCGGCCAGAATGACCAAACAAAAAAAAAATGGCCAAAATTACCAAATTTACAAAAATGACCACAATGACCAAAATGACCGCAACCATCAGAATGACCAAAATGACCAAAATGACCAAAATGACCAAAATGACAAAAAAGGACCAAAATGACCAAAATGGCCAAAATGACCAAAATGACAAAAATGACCAAAATGACCAAAATGACCAAAATGACCAAAATGACCAAAATGACCAACATGATCAAAATTATCAAAATTATCAAAATGATCAGAACAGCCAAATGACAAAAATAATCAAAATTACCAAAACAGCCAAATGTCCAAAATGACCAAAATGACCAAAATGACCAAAATGACCAAAATGACCAAAATGACCAAAATGACCAAAATGACCAAAATGACCAAAATAACCAAAATGACCAAAATGACCAAAATGACCAAAACGACCAAAATGATAATGACAAAAATGAACAAAATTACCAATATGAGAATAATGAGAATAATGACCAAAATGAGCAAAATGAGCAAAATAAGCAAAATGACTAAAATGAGCAAAATGAGCAAAATGAGCAAAATGAGCAAAATGAGCAAAATAGCTAAAATTAGCAAAATGACCATAATGATCAAATGATCAAAATGATCAAAATGATCAAAATGATCAAAATGATCAAAATGATCAAAATGATCAAAATGATCAAAATGATCAAAATGATCAAAATGATCAAAATGATCAAAATGATCAAAATGATCAAAATGATCAAAATGATCAAAATGATCAAAATGATCAAAATGATCAAAATGATCAAAATGATCAAAATGATCAAAATGATCAAAATGATCAAAATGATCAAAATGATCAAAATGATCAAAATGATCAAAATGATCAAAATGATCAAAATGATCAAAATGATCAAAATGACCAAAATGATCAAAATGACCAAAATGACCAAAATGACCAAAATGACCAAAATGACCAAAATGTCCAAAATGACCAAAATGACCAAAATGACCAAAATGACCAAAATGACCAACATGATCAAAATGACCAAAATGACCAACATGATCAAAATTATCAAAATTATCAAAATGATCAAAACAGCCAAATGTCCAAAATGACCAAAATGACCAAAATGACCAAAATGACCAAAATGACCAAAATGACCAAAATGACCAAAATGATCAAAATGACCAAAATGACCAAAATGACCAAAATGGCTAAAATTACCAAAATGATCAAAATTATCAAAATTATCAAAATGATCAAAACAGTCAAATGACAAAAATGATCAAAATTACCAAAACAGCCAAATGACCAAAATGACCAAAATGATCAAAATTATCAAAATTATCAAAATGATCAAAACAGCCAAATGTCCAAAATAACCAAAATGACCAAAATGACCAAAATGACCAAAATGACCAAAATGACCAAAATGACCAACATGATCAAAATTATCAAAATTATCAAAATGATCAGAACAGCCAAATGACAAAAATAATCAAAATTACCAAAACAGCCAAATGTCCAAAATGACCAAAATGACCAAAATGACCAAAATGACCAAAATGACCAAAATGACCAAAATGACCAAAATGACCAAAATGACCAAAATGACCAAAATGACCAAAATAACCAAAATGACCAAAATGACCAAAATGACCAAAACGACCAAAATGATAATGACAAAAATGAACAAAATTACCAATATGAGAATAATGAGAATAATGACCAAAATGAGCAAAATGAGCAAAATAAGCAAAATGACTAAAATGAGCAAAATGAGCAAAATGAGCAAAATGAGCAAAATGAGCAAAATAGCTAAAATTAGCAAAATGACCATAATGATCAAATGATCAAAATGATCAAAATGATCAAAATGATCAAAATGATCAAAATGATCAAAATGATCAAAATGATCAAAATGATCAAAATGATCAAAATGATCAAAATGATCAAAATGATCAAAATGATCAAAATGATCAAAATGATCAAAATGATCAAAATGATCAAAATGATCAAAATGATCAAAATGATCAAAATGATCAAAATGATCAAAATGATCAAAATGATCAAAATGATCAAAATGATCAAAATGATCAAAATGATCAAAATGATCAAAATGACCAAAATGACCAAAATGTCCAAAATGACCAAAATGACCAAAATGACCAAAATGACCAAAATGACCAACATGATCAAAATGACCAAAATGACCAACATGATCAAAATTATCAAAATTATCAAAATGATCAAAACAGCCAAATGTCCAAAATGACCAAAATGACCAAAATGACCAAAATGACCAAAATGACCAAAATGACCAAAATGTCCAAAATGACCAAAATGACCAAAATGACCAAAATGACCAAAATGACCAACATGATCAAAATGACCAAAATGACCAACATGATCAAAATTATCAAAATTATCAAAATGATCAAAACAGCCAAATGTCCAAAATGACCAAAATGACCAAAATGACCAAAATGACCAAAATGACCAAAATGACCAAAATGACCAAAATGATCAAAATGACCAAAATGACCAAAATGGCTAAAATTACCAAAATGATCAAAATTATCAAAATTATCAAAATGATCAAAACAGTCAAATGACAAAAATGATCAAAATTACCAAAACAGCCAAATGACCAAAATGACCAAAATGATCAAAATTATCAAAATTATCAAAATGATCAAAACAGCCAAATGTCCAAAATAACCAAAATGACCAAAGTGACCATAATGACCAAAATGACCAAAATGAGCAAAATGAGCAAAATGACCAAAATGACCAAAATGACCAAAATGACCAAAATGACCAAAATTACCAAAATGACCAAAATGACCAAAATCAACAAAATGACCAAAATGACCAAAATGATCAAAATTATCAAAATTATCAAAATGATCAAAACAGTCAAATGACAAAAATGATCAAAATTACCAAAACAGCCAAATGACCAAAATGACCAAAATGATCAAAATTATCAAAATTATCAAAATGATCAAAACAGCCAAATGTCCAAAATAACCAAAATGACCAAAGTGACCATAATGACCAAAATGACCAAAATGAGCAAAATGAGCAAAATGACCAAAATGACCAAAATGACCAAAATGACCAAAATGACCAAAATTACCAAAATGACCAAAATGACCAAAATCAACAAAATGACCAAAATGACCAAAATGACCAAAATGACCAAAATGACCAAAATGAGCAAAATGAGCAAAATGAGCAAAATTACCAAAATTACCAAAATGACCAAAATGACCAAAATGATCAAAATGACCAAAATGACCAAAATGACCAAAATGATCAAAATGATCAAAATGATCAAAATCAACAAAATCAACAAAATCAACAAATTCAACAAAATCAACAAAATCAACAAAATCAACAAAATCAACAAAATCAATAAAACCAACAAATTAAACAAAATCAACAAAATCAACAAAATCAACAAAATCAACAAAATTAACAAAATCAACAAAATCAACAAAATCAACAAAACCAACAAAATCAACAAAATCAACAAAATCAACAAAATCAACAAAATCAACAAAATCAACAAAATCAACAAAATCAACAAAATCAACAAAATCAACAAAATCAACAAAATCAACAAAATCAACAAAATCAACAAAATCAACAAAATCAACAAAATCAACAAAATCAACAAAATCAACAAAATCAACAAAATCAACAAAATCAACAAAATCAACAAAATCAACAAAATCAACAAAATCAACAAAATCAACAAAATCAACAAAATCAACAAAATAAACAAAATCATCAAAATGACCAAAATCAAAGCAAAAAGTTTAAAATGACAAATGGGTCATTCCATCTCAACTGTGCACGAAAAAGTGCAAATTTGAAAATTACCCTCTCCGATCCTGCTCAAATTTGGCAGAGCTGTTGATACTATCAAAACATGCAAGAATCCCAAATTTCATCCAAATCGGACAACCCCCTCCATTTTTGTACCTCCCCAAAAAATCGACTTTCGGCAATTTTTGACCAAACCTCCTAGTTTCAAACGGCGATAGCTCAGGAACCACAAATCTTAGAAGGTCGGTCTTAGACTCAATTTTGAAGGAAATTGGACGTAGAATCCATTTCCGTGATCAAAATTTGGATTAACATATTTTTTCTACCTGTAATGCGCAATTGAAAACTTTAAACGGCCGTATCTCAAAACACCCCAACTTATTTTTTTTATTTGACCTCACCATCGTGTTCCCCGGCCAATTTTACATAAGAATCACTTATCGACAGAAATGAATATGTTTCGTTCCAGAGATATCGAATTTTAAAGTTTTGTGTTTTCGAAAATACCTACATGAGCTTCATTTGCCGCATCTGCTAGAAGCACACAGGCGGGCTGATCAATAACTGCTACCTGGTGTTCTGGGAGATGATTGATTTAATTTATTTTTTTAAATTTTACGCAAATATTTATTCAAATGGCTAATAGGGGAAATTCTCGTATGTTTGGCAGGTTAAGTCCTCGCTCCTAGTTTCGTCCAATTTGCTCATTTTCACTATTTAACCAACAAATTTTGCAAAACTTTCGATAGAAACTTGCTTGTTCACTTCTTATTGAGCTATTTATCACTCGATTTCAGTTGAAAACGCTTTTAATCAGCTGTAATTGAATGCCAAAGCGCTGATATGGCAACATTAGAGGATCGTTGGAATTAGATGCTGTTCCCCTACCTTGATCAATCTATTTTTGTGAAAGGAATATTTATTGGGTTATTTTGAATGCACCGTTTTTTACGTGTTGCTAACCGTTTTAGAGTACCTCCTAGGCCATGACTAGGGGCTTTATCATGGGCGGTAGCAAAATAGTGTCATTCAGCAAAAACCCCAAAACCTGCTTTATTATTATTATTATTATAGTTTATTATTGACACTTTACCATAATTTGGCAAATCTGATTTATGGTTCAAAAGATTGATCATATTACATCAATTTTTATATTGTGAGCCAGCTCCATTTGATTAAAAGATGATTTTGGTCAAGTTACATTTAATCCAAAAATAACCTTATATGTGAGGACAGCAGTTGTATTGTGTTCCAAGAATCCAAGAATGATAAAAGAAAAAAACACTGTTGTTCGGAGGGTATCGAAATCATCGCAACTAAATATGGGGAATTAGCCGCAGATCAAACTTTGTGATTTTCTTACATTTTTCAGTTTTATACTTTCCAGAAATCCTTTTTCTACTCCTTGTGATCGTTCTTCATTAGAGTACAACGTATCAACAAATTTTATTCATTTTAATTCATATGTTTTACTCAATAATGTATCGTGCACTTATTGTTCAGTGTTACTAACAAGATTAATTGCATTTTCCTGCTCGCTCCGTCGGAATCCAATTCTGCCCTTTACTGTATGTCGTTATTGCTCTGTCCTATGGGTTAGCACAAAAATTCACCTCATTATTTTTTTTTATCAGATAAACATTCGCGATTAAACTCCAGATTCCTACAGTGTTATACAGTTAATTTTTGCCCAATTTGATAAAGATTATTTATGATGAAATATTATTTCAATAAATGACCAGGTAGTAGTTATTGATCAGCCCACCTGTGTGCTTCTAGCAGATGCGGCGAATGAAGCTGATGTAGGCAATTTCGAAAACACAAAACTTTAAAATTCGATATCTCTGAAACGAAACATATTCATTTCTGTCGATAAGTGATTCTTATGTAAAATTGGCCGGGGAACACGATGGTGAGGTCAAATAAAAAAAATAAGTTGGGGTGTTTTGAGATACGGCCGTTTAAAGTTTTCAATTGCGCATTACAGGTAGAAAAAATATGTTAATCCAAATTTTGATCACGGAAATGGATTCTACGTCCAATTTCCTTCAAAATTGAGTCTAAGACCGACCTTCTAAGATTTGTGGTTCCTGAGCTATCGCCGTTTGAAACTAGGAGGTTTGGTCAAAAATCGCCAAAAAGTCGATTTTTTGGGGAGGTACAAAAACGGAGGGGGTGGTCCGATTTGGATGAAATTTGGGATTCTTGCATGTTTTGATAGTATCAACAGCTCTGCCAAATTTGAGCAGGATCGGAGAGGGTAATTTTCAAATGCTGTTCCGCTTCAGATGGAATGACCCAAATAACAAAAATGACAAAAATTACCAAAAAGATCAAAAAGGACAAAAATGGCAAGAAATACAAAAATGGCCGATCTTTAGTTCGAGTCCGAACACTTTATTTTATTATGTTCATGTTACAACACCTTCTTACTATTGTTTTTGAGATGTTTTGGACATATTTTATGGCAGAAATAATATGTTATTTTACCTCAAACTTCTATCTTTTATTTGGATCATTATCTATCAACTCACACAGCTGTTTGCATTTGAAACTTTGATCTTTGGAGAAATTTTGCAGCTCTAAATGGTAATGTTTAATAATTGTCATTTCTCTGCTAATACATATTATTTCACGCGTAATTCAAATACGATTTGAAAATCTGGACAAACAATATTAAAAGGATATCGTATTGCTTATAACATAAAAAGTGTCACATCAAATAATAAAGTAAATCACTTCTCTGCTGTTGTAAAACATGTCACCTGAAGTGATTTAATTTCATTATTCTAATCATACAAGGCAGCCACATACACCCTCAATTTCCCAGTTTATCATCATCATCCTGACAGTTAACTTGTTTACATTAGCTTGATTAGTTTCATTCATCCCTCACACGTGACGCACATGATTTTGTGTGGACACTGTAAAAAATATTATAAATCTACAATTTTATGGTTGCCAATTAAAAATTCTTAAATATTAGCTAAGAAAATAAACCAACACTGCAATTAACAATCTAAAATTGTACTATTTTTTGTACTGTAAAGCTTATGTCACATGCACTTCATCACCTCAAATTTCATCACCAACAGCCTCTCCAAGCAGCTCCTTCCAACAACAAACAACAAGAAAACTCATCGCTCGTTCGGAAGTTTGCCCCAAAGTTGCTGCATTCACCGCAGCTCAGGGTTGTCCTTTCTTGAAGGATCTTCCCCTTCCCCTCACTCTGCACCCTCTCTTACTCTCACCCCGCCTGATTGATGGCGTTTCTCTTTCGAGAGTCTCTCAAGTGCATAATAATTCATAAACGTTTTTTTTTTGGGCACAGCATCAACTGCCATCATTCAGCGGGGCCTTAACGAGATGCTGCTGCTGCCGTCGACGTTCGTTACGGAGATGATCGTGAAGATCTGAAAGGGATGAAAGGACACGGAAGTGGGTGAACGGGGGCATTTCCTGAGGGTTTGTTAGCGTTTTCTTTTCTCCTCTTTTCCTTTTATGCTTTCACAACCTTGGGAACGGAGCGACATCCAAGTGCCAAACGTGATTGTTACTCCTTCCTCGACGATTTCCTTCAGATGGGCAGCAAACACCTCTAGCCAGATGAAGGGCGAGCTTTCAACACAACTTTTAATGCTGTCCTGGGGCGTTTTTGGACGGAGAGGGATCCCTTGAAAAGAGTCCAATTATTCGAAAGTGGTTCAACTATGGGCTGTCTTTTCTTAAACGGTATATGGGCTGGTGTTAAAGTGGAAGCATCGCACTACGTGGGTGGTCTTTGGTCGACACTGCAGGTGGTAGTTTGTGGGTGGCCTTTTTTGCAGTAGAGGCATCGCAGGTATGCGGTTTATAATTGAAATAATAGTTTGAGTTGTTATTCTATTTTCTAATACCACGAAATTGAAAAAAAATCATGTCATTTAAGAACATCTCTTCTCTTTGTTTTTTTCATAATTAATTTACAGAAATTTATATAACCTACAAGAAAATTTGGCTGAGGCAACGAAATTCAAAATTCACTCTTCTCATTCTGTCTGCCACTCGCTTGCTAACCAAACTTATCCAAATTAAAAGCCCCGCGGCAGTGCTCTTCAACTTGAACTAGCTACTCACTTGCACAAAGTATTCTTGTACACCAGCTCAAAAATAAACTTCCCCACGCACCGCGGAGGAACCTCCCGGGGCGAAACCAAACACTCTCTTTCTCTGGAAGCTCAACTTCCTTTTAGCCGCCTCTTGGAAAGGTATTTCCGGCAGCAGCATCAGCTAAGAAAAGCTGCTGCATCGCAGAAAACTGTATCCATCCGATCTGACAAACTCCAACTGCACTCACCGTTGAGCGTTGCCCTACCCCCCGTCCCTCCCTTTTTTGAACAAACTCTTGTTAGTTTCGTCAGCAGCAAATTGGGAGGGAATTGAAATAGAAAAGGGAGGGAGGTGGGCAAGAATTTCGTGGGAGCTATTGTGAAAACATCATGTCAAGCGCAAATTGCACATAAAAAAGTTAAATCAAAATGCAACCATTTAATTTGATGATGTATATTCATTGTTTATTAACAGCCCTGTTATGTTCATCTTTTTTTCTATTTAAATTAATATTGCTAAGGTGCTGCAAATTCTAAGTGCAAAAATTCCAGTTTGATGGAATTTTATAAATCTTGTTGTCAATAGGGTAACACAAAATTGCGACCAAAATTCAAGTTACAGTGCCAGAATCAATACTAAAATTAATTTTTTTTATTAAAAAAACGTGTAATATGATTTTCAGGATTCATTGTATACCGTAAACCGGGGCGGCTTTGATAGGAGTAATCTCCGCCAACTCATACGAAATCGGAGAAAGTTGCCCCTACCCCTCTTCGATTTTCACGAAGCATTGCTCTAGGGGATAATTTTGGACCCTGATTACGAATCCAAGGTCCATTTTTCGATATCTTGTGACGGTTGAGTGGTACGACCCCTTTCCTTTTTTCTGGATTTCTACTAAGACGCGTTTTTCAGTGATTTGTAGCTCGGAACCGTGAGGAGATAAAAAAAAATTGTTAAGAAGGGACTTATGTGTAAAATTGGACGCCCAATTTGAAGGCGTACTCAAAATTAAAAAAAACGTATTTTTCATCAAAAAATTTAAAAATAGTTTGAAAACTGCTGCCATTTCCCGTTACTCAACTGTAAAAAAATCGCAAATTTAAGGTACTTTTCGAAACTGAGATAACCCAGAAGGGTACTTTTATCATTTAGAACATTTTTTTTTCATTTAAAAATTTCGTATTTTTTCTAACTTTCTAAGGGGTTTGTATACATTCTTCACGAGTTATCGGGGCCATCCATAAACCACGTAGACAATTTGGGGGCGCATTTCTGATTGTCAACGCTCCATACAAAAAAGATTTTATTTGTATGGACAATTGTTCTCGAGAGGGGGAGGGGGAGGGAGGGTTCAAATTTACAAAAAAGTGTCCACGTGGTTCATCAGAATTTTACAAAAATGTTTTTTTGAAAAAATGATGATTTTGACCATATTTGACCAGTTTTTCGAAGTTTTATCGTGTGCTTTTTAAAGTATTTTTTTTCAAGAAGTTCAGGTAAGTTTTTTTGTTAGTTAGTTAGTTAGTTCACTACAACTTTTGAAACCTTAAATTATTTTTGAAAACTACTTCTTGAGGCACTTAGCACATGACTCTGCCAAGCTCAGTATGGTTTCATACCATTCTGTTAATAATTAATGTTATTATATTTTTTTTTTCAAACAAACAAACAAATCTTCGACTTGTCAATGACAAACTTACTTGCGCACTTTAATAAAATTAATTATTTTTTTTCATCTTTTAACAATTTTTGATTTTTTGTCCCACAAATGAGTAATCATAAATACATGATATTTTGCAAATTTTTCATAGTGGCATAACTGTAATGATGTACAATGCATGTTGTTTGAAAAATGTGTTGCGGCATTTAGTTTTTTTTGAAAATTCCAATATATTGTCAAACAAAATTTTTGAAGCTATATTTAGACGCAATGTCAAATTTTCAATCGAAAATGATCGAGAAATTTTTAATCTGTATTCATTTTTATGTGAACATTTTCGGAAAGTGTTATGATTTTTTTTGGTAATTTTAAAATACTTCATATTGACAAAATTGACAATATTTTCTTAAAGCTAAAAAAATCTTAAATTTCAGAATTTAGTGAAAAATGTTTTTTTTTCTAATTTTCATAAAATAAGCGCTCATTTTTCAACTCACGATAACTTGGAAACTGTTTATTCTATTTTCAGTGTTAAAATTGATTTCGAGATTTATTTTTTAATGAGCTAAAAACACTTATTTTTGACATTTTTATGTTTTATTCTGGGAGCAGGGGATACTTTTCCTGTAAGAGGTATAATTTAATTAAAAATTAATTTTTTTCGAAAAGTTTCACGTTAAAATGCCTTTAACTTTAAAACTGTGCACTTAATCAAAAAATGTGTCAAGTTACGATTGCAAATGGATTTTTCAAATTATGTTTGACAATCTTTGGTATTAAAATTTTAATAAAATGAAAATTTCAAAATGCGTTTTCTGGAAATTTTAATTTCAGTGATAAAATGTCCAGTATAAACTAGGATTTTTCTCCGAGTACCTGTACCCGATTTCATCTAAAAATTTAACTACAGTCTAGAATCGATCATTCGAATGCCTCGAAAAAATTCCGTCGGATAATTAAATCTTCGGGTAATCGAAACAAATTTTTTTTTGTTATTGTCGTGTTTTTTTATTGTTTAGCTTGATTATGTCCCCAAACATGCGTGAAAGAGATTTAGAATTTTTAAATTCAAGATGGCGGCCCAAATGTCGATGTTGAAAAATTGAGAAAATCTATTTGATATGCTAAGAGGCAATCAACAACATAGATTTGACTAAAATGGGGTCGCAAACAAGAAGCAAGAACAAACAAATAAAAAACGTTCGTGATTCGATTATCCGAAGTTCCATACAAACTTTCGGATAGTCCAATCTTTTGGATATAACCTTCGATCAGAAATCTCAAGATACAGATTTTCGAATATTAACATGAATATGAGATTTTTTTTCAAAACCTCAAGCTGAATATTGTCCCTTAAGTAGTTTTAGGACTCTGGGCCAAATATGAGCAAAATTGGTCAACATTTACCCATTGCTGCTCGAGGGTAATGTTTGTATGTGAAACATCGTAAAAAAATATGAAAAACCTAATTAAGGCACGGTTTTGTCTGCAGGGGCGCTATTTCCATCCAAATGTTACCAAAAGTGAGATTCTTGTATGAAAATTAATGATCTACACTTTGTCCAACATACAAAAATCAAACATAAAAACATTATTAACGGTTAAAAAAAGTCTTTGAAAAACTCAAAAAACGTATTCCACTTGTGGAGTAGTGGTTCATTTTTTCTGGACCATTCATACAAGACTAGCTCGCGAGATTGTATGAAGAAAATAATAATGCAGAATGGCTTCTTTTGAAAAGGGGAATGTAAAGACAAAGTTTTATTCAATTAAAAATGATCTGGAAAATGAATGCCAAATTTCTTGAGAATTACTCTTATGCGAGTTTTTTTGCCATCTTTTTTTCGGAATTTTGAAACATAGATTTAATTTTTATTAGGCGAACTCAAGAGTTTTTTTTTTCATGTGCTCTTCTATTCGAAAAAAAACCCTGAGATGAAAAGTTAGAGGAGGAAGCTGGATCTGCATATTTTATCAAACAATTTTCCAGCCAGCTCGATATCGCCGGTTTCTCCAGCAAGCTGCAAGCAGCAACCGGTGAGCTTGGAGGAGAAAAAAGAAAGCTCGTCATGCCCGTCGACTAGGTATGTTGTGTGTACATAATGTTGCAACATCGCATCATAACTTCACATCGGAAGGAATATGCGGGAGGGAGATGGTGGATAGTTCGTGTTGAGTTGGGTCGCGATAAAAACAAAGGCGGATCGATTGCACATTCCGGACTCACCCACGCCGGTGATGGAAAACTTGTTCGCATATTTTAGCCGCGAGCAAGGGCACTAGTGCGATGATACTTTGAGGGATTGAAGTTTGATTGGCAGTGGGGGAAAATGATTGACGGGGATCGGAGGCGGGAAACTAATCTCGTGTGCACTATGGTTGATTGGTTGGCACTGTGGGATGTTTTGATATCTCTTGAAGTTTAAAAAAATATCTTTTAAATTTCAGCTTTGATTAAATTAAAAAAGAATTACTTTCCTAATTTTTTGGTGATTCATAAAATTTAAATTTGTAGCAATTTCCCACAATCCAGTAAACCTTTATTCACCGCTTACACCGGTGACCACACCACGATGGGTCGTCCCACCGAGGCCTTGGCGAGACATTGTCCTGCTAAACGGCTGCGTGGCGTCGTCGGCTGGCTGGCGCGTGTCATCCTGTCACCTTCCGCCGCCGTCACGAAAGGCAAACAAATCATAAATCAATCATTCCAGACTCCTACAGGTTCGTCGTCGTACCGTACACCATCCGTTATCATCATCGTCACGATCGTGTCATCGGGCACGTCATCGGCCCACTTCATGTAGCCAACATGTCTGGCGGTAACTTTTGAGAAGGGTTTAAAATTGTTTAAACTTTTTGTGATTGATGAAAGTTTAACCCAATTCGCTAAATTAATACACTTTTGTATTCCTTCATCATATTTTTTTTCGGAAAAGTTCGTCCACATTCAATCAATGGATTAAAGAGCAGAAAAAAAAATTGACATTTCGAACAAAACACAGCGCAGACAATGTCACACGATGGGAACTTTTATTTCGTTGTTTTGGGTACAATCCCATCCAGGGCACTCGTGTCACGATGGGGCATCCCAAAAGGGTTTGACGTTACCATGAAAAAAGAGAGAGCGAAACTCGGGCAGGTTCAGAGCTCCCGGAAATGTTATTAATGATGGAAAAACTAGACAGCTGCTGTTCACGGGATCCAACGAGTTATGACTGTGGAGTTGGGCTGAACTAGATTTGTCTCGCAGTGGTGACTTATGGCCTGGGGTTTGTGTGAGTGCGGGTTCAAGTTAATCGGATTACGTGGTGACGATTGCTGGATTTTTTTTGGCAAGTGTAAGTATATACTGGAAATTTGGGATTTTGGTGTTTTTTACCGCAATCGAATAGAGAGTGTTGAATCTGAAGTCCGGTAAATCGGATTATTAGCTTATGTTTGAAATGTGAAAACTATTTAATGAAGCTGTTGCCGTCAATGAATGGAAATGGCTACGAATAAAAATGGAAGAAGAATCCCCAAAGGTTTCAAAAATCACATTTTCTTTAATTTAATGCTATGAATAAATCTTTCTTCATACAGCTGAAAAAAATTATTTCGTGTTATCAACTTTTTCAAATAGTGCTTCAAAATTTATGGGACTGGCAAAAAATATTAGTAAATTCGTATCTCGAAAAGAAAATTTACTGATTGAACTGATCAGAAAAGAAACACCTTTAAAAATTTAAACATTTTCAATCATCTACAAAAATCCTGATTCAAAATACGCACCTGGGACAATAACAAAATTTTCAACAATAGTAGTATAGTAAATTTTCATTACAGTACAGTCTCGATTTTCCAAAGTACTCGGAAAAATTTCTCTTCGGATAATTTAATCTTTTTTTTCGTTTTCTTGCTATGGATCGTTGAGCTCAAATATGTCTCCAAAAATGCTCTTGAGTGATTTGGATTTTTTTTATCCAAGATGGCGATGATGAAATATTGATGAAATTCAATATTAATAAAATGTAATGTAACAGGAATAAATCACTCAATTTGACTAAAACTGACTAGGTTTTTGGCCAAATTTTGTTTAATTGCTTTTGAAGAACCTCCTGTTACCAAGCGATAAATGAAAAAGAAACCAAATCTCTATGAACCAGCCAATCACACAAGATGTAAAATTGTTATTTCGGTTAATAAAATTAATTGAAAAAACGAAGTTGACTTTATAGCTGTCGGCCACCATTGCTAGTACCAACCACTAGTGTCTTCCTTTTTATCTACAAGGACTTCGCCGCCCTGGGCTCCTAAGTGTATGAAAGTATGGCACGGAGCGACGGCGCCGAATACCCATATTTACACAAATAATTTTAGAGCGCCCGCCGCGGGATTCGAACCAGCGACCTCTGGATTGGAGTCCAGTGCGCGGTCCGATTGATCCACACGGGCGGGACAAATTGCGAATTAATTGAGAATTGACTAAAATAGGGTCACAGAGTTCTAATTTTATGATTAATGTAAGAAAATTATAAGAGGTTATTTTTTAACTTAATTCTACGAAGTTATTAAATAACTTTTGGAAAATCGAAACTTCGAATAATCGAGGCTTCAGATTATCAAGTAAGGACTGTGTTTCATGAATGATATTTGCTTAGAAATTTATTTTCAAGCTAATTTCCAGCAAGAAATAAACTTTTGCTAAATTTTCTTTTTTTTCAATAAATGTTTGAAAAACTAAAGAGCAACTCTATTCAACATCACCATCCTATTTCCTTCGCAAAATTAAAAAGTCATTTTGCTTAATTGGTTCGTTCATACAAGTCCAATTTGAAAGCAAGCCATATTAAATTGTTTTATAATATTCAAAAATCGTTTTCTAAACTCCTGTTTTTTTTGCAAATTATTTTACTTAAGAGCCAGACTTTCCGAAATATATTTTTATGTATTTTTAACTTTGAAAAAAATGGTCCGATAAATCAGGGGACAAAAAAAATGTGTTCAAAAAACTCAAAAGTGTTAATGGAAATTGAAATCTAATCAACTGAATTAATCAGAAATGCATTTTTTCTGCATTGATAATCATATTTATCATGTGTGGGATTGTTTAAAAATATTTTGAATTTTTAACAACTAAAAAGGTGAATAATGCATTTTAAACACTTTTTTCATATAAATGTTTAAACCGTTGCTTGCAATTTATTTTTTTTACTTTTTTATATTTTTGCCTCCCTTTAATTAGAGTCGAAGGACATAGTTTAAAAAAAAAAATTGCAACGGCCTTAACGCAAAAAATGTTGCGGGCTTATTTATTTTACAATTTTAACAATTTCTGTTTTTGACTGTATTTAAAAAAAACTGTTGATCAAATAAAGGCAAAAATTGTATGGCAGTGCTGTCATTTTTTAAATTATATTTTTTTTAAACATTTATTACATTTTTTTAAATGCATGGTCGACTTTTTGAACTTGATATCTAGATTGTTGAAATTTTTAAAAATTTGAGCTAAAATCAAAAAGTACCTTATAGAGATTGAGATAAATTTAAAATGAATTGATTTATTAAACAAAGTTTAATGATAACCTTGATTTTTTTAAACCATTCCAAATAATGATCTAAAGTCGTCTTTTCAAATCCTCAGTTAAATTATATAAATTAAAAAACAAGTTTCTGCGCTAATTTATATTGTGTGTTAAAATAAAAGATAATATAAAATGCGTGATTTTTTTTAGAGTACAGCTTTTTCCATAACTATCCTTTCATTTAATTAAAATTTTGCCTTGGCGTCTTTGACAGAAATTCCGTTATCAAGATAAAGATTTGTGTAGCCAGCTGTCAAATTTGTATGGAGACTTGTATGGCACATTTTTGTTGGTCAAATTAAAAAAATACAGTAATGTAAAATTTAAAAAAGGGTTATAAAGGCAACGATATTAAAATTGCATCATTATTAAGCTTTATATTTTCAAATCGAACAGAGTGTGCAGTATAAAGCAACCGGAAATACATTTTCTGAAAAACGTTTAGTCTGCACGCTAAAGCTAAACAAAAATGGTTGTGGCAACATGCATGCAGGAAGCATGCCCCGGACTTTGAACTTTCCTGCAACGAATGTATTTTGTTTCTCGTCTGCATGAAAATTATGTGTTGCTTTAGCTACACAAGTAACGAAAGTTCACTGACCACCGGCATAGCGTGAAAACTGCTCATGACTTGACTTACCGTCATCAGGGGTGACATTGGGTCTAGGGGGTGAGATTGGGTCATTCAAAAATGTAGAAATTTGTATGACCCAATCTCACCCCCCAGACCCAATGTCACCCCTGATGACGGTAATTAAAAGTTTTTGCATGACTTCAAACCGATTCATCCACTTCATCTGGTTTGTAATTTCAGCCAATAAACAAATTAGTGGCATTAATTTCTTCGCTGACGGATCCTTTTCGGAAAATGCGAAACAATTTACAGTGTCCACTTCAGCCTGTTTGATAAATGAGCTAAAATTTAAAAGAACCCTCCCTGCTCGGTTGAGGACCAGGACCAAAATTCAGCTCAATTAATATCCATTCAGAAGACAAATTTCTTCCCGCTTCCATTTGTGCGGACCGTTTTGTTTGGTTTTTCCCTGCCCTCGGGGCCACGGAACGTGGGGGGAATCGTTGGCATAACGAAACGAACCGGAAAGCGAAATATATATTTCTGTCGGATTTCCCTTCGCATTTGTATTATTTTGTGTGAGGTTGAAAGGAAGGAAGGAAGGAAAAAAGTGGAGACCGAGTTTGACCCAAAAACGAAACTTTGTGTGTATAAAATAGGAAGGAATTGGGAAAATTCGAAATCGGATAAATCATACTTTGAGTCGTTCAGAATTTCAAATTGCTTTTTTCATTTCTTATTACCTCGTTTTCGATTCGAATCCTCCTACAATACTTTATTCCAATTTGCTGAAATCGACCTAATTTTTCATGTTTGTTTTTTTTTTCAGAATTTCACTTAAAATGCTTTAAATTCACTTTGGTTGACAATTTCTCTGTTTAACACCCCACTCGATTCCACTAGCTTATTGGTTTAACGAGAATTAAATGAAGGAAGCGATTCGTGGTGATAAAATTTTATCAGAGCTTTCCTGATTCCCCTCCCCCAGGCTTTCTTCCGGTTCATGGCTTCCATTATTCACCCAAGAGCCAAGAAGCTCCCGGTTGGTCGATGTGACTGTTGAGCCTCCGTAGGAGCAGCAAAGATAAACGGATAATGTCATTATGGCCGACAGGGCGCTGGAATTTATTGAAAATCTGGTGTTCATTTGGTGCGGTGGCGGGATTGAAGGGGGGGGAGTTGGGGAAGTTTGAGAAATGGGAGTTGTCGTCATTTCTGAAGCCCGTTTTACGAGGGAAATGGATCGTTTCCATCGGGCGTAATGAGCTGGTACGACGTGTAAGCTCATTTAAGTTAAGCGTTTACAGCGTTTAAGTGATGTCAAGAATCAATTTGAGTTTAAAATGAATATGAACTGGATTTGTGTGAGTGTTTACTTCTTACAATTTTAAGTTCAAATAAATATTATACTTAAAGCATTTTTGATGATTTATCCACGGTTTACGGAAGGAATTTCGTATAGTCAAAATTGTTGGCAGATTTGAAATACAGTCCAGACTCGATTATCCGACAGTTTGTATGTGACTTCGGATAAGGCTGGTACAAACTTTATTTCAAGTTTTTGCTCCCCCCCCCCTCCCTCCCTTGAGAACTGGCCCAAAAAATCAGGGGGCAAACAAAAAAAAAATTCAGAAAACTTCAAAATTTCAATGAAAATTCAAGTGGAGTCAGCTGAAATAAATTTTAAGCGCATTCATTTTCAGCATGTTTCGGTTGATTTTAAAATCATTTAAATTTTTGAAAATTTTCGATGTTTGTTATGGCAAATTTTTTTTTCGCAAAAATTTTAGGCTTCGTCAAATTTGATATTTTTTTTAGAACAAATGATAGCAAAACAACTGAACTAGTGTAAAATGAATTTTAAAACACCTTTTCAATGCAAATTTTTAAACTATGGCTTTTTATTCCAATATTTTTTTTATTTTATGCCCCCTTACTCGACCCCGGCCAGAGCCGAGTGACAAAAACTTTGAAAAATATTTGCATTGGCCTTATCGAATCATGAACATTTTTTTTGTTTCGTATTTTTATTGGTTGCGTATTAAATTGAAAAATGCATTTTTTCAATATTACACCACCGCTATTTTGGCCACCATCATGGATATAAAAATTCTAAATTAACTTAGAGTAGTCAACAATCAAAAATAAAATAACAAGCAATTCCAGCTCAAATCAGAAATTTTTCTGTTACTTTTGTACCCGACCCTCTCCGATTTCAATGAAACATTTTAGAAATGTTATTCCAGGCCTTTTAAAGCCATTTTTGTGTACATAGAGCCAATTGTACTCGAAAATGACATTTGAGAAGGGCGTAAGTTGTTTAAATATTTTAGTATTTTGTAATTTAAAAACTACTGTATCTCGAAGCTATTGTATCGTATCAAATTTGTAGGAAATTGGACGGGCTTTTAGAAAAAATAATACACTGGATGAAAAATACTTGCCAGTTCCATGAGATTTTTCAATGTTTAAGCTTAAAAGTTAAATTTTAAGGTGATGTCACGATTTTTTTCATTCAACATTTTTGAGGAAATAGTCTAAGATGTTACAAAAAGACAAACATATGGGAAATCGGACGAGCTTTTCGGTAAAAATATGTTCGAGTCTGTCATATAGAAATTGCCATTAACATTTTTGTTTCTAAAACTGATGTATATTTACAAGGATTGGACAGAGGACCATGTCAATATGGAGACTTTTATATCTGTCGGCTTTTTTTAAATTTTGACGACCCCTTAAAAAAAAACAGTTTAAGTTATTATTTTTTGTATTTTTTTAGGAGAGACATATCATCCTGAATTTTTCGTGAGTCTTTTTGTAACATCTTAGGCTATTTATTCAAAAAAAATTATCAAAAAAATCGTGACATTACCTTAAAATTTAACTTTTAAGCTTAAAAATTGAAAAATCTCATTGGACTGGCGTGTATTTTTCTTTCAGTGTATTTTTTTCAGAAAGCCCGTCCAATTCCCTACAAGTTTTTTTACCACTTGTTGATACGATACAATGGTTCGAGGTACAGTAATTTTTAAATTACAAAATGCAAAAAAAAAAACAATAACTTACTCCCTTATCAAATTTAATTTTCGAGTACAATAAGCTCCATATACACAAAAATGGCTTATATAGGCGTAGGAAAACATGTCTACAAAGTTTCATTGAAATCGAAGAGGGTCGGGTACAAAAGTACCGGAAAAGTACCGGAAATTTCCTGAATCATGATTCGATTATCCAAAGTGAAATTTCGCGGATTATCGAGTTTGAACTGTAATACAAACATCAATATGTAAAATAAAAACAATTTATTATAATTTATTTACACGATTTTATTGAATATAAAATTATTAGGAGAAGTTTATTTTGCAATTCTGATCGGTTTGTTTTGAGCTCACATTTTTAATTCTATTATTTTATTTGAAAAAAAAATGATGAAATAGTAGTTTATGCAACAAGTTGCAAAAAGAGGATTTTTTCAGCACGAGTCGTACATTTATCCAACGAGGTTCACCGAGTTGGATAAATACGACGAGTGCTGAAAAAATCAAGTTTTGCAACGAGTTCCATACAACATTTTTTGCAATTTCGAAAAACACCCATTGAGTGAAATTTTAAGTCGAATTTTCATGTATTTTGTCAATAAATCGTTTAAATCAAAAAAATGTTGAAAAGTGTTACTTTTCGAAACAAGTGCTGAAAAGTTCAACTTTTCAGCACCCATTTCAGTGCTGAAAAGTAGAACTTTTCAGCATTTATTTTGAAAAGTGTTGCTATTCGATTCTGTTATTTTTGGTACAGAAAAGTAGGCTATTTCGTCGTTCAAGAATGACAGGAAAAGTAAGTAGTTTCACGACGGAATTGCAAAAATTATATTTCAACTTCATTTTTATTTTTGAGCAGTTCTCTAGGACTTCGGTCATTCGATTTTTTTTTGTATTTTTTGATCCGACTGAAACTTTTTTGGTGCCTTCGGTATGCCCAAAGAAGCCATTTTGCTTCATTAGTTTGCCCATATAATTTTCCATACAAATTTGGCAGGTGTCCATACAAAAATGATGTATGAAAATTCAAAAATCTGTATCTTTTGAAGGAATTTTTTGATCAATTTGGTGTCTTCGGCAAAGTTGTAGGTATGGATACGGACTACACAGGAAAAAAAATACACGGTAAAAAAAATAGGTGATTTTTTTATTTAACTTTTTATCACTAAAACTTGATTTGCAAAAAAACACTATTTTTAATTTTTTTTATATGTTTTAGAGGACATAAAATGCCAACTTTTCAGAAATTTCCAGGTTGTGCAAAAAATCTTTGACCGAGTTATGAATTTTTTAATCAATACTGATTTTTTCAAAAAATCGAAATTTTGGTCGCAAAAATTTTTGAACTTCATTTTTTGATGTAAAATTGAATTTGAAATCAAAAAGTACTTTAGTGAAATTTTGATAAAGTGTACCGTTTTCAAGTTATAGCCATTTTTATGTAACTTTTTTCAAAATAGTCGCAGTTTTTCATTTTTTAAAATTAATGCACATGTTTGCCCACTTTTGAAAAAAATATTTTTGAAAAGCTGAGAAAATTCTCTATATTTTGCTTCTTCAGACTTTGTTGATACGACCTTTAGTTGCTGAGATATTGCAATGCAAAGGTTTAAAAACTGGGAAATTGATGTTTTATAAGTCTCACCCAAACAGCCCACCATTTTTTAATGTCGATATCTCAGCAACTAATGGTCCGATTTTCAATGTTAATATATGAAACATTTGTGAAATTTTCCGATCTTTTCGAAAACAATATTTTCAAAATTTTCAAATCAAGACTAACATTTTAAAAGGGCGTAATATTGAATGTTTGGCCTTTTTGAAATGTTAGTCTTGATTTGAAAATTTTGAAAATATTGTTTTCGAAAAGATCGGAAAATTTCACAAATGTTTCATATATTAACATTGAAAATCGGACAATTAGTTGCTGAGATATCGACATTGAAAAATAGTGGGCTGTTTGGGTGAGACTTAGAAAACATCAATTTTTCTGTTTTTAAATCTTTGCATGGCAATATCTCTGCAACTAAGGGTCGTATCAACAAAGTTCAAAAAAGCAAAATATAGAGAATATTCTCAGCTTTTCAAAAATATTTTTTTCAAAAGAAGACAAACATGTGCACTAATTTTAAAAAATGAAAAACTGCAACTATTTTGAAAAAAGTAACATAAAAATGGCTATAACTTGAAAACGGTGCAGTTTATCAAAAATTCACTAAAGTACTTTTTGATTGCAAATTCAATTTTACATCGAAAAATGAAATTGAAAAATTTTTGCGACCAAAATTTCGATTTTTTGAAAAAATCAGTATTGATTAAAAAAGTCATAACTCGGTCAATGATTTTTTGCACAACCTGGAAATTTCTGAAAAGTTGGCATTTTATGTCCTCTAAATCATATCAAAAAAAAATTAAAAATAGTGTTTTTTTGCAAATCAAGTTTTAGTGATAAAAAGTTAAATAAAAAAATCACCAATTTTTTTTACCGTGTATTATTTTTTTCCAGTGTAGTCCGTACCTACAACTTTGCCGAAGACACCAAATCGATCAAAAAATTCCTTCAAAAGATACAGATTTTTGATTTTTCATACATCATTTTTGTATGGACAGCTGCCAAATTTGTATGGAAAATTATATGGACAAACTAATGATGCAAAATGGCTTTTTTGGGCATACCGAAGGCACCAAAAAAGTTTCAGTCGGATAGAAAAATACAAAAATTAAAATTGAAGAAAAAAGACCGATTTCGTAGAGAATTGCTCTTTTGGTTTAATGTCACATACAAAGTTTCTTGTGATGATCAAAAAGTACCACCAATTTTTAAAGTATTTGATATTTAAGAATCCGATGCATTCAAAACAAGTAAAGAAAAAATACCTATTCCAGAGCAGGAAGGAGAAATAATTCCTGAACAAGTAATCAACTTTGATCAATTTTCCAAATCAATGATCATTCAGAACCGCTCAATTACTAACATTCAGCAGTCCAATCAGGTGGCAAATCGAATTCCTCGTCAGTTTGATTGAAATACCAGTTCGTATCTGCCTCTGTCAGCAAAGTGACTAATGAATTCTATCACACACACACACTCACACTTGAACGATTTCACTTATTCACTTTCGGTCCTAGCTTTACCACCACCTCATCATCAGGCCTTCGACGAAAGCTTTTGTTTTAATTGAGTTACGGCCTTTCCAATCGAGATTACATTAAAACTATCATCGCTTCTCCCCTATCGTTCAACCAGATAACTCACTTAGCATTTGTCTCTCGTTTAGTCGGAGGGTGTATGTCAATGCCAAGAATTCCACCCCTCTCGGACGAATGTTAGTGGCAGCAGTCAGGAATTTCCCAATCATTTCTTCGTTCCCAGGCACAGCCATCAACCGGCTGCTTCTTGAGAAAGACCCCCCGCTGAAACTGTCAGTCAGTTAATTATTTATTTCCAGTTCACTTAACACCCCCCTCTTTCAACTCAACCAAACTTGTTTACCCCACAAACACAGACACCAAACTTCAGCCGTTGGAGCAAAACAGATCCTGAGACAGTTAATCTCAACTTATCATCGGGCAGCTTTCGCCCAACCCCAAGAAGCCAACTGAATTGGAAAATGGGGCCACTTCTCAGCTCAGCTGCTGAGAGAGATGCCACCCACAAAACGAGGCGAGAATTTCCTTCTGATGGGCCAAGACGACGACGACGAGACAGAAGTGCTGACATTTGTTAACTAATTTCGAGTTGGAAAGTGATCTGGCTTTTGGCTGACGGCTGAAAGTGACACCGAAACTTGCTAATTAAATTACTCGAATAGTTTGCGCTAGAGCGCTGAGTGAGGTGGCAGTGATTGGATGTGCTGCTTTAGTTGAAATTTAACTGTTGGAATCTTCAAAATCTTGAGGATTACAATAAAAAAATACTAAAAAATAAAACGTACAACCTAAATTTAGTAAATTGATTTTTTAAATGTAATAATTGACGTTGAAGATTTGAAAAAATAGTTACAATTAATGTAAAAGTAGAACAAGAATTTAAACTATGCTTTTCAACTTTTTAATTTTCCTAAAACATTTAATCCATTTTCAAGCAAACACCATACGTGTTAAGTGCCAACCACCACAAGGGTGCTCCAGCAAAACACGTTCTCCTGGTGGAAATCGATTGCCTCTGCACGGACACTATCAATCCTCACCCCTTGGTGGTGCCAACTTTTTGTGGTGCCTCTTTTTCTCCGAACCAAACTGGAGCCATATCGGCAAAAATGTGACGGGATTCAAAGCAACTCGTTCAAATTTCCCTCCCAGAGACGGGGCCTTAATGAAAGTCGAACACCATCTCGTGTTTTTCGATTTTTTGTACTACACACCCCTGAAATCGGCTTGTCCGACAAGGGTGAAAGATAAGGTCGGACCTGGTGTAGGTCCTGTTCTGTCAGGTGCACTCCGTGCGTATGTGGTTTATGGCCATTGGTCATGCAATTTCGTTCGGAGCATGTTCGTTTGGCCAGCTTGGACTACGAGGAAGGACGTTGTTGTTGTTTGTCTGTCTGGGGGTAAAGATCGCGTATCAAGGATATCTCAGGATTGATAAATGACCATGGTTTCGCACCTCTTTGAGATTTGTTTTGAGTTGTTTACAGCCCAAGTTGGAAAATTTTTTGAGCATCTTTATTTTTTGTTTTTCGAATTTCGAATTTTGAATGTTCGACGCATACAATTTAAAATTCTCGTTTTATTGACATATGACAAATATATTACGTTATTCTTAAATTTTACGGAAAAAAGCATAGTATTGATTTAGTCTTCTAAGTTAAAAATAAAACAAAAAACACTGGAAAAAATACCACGCACGAATTTTTAATTTATTTTATTATTCATTTTTTAAACTGATTTTTTGACAGTTTCCTAGCGAATAAAATATTTTTTCAAATCTTCGTTACAAAACCTCTCGTGTTTCTACTTTTTATCGAAAGATTAGTATTGGAAGCTGTATATAAAAAAGGAAATTTATGAACGAGTTGGCGTCTTTGACAAATAGTAGGTTATGATACATCCTGCCTATTTTTGATATTTATACTATGATTTTTTAAGTAGCGTTACGTTTAAATCTGTTCTTGTTCATATAATTTAATCCATTGCAATTGTTTTTTTTGAAAATTGATTGTTTTGGGCATAGTTTCAGTCAAACTAAGAATTCACTTAAAAATCTATTTGTTAAAATAGATAGCTCTTTTAATTTTTTTTTTTGTCTTCGCAAAAATAAATCTGGATAATTTTATTTTGTATTTTTTATAACTGAGCAGTTCTCTGGGATTTCCGTCATTCGATTTTTTTTTGTATTTTTTAATCCGACTGAAACTTTTTTGGTGCCTTCGGCATGCCCAAAGAAGCCATTTTGCATCATCAGATTGTCCATATAATTTTCCATACAAATTTGGCAGCTGTCCATACAAAAATGATGTATGAAAATTCAAAAATCTGTATCTTTTGAAGGAATTTTTTGATCGATTTGGTGTCTTCGGCAAAGTTGTAGGTATGGATACGGACTACACTGGAAAAAAATGAAACACCGTAAAAAAATTGGTGACTTTATTATTAAACTTTTTATCATTAAAACTCGATTTGCAAAAAAAAACACTATTTTCATTTTTTTTTATTTTGATATGTTTTAGAGGACATCAAATGCCAACTTTTCAGAAATTTCCAGGTTGTGCAAAAAATCTTTGAGCGAGTCATGAATTTTTAAATCAATACAGATTTTTTAAAAAAATCGAAATATTGGTCGCAAAAATTATTCAACTTCATTTTTCGATGTAAAACCAAATTTGCAATCAAAAAGTACTTTAGTGAAATTTTGATACAAGGCACCGTTTTCAAGATAAGGCCATTTTTAGGTAACTTTTTGGAAAATAGTCGCAGTTTCTTTTTTTTTTAAATTAATGGACATGTTTGCCCACTTTTGAAAAAAATATTTTTGAAGAGCTGAGAAAATTCTCTATATTTTGCTTTTTTGATTTTTGTTGTTACGACCCTTGTTTGCTGAGATATTGCCATGCAAAGGTTTAAAAACACGAAAATTGATGATTTCCAAGTCTCACCCAAACAACTCACCATTTTTTAATGTCGATATCTCAGCAACTAATGGTCCGATTTTCAATGTTAAAATATAAAGCATTTTTGAAATTTTCCGGTCTTTTCGAAAACAATATTTTCAAAATTTTCAAATCAAGACTAACATTTCAAAAGGGCCAAACATTTAATATTACGCCCTTTTAAAATGTTAGTCTTGAATTGAAAATTTTGAAAATATTGTTTTCGAAACGATCGGAAAATTTCACAAATGTTTCATGTTTTAACATTGAAAATCGGACCATTAGTTGCTGAGATATCGACATTGGAAAATGGTGGGCTGTTTGGGTGAGACTTAGAACACATCAATTTTCCTGTTTTTAAACCTTTGCATTGCAATATCTCAGCAACTAAAGGTCGTATCAACAAAGTCCGAAGAAGCAAAATATAGAGAATTTTCTCAGCTTTTCAAAAATATTTTTTCCAAAATTGTGCAAACATGTGCACTAATAAAAAAAAAAAAAACTGCGACTATTTTCAAAAAAGCTTCCAAATTTGTATGGAAAATCATATGGACAATCTGATGATGCAAAATGGCTTCTTTGGGCATACCGAAGGCACCAAAAAGTTTCAGTCGGATTAAAAAATACAAAAATTAAAATTGAAGAAAAAAGACCGATTTCGTAGAGAGTTTCTCAACTGAAACTTTCTCCGTTCATTCCTTATGCTCAAATACGACATTTTACATTATTAGTTCCACCATGCAAGTTGCCTTTAAATTTTGAGGGATTGCTGGGCTTTCTGAAAAAAAAAAATGCACTGAAAGAAAAATACACGCCTTTTCTATGACATTTTTCAATGTTTAAGTTTAAAAGTCAAATTTTAAGGTGAGCCCACGATTTTTTTTGCTCAATTTTTTTGTGAAAATAGCCTAAGATGTTACAAAAAGACTCACGAAAAATGCAGGATTGAGCAACTCTCCTAAAAAAATACAAAAATCATTTACTGATTTTTTTTTAAAGTGCTCTAAACGTCAAAATTTTCAAAAACTGAATGTGGGAATCGATTTTCCAGACAATTTTACATAAAAGTCCAATCCTTCTGAAGATACAGCGGCTTTAAAAATAAAAATATTGAAAAAATAGTTTTTTTTGTGGTTTTTGGCAATTTGTATATGACAGAATTGATTTTTCAGTCTAGAAAAATAATTTTACCGGATAGTTCGTCCAATTTCCTATGAGTATGTTTTTGACAGCATTTCAATTGGATGTATTGGCTTGCAGATATAAGCTGAATTACATTGCTCATAACTGAAAATATAATATTTTTTTCAGTGTGGTAGAAACCTGGATCGTAAATAAGCGTACATAAATATTAAAACGAGACAAATTAAAAAGCTGTCAAATGCAATTTTATAAGAAATTGGACGAGCTTTTCGTTAAAAATATTTTCGAGACTGAAAAATCAAGTCTGTCGTATAGAAATTGCCAAAAACCACAAAAAAAACATTTTTTTCAACATTTTTATTTTGTTAAACTGCTGTATCTTCACAAGGATTGGACTTGGAGACTTTTATGTAAAAATGTCTGAAAAATCGATTCCCACTATCGGTTTTAAAAATTTTGACGTTAAGACCACTTTTCAAAAAATCAGTTTTAAGTAAATGATTTTTTTTTTCTTATGAGAGACATTCTATCCTGCATTTTTTTTGAGTCTTTTTGTAACATCTTAGGCTATTTCCTCGAAAATTTGGAACGTTAAAAATCGTGACATCACCTTAAAATTTAATTTTTAAACTTAAAAAATGCATTTATTTTTCTTTCAGTGTATTTTTTTCAAAAAGCCCGCCCAATTTCCTACAAGTTTGTCTTTGACCACTTTTTGATACGATGCAACGCTTTTAAGATGCAGTAATTTTTAAATTACAAAAATATTTAAATAACTTACGCCCTTCTCAAATGCCATTTTTGAGTACAATTGGCTCCATATACACAAAAATGGCTTATATAGGCCGAGGATAACATGTCTACGAAGTTTCATTAAATTGGGAGAAGGTCGGGTACAAAAGTACCAGAAAAATTCCTGATTTTAGCTGGAATTGCTCAATAATCTTTTTCCGCAAAAGATTTAAATACAGTGGACTCTCTCGTTGTCGATATTGAAGGGACCGTCGACAGCGGGAGTTATCAAATTATAGAACGGAAAATCAAAGCAATCTATTTGAAGGGACTGAAAAATTTATTGACATCTGGAGCAATATTGATATCGAGAAGATCGACAGCCAGAGAGTCCACTGTATACAAAAAAGACAAGTTTTGAGCCAAATTGCAATTATTAGAATTCCTAGGGGGTGAGAATTCCAGAAAAGTGTCCACGTGGTTTGTGAATGTTCCCAAAGATCAAAGATCAAAATAATGAAAAAATGGCTCTTCGCCCTTACCTGATCTCTTAAATCGAACGGACCTTACATAAATGTATTGAGCATTAAGTCCTTATTTTTCAACGATTCCATGGAAAAAAATAAATAATCCAATTTACAATGTCAAAAAATTTATCTTTTCTGACATTTAATCGTTTTTCGTAAAATAATTTCACAACTTTGGAATCAGGAATTACACTTCAAAAGAGCCTGAATGAATAATCTTTGACATTTTTTTTTCATTCTGAAATTTCTTTTAAATATTAAAAAATATATAGATCAGGTGCCATGACCAGGAAGGGGGCAATCACGATAAATTTAAACTTGAATTGAAATTTTACTTGGTGTTTGACCAATGCTCAATTACCATTTTTTTTAAATCTAGTGTTACCACTTTTAAAGTCTAATAAATTATAAATTTTGAAATTTTTTTATCTGACGTGTTTTATTTGATTTATCTTGAATTGCATTCTTGAATCTAGAATTTTTCAAATTTAAGTATTCCTCAAAAGAACGCTAATGGCTCTTAAGATTCAATAAAAAACAAGTAGAGATTTGAATGCTAATATCAGATACCAAGCTCCCTCTTCGGATCGTTAATAGCCTCCCCCTTCTCCCATCCCAAAAAAATCTCGTGAAATTCAATCTGCAGCACGATTGAGCGCGTTCATCCGGATTAAAACGATTCCAAGTAAAGCGATGAGAATTGAAAACATTTTTCGCAATTATCGTCCAGGATAAGGAAGGAAAGCACAACAACAAAAAGTGCCCAGCCCAGCCTGTGCTCGTAAAAATTCCCATTAAATTTCCTCGAAATGAATAAAACGAGACACAATGCGCCAAATTCGGACAGGCCGAGTTGAGGGAGGGAAAAGCTCCAGAAATGAGAAAACATTTTCCCGTCATAAAAAACACTAACCAAAACGACCACAAACAACGACTGTCCGTCCCCGTCTGGGGGGCGCTCTCGGTGGGAGGATAAGCTTTTCCCCCTTCTTTAGATTCCCTCATCAGTAATGCAAATGTGCGGTACTTTATGCCAACCAAACTCCCTTCGGAAGAAAGCGGGAAACTTTTGTCGCTTACAATTGTACGCGGAAAATTCTGCCCGCTGCTGCTGTAAATAAGTTCAGGGAAATTCTTGGAAGGATGACGGGGGGTTCAGGTTGCTGTGGCTTTTCACGGTCCTGGGACTGCCACAATGTGTTCTTTTCTGCATGGAGACCATCTCAACCCAGCACCTACCCCATGGGGCTTTTGTGTGTGCGATGTTTTGATGATGAAACTCGTAGGAAAATAAAAATTTTCACTCAAGGTGGTCGGTTGGTTAAGTTGGAAAATAAGTGGGATTGAGTTGAACGACGTTCGTACCTTTGGTTGTTTTGAATGGTGGATTTTATTGCGTTTTTCGGGATTGTGGTACATCCAATGGATAAATCAATACAGTGGACTCTCTGGCTGTCGATCTTCTCGATATCAATATTGCTCCAGCTGTCAATAAAATTTTCAGTCCCTTCAAGAAGATTGCTTTGATTTTCCGTTCTATAATTTGATAACTCCCTCTCTCGACGGTCCCTTCAATATCGACATCGAGAGAGTCCAGGGAAAAGGGGAGAGCCAAAGCAAAGGCCTCTTTTTCCAATCATGGAACCACTTGGCACGATTTGCCGCCGCCACTCCTGGATGGAAATTAATGAGCTCAACAGCAGCTGCTACCGTTCTAGGAATCGAATTTTTCCCATCCACCAGGGTTAGAGATCGTAAACCGAGACTGTACGTGCCACGTGGTTTTGTGGGTTTGTGGTCTGGTGGTTTGAGGGGTGGAGGAGCATTCAACCTGCCCTTCCCTGAAACCTTCGATAGGTTAACGACTCTTTATCCCGGTATCGGGTTGCTGTCAAAAGAGTATCTAGCAACACTCAGTTGTGTTGCAAAATGAAATCATGCTAATCTCAATCTGAATCTGAATCTGAATCTCAATCTCAATCTCAATCTCAATCTCAATCTCAATCTCAATCTCAATCTCAATCTCAATCTCAATCTCAATCTCAATCTCAATCTCAATCTCAATCTCAATCTCAATCTCAATCTCAATCTCAATCTCAATCTCAATCTCAATCTCAATCTCAATCTCAATCTCAATCTCAATCTCAATCTCAATCTCAATCTCAATCTCAATCTCAATCTCAATCTCAATCTCAATCTTAATTTTAATCTCAATCTCAATCTCAATCTCAATCTCAATCTCAATCTCAATCTCAATCTCAATCTCAATCTCAATCTCAATCTCAATCTCAATCTCAATCTCAATCTCAATCTCAATCTCAATCTCAATCTCAATCTCAATCTCAATCTCAATCTCAATCTCAATCTCAATCTCAATCTCAATCTCAATCTCAATCTCAATCTCAATCTCAATCTCAATCTCAATCTCAATCTCAATCTCAATCTCAATCTCAATCTCAATCTCAATCTCAATCTCAATCTCAATCTCAATCTCAATCTCAATCTCAATCTCAATCTCAATCTCAATCTCAATCTCAATCTCAATCTCAATCTCAATCTCAATCTCAATCTCAATTTCAATCTCAATCTCAATCTCAATCTCAATCTCAATCCCAATCCCAATCCCAATCCCAATCCCAATCCCAATCCCAATCCCAATCCCAATCCCAATCCCAATCCCAATCCCAATCCCAATCCCAATCCCAATCCCATACCAATCCCAATCCCAATCCCAATCCCAATCCCAATCCCAACCCCAACCCCAATCTCAATCTCAATCTCAATCTCAATCCCAATCCCAATCCCAATCCCAATCCCAATCCCAATCCCAATCCCAATCCCAATCCCAATCCCAATCCCAATCCCAATCCCAATCCCAATCCCAATCCCATCCCAATCCCAATCCCAATCCCAATCCCAATCCCAATCCCAATCCCAATCCCAATCCCAATCCCAATCCCAATCCCAATCCCAATCCCAATCCCAATCCCAATCCCAATCCCAATCCCAATCCCAATCCCAATCCCAATCCCAATCCCAATCCCAATCCCAATCCCAATCCCAATCCCAATCCCAATCCCAATCCCAATCCCAATCCCAATCCCAATCCCAATCCCAATCCCAATCCCAATCCCAATCCCAATCCCAATCCCAATCCCAATCCCAATCCCAATCCCAATCCCAATCCCATCCCAATCCCAATCCCAATCCCAATCCCAATCCCAATCCCAATCCCAATCCCAATCCCAATCCCAATCCCAATCCCAATCCCAATCCCAATCCCAATCCCAATCCCAATCCCAATCCCAATCCCAATCCCAATCCCAATCCCAATCCCAATCCCAATCCCAATCCCAATCCCAATCCCAATCCCAATCCCAATCCCAATCCCAATCCCAATCCCAATCCCAATCTCAATCCCAATCCCAATCCCAATCCCAATCCCAATCCCAATCCCAATCCCAATCCCAATCCCAATCCCAATCCCAATCCCAATCCCAATCCCAATCCCAATCCCAATCCCAATCCCAATCCCAATCCCAATCCCAATCCCAATCCCAATCCCAATCCCAATCCCAATCCCAATCCCAATCCCAATCCCAATCCCAATCCCAATCCCAATCCAAGTTGCGGAAAAATTTTCATTAAAAAACTAGAGTATTTTAAAATTTAGGAGAATCATTCAAGCAACCGAGTGCAGAGCTAAAAAACACGCTCCCGGTAGATTCCCAGCTCAATTTGGATGCCGTGCCGGTGTCGGCTTTGCCATCGATCAGTCTACTTTATGGGCGAAACTATAAAAGAGTAATTAAAACGATGGAGAAATAATGAAGGAATGCTCATCCTGGTGTTTTGTTCGGGAAAGGGCAGAAGGAAAACGATGTGATAAGCATTACACGAAGCCATGATAAACTCGTTCTTTATGGGGAGCTCCTGCCAAAGTGCTGTACATAAAGGCTATGAAACTAGACTTCTTTATGGAGATAAAGGTCACCAGTCGTGCTGGCTTTATTGGTTTAGTAAACTGTCACGTGACTGGTAATACACCAAATAGAGTCATCAAAGTTTGTTGGCTCTATCTGCCACGTATAAATAACCTTTTCGTTAAAGTGATCCTGAAAAAGATGTTTTTTTTGTATTCCTAAGACGTCCTTCGACCTTCAGCAAATACCCTGTTTATTATGCTGGAACGCAATCGACACCGTATTTTTTCCAACCGAAGATTTTCCCAGCTTACACATTTTTTTTGGTAGCTTTTCTTAAGGAGGTTGGGTTTGGGATTCCCTGATTGTGCAGCACAACCTCGTTGACATAAGAGGGTGATACCGAGCGTTGTAATTTGGGTAGGGTTAAGTTGGTTGCCCGATTTTTTTGGAGTACTCTTCGATGGGATAGCCAATTTGGACCCGTTCGAGATTAGAATACTAATCAGGTTTGCTTAGTCGTAATCTGGTCAGTGTTTTCGTGTAATGAAGCGAGCAAGTACAGTCAAAAAGGTTTTTATTTTTAGGGCTTTGACTTGTTGGCTTTGATTTGATTGGAATTTATTAAATTTGATTTTGAGCAGTGATTAAATTGATCCGTGCCATGTTGGCACTCTTAATGTAAATATCCACATATAACTATTGTAAGCAGGCAAGGCGTAGTATTTTTTAAAGATTAAAGTTGCCAATTCCTAAACATTAAAAAAAATTAAAAATGCCTACAACTTGAAAACGGTGCAATTATCAAGAAAAAAAAATATTTTCAATAGAAAATTTGATTTTGCATATAAGCTATTCTCTGAGATTTCGGTCATTCGTTTTTTTTTGTATTTTTTAATCCGGCTGAAACTTTTTTGGTGCCTTCGGTATGCCCAAAGAAGCCATTTTGCATCATTAGTTTGTCCATATAATTTTCCATACAAATTTGGCAGCTGTTCATACAAAAATGATATGTGAAATTTCAAAAATCTGTATCTTTTGACGGAATTTTTTAATCGATTTGGTGTCTTCGGCAAAGTTGTAGGTATGGATATGCACAACACTGAAAAAAAATGATACACGGTAAAAAAAAATTGGTGATTTTTAATTAAACTTTTTGTCACTAAAACTTGGTTTGCAAAAAACACTATTTTATTTTTTTTTATTTTTTGATATGTTTTAGAGGACATAAATTGCCAACTTTTCAGAAATTTCCAGAATGGGCAAAAAATCTTTGACCGAGTTATGATTTTTTGAATCAATACAGATTTTTTCAAAAAATCGAAATATTGGTCGCAAAAATTTTTCAACTTCACATTTCAAACGGGCCAAACATTCAATATTACGCCCATTTGAAATGTTAGTCTTGATTTAAAAATTTTGAAAATATTTTTTCGGAAAGATCGGAAAATTTCACAAATGTTTCATGTTTTAACATTGTAAATCGGACCTATAGTTGCTGAGATATCGACATTAGAAAATGGTGGGTTGTTCGGGTGAGACTTGGAAATCATAAATTTTCATATTTTCAAATCTTTGATTGGCAATATCTCAGCAACTAAGGGACGTATCAACAAAGTTCAAAGAAACAAAATATAGAGAATTTTCTCAGTTTTTCAAAAATATTTTTTTCAATAGTGGGCAAACATGGGCACTATTTTAAAAAAATAAAAAACTGCGACTATTTTCAAAAAAGTTACTTAAAAATGGTTATAACTTGAAAACGGTGCACTTTATCAAAAATTCACTAAAGTACTTTTTGATTGCAAATTCGATTTTACATCGAAAAATGAAAAATAAAATAATAAAATAAAAAAATTTTGCGACCAAAATTTCGATTTTTTGAAAAAATCTGTATTGATTCAAAAAATCATAACTCGTTCAAAGATTTTTTGCCCATTCTGGAAATTTCTGAAAAGTTGGCATTTTATGTCCTCTAAAACATATCAAAAAAATAAAAGAAATTAAAAATAGTGTTTTTTTGCAAATCAAGTTTTAGTGACAAAAAGTTAAAGTAAAAATCACCAATTTTTTTTACCGTGTATCATTTTTTTTCAGTGTAGTCCATATCCATACCTACAACTTTGCCCAAGACACCAAATCGATCAAAAAATTCCTTCAAAAGATACAGATTTTTGAATTTTCACATATCATTTTTTGGATGAAGTCAAGTATCTGGGGGCCTCCCTGGACAAGAAGTTGACTCTCGCCAAGCACATCCAGAACGCCACGATCAAATGCGGTAAGGTCACCAAGATGCTCTATTCTCTCGTCAACCGGCGGTCCCACCTGGATATCAACTCTAAGCTGCTGCTCTACAAGACGGTGTTCAAGCCGGCGATGACGTACGGTTACCCGGCGTGGTACAACTGTGCCGCTTCCCACCGGAAGAAACTTCAAGTCAAGCAGAACCGGCTGTTGAAGATGACGCTAAACCTGGATCCTTTCCACCCGACTGACGACGTCCACAGGATGGCTAAGATGGAGTTGATCGACGATTGGCTCCAGCGAGTGCTACCGAAGTTCTGGATGGGGTGCGCCGCCTCAGTCAATCCCCTGCTGCAGCGGTTGTCCCCTTGAGCTGTGATATTAGAATAAGTAACGCCTCATTTCCTCTAACTATCACACATCTATTAGCTATTTCGAAGGTTATTTTTGCAATTTTTTTCCTTCTCTGTCCAATTCGTTCTCCTTAGTAAAAGTAAACTCTCTCCCCATTAAGAACAAATCAGCTGTTGAAAGGTAGTCCATATCTCGGCTCAGGATAACAACTGCACCAATGTGTTTGTTAAAGCAACCAAATAAATGAAATGAAATGAAAACATATCATTTTTGTATGTACAGCTGACAAATTTGTATGGAAAATTATATGGACAAACTAATGATGTAAAATGGCTTTTTTTTGGCATACCGAAGGCACCAAAAAAGTTTCAGCCGGATTAAAAAATACAAAAATTAAAATTAAAGAAAAAAGACCGATTCCGTAGAGAACTGCTCATATATAAAAAAAAATTCATTAATTTGGACGACATTTTTTTTTTACAAAATTCTTAATTATTTCAAAAATGCTTATCTCCTGTACCAGATTTTGCACTATCCATAACTCTTACGCATAAGATGCCTTTAGTATTCTAAAGCATATATTATTAATTGTGTACCTACTTTTCTGAAAAACAAGTTGTTCATAATAGAGTTAGCAGAATATTTAAAACACAGAAAAAATTCCCTACTTTTTAAATTGACTTTGTATTACCAAATGTTCAACAATAAGTTATTTTTTATTTTTCAATTATTTGATATGTTTAGGGGATAAAAAATGCATATTTTGCGTTAGAGTTCCGCATAGTGCAAATTTTTATTAAAAATTTAAAAAAAATATTTTTTGGAAAAATCAAACATATTTTCAAACAAAATTCCAAAAATCATTTTAAAATGTAAATCAAATTTTCAATTGAAAAACATTCAACACATCTTGATAAAGTGATCATTTTTCTGAAATTTGAAAAAAATGCTTATGATATTCGAATAATATTTTCTGCAACTATTTTAGAAACAAAAAATAGAAAAAAATTAAAAACTTTGTGAAAACGCTCTTTTTCAAAAAATAATTGAAATGCAAAAATGCAAAAATTTGAAAACATTCGAAATAAGTAATTTGGCTGGTACAAATTTTATTTAAAGTTTTTGTCAAAATTGGCCCGAAAAATCAGGGGGAAAAAATTTTGTTTCAGAAAACTTCAAAATTTCAATGGAAATATAAGTGTAATTAGCTGAAATAAATATAAAATGCATTCCTCTGCGTTTACAATCATTTTTGGCATGTTTGGGTTGATTTATAAATCCTCAGAATTTTTGAAAATGTTCGATGTTTAGTATCGCAAAAAGTGTTTTTTTGCTAAATTTTTTGTTTTTATCAAATCATACACTTTTCGAAAACTAATGATTGCAAAACAACTGAACTTGTATAAAATGCATTTTAAAATCATATGTTTGAACTCGATTGATAACAATCTTAAATATTTTAGAATATCTAGAATTTTTCAAAAATTCACTCAAAAATTACTAACCTAATTAAATGTATAAATGAAATTTAAACAAACAATCAATAAACGATTCTTTGGATGGATTGGAATCCCAAATGGCTAGAGGTTAGAGCTTAAGCCTTATATTTTTTTTAAATACATAATCTATCCATTTGCAGGTTGCAATAATTTTTAAGTATTAAAATAACAAACGTGGTTCATGGCTCTTTCACAGCCAAAAAGCGTTGTAATCCAAGACCATCATAATAATGTTGACCAAGAAAAGTCACTTTCAATAAAATTGAAAAATTCACAGAAAAAATAAATGAAGCCGTTTAAAGAAAATATTAACTTAACATTAATCTCTAGGTAAAACACCATCTAAAAAGTGATTCTTCTTGGTAATGAAAACGATAGTTTTGCTAACAAGATGGTTGCTCGTCGATTGTAATTCGTTAGTAACGTATTGAAGCTTTTTAGAAAATCTGTTAACTCACCATTTAAACGCCTTAGCTTATCCAACTGGTAGAAATAATCAAAGAAAGGACGAACAAAACCTAGGTTCACAACAAACTATTTACACCAAAATAACTGCACTCTTACAATTCTTGCACAAATTTTTTGCGGCTTCACCAGCAGCAGATCCTTTCGTTGAAACCTTTTTTCCCCAGCTCCCACTCTTTTTTTTGTCACAATTCCACTCCGGATGCTGTGCACTTGCTACTCCTGAACTCGTAGTTACTATTCCGTCACTGTCGCCGTCGTCGTCGTGAAATATAATAGCAGTCCATTAAACTGCTCAGTGCTCATCCCGTTTGCTCCACTTGAACTTCACATCAAAGCTGATTTTCACGACACTCTCAGGCTGTATTTATTCGTGCAGGTCAGGTAGCAGACATTTTCAACTCGCACTCTTCTTTTTTTTCCACTTGCGATCGCCGGGCACGTTTACGGTAAATTAAATTTAAAACTTTTTTCCACACCTGCTGGTCACCGCGCACGTCGGGAATACATTGGGCTCATCAGCGTTTTTTTACTCTGTTGTTGATTGTTGGGAAATTGGGAACCTTAAATTAACCGGTTTTGGGAAGTTTTTTTCAACTTTGATTGAAACGTCTTCCTTCAAGGGGATGAAGTTTGACCAAAATTCACCCCCACGGGTTCACGCTGCAAATTTCGGTTCCACAAAGACACCATCTGGCTGGAATTGCTCCTTAATGTTTGCCATCTTCGTCTTTCTTCGCCTTCCTTGGGAGTGATTTACGGTGGAAGTAATCCGGTTTTCGTCGGTTTGGCTGGGAACAACTTTCCGGCGCGGTTCATTAACATTATGATTAAGTTTTCCGCCACGGGTGGAAACTTTTGCTTGCGCGTTTTTAAATTATTATTTTTACCGTTGAAAATTGTTATTTTACGGTTGAACTAGCTTGGGTTCAACTCAAGGTTTACGATACTACTCGCGTGGAGCACCAGACTAAAATTTGTTACCCTCACGTCACGGTTCTAACTAGGAATTAGCACTTGAATTTCGCGAAAATTCGCGAATGAAACCATTCTTTGATCTTCCTCTTATTCACCGAGAGTAATCCAAGCAATTCGTCACTTATCACGTGATGAAACTCCAAAATATCGTGACATATTACACTCACAATCGAAAAACGCAAACCCACCCAAACTTTTAATTTTCTTTTTTTTTCGGCGTTGCTTCCGCTCTTCCCCCGGAAACCCCCTAAAACACACCCCCAAATATCCAAGAGTACTGTATCGATTCGGCAGGAAGTCGGCAGAACCACCGCTCGCGACAGACCTCACTCGCACTCACAGCACAGTGGTAGCACCGGGCAGGCACGATTTCCCTTGGCAAGAGTCAGCAACAAACTGTTTCCGTTTGGGGTCGGAAAAGTGCCCCGTGTCAGCAGGGACCAGCAGGAAAAGTGCGAGAGAGAGATAATTTGGCGTTCTCTCGCGAAGAAGCAACACGGTGTAGAAGTAGCAGCAACAGAGAGTTGAAAGCTTTTCCGGGAGAGGGAGCTTTCGTGAGGGGTTCGGTGTAAAGAGAGGAAGACGAGAGAGGCCCAACCATGTGATGATGCTGATGCGGTATGTGTCAGTGGTTTCCGATGTTTTTTTTTTGCGAGGGGGTCGCTGGAAATATGTTGTTATTGCTGATCAGGTGGTTTTAGTGAAGGGTACAGCTCAGATGAAGGAGACAAAAACACAAATCTAATTATTTTAATAAACTACAGCTGACAAATATTTAACAGCATATTTTGTGAGTTCTAATTTTTCAAAAAAAAATCCATTTCTGGACATTTACATTAACAACATTATCACCCCCTCTAGACTAGAAAATTTACTTCATCTTCAAAAAACATACAACAAACGGTAGTTTAAATTTTTTTTATGGTTTGGAGTTTTGTTTTATGTGACTTTAAAAATGTTTTGCAAATGTTCAACGTACTTTTTGTAACTTACAAGCAGAAAATATGAACAACCAACAAAAAAAAATTGTCTGGAAAATAATGAAAAACTTAAACAATTTTCCCTCTATTTTTTAAATCATGGATTTTGTGATTTTCTTAAATTTCATAGCAACTTAAATTAAAATAATTTTATATCATTGTGAAAAAAATAAACAAAAAATGAAAAAGTTAATATTGTGAAAACTTTACAAGATAAATGCACTACAAATATAAAAAGAAAAATGACAAAGACAACCATAAAACAATAGTATTATACTTCTACGTAGAGCAAAAGTTGATAAAATCAATAAAAAAACATCTTTTTTTTTGGGAATTTAAGTTTTTTTTCTTCAAAAATCATTCAATTTCAATATTAAGGTAGCAATATAATTTAAATTGTTGAATTTTCGATTTTTCAAGTACTCCATTAATGTTATATTTGCCTATTGACCGATTCTTCGGCTCCTTTTCAAAAAAATCCCAAGTTTTTTTCAGCGTTTTGGCTATAGTGGCAAAATAAAAGAAGAAACCCCCCAATGTTGTTACAAATTTGGAAAGATAATTGATTTTCCTACAAAGAAATATCATGTAGAATGAACCATATAGTACCTGTGCTTTCCCTGAAATAAAAATGTAGCGTGACGGGACAACATCGTAAAACTGGACTTTTAAAAGGCACGCTACAAAAATCGCTACAGTTTTGCCAGTTTAATTTTTAAAAACTTTTGCTTTGTAGACATACTATCACAAATTAAAAAACAAATCTTTTGCTCCTTGAACTGATAGAATTGGTTGAAATTTGAGTTTTTGCCAGCCATTTCTTTCCGTGACGGGACAACGAAAGGAGCAGATTTATGAAAAAACTCCTCTCCCATTTAATGGCTTGCAGACCATATTTGCTCAATATTTTTGGCTTTTGAGGTAAGAAAACGGTTTTAAAGGTTGAAACGGTTGAAATTATTGAATCATAATAAAAATGATATCTTTCATATAAAAAATCACATTGAAAATTGAAAAATGTGACATTTTGGTGTAGCTTCGCTAAGAATCGGTCTATTAATGGTTCTGTTGAATATTTTTCTAAATAATTTCCAAATAAAATAATTATGCTATTTTTTGTGGTTTCTTCGAAAAATCCATACAAATTTCAATTGTAGATCCTTACATTCTGCCTTACCCATAGAGAAGCAAAATGCAACTTATTAAAAGTATATAAAAATTTCAAACTCTTTTGAAACGTTTTTTTTTAATATTTTGGATGTTGACTTCAAAAATTATCGTCAGAGGGGGTGACATTGGATCCGGGAGATGAGATCGAAAAAAAGTGTTTTTTTTTACGGATTTTAAATTATCTTATTTTCTACTCAATGAAACTTAACTCTGTTTAATGGAATGTGTAGGTGACATCTACAGTCATGCCTCGGCAGAGCTTATGGGATTTTGGATTTTGTGACATTGGCTGTAATCCTATTGACAATCATCCAAACATCAAAAAATATAGTGTTTCAGAATCGGGATGATGTCAGCTATCCATTGCAATTATGATTACATGAAAATTTCACAAAAGTGCGTATTTTTCTTTAATTTCGAAAATTCTTTTTTTTCTCGAAAATATACTCAAAATTATTGATTTTGCTATATGGGTTTCATTTGATCGGGATTTTTTCTTACATTCGAAAATTATGACACAATTTTTTGATTTTTTTTTTCACAAAACTACGTATTTTCGAAAAATTTCAGTTTTTTACAGTATGGATATCAAATGATCGGGACTTTTGCATATATTTCGGTAATAATAATATTTTTTGTGAAATACTCAGAATTTTCACAAAACAATGAATTTTCGAAAAAAATACTTTAAACTTATGTTTTTAACAATATGGTATCAAATGATTGGGATAGTTTCATTCATTTCGAAAGCAATGATATTTTTTTGTGAAATACTCAAAATTTTCACAAAACTACGTTTTTTCGAAAAAATAATGAAAATTTAAGTTTGTTACAATATGGATATGCAATGATCGGGATTTTCGAAACTTTTTTTTTCGTTAAATCACGATAACTCGTGATGGTTAGAAACAAACCACTTTTGTTTATACATATTTTTTTTGTAATTGTCTGCTCTACAACTTTGAAGACACTATTACACTCTAAAAAGTAACCCTGCAAAGTCAGAAAAAGACAAAAAAATGGTTCTAAATGAAAAAAAAATACCCTTCTGGATTAATGTAGATTCGAAAAAAAAACATTAAATTTCCCTTAAAATGACATGTTCCAACATTTTTTTACGGTTGAGTAACGGAAGATGGCAGTGTTTTTAAAAACTTGTTTAGTGTTTTTTACGATGAAAAATACGTTTTTTCGGAATTTCGAGTACGCCATCAAATCGGGCGTCCAATTTTACATAAAAGTCACTTTGACACCAAATTTTTATCTCAAAACTCCTAGAGAAACCATGAAAAATTTCTCTTGATCCCTCTTCCAATCATTTTTATTTCCCCTTTTTTCATAACATTATTTTTATTAGGTCCTTTTGGGTGCTGGGACCTGGTTAGGACCCAGTCGGCTTTTGTAATTACATTTCACTTAAGGCTAAGAGTAATTACAGAAGATCTTGTGTTTATTTACCCGTGGTGGACTCGATTCTTGGTTTTTTTTAACAATTTATTTTCGTTTTTATTTTGCTTTTTTTTTCTTTAGACTTCTATAGGCTTATACATGAATTAGAAATGATCGAATAAACCAATAATTGAAACAAGTCATTCCTCAAGATTGAAAGCTTATTATACATTATGCGACAGCAAAATTCCACATCCCACTTTTCTACACAAATTTCCAAGCAATTTACGGAACGCTGCTGCTCCTGCTGCCTTCTCATAAAATTAGCTGACGTATGCGTGTCACTTATGTGATTAGACGTAAATGATGTAAATCACGCCAGCGTAAACAAACGGTCCTGGCGAGTAGGCATCCGAGGCACCCCTTTTCACCGTTTGCGGTCCACTGGGAGATCCCGTGGCGGGACGCACGTTAGCGTATAATGTCCCCCTTGGGGAGCACACAGTCACACACGCAACTGCACTCCATAATTAAGGACCGCGCCAGTACCTTCGTCACAGGGGACAAGTCTGTGAAGGGTGGTCTCTTGCGTTAGAATCGGGGTTGAATTTTATTTGTCGCTATTATGAATTGCGAAAATAAATTTTAAAAATTAAACCGATAGTTGCTTCTGTTACCCTAATGCTGACATCAAAGCTTGCAATTTTCCTGTCCATCCACGATGGTCCCAAAATTATTGGTGCCACGCAATTTTGACCAACGTCGGACCATACGTGACACTTGCTGGCGTTTACACACAAATTAAGGGCACCGGGCATTGCGTCCTAGCACAACGCTGCTTTCGGTTTTGACGAACCGTTTACACGTAATGTAAATTTGCTTTTAATTATGGAAACGAATTATGAATCTACTGGTCGGAAATGGTGTTTTAAACATTATTTTTAATTGAAATTTATCATCAGAGTAAATTTGTTGAAAATAATTTTCGACGAGATTTCGAGAACGAGGAATTGTTAACCCTGTTTTAAGATATCTGTACTTTAGAATTTATATCCTGACTTTAATAGTCATAAAATAAATTACACACTTTTTTTGCTTAAATATTGTCGAAAACATCGACCTCGTAGGGAGATTTAAAAAGTTTCTTTTAATATGTTGTTTTCAACGTTTACTCATTAATCCTAGCAGAATTAAGGTATCCACCTTTTCTCCTCGACTTCATTACGCGATAACACCTCAACTGCCATTCAAAAATCCCGCAACAAAGACGTTCAACATCGTGTAGAACATTCTTATGCTCATATCAAAGCTCTATTCATCTCTGCTAAAGTTGGGTAGAGCCATGAAAAATTTACCGACCGAAAGCTTTCCACACACACACTCACATTCGCTACATTGTACCGGCGAAAGAAAACTTTCCAACCGAGTGCGCCTCCCCGCCGTCACGATAAGCTGGAAAATTTTAATCTGCCGTCTAACACTGAAAAGTGCTCCCAAGCACACTACATTATCAACTTAATCCGGTTCTGAGAAATGCCGGTCCTGGAACTTGCCTCACGTGAAACTGTGTGTGCGCTTTAGTTGGTCTCTTTCAAAAGCTCGGCTGTAAAACGCGAAACTTAATATTCTGCTCACTTTTGTTATGAAAACGGCAAAACTTGGTCACACGCCACTTGGCCCGAACGAGAGTGAGTTGCCAAATCCCTTTGCAGCTTCGGGCAGGCCCCCGGTCGTCGATCGAATTAAATTTATCTCGCCACACAGAAACTGTCCTCTTCTGAGAAACTGGGAAGAAACGAGCTGACAGCAAGTTTGGGGTTTAAAATTGGGAAAGTTTTGGCTTTGCTTACACACTTGAACTTCGGACGTCCGGACGTTGACTCGGGGGTTGAGTCTGAGAGGAAGTTTTCAACGCAAATTTATTTTGCGATTTTTGTTTGGATGAAAGTTTGAGTTGCAAACTGCACTTGATTGTTTAAGTAAATTTAATAGTCAACAAATCAAATATAGACAGATTTTGAATAAAAAGAGTTCTTTTCGAACTGAAAAGTCGGTGTCAATTGACCTATGCAGCAAAAGTTTCATTCCCTCATTTTCAAATACAATTCCAAATATAGATAAAATATTCCCCATGAGACCATGTCAACTGACAGGACTGAAAATGTTAGCCAAATTCGAACAATTTCGCTAATCAACTCCCCCACTACCGTTGTATTCCCCCGAGCAGGTGACAAACCCTTCAAAAAACCTAATTCGGTAATGGGAGAACATTGCCCCAAAATTCGTGACTTTTGAACACTCACAGTTCCAGCCCGTTTCCCTCGCAGTTCTGCTCCGCAGCGTTCAATGCAGGAACCCCCCTCTCATACATGAATTCAGGTGGTGACAACCAACCTGAGACGACCGGAATGTCTCCGGTTTTCCGTTTTTTTCCACCATTTTCCTACCGCAGCAAACGGCCCAGCAAAGTTAATGAACGTCCCGGTTCCGTGCGTGCGTGTACTCTGTCCGTAACCGTAAATTACAGCCCAAGCAACATGACGACCGAAGTTGACGTGGCACGACAGGGATAGCCCGAAACTAGCCCCTGAAGGGCTGCAACCGGGCTGAGGGGCTGGCGCCAAAAATCAGCCACCCACGAAAGCATACACACACACGGATGGGAATCATAGGAGGCCTTGCACACGTGAAAACTTGTTGATCAGTGGGTGGCGTGACACACGGTACGTTGGCTATTTTTTGGTGTCTGGTGCTGGGTGGGTGATTGCGGGTGGTGGTTTCGAGGGGGTCCAGAATAGACTGAATCAGCTGGAGAGAAAAGCGTTTTATGGGTGCACGGGGACGTTTGAGAAAATGGGATATTTGGGGATGTGGCATGGGAAGCATGGTGGCGGCTACTTTGCTCAATGATTTTCTCATAGTTTTTTAATCGTTAATTATCTAAAAAAAATCATAACATGCAGAGTTTGCATGTTATGGAAACACGTTGTCTTTTCCAGAACATTTTCAGGTTTTAATTTTCCGCTCCTTTTTTTCATTTTTCCTTTGTTTAATTTTATTTTCAACAACTTTTGTTTTACGGAAATCTTAACATCTTTTGTTTTACGACTTTTTACTATCAGAGATGTAAATCTTGAAAATTAGGAGTTTATTTCTTAAACAAAGGTTTTGCCATGGAATTGGGGTTTCATATATCTAGGGTTTTTTTTTTTATCTCAACATTCATTTTCCCTAAAAGAACACTCAGCTAGCAAAATCTAAACATAGAAATATGTACCCTCCCTGCATAGGCTTATGAATTGATCTCAGTTGGAAGGTTCTCCAAATCTCTGAATTGCAAATGTAACTTCCTGGAGCAGAAATGTTAAATTCTTATAAAATACTAATTGAATTGAATTGAGAACGTTATTTGCGCATTTTATATTGAATTCGCCCTAGAAGTGGGTTGGGTGGTGAAGGGTAGATTTTCAAAACCACTCAAAATGAAATTTGATGTACAGGAGAACTTGGGAGACCACCTAAGAAAAACTCAATGATTACCTAATGGTACAACATGATAAAATTTGATCTTTTATTATTTTCAAACACATGAATGCTAATATTTATGCAATAACTAAATTTAAACAATGGACGCAAATGTCCTCTGAGAAATTAAGGCTTTTTCCTTTACCTTAAGAAGCACAATTTTTAACAGAAAAGTAAATTTACGTTTTGAATTGGATGAAACTTTGTCCATACCTACATTCTAAAAAAAACCCATTTCCTTATTTTACTCATTCAGTTGGATGTCCAAAAAACATAGTTTAATTTCGATTTTTTCGAATCATCTTTTGAGCCATTGTGAATCATAATGCAAAATCTGTTTTCGAGGTGAATATTTGATAAAAATGTGGGGTTTGAAATATATCGATAAAAAATCAAATTTTCAATCGAAAAGTTTTTCACCGATTTTTTGGTAAAGTGCACTTTTTTGGCGTTACAGTCATAATTAGGGTTAAGTTTCGAACATTTTACCATTTTTAGTGTTTTTAAAATATGTTATGAAGGAATGGCAAAATTATAGCCTAAAAGTGACTAAAACTCCAAAGCTCATTCTTTTTTTTCTCTTTCTCAAACTCTTTCAAAGTTTGGTTTAAAATACTTTTTGTTATCCCTTTTATTTATTTTTCAAACATCTTATTTTTGAAAAAAAAAACGTATACCTGTGGAATTTTGCATCATCTTTTAAAGCCTCATAAAATAATCAATACAATTCGAAAACTGAAAAATATGAATTTAGGTGATCCAACTTTTAGTGACAAAAGTGGAGTAAAGAAATGGGAAATTTTGTTAAGAGTGTACTATTTTTTTCTGACTGCAGTGCCATCTCGTTTTTAGCAACACAAATTTTTCAATAATTTCTGCTTGTCAAAAATCCACACCAATTCTTAATTTCAAGAGTTTTTTTTTGAGAGGGTCCGATAATTATGTGAAACACAATAGCTTATAGGGCATTTAAAAAAAACTTAACAATTTTTCATTATTGTGTAACATTTTTGATTAGTTTTAGTTAGACAATTAAGAAGAAAAATGAAGTTAGTCTCATTCCACAGTCACTTGTAACTTTGTATGGAAACTTGCGTGAAAAACGAATGATGCAAAATCGCTTCTTTTGACACAGGGAATGTATGGACAAAGTTTCATGAAAATAAAAAAATAATCAGAAAATTCGATTTGAGAACAAAAATCAACAACTTTATATCTCAAATATTTGCAAGTTTAATTATGGACATAATTTCAAAATGCTAACCCACAATTCAAAAATAAAGAAATTTCTGATTTTTTTTTGCAAATAAATAGCTTTGATTTTTAAATTTGAGGATTTTTTGTAATATTTCATCTTTTTTAGATGATTTTAAAGGAAGTATTGGGATCTATTAGTATCTTCTTTATTATTTATTTGTAATTGAAAAGAAAATGTGGATGTTTTACGTGAAAGTAATTCCTGTCAACTAGAAATAAAAAAAAAACAATATCCGATTTTGTTGTTACAAGGTTTCTCATTGATTTTCTCAATGCTTTATTTATAGGTTGAAAGTAATATTGTTTGTGTCCTAAACATATTCAAATTATTTCGAAATTTCAAAATATTTTTTTAAATCTACTTAACAGTTAAAATAAAAAAAATTTAAAATATTATTGTCTTTATAGATCGAAAACAGGTAAACAATATTTAATACGTCGAACATTGTTTTCAATTTGTTTCTCGACAATTATGTAAATAGTACTTTTTTATGATTGGATAGAGGAAATCAATATTATGTTAATAAAAACGAAGTTGACTTTATAGCTGTCGGCTACCATTGCTAATACCAGCCACTAGTGTCTTCCTTTTTAATCTACAAGGACTTCGCCGCCCTGGGACCGGCTCCGTGGCTTAATGGTTACGGCTTCTGCCTCACAAGCAGAAGGTTCAGGGATCAAATCCCGGTCGGTACCTTTGAAGTTTGGAATCAGAAATTTGAACTTTGAATGTGAACAAAAACGAAAATGAATCAGGTGGGATTCGAACTCACGCCTTTGGATGGGTGGTCTGGGACGCTAAGCAGTCGGCCACCAGAAGGTTTACACTCTAGCAGTGAAATGATCCGTAGTGTTTAAACATGTTATCTTCTCATATTAAATACGCGCTGATCCCTGATTTGCCTGACGGGATTGGAAGTTTAAATATAGATCGAGTTTCCTTCAGATGCTTGCTTCTATGTTTAGGCGGGGCCGAACAATGCCCAGCGACCTCGGAATTGGACCGCAAGGAGCTCTGTCATTCTGAAACGGGTCGTTGGAAGCAGCGCGAGGGCTATCACCACCTAATACCCGGGACTGAGATAAGTTGTATCAGCATCCGGCATATACAAAGTCTAAAACAAATTATACTTTCCCATAATATCGCTACCGGTTAGCGGGTATTGGATTGGACCACACACACACACACACACACACAAGGACTTCGCCGCCCTGGGCTCCTAAGTGTATGAAAGTATGGCACGGATACCCATATTTACACAAAGAATTTTAGTGTACCCGCCGCGGGTTTCGAACCGGCGACCTTTATATATTTTGTTAATAGCAATTGAAATAAAAAGTATTTGACATAACACAGTATTATATTAACAATACATTAATTTTAGCATTCAGCTTGGATCGTTGCAAATATTTGTTGAAGTTTGTGTCTCTGTTTCTGAGATATTATTTGGATAATAAAAATTATCCAGCGAAGACCGAACAAAACAAATATTTTCGCCAAGGAACCCCCAAAAAAAATTTGAGCCCGATCAGAGGGCTTTTTTCGGTTTATCGTCTTTTCAAATGGAATTGCTGTATATTTAAAAATAAATAAAACAATTTGACATCATGTTCCCCGCTCAGGAAAGCCCAATATTAGAAGCTTCGTGCCGTGTGAGGGGGTGTTGGCTGTTCCGTGTTCTACTGATAGCACTTTCGACATCCCAGTGCCGACCAGTAGCCGACAGGACACGCTAATATTCCATCAGCACAAACACACAGAAGCAGCAGAACGGAGGCCACATCACTACACCACCGACAGCTGAGGAAGCACGGAAGAATGATGACCTCGCGTGTCTACGGACGTTTTAGACCTGGAGCTTTATGTATAGAAGAGTAGGCGGAAACAGTTATGATTGTTTGCGTTTGGCCTTGTCTGGGGTCTGCCGTTCGAAAGGCTTCCGAAAAGTCCGGTTTCCACGTGACTATTATTGTACGTGTGTGTGTTGGGCGATAGTGTTTGATGTCGGATTACCACACGTCAGCTGCTGTTGGCTCGAAACTCTAATGACAAACGAAAAGATTGTTTTGTCAATTGAATTGAGGGGATTTTTAAATATATGTTTTGAAAACATAATACTCAATATTAATTTAGTCTATATGAAGTTATTCCAGTTATCGGAACCTCAAGGTGCTAAAACATCGAACCGCAATCAATCAAATTAACACCGATGATTAAGTATACTTCCGTTCGAGGAGCGTCTTGAGAGAGATGTGTTGTTGCTTCGTGATTATAGAAATGAGTGCTTTCTGAGGTTCTGGGGATGTGCTCATGAAGTGCTTATTTCGAGCAGCAAGGGCCAAATGCATCGTCTTCCTACTCAACGCAAACAAACACGGCCAGCCTCGGTGATTGATGGGCAGATTTATTAGCTCAATTTCCCCCTATAATTGGAAGTGGTTGTTCGGAAGAAGGGTTCTGCTTCCGTTCTGCATGCATGATGAATTGATCGATGTTTTATTTATGATGTTTGATTTCTGTTTTTTGAACACTGATAGGTATTTTAGCGTCTTGAGGAAACCACTTTACTTACTCATTTCTGTAAAATAGATGAGCCTAATCAAATCAGTAATTAAAAAAATTTAAAAAAATGCAGTTGGGCTGAAAGCGTTGGAGGTTTAAATTAAATCATTTAAAATACAAAATAGCCTGGTAATTCGGTGAATCCATTTCATTATTTTTTTAATTAAAAATTTAATTTTGAAGATTGAAAAATATTTGTAAGTTTTTGTTTATATTGTCTAATATTGCTGGATTCGAATTTAAAAAAAAGTTTAGTACAAAGTATTATCTTCCTTGAACGTTTCACGATTATCACTGGAAATTGTTACTTTGAAACATTTATTCCCCTCTTTTAGTACAATCAGACCATCCTACAACTAACATACCAAATTGATTCGATTCAAATGGGCGGAAATCGTTTGCAACCATTTTCGATAAAAACCACTCGCTCTCGATGCTTACAATTATCAAGTGAATCTCCTCCATCTAGCAGGAGTGCTTTTACAGGAAAAGTTTTATTTTACTGCCAAAAGACCACCCAATGGGGCTTTTATACGCTCCATGACAATAAATGGAAGAGTGCTTTTTTTTTGTTTTGCGTCCACTCTCCGCACCAACAGTCATCAGCCAGAATTGGTACAAAGTACACGCCTTCGGATTAGTACAGTCACTATCAGCAGCGAAGGGTAGTTGTACTTAAGGGTCGGCAGCATTATTGCTGGTGGTTGTAAAGATTACGGCAAATGATCATTTTAGGTTTTTTGGGTAGCGCTTGGGTTAACCAGTAAATAGTAAATAGTAAATAGTAAATAGTAAATAGTAAATAGTAAATAGTAAATAGTAAATAGTAAATAGTAAATAGTAAATAGTAAATAGTAAATAGTAAATAGTAAATAGTAAATAGTAAATAGTAAATAGTAAATAGTAAATAGTAAATAGTAAATAGTAAATAGTAAATAGTAAATAGTAAATAGTAAATAGTAAATAGTAAATAGTAAATAGTAAATAGTAAATAGTAAATAGTAAATAGTAAATAGTAAATAGTAAATAGTAAATAGTAAATAGTAAATAGTAAATAGTAAATAGTAAATAGTAAATAGTAAATAGTAAATAGTAAATAGTAAATAGTAAATAGTAAATAGTAAATAGTAAATAGTAAATAGTAAATAGTAAATAGTAAATAGTAAATAGTAAATAGTAAATAGTAAATAGTAAATAGTAAATAGTAAATAGTAAATAGTAAATAGTAAATAGTAAATAGTAAATAGTAAATAGTAAATAGTAAATAGTAAATAGTAAATAGTAAATAGTAAATAGTAAATAGTAAATAGTAAATAGTAAATAGTAAATAGTAAATAGTAAATAGTAAATAGTAAATAGTAAATAGTAAATAGTAAATAGTAAATAGTAAATAGTAAATAGTAAAAAGTAAATAGTAAATAGCAAATAGTAAATAGTAAATAGTAAATAGTAAATAGTAAATAGTAAATAGTAAATAGTAAATAGTAAATAGTAAATAGTAAATAGTAAATAGTAAATAGTAAATAGTAAATAGTAAATAGTAAATAGTAAATAGTAAATAGTAAGTAGTAAATACTCAACCCACATTTGAGAGAAGAAAGTAATTTGAGAGAAGTGGTCAAATAAAACGAAAAAAAGTCAAACCCATTTTGATCTCAAAGAACAAAAATTTGTTTGTGAAAGTGGTAAAAAATTGCAAAAAAAAAATATTATAAGTAGTTTTTTATTCAGGAACATCTCCGGCAAGAAAATTCCCCCAACAAGGTCAACCGAAGTCAATGTCATGTTTCTGGTAAAGTTTCACGCAATGCAGATGTGGACCCATGGACCGCAATCCAACATCCAACTGTGGGGACATAAGTTTGCTCAACTGCTGCTGCTGCTGCTGCTTCTGGTGAGAATATACACAGGCGAGAGGAAATAATTTACAGCAACCGGCAGCATACCGCACACGGAACAACGTCGCACGGGGAATACCACTTGGTCAAAGTTGGACCCTCCCCCGGCGGGGCAATTCGTTTCCATTAGTTTGCGAAAAACAGGATCGGAAAGTGAGCGAAACTTGTAGGAATGTTGGTGAGAAATGTGGATGCATTTGAATAGAAATGGCCAGTTATTAATTATGGTCAAAATCAAAATTTTCAAAATTTATTGTTTTTATATCAAAAGTCTTACAAAAACTCTAAAGAATTTGAAATTTGGAAAATTTAAAACATCAGAAAAAAAATATTGGGAGACACAACCAGCTCAATAACCATCAACTCAATATTTCTCCGCTAAATCTCACTGCATTTCTCACACTTGTGCATCTCGATCATCGTTCGAGCTCAACATTAAATTTTCCTGCCCCATTCATAACCTCTATTTTTAATGGTGATTGTAACGCAAAAGTCACGCATTTCCACTTCATTAAGTCGATGAAATATTAACAGCCTTCTCTTTCTCTTTTATTGCCAGCACGTTTATGTTTCCATTTCGTTTCGTTATTAAGTTGTTGCTGATTGCGAAAATTTTGCACGCTAAAAAATCTTAAGATAATCTTTCTCAAAAATTAATAACCATTTTAAAAAATCTAGTAAAAAACTTAAAGTTAACTTTCAATTCATTAAAAATTACTGTCTACTGTCTATTTTTCTAGACAGGACCTCAGCCAAAGTTTCCCCCGTTGGAAAATGGAAAATGGTTAGCGGAGCGCACACCCAGGCGCGCGATATGTGAGTGTCGTCCCAAAGTCTGCGAGCCCTGGGAGCACGTATTCACCCTGCGCCATGGAAATTACTTGTGCCAAAGAAAAAGGCACGAAACGCCGAAAGAAAATCGTGCCCTTAAAGTGTGCAACTTCGTGAGTATGTGACACGGTGGCATATTAAAGTGGAAAAAGGACAAATTTCTACAAAATGCTATTAGTTTGGTTGCCCAAAATTAAGTTAGCAATCTAGTTGGACATAAATTTCTAACCTCAAACTATTAAATTCAGTGCACTGGAAGAATGAAAATTTGCAACCCTTTCAAGGGAGCAACCAATCAGACAGAGAGAGAGTCAGCAGATGGGGGGCATCGACCAACGCTTAATGGTACACTTTATGAGGTCCGATTTGTTTGTGCCAGCGGTGCCGCCACCTTTAGTTTCTACCGGCTTGAACAAACTGACTTGGGGCAGATTTATTCCTGCCATTGACGCTCTAAGCGTGTGGAACTAACGTAGAACAGTCAGCATGCAGAGTGCTCCCCCCCAAGAGTCGGAAGGATGAATGGTTAGAGAGAGAGAGACTCAAGATGTTGCACGGAAAATTGTATTGAATGAATTTAATGTTTTTATCATCCTCAAGAGATCATATCTCTTGGGTTGCGATAAAATTTCATTTTAATTTGAATATGATCTTTAATTTTTTTTTCTAATAAAGTAATCTCACCACTCCAAAAATTATCAATTCAAAAAAGACATGCAATTTTTGTATTTTCAGGCATTTCCTAAAATCACTGAATCAACATTCCGCAAGGGTGAAGCCATAAATTGTGACCATTAACAGCAATTCTGGTTAATAAGGAGCAGGTAGTTCGATAAATGTTGTTATTGGACTGTGCTGTTTAAAAAGATACAACAATCAGATTTAATTATTTGCATTATGATAGAACGTCAGGGCTTTTTTTTCAAAAAAAAAATGGTCCAATAACCAAATTTCATGTTTTTGCTTTTTAAGTGTTTTTGAATACCCCAGAATCAATTAACTCAATAAATTTATGTAGAAATCTATGAGAAGTTTCCATTATTGCAACACAATATAATTTATAAACAAAGCCACTGAGCGGCAAGAATAAACTGGACAGAAAAAACTAACTTTATGATTTCGGAATTTTTGATTACTTCCAGCAGTTGAATAACTATTATTATGTCTTATATATTCCCTTATAATATTTGCTTCCTCATCGACCAAAATTACAGCCGAATGCAGTAAGCTTTGAATAAAACAAGTGACGCCCTTAATCATTAAATTGTTTATAATCTGAAAGATTATCAAAAAACGTTTGTCATATTTTTATTTTCTTCCCATCGAGAAGAGAACGCATTCGTTAGCTAAAGATCTAATTGATAAAAAATTCTAAACAACTTTTTTGGTTGTAAAAAATCAGCAGAAATAGGTAAATTTAATAAAAAAAAGTCGAAAAAATCGGTGATCAAAATTAAGATAAAAACAAAAGATCCTCAAAATAAGTACAAAATTGAGTCTCAAGGTCTAAGGATATTGTGTTCCATATGTTTATAGGACCTTTTCTATAGAATACTCAAGAACTTTTGTTCAACAACAGCTTTTTTTTTATTTGTATTATGTCTCTCTTTATATTTTTTATTTGACTTTTTTTTTGTTTTTCTCTTGGTCTTTTCAAGTTTTTTCTGCAACCTCCAATCAATCATTAACTTTTTGTTGTTTTTTTTTTGTAATATTATAGTCACTTATTCGAATTTTTTGATTGTTTTCACCTTGGTTTTAACATTTTTTGATATATAACGATTCCAGCGGCCGTAGCTCACTGGTTACGGTGTTCGCTTTGTAAGCGAATGGTCCTGGGTTCGATTCCCATCTGCTCCCAACGAGAAAGTATAGGAAATATAAGCCTTGAAACTCTGAACATGAACGAAAAATCAAAGTCGCTCGAGTCGGGGTTCGATCCCCCGTCCTTTGGATTGGTATGCAAAAATGCTAACCACTAGGCCATCGCGACTTGATGAGCTATAACTGGAATTAAGAATACTGTTGTTACCAACTATATACGCGCTGGGTCTTTGTCCATTTGACAAGGGTTCAGAAGTTCTAAATAACGTTTGAACCCGATTGGTGCAAACGTTCTTCAGGGCGGGGCTTGTCGATGAAGCTGAAGTACCTCGCGCTCGGCTAGCCAGCGTAGAAATGGGTCACCGAAGCTCGGCAGAGCTAACACCTTCCAAATGCCTATGCGAGTTATTTGCATGTATAGAATGTAGATCTAAAAATACATGGAAACAACTCAATTTGTAAGAAGCGGCCGCGTGGTCCCGTTTGGTTGGTTGCACACACACACACACACACACACACACATTTGATATACAGTCGAATCTCTGGTTGTCAATATCCAAGGGACCGTCGAGGAAGAGAATCATCAGTTTACAGAACGATGCAAAATGAAGACTCGATTGAAAATATTTTTTTCTTGATACCCAGCTATGGGAGAAAATCATGGCAACGTTCATCAAACAAAAACAAACTAATGTCAAACACCCTTCAAAGCTTCGTTTTGCAAAGAAAAATGTCTATGCAAGCCATGAGAAAGTGAAATTATTGACAACCGGAAGAGATTTTTAAAGCAAACAGAATCCAAGGGACCGTCGAGGAAGAGATCCTTCAAGCAAGGGAAAATATCGAGGAATGAAGATAACTGAAGTATGCAGATTGAAGGGACTGAAAAATTCATCGATAGATGGAGAATTATTGATATCGAGAAGATCGACAGCCAGAGAGTCGACTGTATAACGATTCCACATCAAACCAGCAGGATCCAGATCAAAAAATTACTCGCAACAAAGTGTGTCAAAATATGATCAAGGGCACAACAAAAATCACTGCATACTTATTTTGACATAAAAAAAATATTAAGTATTGGTTTAATACACGGGCCCACAAAAATACTACCGTAAACTGGGGTCAATCGGGACACATGGGGCGAATTGGGACAGCAGTTTTAACCATGTTGGAGCACAATATTTTGATTTTTCTGGTTGGTTTCGGTTAGAACAGACTCAGGCCAACAAAATGTGTACATCCATTTCCAAATTTAAAAGCTTTAAGTGCTCTAAAAACTGCTGTCCCTATTCAGACTGTAGTCCCGATTCACCCCAGATTACGGTACTGAGCAATTCTCTGAGATTTCGGTCATTCGATTTTTTTTGTATTTTTTAATCCGGCTGAAACTTTTTTGGTGCCTTCGGTATGCCCAAAGAAGCCATTTTGCATCATTAGTTTGTCCATATAATTTTCCATACAAATTTGGCAGCTGTCCATACAAAAATGATATGTGAAAATTCAAAAATCCTGTATATTTTGAAGGAATTTTTTGATCGATTTGGTGTCTTCGGCAAAGTTGTAGGTATGGATATGGACTAAACTGAAAAAAATAGATACACGGTAGAATTTTTTTGGTGATTTTTAATTTCATTTTTTGTCACTAAAACTTGATTTGCAAAAAAACACCAAACATTCAATATTACGCCCATTTGAAATGTTAGTCTTGATTTAAAATTTTTGAAAATATTTTTTTCGAAAAGATCGGAAAATTTCACGAATGTTCCATGTTTTAACATTGTAAATCGGACCTATAGTTGCTGAGATATCGACATTAGAAAATGGTGGGTTGTTTGGGTGAGACTTAGAAAACATCAATTTTCCTGTTTTTTAACCTTTGCATGGCAATATCTCAGCAACTAAGGGCCTTATCAACAAAGTCCGAAAAAGCAAAATATAGAGAATTTTCTCAGCTTTACAAAAATATTTTTTTCAATAGTGGGCAAACATGGGCACTATTTTTAAAAAATGAAATACTGTGACTATTTTCAAAAAAGTTACATAAAAATGGTTATAACTTGAAAACGGTGCACTTTATCAAAAATTCACAAAAGTACTTTTTGATTTCAAATTCGATTTTAAATCGAAAATTGATTATTTGATTGATTCAAAAAATCATAACTCGGACAAAGATTTTTTGCCCATTCTGGAAATTTCTGAAAAGTTGGCATTTTATGTCCTCTAAAACATATCAAAAAATAAAAACAATTAAAAATAGTGTTTTTTTGCAAATCAAGTTTTAGTGACAAAAAGTTAAATTAAAAATCACCAAATTTTTTTTACCGTGTTTCATTTTTTTTCAGTGTAGTCCATATCCATACCTACAACTTTGCCGAAGACACCAAATCGATCAAAAAATTCCTTCAAAAGATACAGATTTTTGAATTTTCACATATCATTTTTGTATGGACAGCTGCCAAATTTGTATGGAAAATTATATGGGGGTAATTCTCCGCCAACTCACACAGCAGTTGCCCCGACCCCTCTTCGATTTGCGTGAAACTTTGTCCTAAGGGTAACTTTTGTCCCTGATCACGAATCCGAGGTCCGTTTTTGATATCTCGTGACGGAGGGCGGTACGACCCCATTTTTGAACATGCGAAAAAGAGGTGTTTTTCAATAATTTGCAGCCTGAAACGGTGATGAGATAGAAATTTGTTGTCAAAGGGACTTTTATGTAAAATTAGACGCCCGATTTGATGGCGTACTCAGAATTCGAAAAACGTATTTTCATCGAAAAACACTAAAAAGTTTTAAAATTCTCCCATTTTCCGTTACTCGACTGTAAAAAAATTTGGAACATGTCATTTTATGGGAAATTTAATGTACTTTTCGAATCTACATTGTCCCAGAAGGGTCATTTTTTCATTTAGAACAAAATTTTTCATTTTAAAATTTCGTGTTTTTTCTAACTTTGCAGGGTTATTTTTTAGAGTGTAACAATGTTCTACAAAGTTGTAGAGCAGACAATTACAAAAAATTGATATATAGACATAAGGGGTTTGCTTATAAACATCACGAGTTATCGCGATTTTACGAAAAAAAGTTTTGAAAAAGTTGGTCGTCATCGATCATGGCCGTTCATGGTCACCCGCGACAGACACGGACGACGAAACAAAGAGAAACGCAAAAAGTAACTTTTTCAAAACTTTTTTTCGTAAAATCGCGATAACTTGTGATGTTTATAAGCAAACCCCTTATGTCTATATATCAAATTTTTTGTAATTGTCTGCTCTACAACTTTGTAGAACATTGTTACACTCTAAAAAACAACCCTGCAAAGTTAGAAAAAACACGAAATTTTAAAATGAAAAATTTTGTTCTAAATGAAAAAATGACCCTTCTGGGACAATGTAGATTCGAAAAGAACATTAAATTTCCCATAAAATGACGTGTCCCAAAATTTTTTACAGTCAAGTAACGGAAAATGGGAGAATTTTTAAAACTTTTTTAGTGTTTTTTCGATGAAAAATACGTTTTTTCGGAATTCTGAGTACGCCATCAAATCGGGCGTCTAATTTTACATAAAAGTCCCTTTGACACCAAATTTCTATCTCATCACCGTTTCAGGCTGCAAATTATTGAAAAACACCTCTTTTTTCGCATGTTCAAAATGGAAGGGGTCGTACCGCCCCTCCGTCACGAGATATCAAAAAACGGACCTCGGATTCGTGATCAGGGACAAAAGTTACCCCTTAGGACAAAGTTTCACGCAAATCGAAGAGGGGTCGGGGCAACTTTTCCCGATTTCGTGTGAGTTGGTAGAGAATTACCCATGGACAAACTAATGATGCAAAATAGCTTCTTTGGGCATACCGAAGGCACCAAAAAAGTTTCAGCCGGATTAAAAAATACAAAAATTCAAATTAAAGAAAAAAGACCGATTCCGTAGAGAACTGCTCTACTTTTAAAGCGTTGGAAGCGGCTTTTTGCCGATTTAATATTTGAATATACTAATTTAGTTGTTCTGTTAATTTTCTAACTTTTTTTGCACAACTCATACAAAAATAATAGAATTATTCATATTTTTACAAATACAAAATAAAACAAGAAGTTTAACTGTATTCTTTAGGAGGGACTTTTGTCCTCTAAATATTTTTCTGTTTAATTCGTAAGTGTAGTTATTAATAAAATTTTGATTTTTTTTATAAATTATGGCAGAATGTAATATTTTTCTGAGTCATATCGAAATTCTGAAATGCAATTTCCTAGTAATTTTCCCGTTTTCTCTCCCAACTGAAAGGATAATTTGCAACCATCATCATTCACGTCTACCATGGGGGGGTTCCCTGGAACCCACTTTCCATCGCATCATCGTACAGGAGCGCAGCATCTGGTGCCCGCCCGCCTGTTGCAAAACATCGGGGAAGGACCAAGGACCTTTGTGAGCGTGCTGCTGCTGTTGTGCCTTCTCGAAAGTGAAATCAGCGGCAAGATTGATGGAGCGAAATGATTTGGTTTGGTTTGGCTCGACGGTGGCGTAGGAGTCTCGCTTTGAACCGATTGAAATGGATTGAAAGTTGTTTGAGCGAGAATGATGGGGTATTTCAATCTTTGAAAGGGGTTAAGTTTGTATAGATTATTGTGCTGAATTATTCAGCTTAACGATAGTTTGTTTACCTTTTCGGAAATGAATTGCCATGAATTTAACATGAAATGTTTGAACTGAAAAATGATATCATTACAATTCATTCACTTTTTAAGTAATTAATGAAAGTGTCTCCCACAATTTCTCAACTCTGATCAAACTTTCAAAGCTCATCCCACGACCTGCTGGACAACATCACCGCCCTGATGTCCCTCTAAATTAGCAATGAACATTGTCCAGATATCGTCGTCCTTTTGCTGGATGACATCGCGTTGCGAAGCTGCGTCCATAATGTTACGACAGAAAAGCGCACGGAAGCGCGTCACATAATTAAAACAAGTCCCCCCGCTCTCCATCATGACGATACAGAATGGCCACCTTGGGAATGTCCTGGATGGATGATCCTTGCCGGTCAGAAGTGAAAGCCAAAGTTCATTATCCGCTGACAATAACCTTCAGTGTTTGGGCAGGGGAAAATTTAATTTAGATGAACTTTGAAAATGACATTTTGACACAAAAAAATCTGGGAAGCTGAAACTTATTAAATCATTTGTGGAACTTGTCGAAACTAACAAAACAATTTTCAACTTGCTTAACAATTCTTAATTATTAATCATTCAAACTCACATTAGTTTTCACTCTGCCAACTTTGCTTTTAATAAACCCATCAAAAGTCTCTCGAGTAAAAAACGATCAACCCAAAGCAAAGCTCCCTGCCATTTCATTGGCGTCAGCACTTAACTCTCGCCGAAGAGACCATAAGAACTTGAAACACTTTACGATAATTTGCAACACCTGCTCTACTTCACTTTGTTCTTGCTGGCACGTACTTCTTCTTGTGGGAGAAGGAAAATACTAAACCCTCCCCTTTAAATCATGGCGAAACGAGACGATTGCTAATTAGCAAATACGTTCAAACTCAGTGAAAGGCGAGCAGAAGGGTATTAAATATCCATGAAATCTTTAGCTGAGGATAGATTACTTGAGGTTAAGTAAATCATCTGTGTTACAGACAGCTGGGATTAATCAAACGAATTTGAGAAAGCGGTAAATCGTCATTTGCAGTTACTTCCACAAAAAAGCAATTTCATCAAACATACGGATGGTTCACACCGCAAAGAGAGACATGTATTTTCTGAGGTGACTCAACTGGACCGAAAATTGTGATTTATGCTGATGAGACTCGGAGACTCGGTACAAAAAGTTTCCCCCAACTGAAGAACACCAAAGCTGGCTAGAAATGGAAGCTCTTGCGAGAGCTGGGACGAAAAAATGTACCTTTGGTATTCATACAATTGTTTCGTACCGTGCCTGGCTTCGTTTCTGGGGAAAAAAGTTGGGCGATGAAGGTGTTGGAGCAAAGTGGACTCTTGATGATTGAACAAAAAATCATAAAAAAAAAATTATAATAATATTACTCACACGAAATCGGAAAAAGTTGCCCCGACCCCTCTTCGATTTGCGTGAAACTTTGTCTCTGAGGGTTAACTTTTATCCCTGATCATGAATCCGAGCTCCATTTTTCGATATCTCGTGACGTAAGGGCAGTACGACTCCTTCTATTTTTGAACATTTGGAAAAATACGTGTTTTTCCAATATTTTGCAGCCTGAAATGGTGATGGTTTGGAAATTTGGTGTCAAAGGGACTTTTATGTAAAATTTGACGCCCAATTTAATGATGTACTCAAAATTAAAAAAAAACGTATTTGTCATCGAAAAAAAAAACTACCAAAGTTGTTTCAAAATTTCTACAATTTTTTGTTATTTGACTGTAAAAAAAAATGGGACATGTTATTTAAAGGGAAATTTAAAGTTCATTTTAAATCTGCAATAACCCAGAAGGGTCATTTTTTTTCATTAAGAACAAAATATTCAATTTATAAAGCATTATGTTTAAACATCAGGGGTTTGTTTGTTACCAATACGAGTTATCGAGTTATATTTTAAATAGGCAAATATGGATATTCAGATATTTTAATTTATTATTCCGAAATCCTACATAAAAAAGAAGTTTATCCCTTTAAGGCCTGATGGGTCAAATATGACCCAAAAAACAAAATTTTAAAAACTATCGTATAATTTTCGTCACAATTTAAAGTTATAAGAATAATTTTCCCGTCATCAACTAAAAAAAAAGAAGCAAAAAGAAGACTTTGTTCCAATTTTTTCAATTTGTTGTCTCTTTGATGAAGCTGAACAAAATTTAACATTTATCAAGAGTGAGAAAATATTCTAAAAGTTTGTGAAATTTTAGATTTGAAAAAGACAGACTCACAAAAAGTATTCAATAATGCAAATATCAATATACCAAATAGGCTCTGCTCAAATTTTGACCATTTAGAGCAAATCGTTTGCGTTTGATACCAAACAGGCCCAAAAAAAAATTATTTATTTGTTTAAGCAAATCGAAGATTTGAATTCAGTGGATAAAATCACATTCAACTTACAAACTTTGGTCTCATGATGGTATTCCATTATTTCAAACTTTTTTGGAAACAAAACAAGCTCACAACTTTGATAATTGGGCAATTATTCAAGAAATCCGGAAATGGAAAAACTGCTTTTTGAAGGTTTACTCAGATGCTTTTTTTAAATTTGGTCGTAGAAGGCGTAGATTGCGAGATGAAATTTTTGGGTCTTCAACAAAGTTGCTTGGATTGGCAATATTCCTGAAAAGTTAGATTTTGAAAAACACCCTTATTGTTAACCACCCTAACTTTCAACCAAGCTAAAAGTTGCCCCGTCCCATTTGCGACAGCTCTTCTGAAGACACCAAAGCTCCAGAACGGCACCATTTTCGGAAAATCCTTTTTCCACTTAGTTTTGCGATCTGCATTGGTTCTTCCATACAGTCTCCATACAATTTTGACAGCGTTCCACACAAAAATTGTATATAAATATTCGAAAATCGTACATTTTCGAGATTTTCGAATCAATTTCATGTACTCAACAAAGTTGGAGTTTATGTTGAGGACAATTCAGAAAAATAGTTACACTTTTAAAAAAAATTCACATTTTTCCCTTAATTTTTTTCCATAATAATTTAAAATCTAATAAAACTTTTTATTTTTTATTATGTTTGATAAATTCCAATTGTCCAATTGAACGGTGACGTTTAGCTTCGACTTGATGACTCGTCAATCTTACGATTTTGGAAATAAGATCGTTGGTTGAAAGTTTACCTAAAAAATACTACCAAAATTAAACTAATCGGACTAGTGGTTTCGACATAAAGTAACATTAAGAGCATACACAGAAGTTTCGCAGGAGTTTTAAGCTGGGCCAACCGGCTAGTTAAGATTTAGTGACTCTGACTATGGCATTTCAAAATTTGCCGAGAAAACTGAATGAAAAACAAATTAAAAAATGTACTCCCCGGCATGCCTTCCAAGCAGTGATGTTATAGTATAGGGACAAAAATCTGAAAACTGAAAACTTTTTTTTGTGTTTTTTCGTGAGACTCCGTTTTACTCCACACTCCCCTCCAGAATAATTCCAGCCCACCTAATCTACACTTTCGTTTCATTGCAATCCCAGAGAGAAAGAGCGAGGCAGACATTCTACCTTTCCTGTGATGCCACAAGACTCGCATCATCCATCCGCCGCAGCACACTTCAATCAAGCGGAAGCTCATATCTATTCATAATTTGGCGCTGCAGTGCTGCTGCTCTTGAGCTTCACCAGGGAGCCGGTTTCCCATTGCATTCCCAGAGTGGCAAGTTAGAGTCTGCAGACGTTTCTCTTCTCGATTCAATTCAACAAGGATTCTGAGGTTTCCAATTTTTTGTTGTATTTTTGAAGATTTGAACAATGTTTGGTTAGCTGTTCTGAAAAATGTTTTATTTATTTTAAAATCGGAATAAATTTCAGCAGAAATTGGATTCCTAGTCTTGTTCAGCTTTCTTATTTAAAGCATCGAATAAATTTTGGATCCTCTTGTCAAACACAATCGATAAAGAGCTTCCGAATTTTTCATGCTCAACCCTTGCAATGTACACTGCTGGCTCACTCAAACAAACGGAAAGGCGAAATCGGCCAAGAGCAAGACAGAAGCTCTGATAAATCGGTGCACATAAATTGTGCAGTATTTGCTGGTTCATAAATTTTGCACTCTTTTTTCGGAAGTGCTCCCTTGTGCAGAAGAGGAGATTTTTTGTTCAGGGCGGGATATCTCAAGTGAGCAACTATCGATTTTCCACGAATGGATTTAATTGAAGAAATACACTTTCGTTGAAGTGGAATGAAAGTGATAAGTTTCGAATCCATTTTGATACAAATCAGAGAAATTGTCATCAACATTCTTCTTCGTTACGAATGAAGTAACAACTACAAATACACAACAACATCGCTAGCATACGTTATGCTCATTTGAATAGCATATTCTTCCGACCCTTACTATCAGTTTTCCCCAGTTGAAAATAAAGACTCTTTATTTTTCACCCCCATCGGCAGACAGCGAAAAAAAACTCGCGAAATGGTACAATACTACATTCGCGCGAAAAAGTGGCAAGTTTCAGTCAGTTCTGGGAAAACGCGCGCCGAAGCTCGTGACAATTCGACAAAAGCTTCTTACTGCTTCAGATGGGGGACGGTTTTTTTCTTCTTTTTCTTTCTCGAAAATCGCGAAAAAGCGCACACTCCCTTGGAAAATGATACTAATGGTGGAACTGTCGTTGCTGCTGATTTTGTGCTCCATTATCAACGGGGTTTTCGTTTCTTTCGTCGTGAGTTATGTTTGATAGAAAGATATAAAGTTACTTTTGATATCAAATTAAACTTGCATACAAAGGTTCAAGAAAAAATCCCTCAGATAATATTAGTTTAGTTGTTTCAATAAAAAATGTGTGAAGAACCAATTTGTAAATTTTAACGAAACATTGATGTCTTCATCAATTCAAACAAATCACTCAATTCTAACATTCCTCGAAATTGAATTAATAAAAGCTCCAAACTTATAATTTCCCTAGCTTTGGTTTCAACAATCACCGGAAACGACCACGCATGCCACAGTTTGGCGGCTAGAAAAACTTCCGAAAGTTTCAAATTCCACCACAGTTGGTTCCACTTTTCTGCTGGCTGATTGTGATAGGAAGTGAAAAAGGAAAGTTTTTTGTTTTCCTCCTCGGACGATGGTCCAGTTTGTTGGAATACAAACAACAGCTCTTTTTTACTTTTTTTTACAGTTGGATCAGAATAGAGTAAAAAGTGGGTGGCGGAAGGAGGGAGAAAAGTGCCTTCAGTAAGAAAGGAATTGAGCCAATAAAAGAGGGAAGAAAAACAATCTGAAAATTTGTTCGATCGGGTTCTGACAGATTCAATTATTGAATTGTTACGTTCCAATAATTGATTGTTAAGCGTGTCGGAGAAATTGATGGCAGTTGATAAAATAAATCATATTTTATTCTCTGTTTTAAGTTGGCTGAACTTGCTATTATTACTCAAAATCCATATGAAAAGAGCAAAGCCAAATTGAAGTACTGATAAAGGATGTAATCCATTTAACGCTGTCAACCGTGCCTTGTAATCCTTATCGACAAAAACTTTCAATCCGATCTTGAAACAAAAGCCATTGTATTGCTTAAGAAAAGCTTTCCCCCAAACTTCCTCCCTTTGCTTTGCCAGACGAGTTATCTACTCTGGAGCGAAAAGCAATTTTGTGACGGCAAGTCATTTCTTGCTCAACAAAATGTTGATTCATTGCTGCTCGACCAGCTCATGTCAATAGGGTTGACCTGCCCCGGCATGACTTTAAATCCTGTTCCTAGCTATTTAACACCAAAACATGTCGTCCTGAATAAATAAATCTGTCACTCTACAAATATTTCCCTTTCTACGTTCGTTCCCAACATTGACGTTATTGTTCCTCTTGTGGTGATTATCCTGACAGAACGAGGGAGGCGGGGACAAATCCTAGCAAACTTGTTTTGTGCTGCACTTCCTTTGTGTTGAGTCCCACCCACCCCACCCTGACTGATATTGCTACACGATTATGGAATTTTACACACTCACCCACCACTCACCCTACTTTCATCGTCCACCCTCGGAAATATGTTTGCCATTGTTTTCTCAACTTGCACGCTCGCTCGTTTTGCCTCGTCGCCGTCCTTGTTGACAAATTGAACCAGATTGTGGCATTCCGGGATTCTACATTACCGCCATAAAACAGAATTACCCGGTTTTGTGGCACAGCTAAAACTGAAAATATGTTTTAGGACCGTTTAAAAAGTATCACTTGAATTTAAAATATTATGATTATATTTGAATTTGAATATTTGAAGATCACAAAATTTAAAATTTATTTTTTTACATTGAAAATCGGACCATTGAATAAAGTTACCAACATGTTTCCAGAACTTCAAAATAATCGAATTGCTTTTCGATTGCAAATTTGATTAACTAGATAAAAAATAAAGGTTTTTTCTCGACCACAACTTTATAATTTTGAAAAAGCACTTTTTATTTCAAATAAAGCTGTTGCGAATATTTTTCAAAGTTTATGTCTCTACCTTCTTCCCCTGCCTTTAAAAATCTGCTAGAATAATTAGAGAACAAAACAAAAAAAAACTTCAAAAATCAATAGAAATTTAATTGCAATCAGCTGAAATCAATTTATAATGCTTTTTTTTGCATTTAGAATCATTTTTGACATGTTAAGGTGTGCTAAAAAATCACTTTTTTTTATTTGTTAATTTTTTTTTCGACTAATTTTCTGTCAAGATTTACATTTTTTGAAAACAAATGATTACAAATAAACTTTCGGGATTATACTGCTGATTATTTCAATGAAATGTTGAAATTCGGGCTTGCTTTTTTTTTCGTTTTTCCTTACGATTGTTCAAATGTTATGCTAGATTTTGGAATCTTAAAACTATTTTTCTTAAAAAGCTTGATGACCTTTCATTTGCGTCCAAGATAGGGGAAATATACCCTTTCTCAGCCTATTTCTATTATCGGCCTATAGGCACTTTGATCATGAACTACAGCTTTCATAAAGTGTTTTTGACTGTTCCAAAGTAACAAATAGCTCAAATAAAAGTGAGCAAGCAACTCTCCATTGTCGATGTATCTAAAATGTTGATTTAATAACGGAAAACTGCAAAAGTGATGAGAATTGTTCAAACGGCTTAGAGTGATTAAAATGGGATTATTTCCCCTAGCTAAAATCGGTTGAAACCGTGCAAAAATATGTTTTTCGAGCAATGTGGTTTTTGCAAAAATATATGAAATGACACGGCGTTGGTCACCCTAAGGGTCAAACGAAAATAAATAATAAGGTTCCAGTTATTTTGGCTAAGGAACCCCCAGAAAAATTGAGCCTGATCGTTGAACTTTTTTTTCGGTTTATGATTTTCTCAAATAGAGATGCTGTATATCAAAAACTTTATCGAAGACATGAAATCAATTTTAAAATTCCTTCTGAATATACACATTTTTGAACATTTTCACACCATTTTTGTATATAAAGGAAAAAGATACCGGAAAATTTTATTTTCTAAGTCTCACGCGAGAACTCCCCATTTAATAATTCAAATGTTCAAAAATGAAACATTTGTGAAATTTTCTGATCTCACCGATTTTTTTTTCAGATTTTCAAGTCAAGAGTATGGGAATATTGGATATTGAATTTTGAACTCCTTGAAATTTAATCTTGATTTTATTTTATTTTTAAATATTTGTTTGAACACGGTGTACTTTTCCGAGAACATTTTGATTTAAAAAAATCGGCAAGTCTGATATTTGGAACCATGAAAGAAGGGCTCTTTCCAGACATTTTTCGGGGTCCGGCAAAATATTTCTAGAGCAACATTTTTTTAAAGATTTTTTTTTCAATTGTATACGATTTTTCTTCAGAAAAGTCGATGGAAATCGATGGGTTAATGTTCAAACAAATTATTCGCTCTACAGCACAGGGGGATGGCGTCGCTATTTTTAGACCACATTTTCCACTTTTCCTCATGAAAACCGACTACTTTATCGACTTCATTTTGCTGGGCGAGATAGGACGTCGTCTATTTTTAGACGATGACTCAGCACTTTTCCACTCTTGCGCTTAAAAAAACCAGATGGCAGCACGATGTAACGCCACGTCCCTATTGCCTTGGCGTTCTCGATTGCGAGATTCCTACTCGAAACAAGGTGTCCGAAGGCTTGATTGTTGAGGCAATTGCAAACCGCTTTTACACCTTAGCTTCCATCCACCCCGGGATTCGAACTGACGACCTTTGGATTGTTAGTCCAACTGCCTACAAGCGACTCCACCGAGGCAGGACCCAGGGAGACGACTCTTACACCTGGACTGAGGTAACGACCTAACCTTTTTTAGGTTAGTCCGGGGCCAAAATTTACTCCCCGTCCGACGGAAGGCTGCTCTCGCCCCCAACCCCTCTGCCCTCCCCCCATTCTGCTCTTAGCATTCTTGCAAAAATTCATCCAATAAACGCAATCAATTCCCAATTGTTAGTGCTTGTGCCCTCAGGGCATCTGCAACGCTGGAGTGAAAATCAAATTTTGCATCCGGCTTATAAATACCGAGATCAAATTTGCCACCTTGAAAAAACTCCGTCATCGCCACCGCTAGGGTAGCAAATTTGCCACCGAAACAAGCCCACTGCGGGAGGCAAATATGGGTCATCTGTCATCTTTTGCTCTCGTTTACCTTCAAAATCAATAATTATGTATTGATTCATGCTTAGAAATGCTAAAAATTTATTAGTCTTTTTAATCCTATTGAAAATTTCAAAGAATTTCTTTTTTTCGAAAATGTCGAAAGTTAAACAACTTGCTACCCGATTTGATTCTCACCAAACCCACACATCTAAACTTTACGTAGTCTACGCCATTCCGGTTATGTCTGTGACATAACTACTTTGACTTTTTCAAGCCCTTTTAGATGCATTTTGAATTTTGAAATTAAATTGAATTTTGCCTAAGTTATAGCCCTTTTAAGATTTTTGACGTTTTTGAACCTTTAAACTTTGTGTCCCGATTTGCTCCACTTCCCGTTGACCTAGAGTGCTCATATTTTGGCCAGATGCTAGTTTTATATGTACAAACAACCCCTGAAAATTTCAGGCAGATTGGTGAGGTCCAAACGACGTCCCATGCAAAGGGGTATGCCCTGTTCGTGGACTCGCTCTTAAAAGCTATTTATTACCCAAAAGGTTCCCAACATTATTTTACAACTCTCTGCCGGACAACACTATAATATTTCAAAACATTTTCGAATAAATCACATTGTAGAGAGCAATTTTATGAACAATTTCCGTAAAAAAGTATCAATATTGGTTTAATATAAGCAAAGATATACCCAATTTCGTAAAATAAAAAAATGACCTTCTCCAAAATTTCTAGTTTAATTCCCATTCAAAAGATGAACACTGCCTTGTTCAAAAAATTGTTCAACGATTTCCATCGACTTTTCTGAAGAAAATTCCTATGAAATCGAAAAAACAATCTTCAAAATAAAAGTTGCTCTAGACCCCCCGACGAAATATTTCGCCGGACCCCGCAAAATGTCGGGAAGGGCCCTTCTTTCATGGTGCCAAATATCAGACTCGCCGAATTTTTTATCTTAAGTTTGTTCTAGGAAACACACCGTGTGAAGAAATAAGAAATGTAATCATTTTATCTATTTTTTTCAACAGTGTCCGTGAACCTCAATTGTAACTTTATGGTGCGAAAACGAAAACACGACCACACAACCCATGATTGCGATAGTAAAACGTAAAGTTTTACCAATTGCCATGTCAATTCTTGTTAGCTTTACGGTGGTCCGGAATTGGGTAGTTTACACTTGTGGTTGGATGATTTCGGGACGGTCATGCGATCCCGGATAAATCGGTGATTTTGAAACTTTGTGATTACTTTGAGCTTGATGCGGTTCTTATATATTGATTCGATCATTCCAAAATGAGAAATCCAATTGAAGTTAATCAAATTCCGTCTAGTCAAAAATAAATCTCTTCGAAACAAAACAAACTATTGCCTAGGGAGCCAACATAAACTCCTACAAAATGAATTACGTTTCTTTCCCCATTTTTATTTCTCTAAACATAAACTCCAAAATCATCCCACACAGCCCCGACAAACCACTCCCCGGGGATCTGTAAAAACCACATACGTTGCGGCACGCTTCACTAGAAAACTTATTTCCCTCAAGTTCAGCACTACATCAGCCCATCCTCAGCTTCTTCTTCACCTTCACACGAAACTTCCTGCTGACTTTTGAAGTAACTTGCCTGCCCTGCCCTGTGGTGATAGGATGTGGTAGAGTTTTCCTGCAGCATCCCGACACTCGCCACGAACAGTCGCACAAGTTGCCTCCCATTAATCTTGTACACCTTGGCAAGCGCTCGGGCAGCAGCAGGGGTCTAAATATAGTGTTGTTAAGGTTAATGTGATTACCCGTTCTGGAGCAGGTCTCGGGACGAGATGGCGTCACTTGCTTTCACGTGCAAGTGGAGAGTTAAGTGTTTGCCAGTAATGAAATGCTCACTTTTTTCTGTTGTTGTTGAGGGAGATGTTTCAATTGCGAAGAAACCATTTGAACTAACTGTTTTATTTTCAAGGTTTTGTCTTCTCCTACTTCAAAATTTCAACAACATAGCAAAAAGAAATTGCTCAAATTTGACATTTTCATAAAACTTGTACAATTGATTGTAAACAGGGGGAAGAGCATGCAATTCATTCAAGAACCTAAAGTTGGCATATCAGCACTTTGATATTCAATTACAGCCTCGAAAAATCCTTTTCAACAGAAAACTAGTAATGAAAAGCTTGAAAGCAAGTGTCCACCAAAAAAATCAAGATAATTTGTTTTGAAAGTAATGAACAGCAAATTGGATGAAAATAGGACCATATCATTGACCTGCGAAACAAATGAGAATTTCCTCTAACAAACATATATAACATTTCTATTTGCATTTTAATTCAGACAGGGCATACATTTAGATTTTTTGGACAGTAGATCTGCGAAACACGAAAAATTTTGAGATTTTTTTTTATAAATTCATTGATACATTGAAATTTTTTTTGACAGCGGCCTATGACCCTTAAACTACGCTAAATTGATTTAAAATTTTTAAATCCAAAATGTTGATGATGAAATATTGACAAAATACTTTTTTTTAATTTTGTAGGCATTTAACCATTCAAATTTGACTATAATGGGATCGCAGAACTCGAATTTTATGTTTAAAGTAAGAAAATAAAAAAATCGAAAAAAAAAAGTTTTGTTCGTGATTCGATTATCCGAAGTCCCATAAAAACCTTCGGATAATCGATCTTCGAATCGAAAAATCGAGGCTTCGGATAATCGAGTCTGGATTGTCGATAATTGGATGAAAATGTCCAGCAAAATAAGCTTTGGTTTTATATATTATATGAAGTTTGAGGGAAACAGATGATCATTTTTTTATTACATAAATTACAAAAAAATAACGAGAAAAAAAATGTATTTTAGTCATAAATCTCGATGTTTTTTTTTATTCAATTTGGTGAAAATACAATACATGTTGTAAGAAAATTTGTTAAGCACTCTGCAATCTTTTTTTTAATTTAGTAAAATATCAATGACAAATGTTAGAAAATACGTTTTGAATGTAATTTTGCCTAAACATGTGATTCGATTATCCTAAGTGAAATTTTGTCAAGGCCTTCGGATAATCGAGTCTGGACTGTACTTCAAATTTTTATGTTGGTCAAAATCATGCTAGCAATTTTTTTTTATTTCACTGATTCTACTTTTTGTCACTTGTCACTACTTTTTGAATATGCCTTGTTTTAAAGAAAATTTAACAATTTAAATTTCTAAAATCTCTTTAAAAACATGTTAACTTAATCGTAAAATCTGCTTATGAAATTTCAATTTTTCAGTTGATTGCACTTTTATTTTCATTTTTGATATTTAGAAGCCCATTGAAAAAATATTTTTTTTTTTGGTTCCTGATTTTTCTAGGGGGCAACAATATTTGCAGTGACTATGCAATAATAAAGAGTAATTTGGATGTTTTACACGTATTTTCTAACATAGCAATTTTCTATTTGTATAAAACTTTGCCCAAAATTTCCAGGTCAATTTGATGTAATCAGCATAGGTTTTTGTTCTGGCAAGGTCTTTCTAGAAAAAGTAATAAATACACAAAAAAACACGATTTTTCCTTTCACTTTTCATCACTTGCACGATTCGCAAAATAATATTTTTTCAGAAATTATTTTTTATTGTTATAGTCATCGCTTGCACAAAATATTTTTTATTTAGTTCCCTAAAGATATTACAAATTGTCACAATTAAAAAAAATTGATTAAAAATTACATAAGAAATCGATTTATTCCGCGTAAATATTTGTTATGGCCCAAATCATCACTATACCACTTTCTATCTCTGCTCAAGATTTTCGAATATTTACATGTTCATTTGGTTTGAGCAGCCCCCAAAATTGTATGAAAACTTTTATGAAAAAAATCTAAGGAATGCATGGAAAATCTCATCTAAAATAAAATACAAAGAAAAAAAAGCGTTTTAAAAGTAACAAAATCATTTTTTTAAATGAAGCAAAAATTAGACTTGAGATTTAATTTAGAAAAAAAAAACTTTTGATGATAAAGGCATTCAAGAATATAAAAATAATAGAAGTAAGAATTCAAATCACAGAAACATATTTTTTTGCATTACAAAAGTTGCTCTAAATGACTTCTCAAAAAGCAAAACATTGTTGAAAAAATAGAAAAAAAAGGGTTAAAATCCTTGAATTTCCTAAAACAAAGATGCAAATTTTGAAATCAAGACTTTTGGCCATTTTCGAAAGTAAGTCTGGATTCCAAAAATTTACAAAAAATTGTCCTCGAATAGATCACGAAATTTCAGAAATGTTTAATTTTTAAACATTTGAAATTGGACCATTAATTACTAAGATATTGGCATAAGAAAATGGGGGGCTTTTTGGATAAAACATGGGTGAGAATTCTCGAATATTTTTTTCAGAAATGATCACTTATGAGCATTATTAAAAAAAAATCGAAAAATGAAAATTTTAATTTAAAAGGCCATTTCTCGAAAGCGGTGCAGAAGTAATCTCTGTAAATTACTTGTCGATTGCAAATTCAATTTTACTTAAAAACTGCAATTACAAAAATGGGGTAAAATTTCTAGTTTTTCCAAAATAGTTAATCAATTTTTTCCAAAAATTGCAATTTCTATTGCAAATTTTATTCCAAATTTTCACACCCCCTTTCTCATTCATTCCCCAAAAAAAATAGGGGACAGTAAAATAATTATTGATGAGAATTCAAACTTTCATTGAACAAACCTTATAAAATTGACAGGTAACTGTTAAATTAACTAGAGCTCTTTTAGACTTTTAGCAAGTTTAGAATGTTGGTACCACAGATCGACACAAGACATAATACAATAGGATTTTTTTACATAAATTTATTGACATTTTGCACATTTTCGATAGTACCATAACTGAAATAATGTACAAAACATTTTGTGATACATTTTGCTTAAAAATTTGGAAGAATGGTCTTGAAATTTGTTTTTTTTGCCACTCCCCTCGACCTTGAACAGAGCCAAGGGACAAAACTTTAAATAAATTTTGTACCAGCCTTTTGTACCCTAATCTTGTATGGACAGTTGACAAAATGCCAACTCAGAATAAAAAAAATCCAAAAAATAAAAATGCACAAAATCATATTGAAAAAAACTATATGCAGTGGCAGTGAATGTTTCTTTAACCTCAGTTATGAAATGTGAATGTTAAAATTCAAAACTAATTAAAGGTAATTGTTTTGAAATGATTTCGGTTTAGTGAATTGTTGATGAAATAATCTTCAGGCCAACGATCTTATATCACAGACCCAATGTCTCCCTTGCTGATACCAATTCAAGGGTATTATTTCATGCTTGTTATGATAAATATATGGCTAACTTGTTGCATTAAAAAAAAAACAATTTAGCCCATAATTAAAAATTGAAATTAGCCCTCAAAAGAATAACTACTAAAATTCAAGCAAAAATTACATGTCAGAAAATATCGACAAATGGAAAATTGAGTGAAAAATATTATTTTTACTATTGATGACCAAATCTTCTCAGGTTAATTATACGGTTAAGAATTGCAATCAATTAATTCCATTTTAATCACTAGTTTCATGCATAAGCTCAAACAATTCGTACGTAATTTCAACCTCCCACTTTAAATGCTTGCACTCTCTCATCAACCAAACAACCACCCACACCGACTGCCAGCAGCCAACTGTTTATTCTTCCGAGCAAGCAAGCACAAAATTCCAGGGAAAACCTCCAGTGCAGTAAATACCACCAACCTTCAATCCTAAGTTCACCCCCGAAAACATGACAGCTCCACTCTCTCCACTCTCACAGCATGCAACAGAACCGGAAAATTCGCTTCTCTTTGAAGCTTTCTCTCACACCAGTTCTCTCTCACGCGAACCAGCTGTCTCGAGCATAAAAAGCTCGGGTTCTCAAAAGCTCTCCCTCTCTCAACGCCGTCTTCGATTAACTTTGGCTGGTTCGCGGTGGCACCAGCTGGTGAGACTCCGTGTGTTTCACAGTTCCTTCCGTAGGTCATGACCACTTTATGGCGAAGAAGACCTTTCTTTTTTATTATTTTCCCCACCAACACAGTTTCACCACGAGCTGATAGTGACCAACCCACGTGCTTCAAGGACTTGTTTCGGTTTGGGGCTTTGGAAGAGAAACTTTGCCAAGGGGGGTGGAAAGTTCATGTGTGCTAAACAATAAAACGAGAGGCAAAGGTCAGACGCGAAACACAGCTCCTCAAACGGTCAAAAAAGAGGAGGTTAAATCGTATTTTCTGATAACCTTATCAGTTTGACATCGCGCGGCCTCCGCTGACAAGGGACCGTCATGCTTCATAACGGAACAGAAGGCGGATTATGCTGCACGAGCAGGGACTGCACACGCGACCGTGGCTTCTTGGTGTGGTCAGTGGAACGCACTCTTATCAGGACGACACAGAAAGACGTGGCCGCGACCAGACGAAACGAGTCGAAAGTCTTGTGATGAAAAGAAAGTCACCAACGTGCGGTTGTTGTCGTAAAACAATTTTTCGCTTCAGCTGGTTTTAGGCATGGTGGAAAGGATTTTTTACGGGTTGCGATGAGCGGTTGGGGAATGAAATGAAAGGGGTCGTAAAGGGGTTTTTGTTTGGCATGAAGAGTAATTGAAGTGGAAAGATGGTCATCCATCTAGACTTTCTTTTAAAAAAAATGCAGAAGAGAAAGCGATCTTAAACAAATATATATGGGTCATTCTCCACCAACTCAGTTCGCTGACAGACTTCAAGCGAGATAGAAGTGTTTCTCCAGTGGCTAACGCATATTGTGCCTTCTGTGAAAGCAAAAAGCTATTGTTTGACTGGCATTGTTTGCCAGGGATTTTTTCCTTTGTGGAATTTTTCGGGGCGTAGCACCCAAAATGGAACCGAAACGGGAATTCACCATCAAGCTCCGGTTTGGGGCTGAGGCCCGGAATCCAAATAACGCGGAAATCTTCAAGTTCTTCAACAAACAAGGATGGACCAGCGAGGACTTGAGCGCAATGTACCGCGACGACCACAGCGTGTTCGTGCGGTTCAAAACGGAACCGATGATGCGCGATGCCCTGACCAAACTGGGGCCGCAGGTCAAGTTTGACTACGACAACGGAACCTCCCTGGAAGTAAAAGTACAGGCGGCCGCAGGTACGTTCAAGTACGTCCGGATTTTCGGACTTCCCCCGGAAGTGGACGATCGGCACATCGTTACGACGATGTCCAAGTACGGTGCCATCCAGCAGTTGGTGCGGGAACGGTATTCGGTGGAAACTGGTTTCCCGATCTGGAACGGGGTCAGGGGCCTCCACATCGAGCTGGTGTCGGAGATCCCTGCGCAGCTGACAATCCAGCACTGCAAGGCAAGGATCTACTACGACGGATTGCAGAACAAATGCTTCGGGTGTGGGGCACTTGATCACCTGAAGGCGACCTGCCCGAAACGGAACAGTGTCAACAAGCGGCTGGCCGCGGCGGCGACACCAGCTGGCGGATCCTTTGCTAGCATCGTTGCAAACGGAACACCTGTGGAACCGGTGGGCGCATCGCCCGCATCTGGAATGGTGGTACTTAACCCCAAACCCCCAGCACCCATCAGCAAACCTAACCTCGAAGACCACGTGGAGCCGGTTGCTCCAGAGTTTACGGCTCCTGCAGAGCAGCTTGCGCCGCCGCAGGGTGGAGAGGACGAGGTCGCGGAGGAGAGCGCCGATCAGTCCATGGACGAAGACGACGACAACCAGCAAAACGAAGGAGAAGTTTCGCCAAACGGCGCAGCTTCGATGGAGACGGAAGCTGCCTGGACTGAGGCGAAGGGTAAAGGCAAGAAGGGAAAGGGGAAGCGTGGTCGTCCACGAAAGCCCATCGAGTCGGACGCATCCGAGTCAGATGCGATAGGAGGAAAGCAGTTCATCGTGCCAGCCCAAGGTGCCGATCTGCTGGCGGCGTTGGCGCTGCCGAAGCCGACGGGACCACGAACGAGATCGGCTTCCGAGCAACGATCACCACACGACAACAAGTAAACTATTTCATCGTACCCACACTCCTTTTCCGGATATGACCTTTGCCCACCAGTACACTGACTCTCTTCGGACACCTTTACTAACACAAACGATACGCCAATACTAACCAATACTAACCATACTAACATATACTAATACTGATATTACTAACTCAAGTCACACTAACACAATGAACTATTCGTATTCTATTGCTACCATAAATTTAAACAGCACCAACACGACAGTTAACAAGGGATTATTGAAGGATTTTGTATATAACCACGACATCGATATAATTTTTTTGCAAGAAGTTAGTTATGAGGATTTTTCTTTTATTTTTACACATAATGCTTTAGTAAATATTAGTTTAGATCGTAAGGGAACAGCAATACTTATAAGGAAAACTTTTGATTACTCTGATTGTATATATGATCCATCTGGTAGAGTTATCTCAGTAATTGTAAATAATGTAAATTTTGTAAATATTTATGCGCACTCTGGAAGTAATATGAAGAAGGAACGGGATAATTTATTTACTGAAGCTTTGACTGTACATTTAAACAAACCTAATTCTGCATCAACGTTGATTGGGGGAGATTTTAATTGTATTTTGGACGCGGCCGACACTAAAGGGCCCTACAAGAATTTTTCTTGTGGATTAAAAAGTTTGATTGATCTATTTGCTTATAAAGATATTGCTAAACTTAGAAAAGAAAACCAATTCACCTTTTATCGAGGTGATTCCGCCTCCAGACTAGATAGGTTTTATGCGCCTTCTAGTTTGGTGGAAAATGTTGTAGCTTGCTCTACATTGCCCCTCGCTTTCTCGGATCATCACTCTGTTGTAATTAAAATAAAATATTTAAATGGGAACTTATTGACAAAAGGGCGTGGCTATTGGAAAGTCAACCCTTCTTTACTTTCAATGAATAATATAACTGAAAAATTTAAACAAGAGTATGAAAATCTTAAGGAAAGGAATGTATATAATTATAACTTTAACAGGTGGTGGAATCAACATTTTAAAAATAAAGTAAAACAATTTTATAAAAATGAAAGTTACAATTTAAATCTTACTGTCAGGAATTCTAAGTCGGCTCTTTTGGGTTCTCTAAACAATTTATCGAAGCGTTTAGTTGAAGGGGAAAATGTGGCAGATGAAATGAGTATTGTTAAATCTAAACTAATGAATTTAGAACAAAATCGGTTGAAAAATCTTGGGGAAAAAATGGCGTCGAGCACAATTGCGGAGGGGGAAAAAATGACAGTTTATCAGCTTTCAAATTCGATACATCGTGGAAGTTCTTTCGGTCTACGTTTGAAAGACATTTCAAATGGGAATACTGTTACTGAAAGTGCCAAAATCGGCCCCATGGTGCACAGCTACTTTTCGGAACAGTATAATAATGTTTCAGATCTTGTTGACCAAGACGAAGCAGATGACATCTTACAAAATGTAACCAAGAATTTAACGATTGAGGAAAAACAAAGTTTGGAAGAGTACATAAGTGTTGAAGAAATCGCTGCAACATTAAAATTATGCAACCGTAAAAAGTCGCCGGGCCCGGACGGGCTGACTTATGAATTTTATCTAACGCACTTTGAAATTTTGAAATTTGATATTTGTAAACTTTTTAATGCATATCTTAGTGGAGAATTGATTCCCCCAAAAGAATTTTCAGAAGGAATAATAACCTTGATACCTAAAAAAGGTGATACATCTCTTTTACAGAATCAAAGACCAATCAGCTTATTAAACACAGATTATAAACTTTTTACAAAAATAATTGCTAATAGGATACAATCAAAAATTGGAAATTTAATAGATATAGGACAAAGTGCATGTATTGCAGGGCGTTCATGCACAGATAATCTTAATGATGTTCGACGTATTTTAACAAAATCTATTGAAAGTAAGAGCTTCAAAGGTTTTTTGCTTAGTTTGGATCTCGAAAAAGCTTTTGACAAAGTAAGTCATGATTTTCTTTGGATTGTTTTAAAAAGGTTTGGATTTTCAGATAAATTGATTAGTTGCTTGAAGTGTTTATATGGGAAGGCTACTTCTAAAATATTGTTCAATGGTTTTCTTACGGAGGAGATAAGAATAAAGTGTTCGGTCCGTCAAGGCTGTCCTTTAAGTATGATTTTATTTGTTTTATATATAGAACCTCTTATTCGGAATATTGATCAGGCCATACTCGGGGTTCTTACGTTTAATAAGTTTCTCAGAGTAATTGCCTTCGCTGATGACTTAAATGTGTTTCTTAGAAGCAATGAAGAGTTTGATATTGTCCTCAATATTATTGACTCTTTCTCTAAATGTTCAAAAATAAAGTTAAACAAAGATAAGTCATGTTTTTGGAGGATTAATAATTGTAAGGGAGGCCCTTTTATGGTTAAAGAAACAGAAAATTTAAATTTGCTCGGCGTGACCTTTAAGAGCAATTGGAGCAATACAATTGATTATAACTACGAAAAATTAATAAATGGGATAAAATATAGGATCAATTTGAACAATTTTCGAACAATGGATTTAATTCAAAAAGTTTGGTATTTGAACACATTTATTTTATCTAAGTTGTGGTATCTCTCACAAGTTTTACCACCAAAAAATAAGCACATTGCTTCAATTAGGAAAATTTCGGGAATGTTTCTTTGGAAAGGTTATATTTTTAGAGTTGATAAAAGACAGCTGTATTTAGATATGGACCGTGGTGGATTGGGATTCATTGATCCAGAAGCCAAGTGCAAAGCTTTATTTATAAAAAATATTTTAAAAGAAACAGATGATAACTCTCAGAATGAAAAATACTAATTGAATTTTAATCATTTACAAAGATTAACGAGAAATGGCAAGGAATGGATTGGGGAATCAAAAAGGCTGATTAACGATAATATTCAAATTAAATGTACTAAACAACTATACCGTACTTTCATTGATCAATACAATTTTACACCACGTATTGAAACAGAGTTTCCTTCAATAAACTGGAACATACTCTGGAATTTAATGAATCAACCATATTTTTTGTCACATGATAAATCTAAACTTTATTTGCTTTTCAACGATCTTGTACCAAACAAGCGCAAATTATTGCATTATAATATAGGAAGAGTGGAAAATGAAATTTGTGAAGTTTGTGGTGAGATTGACACTAATCTGCATCGAGTTCGTAGTTGTCTAGCGGGGAAAGAAATTCGTGATTGGGTTTTTGGAATTTTTCGAAAAAGGTTCGCAGTTTCGGCTAAGCAAATCGATGATCTGTTTTTCTGGCGTATTGATACAGAAAGTTTTCCCCAAAGGGCTGCGATGTGGCTTGCTGTACACTTTGTCGCTTACTGTGTGGATAAATTTCCCCGTTTCAATTTGTTTATTTTCCAGAGGAGCATAAGAGAGTTTAGATGGAATTCGAAAGGTTTAGTGAAGAAGTATTTTGAGGATTATTTGAACATTTGTTAAAAAAGCTTAGGGAATTGATGTCGTCGTGTGTGGTGCCTGCATTTTGTAAAGATACAATGCAATAGAAAAATAAAGGATGTTTTAGAAAAAAAAAAAAAAAAAAAAAAAAAAACTCACACGAAACCGGAAAAAGTTGCCCCGATCCCTCTTCGATTTGCGTGAAACTATGATTTTAGGGGTAATTCTGGTCCATGATCACGAAAGCATGATCCTTTTCTCGATATCTCGTGATGGTGGGGCGATACGATCCCTTTCATTTTTCTGGGTTTTCACTAAGACACGTTTTTCAGTAATTTTTAGCTAGCAACCGTAAGCACATAGAAATTTGGTGTCAAAGGGACATTCTTATCAAATTGGACGCCCAATTTGATAGCGTACTCAAAATTCCGAAAAGACATATTTTTCATAAAAAAAAACTAATAAATTGTTTTAAAATCGCTGCCATTTTCCATTACACAACTCAATTTATGGGAAATCTTTTGACGCGTATAATATTTATTTTTTTATTTTCACGTCATTTTTCCGAACAGAATTCCTAAAAGTGTCCCATTTGATTAACAAAGCAAAATATTGAACATTTTATTCTTAACAGTTGAAAAGTCTATTCTAGAATATTTTTTATTTCTAAATTTGTGTTTTTTGCTGAAAATTTTGAAGAGAGAAAAAAAAATTAAATTAAATTTGCACTGGTCTAATTAACCTAAAAAAAAGCATATCTGACTTTTTTTTCGTTTTATGAAATTTTTTGAGTATGTGTCGTCAGTGGGGGTGGCTATGGGTCCAAGAACGATAAACTTCTCGTGATTGCTGAAAAAAAAAACAAAAATAATTTAAAATGTATCTTTTACTTGGAAATGTTCATAAATAGTTAACCAACATTTTCCCAAAATAAGACGAAGTTTGATAAAATTTGAATCAAATGCCAATCATTTGAAAATTTATCCAATCCCACCCTTTAAAGCGAGTGACATTGGGTCAGATGAAAAAATAAATGAAAACATGAAAACTTGTTTTCACTTATTACGCCATAGATTTGATTTTTACAACTTTCACCCCTTCAGAGCATTTGTAGAGGACGTCAAAATGAACTTTTCTATTGCAAAATAATTTAAATTGGTCAATTCTACTAAAAGTTGCAAAAAACGTTATCAAAAATTCTTTATTTTTACAAATTAAGACTAATTTAGTTTAACAAAATGCCACCGTGATATTTTCAGCAAATAAACTCCCGAATGTTTACTATAAAACGCTTTCAAGAACGAGATCATGCTGTTGCCCCTTTTCAAGACTATTGATTTAAAAATGACATCTTTTTCGTCGATTTTGGCTATAGCCTTCGTTAAAATGAACCAATTTTTCTTTCTTTTCATATATAAACTCTTGTTTTTGGTACCTTTACAAATTTATAGAAGACACCAACTCGCGTTTTTCAAAAAATACCCTTACTTAAACTCGTAGATCTTTAAAAACCGGATTCGGTAGTTGAGAAATCCGTAAAATTTAGATCAGTAAACCATCTGTAAATATGAACAAAAGCTACAGAAAATCTGTTGATCGATGAACAATATACTTTATCAGCGAAATTCGGTAGCTTTTGTAACAGCTCGTCTCTTTTGTATTGTTATAAATGACAGGATATAAAATTGCAAGAATTCATTTTAATAATTTTTCCTTATTCAAAGGATTTTTTGTTATGTCAAATCAAACCATCCACATTAACGACCCCCGGGTCTTTTGTGGTCTCTATTGCAAGTTTCTGCTCGAACCTGGAGTCCGAAGGCTTGAATGGAGAGAGCACCCAAACCTCTTTTTACTCCAAGGAACCTTCCACCCCAGTGTTTGAACTGACGACCTTTGGATTGCGAGTCCAATCGCCGCCAGCGATTCCACCGGAGTAGGCTTGGTTTGGTGTGTTGTTTGTACTTATGGCATGGAGACGACTCCTACACCTGGAATGACTTAACGGCCTAACAACCAAGGCCGGGACCGACATTTTACTTCCTCATCCGATGGAAGGTTGGAGCAGATGGGAATCGAACCCAGAATCATCCGCTTACAAAGCGGACAGCGTAACCATTCGGCCACGCACTGTTATGTATTCTGTCTGAATTTCCTGAAATTTAAAATAAATCGTCTAATAGATAATTAAATGGGAAAATAAAACGTTGAATAACAATTTTGATATTTTACTTCACACTATTTCTTCCCCGACATGCAATAATTGGATTTCAAAATATTTAATTTGACGAACAATATATTTTTTGATCGAAAAAAATCTATTAGAAGTTCTGAACATCGGAATTTCACAAAAAAAAATTATCCGAAGACTTCGGATAATCAAATCACGAACAATAAAATCGTATTTTTTTATTTTCTTGCATTAAACATCAAATTCGTTTTCTGCGACCCCATTTTAGTCAAATCTAAATGGTTGATTGCCTGTAAAATTACCAAATGCATTTTTTTTCAATATTTTATGATCGCCATTTTGGCCACCATCTTGAATTTAAAAATTCTAAATCACTTTAGAGTAGTTTAAGGGTCATACTAAAATCAAAAATAAGACAACGATTTTTTTTCTTGATTTGATTATCCGAAGTTTTGATTATCCGAAGTGATATTTTGCAAAGGCCTTCGGATAACCGAGTCTGGACTGTATTCTTTAACAAGCCCAAACATACTTAATATGAGAATACACATAGGAAAATGCATTAAAAATTTCCTTCAGTTGTTTAGAGTAATGTTTCTATCAAAATTTTGAAGTTTATCGGAAAAAAATATGTTTTGCCAGTTAATTATTCCAGCCGATTTTGAAAGAAGGAAGCTAAAAGTTTGTTTTTGCAATTCCGTCGTGAAACTACTTACTTTTCCTGTCATTCTTGAACGACGAAATAGCCTACTTTTCTGTACCAAAAATAACAGAATCGAATAGCAACACTTTTCAAAATAAATGCTGAAAAGTTCTACTTTTCAGCACTGAAATGGGTGCTGAAAAGTTAAACTTTTCAGCACTTGTTTCGAAAAGTTATACTTTTCATCATTTTTTTGATTTAAACGATTCATTGACTCAATGCATGGGCATTTGTCATATAATTTCGTTCAAAGGGTGTTTTTCGGAATTTCAAAAAACGTTGTATGGAACTTGTTGCAAAATTTGATTTTTTCATCACTCGGTGAACCTCGTTGGATAAATGTACGACTCGTGCTGAAAAAATCTTCTTTTTGCAACATGTTGCATAAACTACTATTTAACCAAATATATCTTTTCAATACAATGTAAATAAGCCAAAGACGGAATGTAATCAATCAGTCTGTATTGCTCACGTTACATTTTATGCTAGTTTTTTTGCACTTAGAGCTTCCATGGTTTGTATAAATTCAAATGCAAATTCTGCTTTTTGAATCTATAAACAAAAACAAATATAAGCAATCAAAAATACTGGATTGTTTTAATAATAAATACAAAAAATAATTAATCTCCTGTATGTCTTCTAAATCAAACAAAACGCCTTAAAAATCACAAGCCACGGAAGTACTGATTCCTCGATGAAAGCTCCTTCTCTCTCCCTCAATTCCACCTCTATCTCCAGTGACGAATCACCCTCCCTGAACCTCCCTTCCCCACTCTCACCCTCATAAACCCGAAACCAAACCATCCACACGAATTCAATTATGGCGAGTCATAAATAATAGTGAGAATTTATTGGGACATAAAAAGCTCTCCGGCTCAGGGTTCGCAAAACTTGAGACACTCCGGCCGACGTTGCCGCTTGACTTGGCGAAACAACAAGAGAAACAAAAGGAAAGGGGATGAGGTCTCGCGTTTCCTGTGCGAACGTGGCATGATCATCGGAAGTTGTTTTTCGGTGTGATTTTCGCCTTTCCGGACAAAAAAAACGACCACCCACACGCACACATGAAATTTAAGCTCTGTGGATACAAGACCCCATAAGCCAGCCCTCCCTAAAAAGGGATGCTGCTGGGTGTTTCCTGTGGTGATGGTGTAAAACTGATAAATTTCGTCACTGTATTAAGAGTCATTAAGTGGAAGGGGTTTTGAGGGTTTGTTCATGTTGAAATATGGTGAATAACTCATTTTTTCCTTAGTTCAAGATAATTATATAAAAATGAGCAATTTTGACTAACTTTCATGGGTTTTGTATTTTTTTTTTCGTTCAAACTTTTTCAAATTAATTTTAAAATATTTTTCATGGGGGAAAAATTAATCTCACAGATTTTTTTTTCCTTTTCAATTTTTCACTTTCAACTTTCACTCCGAAAAAAAGCAACCCCCCAAAAGCCCATGATGAGCAAAATATTAGGACCGTGATTTCACTCATCCACTCTCGCTCGCTCCCTCATCAAAAAATTCAATCCCTCCATCACAAAGGCCCGCGCAGAAAAGCCCCCGTGGTTAGGCAGCTTGATCCGCAACTTAGCTGGTGGGAGTAAAAGCCCGCCAAAGTAACGAGGGAAAGACCAGCTGCTGCGGCATAAACGGGCGTATCGTGATAATACCTTCTGCCGTTTTTTTTTTTTTGTGTTGCTATTTACACACCAAAATCCATACACCCGAAAGATGCTCCCGAGAGCTCCCGATAACGAGTGATGGGGAGGGTGTTCGATTTTAGGGAGGAGGTTTGAGGGTACAAGATTAGAGCTAAATGGAAGAGGTGGTTGAGAACAAAGTGTCCTCGAGAACAAAGAGTTTGAATGTGAAGTGCTTGCTACTGAACTTGTGAGCTTGATTTTGGGGACATTTTGCTGCTTGTGAGTTCTTTTAGCTGTCTTGATAAGAATCACAGCAAGAAAACACTGAGCAAGATAGCACACAAGAGTCGATTTTAGTTAAAAATAAGTTTAAATATTGAAGATATTTATTGGAAAACATTCTTCGAGTAAACATATTGTAGTTTTAAATATTAAGTATACTCTTTTGATTTGAGAGTGTCAAATAATAAAACAAAGTAAACAAAGCAATTCACAAAAAAATGATCGAAAGAAAAACACTTTAACCTTTATATTATCACCATCATAAAATGCACACTTGTGGCTAAACTAAGAAAAAAGCTTTGATAGAAGTGGAAAAAGCACAGTCACCTGTTGCTTTCAACTTGCTTTATGGCAGCTTCGCTCAAGCTTCTGGCGAAGCTTTCCTGTTTCCATAAAACATGAGTTGCACTGCGCTGAAATAAAAATTGAGTTTGTTCATAATTTATTTTGTTTTATCTCTGCGTTTTGACTCCAATATTGCTCAAATAAATACCCATCAATGTTTTAAAAGGTTATTGATGTTCTACATCGAATCTTCATAATACTTTTTAAAAAATCTCTTTAAAGCACGCATAAACAAACCCTACAGTTAAGAGTGCTTTACTTTTAAAAATAACGAACATTATTATATTTGGTCTGAACGTATTGATTGAAATTTGAGCATTTGCCAGTAATTTCTCAACGTGATCGGATAACAAAATGAGCTATTTTATGTAGAAGAAAAAAATCTTTCACCATTTAATAAATGGCACTCCTTATTTGGTTAATATTTTTGGCGATAGAAGTGAAAAGTGCATTGAAATTTTATAAAAATGAAATTTTTATTTAGAACATCACATAACAAATTAAAATTTAAAAAACAACTGAAGACAAATCTCAGAATAAAGTATAAAAATATTGACATACTCTTAAAGCAGGAATCCTACGGCCAGCGGAAGGAATCCGCTCGTGAAGCCATTTCATCTGGCTGTTGAAAAACTCTTCATAAAATTTGAACTATGTCGAATAAAATTTTCATATTGTCATAAATAATTTCTGAATAGTTTATATGTTTTGAAAAGGAATTCATGCATTTCAAATTTGATTCTAAACTCTGGCCAAAGCCAAAAGGAGTGAAGAGGAAAAATGGCATTATTCGTTTTTAAATTTTAAACCGATGATTACAGTATGGTGCTGTATAAAATTTGCACAATGTCCAAAAATTCTAGTTTGTGGTCCACGTGGGGTCACTCTTCGTGGACAAAATTGTCTAAAAGGTCAAAATGGTCAAAATGATTGAAGTGGTCAAAATGGCCAAAATGGTCAAAATGGTCAAAATGGTCAAAATAGTCAAAATGGTCAAAATGGTCAAAATGGCCAAAATGGTCAAAATGGTCACAATAGTCAAAATGCTCAAAATGTTCAAAATGCTCAAAATGCAAAAATGGTCAAAATGGTCAAAATGGTCAAAATGATCGAAGTGGTCAAAATGGTCAAAATGTTCAAAATGCTCAAAATGCTCAAAATGCAAAAATGTTCAAAATGCTCAAAATGCTCAAAATGCAAAAATGGTCAAAATGGTCAAAATGATCGAAGTGGTCAAAATGGTCATAATGGTCAAAATGGTCAAAATGGTCACAATGGTCAAAATGCTCAAAATGTTCAAAATGCTCAAAATGCAAAAATGGTCAAAATGCTCAAAATGCTCAAAATGTTGAAAATGCTCGAAATGCAAAAATGATCAAAATGGTCAATATGGTCAAAATGGTCAAAATGGTCACAATGGTCAAAATGGTCAAAATGGTCAAAATGGTCAAAATGGTCAAAATGGGCAAAATGGTCATAATGGTCAAAATGGTCAAAATGGTCAAAATGGCCAAAATGGTCAAAATGCTCAAAATGGTCAAAATGTAAAAAATGTCAAAATGCTCAAAATGATCAAAATGGTCAAAATGGTCAAAATGGTCAAAATGGTCAAAATGGTCAAAATGGTCAAAATGGGCAAAATGGTCATAATGGTCAAAATGGTCAAAATGGTCAAAATGGCCAAAATGGTCAAAATGGTCAAAATGGTCAAAATGATCAAAATGGTTAAAATGATCAAAATGGTCAAAACGGTCGAAATGGTCAAAATGGTTAAAATGATCAAATTGGAAAAAATGGCCAAAATGGTCAAGCACAAACACAAATATGAAATTTCATTTATTTTGTTTGCTTCCTGATGATTTGTAAAATATTTAGGTATATCAAGTGTAACTTGTAAATGAACATAATGTAAAAAACATGTTTGTCAATTTTTCAAAGTAAAAATCGTAATTGAAAAATACATTTGTTTTTTTTTCGTTTTTGTAATGAATGACGTTATTAATATTTCCAATAAATGTAACATGTTTATTAAGTCGAAACAATTTTTTCTGAGGCAAAAGTTGACATCTGTGAACAAAATTTTGGGTTTTGAACAAGTTTCATTCAAATCCATGTTCGATTAACAAAATGTTATCCCTTCAAACCCATCGATAGGTACTTCAAATTAAAACTGTTTTTTTTTTACAATTTTACATAGTCACAATTATGTCAACCGCAGTCGTTTTCCACCTGCTTGCAATCTAAAAAGAAGCCACTTCTCGTGCATAAATTCCAACCGAAGAAGTCAGTGCCTCGATGCCGCAACAAAAGCCAATTCCTTGCCGCTCTAAACCGAAGCCCAAAAGGCTTCGAAGCCGTCATCGCTGCCAACTAAATACGAGACTGCTGCTGCTAAGACGTCGGTATGCACAAATTATGCAAAATAAAGCAACTCTCGTATAACGAAATGATTAACATTTTCAATGTGTCGCAACGAGATTTTTTTGGCTTGGTGAGCAAGTGAGGAAGAAGGCCCACCCCCGCAGCCACGTTGCCGCTGCCATCAACAGGTGGCGTGGCTAATTCTTCAAACTTCGAGGAACGGCGGCGCAAGGCAAATGTCATCGTGTCGTCTCCATTTTCTACATCAACTCCGCATTTCTGACGACGGTCCGGAGCAGCACCACACCCCGTTAGGACGCCAGGCCTGGCCAACCCATGTACCCACGGCTGTGGTTGTTAGGGTGGTTTGATCAATGCGTTCAATAGTCATTTAAATGGAAGGGATTTTAATTTTTTTTCTCAGGTGACCACGTTGTTGGTGAATGTCCCCTACCGTGGCTACACTTAAAAATTATTTATATTTTTTTTTCAAAGTTATAACGGATGTGAACCACCCTACCGCTTCTGCCGCAACACCCAGATTAACTTATAACGAAGCTTTGATTTGAGTTTCGAATTTAATACAATTTACTCATGCTTGGCACGATTCTTCGAGTGTTGAGAGTCACCGACGACGCCGCCAAAAGTGCACTCACCGCCGCAGGTGCAACGTGTTGCAGGCCTGGCAGGTGCGACACCAGAAGGTGGAACAAGAGGAAGAAGAAGGCTAAGTGATGCATTTTACGGTATTGTACACTTCACTTTTATGCATTGTCTTAGATTTCATCGGGCTCGTCCGAAACGGGGGAAGGTGGAGGAGGGACATTTTGTAAACGGAGCCACTACTTAGTTCTTGGTTCGTTTGTTTAATGCCTTTTTCCACTTCAAGTCCCCAGCACAGCAGTTACTTCATCGGCGAGTTTAGTAGATTGAGCTATACTGGAGTCGTCTTCACATTACCTATATTAGCTGTGGAAGTTGGTGGCGAGCCACCGTTCGCTGCATCTTGTTTTAGCTACTGTTAAATCATCACTTCTTGGCTCTTTTTTTGATCACAATCAAATCAGTGTGACTACAATTGCGATTTAATTACCATTATGATGAGAAACATTTATGCTGTTCACGATTACACAACAATTTATGCATGAAGTGGACTCTTTCATTTTTAAATTTATATTGAATTAATGCAATTTCTTGGAAAATATAAATAAGTATAAAGAAGCTCAAATTTAAATTATTGATTTAAAAAAAAGCGTTGAAGACTCACTAAAAATGTTATTTATCAACTCAGACTCAGTATCTGAATATCAACCTCAAAAATCTAGAGTTTTATTTGAAGAAGTCCTACACAGTAAAAAAAATCTTGGTTATATTACATCTGGGAAGGGGTGCATCTTTTATGAAAAAAGGTGGAACTTTACATCTGAAAATCTGTAATTTTACCATTTTTCTGGTGTAATGTCACTTTTTCAGACTTAATTGATGTAAAATTACATCATAAAAGAGGTAATATTCAATCTTCCAAAATTACAACTTCGAAATTTACACAATTTTTACTGTGTACAAACAAAGGTAAACCCATAGATTTTAGAACATTATTAAAAACAACTATATAAATGAAATAAAAAACAAAATTTTATCAAAAAGGTATGGAATTTCAATAAAAATAAAGAAACAAAGAAAAGTTATGAAAGCTTGCGAAGTATATGGGTTATCAAATTATGATGAGTAAAATTGATTGAAATAATGGTTTCTTTTCTATTTTTTCGTAGTTTTTCTTTCAGAGATTTTTTTTATCGATTTTCAATTTTTTACCGGCAGTCAAAAATGTATTAAGATTTTAATTATAATTTGATGTTAAATGGGCTCTTGGTCTTAAAAATTTCAGCGAAAACAATTGTTCAAAAATTATTCGTTATTTGAAGTCTCAGAAAATAACTCGGCCTTTACTAAAACGGCCCATTTATTGATAAAAAAAAGTCAAAATATTCATACCCGAGCATGGGTAAATAACAAGGGAAATGCGTAATAATACCTTTCTCTGGTATCAATACCAAATTTTGGTATTCCTGGACCCTTTAAAAATTGTCTTAAGGATTATGCAAGAGCAAAATGTGGTATCATACCAATTTAAGGTATTGTTTTGATATTGCAAAATTGCAGAATATGTCAATGGTCTAACACCACATTTTGGTATTCTTTTGGTATTTCAGTATTTTATCAAATTCCTCTGAAACTATGGGAAAATGTTGACCAATTTTGACAAAATAATTAACTTTGCGCTAAAATGATGTCTCAAATCGAATGCTTTCATTGAAAACCGGAAATTTCAAACTTTATTTTAAACATTTTTGATATACCCCCTGAAGAAATGATTTGAAATTGTAGAAAATTTTCTAAGTCAGGATGGCAAATTTTGGTATTATTTTGATATTGAAGTGTTTCATCAAATTCCTCTGAAACTATGAGAAATTTTTTATAAATTTTGACGAGATAATTAATTTTGCGTTAAAATGACTTGAAACCAAAAAATGTTAAAGCTGATTTTCAATTTTTTTATATACCCACTAAGATTTGTTTAAATCATTGAAATTTCTCTATGTCGGGATAATCAAATACTTTGAAAAACGAGTCAATCGACAGATTATTGAATTTTGAAGAATTTAAATCCAGTTTAATTTTAATAACGCTTATTTTTCAATCTTGTTATTTTTCAGAAGCTTCAAGAACTTCAAGCACAGGCCGTTCATCAATGACAAATGCATTCGATGTGGTAAAGAATATCACTAAAAACAACATGGAATCATCAGGTGAGTAGATTTGGCTGTTGCATATGGATCACTGCTGCACTAAAAACGGTATGAAAATACCAAATTTTGGTATTACTTGTGCAAATACCAGCGACCAAAATGTGCCTTTGGTTGCCCAATAATAGATGGTAAAATACCATGAAATCATACCAAAATCATGTATGTGGAAAACCACAGGAATACCAAAACCTGATTTTCCAAGGGCGCGGGAATACCTAAAAACAAAACCATGGCAATGCCAAGTTTTGGTATTCAAGAAATGTTCAAAAATGCAGAAGACCTCAACTTGGTATTGAAATGGTTTTATGTTGAGGTATAATTTTACCCTTGGAATAACATGGTTTGGTATTGTTGTGGTCTTCCACATACAAGACTTTGGTATGATTTTATGGTATTTTACCATCTATTACTGGGCAACCAAGAGCACATTTTGGTCCCTGTTATTTGCCCAAGTAATACCAAAATTTGGTATTCCCGTGTTATAAACCCCTGCTCGGGTAAGCACACTAATGAAAGGAAATTTTTGTGTATTGGGAAATTTAAGGATCCGATCCTATTATCTTATCAGCGATTTTGACCATCGAAAAAAATACATTTTTTAAAACTGAAAAAGTGGTTTATTCCAACAAAAGGACTCTAAAGTAATGCTTTTAAAAGTTCAGTAACAACCCAAAAACATGTTAAAATTGATTTGAAATCATGTTATAGCAAGTACAGATAGTTTTTGATAAGTTTTCTATCTTTAGTTAAGTCCTTAGATACAAGCAATTAGAGTTTCCAACTAAATTTTGAAATAACTCACAGCTTAAAAAAACCCCAAAACTGTAATATGTATTTAAATGAACTAATAATTATTTACTAAAAAAAACAGAATTCAATTGAAAATTAAAATCATATTACAGTTTTTGTCTCAAAGACTTAACAGAGGTGGTTAAACCTATTTTAATCACATTTCTATTTTAAGCATATTAGCTCTATGGCCTTGAATTACAGCTTTTGAAAGGTTTTTTCAACTGTCTCAAAGTGGTAAAATGCTCAATTAAAAGTAATGATAATGCAGATCCAATTTAAAATATGGCTCTTTAGCAAATGAAATGTTGCTACCTTTTTTAACGAAATTCAATAAAAACAGACACAAAACAAAGCTTATCTCCTCGGCACGTAGACCAAAAAATCTTCAAGTTCAACTACTTTCATCGGGCTTGGCAAAAATATTGCGTAACATTAGGCAACCAGCGCAACGTCAATCTGCCATATAATCTAATTTCATCACACTCACATATTATAGACCTCCAAAATATATTCATATCGTCGCGCCGACCAAAAGAAAATTAAACAAATTAGCAACAGAAACCGGTCCTGTGACATTCGTATTGTCCAACCTAGATTTACCCTTGGCGGTCAAGATTGATTCGATTTTGGGTAAAATTTAGTCACTTGGTGAGATTACTTTTTTCATAAAATTGTTACTTAAAAAATTACAACTTTTAAGCAAAAATGTATAACTAAGCTGAGGGTTATTGAAAGCGAAATTTTAATCGTAGGAGAGAACCCCAAGAGGCACGGGAGGTTCCGGGGCACAAGAAATCAACAGCAAAAAAAAAAGAAGTCCCCCCAAAGCAGATGCGGATTCCCGCCAGGGGCCGCGATCGATGGCAGCGTCCAAGGTGATAAAATGAGCCACTCCGACGGCGCCAACGACTTGTTACACTGACCTTCATCGGGGCGTGTGGATTCTGGTTTTGCAATCAACGTGTGGCTCTCGGGGGGGGGGGGGGAGGCTCTCTCGAAACCAGACCCATAAAAATAAAAGTGTGTGATTATGAGATGAGGTTGGTGGGAGGGAGAGGGAGCGGGGAGGGGTGGTTTGGGAGGGAATCGAGCACAGTGACAATCGGTTGCTTGAAAGATTATGCCCAAAAGCCCATATTTTACTGCCGCATGATGATGAGCACTGGGGCTGATGGGAGAGGAGAATTTAGCTAAGATGAGATAATATTATAATGTGTTTTGATATAACAAAATGTTGTTTAATATGGTGACCTTGAATCCAAATTTTAAAGCGGATACACTTGTCTTTTGACTTTTAGAACGATTTTTCCGAAGTTTATACAGAACTGTGACATAACACCGATAGGCCAAGTTTTTGCAAGTTCACAATTCGATAAATCGATAAATTTTCAAAACTTTGGTTTGAAACTGTCAAGGAAATCGAAACTTTTTTGAAACATCGTAAACACCCGGGAATAAAGAAATATGTTTTAAAGGGCTCTCCCAGGGGCTTTTACAACTTGTACTTAACTTTTTGACATTTTGCGTCGTTTGTTCGTTCATATAGTTTTGACAGCTGTCCATACAAAAAAGACAATTAAAAATATTCAACAATCTGTACCTTGAAAAAAGATTTTCTAATCAATTTAGTGTGTGTCTTCAACATAATTGTAGATATTGCTAAGGACAGCCCTGAAAAAAATATTTAAACTTTAAAAATTGCCCCCGTTTTTTAATTCGACTTTTTACATAGCAAAATAATTGTACGGAAAACCATTTTTGAAATATTTATTTTTGAATATGTTTTTGATAACAAAAACTGGCATCTTTTGAGCTATGGATGGTACAAGCTAGTCAAAATTCATCTGGCAGTTAGGTTAAAGTCATGGTAATAAATAAAGAAAAACATTTGGCAATGTTGCCAATTTTTCGAAATAATCATAATTTTTGAAAAACGTGGAAAAAAGTTGAAAAACTTTGTTGATTAAATTTTTAGATGAAACATCAAATTTACAATAAAAGTACTTTTCATAAAATTTGATACCGTGCACCGTTTTCATATTAAAGCAACTTAACGGTGCACATCAACCAAACTTTTGCACCCAAATTTTTGTTACAGATATTTTAGTATCTTCAAAACTACGGGTACTATCGAAATATTTTTTTTATTTATCCCCTAAAGTACTGTCCACAAAGTAATTCACAACAAAGTTTGATTAATTTTACAATCCCGTTATTGCAGGATTGGGTCTGTAAGTTGAACAATTTTGGAATAAGAAAACAACAACTTCCTTCGTTGCTGTGCACCCTTAAAGTTATTATTTGTTGAAAACGTGACTTTTTTTTACCTGAAGAAATTGTTACCAAGCTTGAGCATCTCTAAAAATATTTTATTTCGTGAAAATACTTACTTTTTCTGTCATTCTCGAATGATGAAACAGCCTACTGTTCTGTGCCTAGAATTACAGAATCGATAAGAAACACTTTTCAAAACAAATGATGAAAAGTTCTACTTTTCAGCACTGCAATCGATGCAGAAAAGTGGAACTTTTCAGCTCATATTTTGATTTAAACGGTAAATTGACTAAATACATAGACATTCGACTTACAATTCCATTCAAAATGTGTTTTTCGGAATTGCAAAAAAAAGTTGAATGGAACTCGTTGCAAAACTTGATTTTTTCAGCACTTGTCGTATTTATCCTACTCGGTGTAAAATAGTAGTTTATGCAACAAGTTGCAAAAAGAGGATTTTTTCAGCACGAGTCGTACATTTATCCAACGAGGTTCACCGAGATGGATAAATACGAAGAGTGCTGAAAAAATCAAGTTTTGCAACGAGTTTCATACATCATTTTTTGCAATTCCAAAAAACACCCATTGAGTGAAATTTTATGTCAAATTTTCATGTATTTTGTCAATAAATCGTTTGAATCAAAAAAATGTTGAAAAGTGTTACTTTTCGAAACAAGTGCTGAAAAGTTCAACTTTTCAGCACCCTTTTCAGTACTGAAAAGTAGAACTTTTCAGCATTTATTTTGAAAAATGTTGCTATTCGATTCTGTTATTTTTGGTACAGAAAAGTAGGCTATTTCGTCGTTCAAGAATGACAGGAAAAGTAAGTAGTTTCACGACGGAATTGCAAAAATATCTTTTTGTAACTTGTTGCATAAATTATGATTTTCGAACAGATCAGAAAATTGCCTACAAATTTATTTTAAAGACATTGTTGGTTGGAACAAAAGTAGCTGAAATACAAAGAAAAAGAAGAAAAAACATAAAAAATTTAAAAAATCAGACATAAAAACAAGTCGCGATTTCAACTAAAACATAACAATGTTAAGCAGCTATAACTTAAAAATAAAGTAAAAAACGACTTTTGATCGTTTTTCTAAGTTCCAAAAAATATGTTTTTTTTTTAATTGACAGCACAGCTATATTAATTTTGACCAACTTGTGCTATAGGTCAAATAATTTAACAGAAGTTTTTTTGTGCTATTCAAGATTTTATTTGGAAAGTCGAATAAGAAAATGGGTTATTTTTTTAGAGTGTAATTATTATTTTATTGAAATTATTTTTATCAAACAAGCCTAACCCGAAAAACTTCGTTCTGCCTTCGTTTGTTGACGTTTTTAGCTTCAGCCTCCTGTGATCAAAATTTGATTTTACGTAACTTTTTCCATACAATTTGCCGATGCTCCGGAATCGGTTCCAGAGTGGCCAAAGTGTCAATTAGTTAGCGTATAAAACTTCCTTAGGCTTTTACGAACCCAACGCAGTGAAAAGCGCACCGATCCGTTGTTCCGTATTAAACTGATTCGCGTTCGAACGAAACCATCGAAATTTTTTATATATATAGATTATTCAGAAAATCTGTTCTCAAGATACAGATTTTTGAATATTTTAATACAAGTCAAAACTGCTACTAAGTCCGCTTTGTAAATGTCGGCCCCGATACTCTTCAAGGTTATTCCCCTTAGGGGAACTAAGGTAAACTTCTCAAATATTGATCTTTTGAAACCTGATAAGCTTGTTTTTTTCTGAGAGCATTTTTTTAAGAACAGGGTCAACTTCAAAATTGAAAAAATGGCTTACAATATATTTTGACAGACTTTGCTTTGACTGATCCCCTACAATTGACGCAAAAATCTCATATTTCAAAATTCAATTGGGGATTTGCAAATAAAAAGTATTTGTGTTAATCACAAAACCTTCGTTCAATTTTTAGTTCTTAGTTTTAATGTCTGTAGGAAAGGCGTTGAAAAGGCCAAGAGCATCCTATGAAATTTATTTCTTAGAGCAGAATTGTAGAGCGAACAACAACAACATCGCAGCGCTTTTACAAATGAATTTAACACACTTTCTCGGTAGCCATTATTATAATACTCCATTGAGCGAATATAGTGAATTATAGAAAGAAATGTGTGGGACAGACGATGTCAAGTAGACTTCATATTGACCAAGAACTCAAAAGTCATCAAATCGTTTGAAGTCTTGTAATACAGTGAGGAGTCAATTTACCCCACTATCTCCTAGAATTTTAAGCGGAAAAAAATCAAGAATCAGGAAGCCATTATCACCAACTATTGAGAGAACCTGCTACAACACAAACCGGGCACAGCAGCATACATTCTTGTCTCACCCGCGAGGTCCTTAAGTGAGAGTGAATACCTTACCGGTTCCAGCCGGCAGACTGCGGCTTGGCAACAAGGTTGGCCGCCACCAATCCGGGAGGTTCCCCTCAGCGAGGTGAGAGTGAGAAAGGCGCGTGAAAATGAGATTCAAGATCAGTTCACCTTGAAATTATTATGCTAATCAATTTGAGAGATGTTGCTGGAGCCAGTGGCGGGCGTGCAGGCTGACTGGCTGGTATTTTCAAAGTGGTTGATTAACTGGCCGAACCCCGAGTCGCCAGCTGCAGGATGTTGGCCTCGAATGCTGTCTCGGTCTAATTAGTGAAAGATGGTATGGCGAAGGCGGGGGTTTTTCTTTCTTTTCTGTTGTGTGATATTTTCACGGGTTTTTCAAAGTGACTTAACATTCAAACTTAGAGCCAACAAACGAACAAAGTGCACAATCATTACCCATTCAATGGCTACTTCTACGTCGATAAATCTCCACTGGTTAGGGTAAATGTTCCTTTTTTGAACGTTTTTCAAATAGAATTTAACAGATTCTGTCACCCTAAAACTAAGGTAAACTTCTCAAATTTTGATCAAACACAAATCGTTGAACTATCTTAGGGACAACCACCCTACATGCACTCAGCTCAACCCCGGGATGTTGATCGAGAGGAAATTGGTAATGCACTGCAGCAAACCGTTGCGCCTGTTGCCACTGCAAGAAAGTATGTAGTATGGAAAAAACAGAAGTAAATAAACACTGCCTGTTTGTCGAAGAGAGTGCAATTTAAAATTCATTCACGTCCATCACGTCACCAATTGCCACCCAAAGACGAACCGAGCCGGGCGGCGTTTTGATGCGGTTTTTCTCAGGAAGTTACATGTGTATTATTATTACGGTAACCATCAACACACCGGAAAGTGCAATTGAATGTGTTGTGGTTTGACGGTGGAAAGACAATTGAACTTTGAGTTGTGTTTAGATTTATAAGGTTTCGTTTCCACAAAATCAGTCTTAACTTCAACTTGTCCTTAAGATCATCAACTTGTCACCGACACGCAATTCTTCACTTACTGTAACCCAACCCCGTCGCCATCCAATCAACCTGTTCACGCTCGAATCCAGTTCAATAAATATGGTCTGTAGCCTTGTGATCGAAACACGCTCGCAAGTTATTTTACCCATCACACCGCGGCCCAGAAGAGGCCAAACCCCGAGGATCAAGGAAACGGGTCGAGTTCTTTGCCCGGCAGTCACCGCTGGTCAAACCTGATCCTTGAACTCCGGAAGCATTCCTTTCATTGCGAGCAACTTTTCTGCCATCGGCCACTGTTCCTGGAGTGTGCTCAACTGGAACCTGTTGGAAGCAAAAAGCGCCGAGCGTCGACTTCCGTAACTCGATTCTAGACGGTCGTTAAAAATGCTCGACAACTTTCAGTAATTGGAGCCAACCCCAATCGGTTGGTTTTGATCGATTTGAGTGATGATTTTTTGAAATGTTGGTTTACGTTGCCTTCAACGTTCTTGATGATCGGTTTTGTTGCCACCATAGCAATGCTTCTACAGTGAAAGTCACAAAAAACAGCTTAAAAGCCTTTTAAAAAATGTTCTTTGTATTCATCCTTGGAAATTTTACTGTTCTCAATTACCAAGGAACTTTGAAAAAAAATTCTAAAAATTTCTTCAAAAATCTGATCGTACCTAGAAAACTTGATTTTAATAATGTTAAGCATTTGATTACACTATTTTATATGCAAGCTTTTCTTTAAAAATATATAAATAAAAAAATCAAACTAATTTTTAACAGGGTTAAATGACAAGAGAAATGCAAAGCAATATTTGTCTATGTTTTTTAAATTAGATTATTGAATAGTATTCTCTATGATAATTAAAAAGCAAAATATTTAATGATATTTTTTTTTCATACAAGACTCCATGCAATGTTGAGGACTGGTTATACAAAATGTGAATGAAAATGTTAGAAAATCTGTATCTTACACAGGGTTTTCTGATCGATTGACCCCAGAAAAATGTCATTTTTTAAAACATTGGAAATGTTACATAAAACAGGATAAAATCCAAGCCCGAAATCATCAACAAAATTTAAGAGTTGTTCTTTTTTATGCTTTATTTTAGATAAAAAAAAATGGATAAAACATAGATTTTTGTTGAATTTTTAGATCGAAGCGTATTTTTTTTATTTTCAAGATAAATTCCAAACTTATTCATTGCTTTTTAAGTGTTTTGATATGTTTTACAATACTACAAATTGCAACTTTTGCGCAAGCGTAGGCTTTGGTACGGGCCCTTTGTGTGTTGGTATTTTGGTTCATCGTACCATCGTACCGAACAAAGCAGGCGTAAAGAAACCGAGGTACAAGTGAACCGCGTGTGCCGCACAGTGCAGGAAAGATAGTCATTCAACTCCTACGAAAGTGACAAAGTCAGAGATAGCTATTTTTACAACCGCACCACTACACACTCAATCGCGAGTACCTTAAGTACACACCAATTTCTCATTACTGAATTCAGTTAAATTTACTGAAATCTGCACTACTGAAATTTTCAGTAAACGAAAACTTGCTGAAATTTCAGAAAACTTTGACAACTCAATACAAATTTTAACTGATGTTCAGCGAAAAACTACCTGAAAATGTCAGTAGTGCAGTTTTCAGTAAATATTAACTGAAAACGAACATCAGAATTTGCTGTGTAGAAAGCCATTGGCGTCGCCAGCATTGAAAACTTTGAAAACGATATAAACGATGAAAAGCTTAGAAAGCTCCTATTGGAATCCAATGAACCCTGTTAAATAAACTTACGAAATCGCGAAAAAAATGAAGTCTACTTTTAGGCGATTTAACGAGCACACGGGAAACAAATTGATTGTAGCCGGATGAATGTCCTATGTCACAAAAGTTTTTGCAAAAAACATTAGAATGTTATGCAAAAACGGACACGGCAAAAGAAACCGAAAAGCTACGATATCTTACATGTTGTAGGAAACATCGGTAGACAAGCTACTACAAAACGAGTATAAGTCGAGCCATAAAATATATGCGCCAGCATTCTCGCGCCAGTATTCTCGCGCCAGTATTCGAAGCTCAACTTGACAACTTGTCGCCTTGGCGACGAAGCGTCGAAAATCGATGCAGTGTGATTTTTTGTCGATTTTTCCGATAAAAATTCATGCTGAATCGACATATTTACGAAGATGAAAATGACGTCCAGCCTTAAAGTAAAACCTATACCTTTCTTTAGTAAGAAAGGCAAAACGTTTAGCGACGAAAAATCAAATTAAAAAAAAAACCGAAGATCTTTAGGAAAATGTCAGCTTAAATAAAGAACGGAGCACCTTAATAATAAATTTAAAGTTATTTTCGATTGCAAATTTGATTTTGTCGCCTATAAATAATTTTTAAAATTATGTTTCACAACATTTTCGATTTTTTCCAAAAAATATCAAAGCGCAACAATGACTTTTCAGTCCTTAAAACATAAAAAATGAATAACTTAAAAAAATATTTATTTTTGAGAATTCAACTTTTAGCGATAAAAACGAAAAAAATACAAACTGTTCCTTGTACCTTTTTTCACAAACCTAGTTTAAATAATTCACATGCCCAAAAATGGCTAGCACACAAAATAGGGTGGTTAAAATTTGTTGAAAAATTGCTTTTATTGACATAGGGGGCATAGGGGGCAAAGTTTACTTCAAATCAAAAGATACGAAATTAAAATTATGAAAAATTTGCGAAATTCTCGATTTAAAAATCTCAAAAAGTGTCGAAGTTAAGATACCCACTTTTGGTATTTCTGGGAATTTTACATTTTGTTTGATTTTTGGCAGTGCGTGGCCGAATGGTTACGCTGTCCGCTTTGTAAGCGGATGATTCTGGGTTCGATTCCCATCTGCTGCAACCTTCCATCGGATGAGGAAGTAAAATGTCGGTTTCGGCCTTGGTTGTTATGCCGTTAAGTCATTCCAGGTGTAGGAGTCGTCTCCATGCCATAAGTACAAACAACACACCAAACCAAGCCTACTCCGGTGGAATCGCTGGCGGCGGTTGGACTCGCAATCCAAAGGTCGTCAGTTCAAACACTGGGGTGGAAGGTTCCTTGGAGTAGAAAGAGGTTTGGGTGCTCTCCCCATTCAAGCCTTCGAACTCCTAGGTTCGAGCAGAAACTTGCAATAGAGACCACAAAAGACCCGGGGGTCGTTAATGTGGATGGTTTGATTTTGATTTTTTTTTATTTTTTTGGTTTTACAATTTTTAGCCAAATCCAACTTGAACTTTCGGAAAGTTTGACCATTTTTGACAAGGTTAATAATTTTGCATCAAAATTACATTTCAAAACGAATGTCTTCACAGGAAATGCTAAATTATTATTAGTTAATTATTTATTTTCAAAATTATTATTGATATTCCTCGTGGGGAAATTTATAAAATTGTTGGAAATAAAAAGTTTCAAAATCGACATTTAGTTTTTGAAATACAACTCTTGAGAAAAAAAACAAAAATGAAAAAAAATCGATTGTTCCTGAATTCACAATTTTGATAACATTTTAAATAAAAATGGTCACACATTTTTTACGACATTTTTAATTTTTAACTTTAAAGATTTAATTAACATTTGCTGATATATCGGCATATTGTATATTTTTTGTTATTTGGATGATGCAAAAAAAATTTGTTTGTTTCTTTTTTTCAGATCTATTTTCAAACATTTGAAACTGTACTGTTAGGAGGGGTAACATTTGGCAGAGAATGATTTTGGGCAACAGTGATTTTTTTTAACGGTTTTGACAATTTTTCAGAATCTAATTATTAAACTTAAAATTAATTTAAAATCCTGTCCAAACCTTTCGAGATTTTCGCATCTCAAAAATTCGAAATTATTGTTTTGTAACTGTATTTTAATAAAAAAGATTCTACTACACTTAACAGTGTGCTTTATGCTTATATAATTTCCCCTAACAAAATTTCCTTTGTGATGAATTCAACATAGCTTTTTAGTTTTATTTTGGAACAATGTCATCTTATTCAAGGGGAGAGAATCTAAGAACATTCCTGCGTATTTTTTTTTTTTTTGTCGAATGCTTTTGAACTATATTTTTTGTTTAGAAATCACGAGAAGTGCATCACTTAGGAGTAGCAAAAATTTACAAAAATGGCTGCGCAGGCTCAACTCGAGGGGAAGTATGAAGTTTGGGGTCCCCAGAAACTCGTGTACTTTGAAATGGTTTTTCTCCAAAGTTTGTATGGAGAATCAGGGCGGCTCGTCACTATTGCATACAGGCATGCTATTTTAAAAAGGGATGAATTTCACGATCCAATGTTCCGAAGTTTTTTGGGATAGTCGAACTACGTAACTTAACTTGTTATTTCGGAGATAGGCAATATTCTGCCGACTACATAACAACTGATTCGAGATTTTCGCAGCTAAGTCAGTTGTTCTGATTAAGTCTGTACTATATACCACCCTATTTTGCTGAGTCACACGTTCAGTCAGTTATTACACAAAATCGCAAGCTTTCAGATTTTTTTCACAATATATAAAACCCTCATTGAATTTTGAATGTAATTCAGGTACAGCTTCAAAACGAAGAAAAAATTTAATATTGTTCTTAAGCCAGCATAATTTCCATAACTGGTTATTGTTTACGACAAAATGGGTAAACACTTGTTTACAGGAACTGTTTACGAGGGCTAAGCTTAGAGGTTATTAAAATTGCTAAAAAATATTTGTCCAAACTCTTTCCGCCTCATGGAGATATCCCACTCAAATGAAGAAACTCAACGTCCGATATATCGCCATCACCCTCATTCAGACAGTCGCTCAACACTCACTCTCGGAGCTTTTAACACTCAGCTCACTTCCCCAGTCTACACCAGCGGCTCCCAACTCACACCCACGAGTGACTGGTGGAAAACTGCGCGCCATATAAAAGCGTGCTTCGTGCTGGACGCTCTCTTGCGTTTACTAAAGTTCGGCGTCCGATCGTCGTCCGTCCATCCGTGTCACAAAGGAGGACACGCTCCAGCTAGTAGTGCCAAACCACCGGGGGTTGCTCTCTCTCCCCTCTCACGGTCGTCGGGCGTTCCACTCAGCGCGCCGGCTTGCACTCAGCTTTCTGGGCCCACTCAGCCCGACCGCTCAGCTGCTTCTGCCTGATCCAAAAAGGCAGCCCTAGTGGCCAACCCGTGCCAGTGTGCTTTCAGTGTGAACCAGTGCCTCAACGCCAGCAGCAGCGGTGTTCTCCAAACGGAACGGAACGCCGTAAAACCAAGGATTCAGCTTTGATCCTTTTCTTTTTTTTCTATTCTTGCTTAAGCCTGTCGAAACGATCGAACCCTGTGTGAACAGTGCGCCTTAGAGTGTGTGAAAAAACAGCAGTGTTGTCGGTGGAGAAGTGTTTCTTCGGAAACGGAAATTCGGGAAAAACAACCGGGAAGAAAGTGTACGAGCTAGTGTGACTTAAGTGCCAACAAAGACAGAACTACCCACACTTCTTTGTGCTAACCTACCGCTGGTTGCACACACACGCACGGGAGCAGAGGAGCACAGAACATGGTGAAATTTATAGCCTTAATTGGCGCCCTGGCCCTTGTGGCTTCTGGTGAGTATTTTATTTTTGAGAATAAGTTTTTAAGTTGGATGATATAAATTGATTGTTTTCATACCAAAAATAAACATTATAATTTAAATAGCATTGGTATAAAGTTTTTGAATCATATAAATTCAAAAATTAACTATGACTGTTGAAATTAATTAAAATAAGCAAGTATTTGGTACAACTATGATATTTTAATCTAAGTTTCATTAGATCAAATTTAAAAGAACATCTGATTCAGAACCAAACTTAACCAGAACCAATAATTTTGAAGAAAGATCATTATTCAATAAAAGGAAATCTTTTTATTTCAGTACTAAGAGAATGCTTATAAAGTTTGATGTGAAAATATAGTCAATTCAAACAATTTTAGCCAGAAATACATAACTAAATTTTTAAAAATGATAATATTAAATTAAAATAAGTTCTAAGTTTACATAGTCAAAAAACGATATAAAAATAAAACAAAGAGGCTGTTAGCAATTTTTTTTACTATAACTATTCAATAATTTTTAACTATCGAAAAAATTTCAAATGATTTTCTGAATTTGAAGTGATTTCTTTACCCATATTAAAAAAAAACAAAGTTTATTCTATTTAAATATTTTCTTCAATCAAATTCAATCAATAAGATAAACTTAAAATACAATAAATCAGGCTTCTTAAAACATTATAATAAGAAACAATATTATAAATCAAGTTTCAAGCCAAATTTTTTTTAATTTGTATAGCTTACAGAAAAAAAAACCCTAATTAAAAATTTGTGTCTCAGAATAGCGTATAAAAATTAAACATTATTCTTCTAATTCTAGTCATAAAAAAATACACAACTCGACATTTTTTTTTGTCAGTAAATGCATCAAGGTATGATAGATTTGATCAACTTCAAAATTGTCGAGTTGTGTAGTTGAATTTCAAGCATTTTTTTTGTTTGTAATAATTTCGTCTTTTAATTATTGAAAATATCAAAATTTTAAACACTTCTATGGATAATTTCATACATTACAATTAGATTGCCTATTCAATTGATTTAAAAAAGAATCTAATATTTTATGAGGATTTCATTTTTAAATTTAACATGAATTTGAAAAAAATGCACGATGTAGTTATAGTTTAAAAATAAAACTTTCGAAGCTGAAAACGATTTTTTTCTAATCTTAATAAATCATTTTTTAAAGATCCACATGTTTTAAAAAGAGAATACGATGCTAGTTTTTTTTTTTTTTTTTTTTTTTTGAATGTATATTGATTTCAGAATTTTCCAAAAAAGTAATGAAATCTTTATACAGAACAAGCTTATTTCTTAAAGCCTACTGTCAAATTTATTTAAATCATTTTTGCAGGGTAAAACAACCAAGTCAATCAAATATTTAACCAACAATGAAAACACTAAATCAATAACAAACAGCGATGAAAGAATCTTCTTGTCTTTTTTTTTTGATCGGATTGCCTTTTCAATTGATTTAAATGAACAATCCAATATTTTATCAGGGTTGCATTTTTGATTTAACATGAATTAAAAGACGCACGATGTGGTTATATTTTATAAAAAAAAAACTTTTGAAGCTGAAAAACATTTTTTTCTAATCTTTATAAATATTTTTTTAAAGATCCACATGCTTTCAAAAGGGAATGCGATGCGAGTTATTTTTTTATTTATATTGATGGTACCATTGAGATCTGAATTTTCAAGAAAAGTAAATGAAATCTTTATGCAGAGCAAGCTTTTTTCTTTAAGTCTACTGTCAAATTTTCTTTAGTCATATTTGAAGGGTAAAAACACTAAGCCAATCAAATATTTAACCAACAATAAAAATACTAAATCAATAACAAGCAGTGATGAAAGAATCTTCATCAAAAGAAAATCTTTTGACGCTCATCAAGAGAAAAATCGGAATTGTAAACAAAACGAATTAAATTGATTTAAGTGGTGCTAACAATGAGAATCCCAAAAAATCTTCTACTGTTTGATTCGATAAATTCAGGAGCGATTTTTTTTTGCATGTTTGGTCTTCTCTCTCTTTTGCGTGTTTGGTCTCCTCTCTCAAAAATGCCATCGCAAGATTAAAACTTGTTCTCAGATAGTTGTAGATCAGATAGTTCTAGCAAATCCTTAGGGAGAAATATTAAGTCAATTGAATCTCAACACCATCACAATGCCATTTTCTTAAATTATTATTGAATTAGTTTCTCAGAATACGTTTTTATTTTAATTTGGTTCCCAGCTTTTCAGTCCCAGTGGCAAGTAAAACTAAATTTTGTTTTTTTTTATCCCATATAAAACAAAATTTGGTTATACTTACTACTGGGACTGAGAAGCCGGGAACCAATTAAGAGTATTAATCCACCAGTTGTTAGCCCCTTTGATATGTTTTTATTGTTAAAAGCTTTCTTCTAGAAGCATCTCCATACCCAGAAAGCAACATCTTTAATAAAAGATTTCAACGCTCAAAAGCGACGAACCCGCTGCAAGCAATCCAATTTCCACGCAAATCACACGCCACAAACCAAACCAAACATGGCGTAATTCGTTCCAAATACCTCAAACCGACAAACCCACATTCACCTTTCTTCCCCAAATCGCGTGTAATCGGCCAAAATCAAGCCGTTTAGCAGCTCTTACCGTTACCACTACTAGAAAGGATTACCAAAGGTGCTCATCCACGGCTAGTTAGCTACACACAGCCATGGTGGCGCCAAATCACCCCCCTCATTGACAGCCTGAACACGGTTGATTGGGCAGAACGACTTTGTGCAGCCCGGCCAATTGTGCAACGCCGCGTAGCCTAATGACACACTAGGGATGCTAATTACCAATTTTACGTTCGCAAAGCCAGGGGCCTTGCGGCACCCCCCGACTCTTTCCGATTGGATTCCGCGTGTGGCGGCGGCAGCGTTGCACTCTTTTGAAAGTTGTTTTACCTCTCTTCATCCTCATGAGACTGTGTCTGCTGCCGGAGGGGGTGGTTGGTAACCCCCTCGATTCCACCCCTCCGAGATGCGTTTCAAAATGGTTTAAAAATTGCAAGCAGTGCAACTGCCTCCAAGATTCTTCGCGATTTTTTCGGCGCGATTTGTTTAGCGCCAATTAGCGGCGCAGACCTTCCACGAGTCCAAGTGCGAATTTCCACCCAAGGACCGGCGGCGCGGCCAATTCGCCTTGCAACGAGAGGAAGAGAGCCAAAATTATACGGTTTGGGCCGAAATTACATCATTTGGTGGAATTTCGCGAACCTCAGCTGTCACGCACACATACCACGGAGCTCGGCGGGCAGTTGTGTAGCCATGAGCCAGATTTGGTGGCCACGTCTGGCTACTTGGAGTTGTCCTGGCAGTGCCGAAGGAGCTTGGACCGGAGAACCGGTTCGGCCACAAATAGCACAGAGTGCACTGCACACATTAATTGTGGTGTTTTGCTGCCGTCATCGTTCACAGCCTTTCCTGAACATCTTTCATAACACTTTCTGAAGTGTGTTTTGAGAGAGATTTAAAGAGGGAATGATAAAAAAAAAGTTCAGCGAAATACGTAATATGCGCAAAAATGTGACTTGAAGGTATGTCAGTGACCGCATCTTAAAAGAATATTTGTGTGTATTACATACTTCTTTTTGACTTGCATCAAGATTATGTAATTTAATTACATTATTGACAGTTTCACACAATGGCGCTTGGAGGAATATTGATGTTAAAAGCACCTCCAATGTCTTTTTTGCAATAAATTTTTTATACGGATAATAATTTTAGCAATTTTAGTTCTACAAAAAACTTTCCTTCTGATATGTTGTGTGTTTGCTTGTTTTTCTTTTTTGTTATATATCTGAATTTAATTTGATTATTTTGTTTTTATCAAGTTCTTATGCTAAATGCTTCAAACATTTATCATATTTTTCTGGTTCGCTCATATTTCTATTCAATTTATGGTTCTCATTATGCAAACTATTTTTTACCATATCCTAACCCTATGATGCTATGAGTAACTTGATTTCTGTTACAAACGCTTACAAAAAAGCTAGAATCGAAAGTTAAAAAGATGATGAGTTCCCTGCAAGAAAAGCTGTGCTGACTTGACATGATCAATGTTGGCCAAAACCGCTGTAAAATCTGTTTAACGGAGCACATCAGCCAGAGCTTTTGCACCAAGAATTATATTGTAGGCTTTTAGTAACTTCAAAACTACGGGAACTATCGATATAATGTTTTATTCATCCCCTAAAGTAGTGTCTACAGAAATATTTACAACAAAGTTTGACTATTTTGATAATAAGACTTTTGCAGGATTGGGTCCGTAAGTTTGACAATTTCGAAATAACAAGACAACAACTTCCTTGGTTGCTGTGAACCCTTAAACAAAATAAAGCATTGAAAAAGTCACATAAAACAAATCACCAAACCCATAGTATCAAGAAAATTTCGGAATTCTTCTATCCAAATTAAAAATGGCAGTATTTCTCAAATTGAAAGCTTTTTTTCAATTAAGGTTTCAAAATGTTTATCAATTGCATTTCAAATTCAAATGTAACTGATAGTTATTTAACATCGAATTGTGAATTTCAAAAATCAAATGGAGATTTTTTTAACGTAAACGAGTAATCACAGTTTTTTTATATTTTATTCTGCATTTCATCTGCCAGATATAGATTTACAAACCTTAATTTCTCACATTTTAATATTTTTCAACTTCTTTTTATTTTTTACAAATTTTGTATTATTATATAAATTTTTTTTTTAAATATGTTTGATAGCATTTGTTTCGAAATATAGAAAATATGGCTTGAATTTCGAAACTCAGTATGCTTTTATTTTTTTGTCAAAACATGCATACAAAATAAAATCTCCAATATGCTTTTACATTAGGGTGCCCAGAATATGGGACTTTTTCTGAAAACCTCGCTCCACAAGCTGAATATTGTTCCTTGTGCTATTTTAGGACTTTGGGCTAAATATGAGCTAAATCGGTCAACATTTACCCAGGGTTCGAGGGTTAAGTTTGTATGGAAAAAAAATTTAAAAAAATGTATGAAAAACCCAATTTTCTGCGCAACTTCCATCCAAGTATTCTCAAAAGTGAGTTTCTCATTGGAAATTTAATGCTCTACAACTCTCGATCCTGAAAAAGTATTAGCGTTTTAAAAATTACAGTTTTGTTTGAAAAACGTTTTTTCACCAACTTCATGCTCGGGTATCAATGGGTTAACCCTCTAACGCCCATGATTACTCCAGAGCAACACTAATTTTTGGCTTCAAAATTAAATTTCTCTTCAACCATGCATTTTTTCAACCTGCTTTAACCGGCATTAGTTTACATAGTCTTATTTGATCGATCCAATTACGAGTAATGTAGAAAAACGTAAAAAAAACTCGATTTTGATCTGGGCGGGAAGGGGTTAATCTCAACCAATTTCGCTCAAAATTGACACAGATGCTTAAAATATCCATTTCTGCTTGAAGAGCATCATTCAGAGGGTCATTTTTACTGGGCATCCTAATAGGCATTGATAGAAAATATTGATAGTAAACACTGTATTGATAGAAATACTTTTTGTACTAAAATTTCAAAAATCGGGCCTGAAATTCGAAATTTAGTATTCTTATTATTTTATTTTTTTTTGTCATAACTCACTTACAAATATAAATTGATATAGAGTTTAGGTTGAATTGATCTTCGGTATGCTTTAACATAGACTGTAGGATTCACAAGTTTTTTTGTCTAAATTTCAGTGAAAAATGAGAAAACTGAAAATATCGAAAATTACATAAAATAAAATCTTTGACGGCCTTTTTCAATCATTGACCTCAAACTTTGAGTCGATCGAAATTCAGTCCGTCCGTTCACTATATCAACCATAAAATTTAACTATCCAAGGGAAAGGTTGCATCTTCCCAATAATTCCTGCAAAACCTTCAAACTTCACCTTTCGAAAAAAAAATCCACTCCAATACAGCACACAATAGCTCACCACAGCATAAGGTTGCGCACGAAGTTTCGAAATGATAGTGTCATAAAAGTTGGATTTTTTTTCTTCTTAAATGTCACATCGACAAAATATTGGCTTACGGGGTGCATCGAGTGCAGCAAAAAATCTGGGAGAGCCAGTGAACTTTCGGGCCCCGACAAAGCACGACTTTCTGATTATGTTCGATGTCGAACGAACGATGATGCAAGTTCTAAGTCGGTCCTGAGGCAGCTCAGCATAGTTTTTTCTTCTTCTCTAATCGATTCGCTGATGATGATGATGTTGTGCACGCGCAGCTAGATTGGGCCATATGAAGTCGAAGACCAGCCAGCTCTGACATTTGATCTTTAGACATTTCAGCCGTGCACTCCCATAAATTGGCACCTTTTTCCCTCCGCCTGGCGGCGAATGGAGCTGTTAACACAATGAAGACCTCACCTCACAGCTGTGTTGGCACTAGGTCTAAGGGAGGGCAACATATGTTTATGATTCCAATTTGGTATGCTTCACGCGCCTTCAATGCTGAGCTTTCGACGCTTAAGGTGGCACTCCTTTGAAGTCAGTTAGTGATGCTATGGCTCAAACGATCGAAGATGACTTTCCGAGCAACTTTGTGGCGAACAACTTTGAGATTTATGTGGCAGTGAATTGATGAAGGTTGACATTTGGTCCCTGTGGAGATTGATACCGCAGGGTGGTTAATCGTGAAGACGAGTTTCACGCGGTGGCTGCTACTGCCTGGACATTGAATTTGATTAATTTCTGTGAGATGCTGCAATCCAGTTGCTGCGATATTGGCGCTGTAAGGTTAAAAGGTTGAGTCCGTCTTTTAGTAATGCTTATTTCAACCCACCTGGCAGGTAAGAGTTGCGTCAGATGTTGTAACCAGTAAGTCAATCCACCAACTAAATATAGGCCAAATCGATCAAAAGTGGATCGAGCATGGCTGTGAATGCGCAGTGCTCGGCAAAATTTGTCCAACATGAAACGTAACAACTTGGTGTTGCGTGCGTGGTTCAATGGCAGAGTTATGATTTGTGTGGCTTTAACCTACGTCTAACCCAAGTCTTACCCTAAGACTAGGTCGCTGAAACAGCCACACCCTAAGTATTTACCGGTATAATCGTGTAGCGGGTTCGAAGACTGCTACAGTGGGTTTTCGTTGTGTGTACAGAATGCCTGTGTAGGGTATGGTAGTCATCAATGAGACACTTTTGGTTTTCAACTTTCAACGATTTTTCTATTTTTTGCATCAGCATATTTGAATGAGCTTTTTGTTGCATTTTTTTTCTTTTAATGTGTTCTAACATTGACCAAAATATGAGATTGATCCGACATCTACAGTCAGAGTTATTCAACTGTCTCATTGTAGACGCACTTGGCAGGAACAATGAGACAGCTGGGGAACAATGAGACACTCTACGAAAATCAACATTTTCCAAGTAAAACATCATGTTTTTGTATTGTTCCATTGCAGGTGACTTGCGTTGAACATTTTAGAGCAATTTTCCCAACATGAAACTTTAATTAACAAAAGTTATACTAAAAAGTATTTAATTTTTGTAAAATCCATATATTTAAACCAAATAACTTTGTATTTTTGGTTAAATGAAGTTAAAACTCTATAAATATGCCAAAAATCACTTTTAATTCATGTTTTGAAAGATTTCCATAGATTTTGAAAAGTTTAATGAAGAAAATTCAAAGTGTCTCATTGTTACCCATGGGCTGAAATGAGTGGGGAACAATGAGACAGCCCAACTCAATCACTATGGAACGTCGAAAGAAATTTAAAGTAATATTAGTTTTGGTGTAAATGGCAGCCTACGAGCGAAAAAGTATTTTTTGTCCATAATTTACTTTTACACCCCAGAATGAAACATTTTAAATAACTTTTCAAGGGAGCGTCCATAACCAAAGCCACTATTATGGCAGACGTGTATCCAGTAGACACACCTTTCCCCCAAATATGATTGCTTGAACCTACGACTTGTGAGAGCCATTTTATCATTGTTCCCCGTGTCTCATTGATGACTACTCTACCCTATTAGGGTGGCTTGAAGTTGTATGGGAAAAATTCAAAATGGTCTAATTCAATCAGAACAGGCATTTTCCGGTCCCATTTGGGCCCCCAAACAACCCCCCAAAATTTGGGAGCGATTGGGTTTGACCCGGCTTTCCGCAAAGCGATTCAAATTTGTATGGAAATTTGTATGGGAAAACCCTCTTTTTTACATTTTAATTTTTATAATTTTCATTTTTAACTCAATTTAAAAACTAACACCATAGAAGTATAGCCCTGGATGTCCTCTAAAACTTTCCCCAAGAAAGTATGGTCCTATCTTGCTTCTGGAAAAAGATATAGAGTTTTTAAAAGAGGCTTTTCAAAATAAGTGCTGAAAATTATATTTCTTGCCAACACTGCCAGTACTTCGGTAGATATTTCGAAATCTTATTTTTAACGTAATAAGTAAGCAACCTAGCAAAATGGTGCCTTAGGAGAAGTTGTTGTATATGAATGTGGCTTTTATTTAAAATTATTGACATGCAGGGTGACACACCTACAGGGTGTCAACCAAGCCCTAACTTCTACTGGTGACTTTTTAAAGCCTTAGGAAAAGTTGTTGAACTACTAATTCCAAGACATTTTGACATGGTGGGAAGACAGGGTGGCACATCTACAGGGTGTCAACCCATTTCTAGCTTTTATTTAAGACCTTTTTGATCACTGTAATGTGGGCGAAAAGGGTGCAAATCGCAAATTAGGCCTGCCACGCAAAATGAGGCTGAGCAAAAATTCGTAAAAAGCCAGTTGTTCACACAAAATTTCCCGGGGAATCAATTGCTCATAATTAAAAACAGTTTCTGATCTTGCAAATTTTATTTTACATTAAAAATTGAGGTCAACAAATTTAAAGTACAAGATTTTTTTACAAAAATCACTATTTAAAAAAATCCTAACTCTATTGAAAAATTTTGGTCCAAGCTTCTGAATGGCTTAAAAAATGCGGGGGGGGGGGTTTTCCCTAAAACATACAAAAAAATCAAAAATTAAAAAATATGGATTTTGGGAAACAGTGTGTATTGAGTTCATATCAGAAAGACCTTATCAAATTTGAAATGCTAAGCTATGCTACGCATATTGTTATGTCTTTTTTTTTCTTCAAAAATGGCTAAAGTTTGTACAGTTTTGGTTTGAAATAAATGTGTTGAAAACTAACATTCCGTTTGAATTTATTTCGTATTTATCATTTTGCAGAAAATCTTAAACCTTTCAAAGTCACCCTTGCTATCAATGTTACCCCATTTTACGGTATTGAAAATTCGATTCAAAAATAAAATAAGCAAAAGTCGTATGATTTAAAGAGGATGTTTTTATACACTTCATTCTAAGTATTTAATACAATTTTTGATTTTTTTTTTTAAAGATAAAAAACCAAAAAAACAAAAATGAAACAATTTTATAAAAACTGCAACATTTTTTGAATCTTTCAAAAATTTACGGAACTTTTTTTTAAGAAAATTTTGTCCCTACATTTCCTGTAGATCAGTCTTCTAAAACAAAATTTAAATAATTCGAAGGGTGTAAATTTTTTGTGTTCAATTGTGTTTTAATATAGCTCATTTGTTTCCATGTACTCATTTCCCAAATCATAACCTACAACTTTCCTGAAGACAGCAAATCAATCAGAAAATCCCTTCTCAAGATACAGATTTTCGAATATTTGCATAGCACTTTTCTGTGAACACTGAACAGCCCAAATTTGTATGAAAACTTGTCTGGTGATACAAATGAGGCAAAATTGCTTATTTGGACCTAAGGAACCGATAGACAAAGTATCATCCATATCAAAATATACTAGTTACGAAAAGTCAATTTGTGAAAACGTAGAGAATTTTTCAATTGTTGAAAACGATTTTTTATTTCAGTTGTCCATTGAAATTTTAACAAATAAAAACAACAAGAAGAATTTCCCTGCAAATGCGTTTTGTTTTGTTTAACATATTTTGATTACTATGAATTTCAGCATTCTTTCCAACCTTTCATCAAACGTAAAAATGAGATTGTTGTGCTTTCTGATTTATTACTAGTAGTTTATGCATCAAGTTGCAAAAAGAAGATTTTTTTTAGCACGAGTTGTACATTTATCCAACGAGGTTTACCGAATTGAATAAATACTTTCTGTACCAAAAATAACAGAATCGAATAGTAACCCTTTTCAAAACAAATGAATTTAGCACTGAAATGGATGCTAAAAAAGTTGAACTTTTCAGCACTTGTTTCGAAAAGTTATACTTTTCAACATTTTTTTTTGAATTAAACGATTCATTGACTCAATGCATGGACATTTGTCCTATAATTCTGTTCAAAGGGTGTTTTCGGAATTGCAAAAAACGTTGTATGGAACTCGTTGCAAAACTTGATTTTTTCATCACTCGTCGTATTTATCCAACTCGGGTGAACCTCGATAAATGTACGACTCGTGCTGAAAAAATCCTCTTTTCGCAACTTGTTGCATAAACTACTATTAATTAACACATAACGGCTTCATTACAACCACCAAATATAAACATTGCAATCCAGTCATCCTTGCCAAATTGAAACCAAAATAAACGACCATTTCTGCAAATATTACGAAAAACAAGATCCAATCACGTGTCTACCCCCGCTTCAAATTCGGCAAATTTTTGATTGCTCAAGGAAGTTGCTAATTAGGTGCTCTTGTGCTCACAACACAAACACGCAAAAAGACTGTTGTTTATCTAGTAAATTATCGAATGTGTCGGCATATTAGGCTACCAAAAATAATGTGCTGTAATAATTGTTAGATAATTTGTCGATTGGTTGTTAAATTCGGTAAAATAAGGATGATGATGATTTAAAATTTGCCAAAATCAACACAAACTTGGCGTCATCCTCTTCATTTTCTTTAAGTTTAAAGTGTAACCAAAAAGATTAATTGGCACAAGATTGGTCGTAACGATTGATTGCCTTCCGGCCTGCAAAATCTGAGCTTCCCGGTGAATAGTTTAACCTTACTTATTGTTATTAATTTTGCATATTTCTCTCATTTTTCCCCCACCAATTCAGCCACGGCCAGCGTGCGAACGAAACGACAGTCGGAGGGCGAGAAGAAGGAAGAGTCATTCGAGAAAGAGCTTTGCAAGGACAAAGACGCCGGTGAATGGTTCCGATTGGTGGCCGGCGACGGCGACAACTGCCGTGACGTCATCCAGTGCACATCGTCGGTAAGTCAAATGCAAATTCTAGTCTATAGTACCCTCCATTTCTAGTGATTTGTATTGTGTGCAAAGCTTGCGACTTGAAGCTCACTAACGAGAGACTTGACCATGAATTACACTAGCACCAAAACGAATGAATATCTCAAGTTCCACTTACACCACAAAAGGAATCACTCGCAAAACCTAACCTACAAATTGCCATTCAGCAAAGTCCGAAACGGATTTGCATCAGCTCAATGCAATTTCCAACGGCGGCAGACACACTTTCAAGACCATCGCGATGCAACTCACAATTTCCCAAACATGCTGCAGCAGATGCACCCCCTCCGGGCAATGTTTGCCGATTGGTTCCACCCGATATGGCCACTTAGTGGCAACAACAGTGTATGCGACGGTCCCATGAAATTGCTAATTAGTTTCACATGCAATCCACACAACGCAACGCAACGCAAGCAATAGCAGCGAGTTGAACGATTAATTGTTGTTCGGGGGAGATTCTGCCTCAATGGACTGCAACTAAATAATCGTAAATGGGGGTGCATTTTTAAAGTGACCTTCAAAGTGACTTTGAAACGGTTTGAAAAAAAAACTTCATTTTTATCATTGATTTTAATATATATTGTATAATTTTAATGTAAGTAAAAAGCCTTAACCTCTAAGAAATTCACTAAGAAAACTGAACGATTGAAAAAATCAAATAAAATGCATTGATAAAGATTAACATATCTAGGATCATAACAAATATTTGTAACAGATCGAACATCTTAAACTTATCAGAGGTTAGCGCTTAGAAACATGTACTTTTTCCTGATTTCCATGTTTTGCAAGACTATATCTCAACAACCTTAGGTCTGATCAACAATGTTAAAAAGAAATTTGTAGAGAATTTTAAATATTTTTTATTGAAAATATGTAGAAAGTTACTTAAAAAAACTATTCAAATCAAATTATCTAAATCAAAAACCATTTTTCAAAAATTTATAAGGCTGTTGACGTTTTAATAGTAGTTTATGCAACAAGTTGCAAAAAGAAGATTTTTTCAGCACGAGTTGTACATTTATCAGTACGACCAGTGCTGAAAAAATCAAGTTTTGCAACGAGTTGCTTACAACATTTTTTGCAATTCCGAAAAACGCTTCTTGAATGAAGTTTTATGTCAAACATTCATGTGCAATAGGGTGGGTACGTTTTTCAAAAAGTTCTCGAATCAAGTTTTAGTATGGTTCCCCTTGTAGGGCATGCCCATAGGGACTTTCATGCCAAATATCAGCTCATTTGGTTGTAAACTGGCTGCGCGCATCAGCGTTAAAGTTAACATGGGAATTACTATGGGAAATTGGAACTTTTTGTTCAAACTCTCCTACAGGTCTGGCAAAATCACGCGCCAACTTCTGGTATGGTCAGGCCTATGGGGAATGGTCTGGAGAACATTTTTCCCGAAGAGAGTATATGGATTCGTTGTCCCTAGACCTGGCGCATCGGCAAACAATCCGATGTCTCAGGAATCAACGGTTTTCCCTGAAAAAGCATCAAACTTTCCTTAGCATGCTATGAAAGCTTGATGCACACCGCGACGCCATACGTCAGGCAGCGACCACGTGGTTAAAATATTTGCAAAAAAATACAAATTTTCTATGCAAAGATTCTGAATTTGACTAAATAATATCAGGATCGCTCGAAATGATCATTTTCTAGTTAAAAGAAGGTTTGCAATTGAATATTCCAGCCATTTCTCACCCACGTGGTAGCTGCCTGACGTATGGCGTCGCGGTGTTCATCAAGCTTTCACAGCATGCTAAGGAAAATTTTATTATTTTTGGGGGAAAACCGTTGATTCCGGAGACATCGGATTGTTTGCCGATGCGCCAGGTCTAGGGACAACGAATCCATATGCTCTCTTCGGGAAAAATGTTCTCCAGACCATTCCCCATAGGCCTGACCATACCAGAAGTTGGCGCGTGATTTTGCCAGACCTGTAGGAGAGTTTGAACAAAAAGTTCCAATTTCCCATAGTAATTCCCATGTAAACTTTAACCCTGATGCGCGCAGCCAGTTTACAACCAAATGAGCTGATATTTGGCATGAAAGTCCCTATGGGCATGCCCTACAAGGGGAACCATACTAAAACTTGATCCGAGAACTTTTTGAAAAACGTACCCACCCTAATGTGCAACCCTCCTCTTCATAAAACTACAAAACTTCTTTAAAAATAGACGTGCAATCAATTGAAAACATTTTATCATAATCATATTCAGCATTTAAAAAAAAAATATATACTTAGAATTTATTTTTTCTACTTCAAAAAACAAAGCAAAAAAACTTTTAATTTATTTTGTTTTATCGTAGCTTAGTTTTTTTTTAAAGCTAGTGATTGTAAAACAACTGTAGTCCTGCACTATTACTCAAATGTTGTTTTCTTGGTTTTTTTAAAACAACTTAAAAATGAAAAAATCGAAAGGGGTAAATTTGTAAAATTCGTGTTTTTGGAACTAAAGTAAAATAATAAATTCGGATTAGTTTTTTTCCATTGATTTTTTTTTTCAAAATATTTGTATGGAGAAAAAATGACACCAAAAAGCTTGATTGGACAGAAGGAATCGATAGTCCAAGTTTTGATAAGAATATCAAAACTCGTCAATAAAATGTTTAAATGAAAATGTTTAATTATCGAAATTTAAAGGTATCAAAGATCTGTGATTGAAGACAGATTTTGTATAAAGTATAACATATCAATACAAAGCAATGAAAAGTTTGATACTCAAGTCATAAATGTTATTATTTGAAAGTCAACATTTTGAAAACTTTTATTATTATGTTATAATTCATAAAATTATCTAATAATATGATAATCTATCTAATAATATGATAATGTGTATGTTTTTTTGCCTTCAATTTTCTTCTATGGAAAATCAGAATCATACCTCATCAAATGAATAGAATAGAGTAGACTTGGAATAGACTTTAAACAATTTTCATTCATTTGCAAAAAAAAAGTTTGAGTGTTATCAAATAAATATTAGAAATTGTTATTTTCTTAGATATTTTCAAGAAAATTCATTTTGCTGCAACAATGAAAAAAATAATATAAAAAATCGAGTGACTAAAAAACAATAAAAAATTAAAAAAAGGATTTCATAAAAATGCAGATCTAGCAAACAATAACTAACGGATCTTTCTGCTTAAAGATAACATAAAGAAAAGATAAAATATAAATAATTTATGAAAAACATCCCTTACAAACCAAAATTAATGATTACTAGAAATGTAATCTTCAAAATGAATTATGAAAACATTTTTTTTCCTTTTTCTACAAAATTTATTTAACTAATTTGCATTGATGGAATGGGAGTAACAAATCAGGTAAAAAATATTTGCCTAAGAATACACTCAAATTTAATTCATATTAATAATCCCTCCAATCCCGCAAAAAAACACTTTTTGATATCTGATTCGCATAAAACGAATGTCTTAAAAAAGTATTGTAGAATTGATATAATTTAAATTGACGTTCCCGTCTACCCTAAAAAATATTATCCTTTGAACATGAGTTATTTTTATCAAACTTTTCTTATTAGCTTTATTTTGATTAAATTTAAATCCATAATTTGTCTTACATATATAAAAAAATCATTTGTATATTTCTTATCATAATGTTGATCTTTTCGTTAAAAAATCTCCACAGAATCAATAATGAATAAATAATGTAAAACTGTTAAACATTGAACGGGCAGCATTTTTTTCTTGCCATTATATGCTTTAATAACATATTTAAAATGCAACTATAGTTTTCAACATCTCAAAAAAAGTCTGTTTAAACTTGAATTACAATCTTAAGTACTCTTCAATCCATTCTTGTGTGAATATAAAGAATTATTTCAACAGTGAATTTCGTTTCAACAACCCTTAAAGTCAATCATTAAATTAATTTGCTTTTTTATTGGTTACGCCTTACCCGCCTTAATAACTGTACCCTGCAAGTATGGACTCACTCATCCATCCAAGATGAAAAATCACCGCGAAATGAAGCAAATAACTCAATCATGTAAAATTAATCGACCACGAAACTTCCGCAAACCATCATCGCATCGTCCGCACAATTGAGTAAACCTCGCGTGAAAATGCATTAATTTGTACCACCTCGCTTATCTTGATCCATATTTAACGATTTTTAACCGGCCTTTGTCTGTTTTTTCTCCCTTCACAGGGCCTGCAAGCGATCCGATGCCCGGCCGGTCTATTCTTCGACATCGAGAAGCAGACGTGCGACTGGAAGGACGCCGTCAAGAACTGCAAGAGCAAGAACCGCGAGCGCAAGATCAAGCCGCTGCTGATCACCGACGAGCCGCTCTGCCAGGACGGATTCCTGGCCTGCGGTGACGGTAGCTGTATCGAGCGAGGCCTGTTCTGTAACGGCGAGAAGGACTGTAACGACGGCTCGGACGAGAACTCGTGCGGTAAGTGTTTTCAAAAACCTCCCAACGACTGCCACATGGTCTAATCACGCGCTCGAAATCAGCGGCTCAAGCTCGTAATAGGTCAGTCGACTAGTGGTGCACCGTGTCTCGACCTGATCGAAATCTGGCGCGCGCACACACAAACAGAGATACAAGTTCCAAGACACTACCCACCAGGCAACAGCCGGCATGCGCGACGACCAGACGGTCAGACAAATATTTACACCCGAACGAAAGCGAAATTTTGCCTTGAGATACCGACTGACGTTGGAGAGCTCGGAGTAGCGTAGAGTTAGAGTTGGAGGCAGGCAACCTGTCTGCCTTCGCCTCGAACGAACCAACGAACGGGTTATGCAGGGCACTGGATACTGGTTTTTGGTGGAGAAATTTACCTACTTTTGGTTGGGGGCAGCAGTGGTGCCAAGGTTTTTAGTGGATGCAGAAATTTATGAATTACTTATTTTGAATTGTTAAAAGCACTACAGATGATAAAGAATCTGTTGTAAAAAGAATTTCAGAAGAACGATTTACAAAAATTCTGAAATGTCATTTGATTGATAGCAAAATTCTAAACGCAATTTCATTTGCAAAAACCACGATTTTTCAAAACCGGGTAGACTGAATCTGTTAAAATTAAAAACAATGGCAAACCAACACAAGTTTGGTTACGAGTTTCCCACAAACCTTTTTTCGATTGTTCACGGGACTTGTTTGACCCCAAATATTAGTAGATTTGTGATTTCTTTTGAATAAATATTCAAAAATTTAAAAAAGGGGAGTTCAAAAGTTTGACCAAAACGAATTTAGATTCATTTTCACTTAATTTTTAAAGTCTACTTTACAAAAGTAAAATCTTGAAGCCCTTTCAATTTTAAAACATATTTTGATGGTTTAGTAACACAGAAAAAATAAAGAGCACTAAAATAACTTTATTATAAGGTTTGTTGAGTTTCGGATTAATAATATGCATCATTACAATTAAAAATGCATAATAAAATACAAAATGATCATGATTTCAAATTCATTTAGATAAATAATATATAAAAAAAAGGTAAAAGTATACAAGTTTTTAGAAAACAAAAAATAAACAAAGGCAATGCCTTAAAAATTTTTTAGCGTAGTGTCAATTAATTGATATTTCTTACATATTTAGATAAAATAATCATAAATTATATAAAAATATTCAAAACTTTTATCGCAGGATGTACTGTCAAAATTATTTTTTTCAATATATTTAAAAGTAATAGTTTCTTTTTTGAAAATAAATCAAAATGTTCAAAACTCTAGGCCTATCAAAAAACCTCAAATTTAAATTATCGGCATCTTTTTATCGATATTCGTTTTAAAATTTGGAAAGAAAGTGTTATACTTTACGTATAACAGATTGATTTTTAATGCCAAAGTTATTTTTTAGGATTTATTTTTTTATGTTCTAGCGAAAGTTATGTCTAATGCATACATTATTTTAACACTCATAGTTTCAAAGCTTTTCACAAGAAAATGTGTTTATATCAGATAATTGACTTTATTTTCGGATTGCTTATAAAATTAATTTATTTAAAATAATGCCAAAATTGGTAGCAAAAAAAGAAAAAAGAAAAAACAATTTGGATCTCATTTTTTAAGATATTGTTCAGAACTAAGTTTTAAGAAATGAAGATAATCATTAAAGGTAAGGTGTTACACATAAATCTAAAAAGAATTCCAAAACTTCAATTAATGAAAACACAAAGCAACTGATGGAGCATTTTTTGTTTTCAAAATCTTGTTGAAAAATAATTAAATAGCAATAAAGAAGTTTCATACAACTTGAGAAATAAAATGATCATGAATTGGGTTTATATAAATACTTATGAGGAGTTATTAAAACCAAACGATATAGAATGAAATTTTATATGATATTTTCTGAAATAAACAAATTTCCCTCTTCCATAAAACGATCAAATTTTAATAAACTTCTATACTGATTTTACTTTGTGAAAATATTTGGTTTTGGAAGTGATTCGTTTTGGAGATGTTTTTGTACATTATTCTGATATTTAAATTTGAAAATGTTTATTTTCTCTAAAAGAGCACTGAGCTAGCAAAATCTAAACGTAGAAATATGTACCCTCCCTGCAAAGGCTTATGAATTGATCTCAGTTGAAAGGTTTTCCAAATCTCTGAATTGCAAATGTAACATCCTGGAACAAAACTGCTAAATTCTAATAAAACACAAATTGAATTGAATTAAATTTGAAAATTTCAGATGAATTATGCTAGTTGAATCATTTAACTCATGAAAATGTTATGATATTTTTTGTCTTAGATTATCGCTAGTTTTTCATATAATTTTCGGGTACAACATTATTTCAAAATTACTAGCACTAGTAACAAGTGTTTTAAAAAAAATCTTTAAATATATTTTTTGCAATTCCGTCGTGAAACTACTTACTTTTCCTGTCATTCTTGAACGACGAAATAGCCTACTTTTCTGTACCAAAATTAACAGAATCGAATAGCAACACTTTTCAAAATAAATGCTGAAAAGTTCTACTTTTCAGCACTGAAATGGGTGCTGAAAAGTTGAACTTTTCAGCACTTGTTTCGAAAAGTAACACTTTTCAACATTTTTTTGATTAAAACGATTTATTGACAAAATACATGAAAATTTAACTTAAAATTTCACTCAATGGGTGTTTTTCGGAATTTCAAAAAAATGTTGTATGGAACTCGTTGCAAAACTTGTTTTTTCAGCACTCTTCGTATTTATCCAACTCGGTGAACCTCGTTGGATAAATGTACGACTCGTGCTGAAAAAATCTTCTTTTTGCAACTTGTTGCATAAACTACTATTTTAATGTTTTTTTTATCTAAATAGTAACATTTAATCAAGCAAAAAATGCTCAAAAATGCTTTCAATATGACGGCCAGTATGGCAAATTGCAGTGTTGGAATATTGAGTTCATTTGGTAATTTACATGTTAATCAAGCATTTAAATTTGACAAATTTTCGGTCGCTGAACTCGAATTTGATTTAAAAAATAAGACAATAAATAAAACGCACTGATTTGATTTTTTGTAATTTTTGGTCGTTTTGGAAGTGCTGCGTTTTGGAGATGTGTTTGCACATTATTCTTATATTTAAATTTAAAAATTTCAGATAAACTATTCTAGCTGAACCGTAAATTAAGCTGATGAAAAAAACGTTTAAAATTGAGCTGATATAAAATCTGTAAAATTGTGCTTCTCATTACACTCAATTGTGAACTCATGAAAATGCTGTGCAGTTAATTTTTTGTTGGACTACTGCATCTTTTTATTAAATTTTCCGGTTCAACATTTTTCTAATTTTCGTATTTATTTCAATAAACTTTTAGAGTGCCGAAAAATTGCCGTGAAATTAAGATGTATTTGGCATGCGGCACAATTTTATTTTTATTGCCGTTTGAAATCACTAGCTCTATTATTACAATTTAAAAAAAATTTAAATTTATTGAGTTTTAATCAAAATAGTAACATTTTATCCAGCAAAAATGCTTCAAAGTGCTTTTAAATTATCCAAAATGACGGCTAATATGGCGATTTTTTGGTATTGAAATATTTAGAATATTCATTCGGTTATTGAAAAGTCAGTCAATCACTTCAATTGATCAATTTTCGGTCGCTGAGCTCCAATCTGAAAAATATGATTATAGTTAAAATAAAAGTATTCAAGATCTATTTGCTAGAATTCAAACACGTTTGGATAATCAAAATTTTTGAGATTTTTAAAAACATCTACTATTAAACCGGCACCACTTCCCAATCACCACAATCGCAACAACAACAACACGACATCGACCGGGTCGATCAGTGTACAAGTTATGCAACACTCTTCACGAGAGCCCAACTCCAGCCCAACCTGTTTACCGTCGACATTCGAGTCGAGCCACCACCGCCGCGTGTGCAGATTCAAGTCCCCCACAATTAGCCACCAGCAGTTGGTCAGCTGGACAACCTTCCGCAAACCGAACAGACAATACTAATTTAACACGTCAATTACCATCGACTCTGTGTGCGCTTTTTTCGCGCCCGAGCCGAATGTCAATAGTTGGGGCGAAAAAACTAACTTTTTGCACCAAGGACGAGACTTTTCCCTAGCGAATGTGTTTGAAGTCGTAAGCGATCTTCAGGATCTGCTGGACACGAGAGAGAGTGAGGGCCACTCAACCTTAAACCTGCCCATGAATGTGTCCCCTCGACCACGACTTGAGCAGGTCACAACCCTTACGTAACCAAGTTGGACACTTTCCCTTTCACATGTAACCACCCTGTGACGGTGCTATTGACCGTAAAGGTTTCTTCCTTCACCGGAGAGGTGTTCAGGGTGTGGACGACTTGTGGCACTTGCTTTCACCCCTCCTTTGCTTGCACTTTGGTGCACTTAGAAAGGTCCACCGGACACAATAGCGGCTATAAGGTTACAGCAAGTGTTGATTCGCTACCGGATGCAACCGGATCGTACCGGACCGTTTCCTCCAATCTCTTCGGCGTTACGTGACGTGAAAGGTTGACGCGACTCTCCCAGAAGTGCAGCGAACAATCTTCAAGGTTAATTGCGCGCAAAGAAACGGTTCGTAATTTACGGTTGCGCGATCGCTGAAGACCAGGAACCTGCGCAGTTCAAAAGTTCAACCTCGAGGTTGCATCACCGCTTCGGGTCGTGATTAAAGATTAATGGCGGACTCGTCAATTTATGCAAATTTAAATACCGTAAAAAAAAAGTCCGGCGAGCATCGCTGGCAATTAAATACAATGCACCCATCATCGGCGAAGACCCACGCGATGCAGCGTTATAACGGGAGTTTCGTAATCGCGGAGACTTGTTTTGCATATGTCGAACCGAAAACGACGCGGTGGTGCCTTACCGTTACCTATGCTAAATCATGGTGTTTTGTCACGATTAGTCACGCGCTCTAACGAGGTGTGTGTGGTTTGGTTTCCGCGACCCCGTAATTGTGGGGTTTGTGGGATTCTAATCACATACGATCGTACGATCGGGGGCCGGCTTCGGATCGGCTAATCACGGTGATTAGCTAGTTAAAAGGAACGCGGTTATTGACGACGTGGTGAATGTCTCTTGACACCTGTCTTTGAACTGCCATGCATTGTCCGACCAGATCCGGCTTGTTGAAAGCATGACTGGACAATACTTGATTGATGGTGTTTTGATCTTGGCAGTGAGAAAGTTTGCAACCTTTTTATTATTTGTACAATGAGGATCACTGAATCTATGCCGATCCTCTATACTAACGTATTGGACTCGGTTGTTTTGTAAGTCCATTAACATCTATGCTAAAAAAATACTCGATTTTTCCTCCAGACCTTTAATACCACAGCTCTAACTGACATATTATGATGCATTGAAGACCACCCAATCACTACCAAACATTAAATTGTCGTAAAACACTCGGTTGATCCTCCAGACCTTCAATATCTTGGCAATTAGGTGGTTAAAGGAGTTTCAAATCCTGCAGAATCTCTATGATTTCTATGTTAAAGTATACTGAAGTCCCCAGCATCCCAGAATCCCAGAATCTCTATGACTTACATGTTTGGGTACACTGAAGTCCCTTGTATCACTAACGGACCTTATAAATGTCTTAAAACTCTCGGTTGATCCTCCAGACCTTCAATATCTTGGCAATGAGATGGTTAAACTAGTCTCAAATCCTTCAGAATCTCTATGATTTAAATGTTAGGGTATACTGAAGTCCCCAGTATCCATATCGGACCTTATAACTGTCCTAAAAGATTCGGTTGATCCTCCAGACCTTCAATATCTGAGCAATGAGATGGTTAAACTAGTCTTAAATCCTGCAGAATCTCTATGAGTTACATGTTAGGGTATACTGAAGTCCCCAGTATCCATGCCGGACCTTATAAATGTCTTAAAACTCTCGATTGATCCTCCAGACCTTCAATATCTGAGTTAAGAGATGGTTTAAAGAGTCTCAAATCCTGCAGAATCTCTATGATTTACATGTTAGGGTATACTGAAGTCCCCAGTATCCATACCAGACCTTAAAATTGTCTTAAAACACTCGGTTGATCCTCCAGACCTTCAATATCTTGGCACTGAAATAGTTAAAAGAGTCTCAAATCCTTCAGAATCGCTATGATTTACATGTTAGGGTAAACTGAAGTCCCCAGCATCCATATCGGACCTTATAACTGTCTTAAAACACTCGGTTGATTCTCCAGACCTTCAATATCTGATCTAAGAGATGGTTTAAAGAGTCTCAAATCCTTCAGAATCTCTTTGATTTTCATGTTAGGTTCATGTTCATGTCATCACTACTTGATCTCATTATTGTCGTAAAAGACTTGGTTGATCCTCAAGTCCATTAATATCTGAGTCCTTAAATTAAGATGCCTGTCAAGTTTAAACTGCAAAACAGTTAATCATTCTGTAAAACAGTTCCTTTGTCCATGCCAAGCAACTGATTACGGTACCCAGACCTGAAACCCGACCCCACCGACAAGGAACAAGGAAATTGGACAAGACTCCGCCCCAAGGACACCCTGCACTCACATTAACTGTACGCAATCCCCCCACGTCATCGTCGACACTCCCCCCGCGCGCGGAGGCCCATTAACTGTGCAATGAAGTCGGATGCAACTCCGCGCGGTGGAGACACACCGAAAAAAAGAACCACGCGCGCGGCTTCAGAATGGGGTAAAAGCTTTCAGAAGGTGCAATTAAAACCCCCTCACACACACATCTCGACCTCGTCACACATACGACAGCTCAACGACATGCAAGAATGTGCAGCAAGAATCTTTCGAAACTGTTGAGCGCCGCGCTGAACATGTGCATCGCATGTCGCGACTTGATCGCGTCTCGCAATTGAGGTTCTGCACGACACCTCTGTCGCTTTTTTTGTGCCCCTTCCAACAAAGAGTGCGCTTGGGAACCATGAACTGCCGCGATAGTTACGACCCGCTTCTTCCTCTCCCCCCACAGACATCGAGACCGACCCGAACCGGGCCCCGCCCTGTGACCCGGCCGTGTGCGTGTTGCCCGACTGCTTCTGCTCCGAGGACGGCACGACGATCCCCGGCGATCTGCCCGCCAAGGACGTCCCCATGATGATCACGATCACGTTCGACGACGCGATCAACAACAACAACATCGACCTGTACAAGGAGATCTTCAGCAGCAAGCGCAAGAACCCGAACGGGTGCGACATCAAGGCGACGTACTTTGTCTCGCACAAGTACACCAACTACTCGGCCGTGCAGGAGACGCACCGCAAGGGACACGAGATTGCCGTGCACTCGATCACGTAAGTGGCTAATTGATTACGCTTCTGTAGAAGGTCTTCTTTCCGACTGTTTACACCCTTTCAATTCGATATCACAACTGAAAATTGCAGTATTGCTCGTGATTCTGATCTTCCTCAATACCTCAATACCCGAGTCCTAACATAACCATTTCTTCCCTCCGCTAGCCACAACGATGACGAACGTTTCTGGTCGAACGCCACCGTTGACGACTGGGCCAAGGAGATGGCCGGTATGCGTATCATCATCGAGAAGTACGCCAACTTGACCGACAACTCCGTGGTCGGAGTCCGTGCCCCGTACCTGCGCGTCGGAGGAAACAACCAGTTCACCATGATGGAGGAACAGGCCTTCCTGTACGATTCGACGATCACCGCTCCGCTGTCCAACCCTCCGCTATGGCCGTACACCATGTACTTCCGTATGCCCCACCGCTGCCACGGTAACCTCCAGAGCTGCCCGACCCGTTCGCACGCCGTCTGGGAGATGGTCATGAACGAGCTGGACCGGCGGGAGGATCCCACCAACGACGAGTACCTGCCCGGATGCGCCATGGTGGACTCGTGCTCCAATATCCTGACCGGTGATCAGTTCTACAACTTCCTGAACCACAACTTTGACCGTCACTACGAGCAGAACCGTGCCCCGCTTGGTCTGTACTTCCACGCCGCCTGGCTGAAGAACAACCCCGAGTTCCTGGACGCGTTTGTGTACTGGATCGACGAAATCCTGGCCAACCACAACGATGTGTACTTCGTCACCATGACCCAGGTCATCCAGTGGATCCAGAACCCACGCACGGTCTCCGAGGTCAAGAACTTCGAGCCCTGGAGGGAGAAGTGCGTCGTCGACGCCAAGCCTGCCTGTTGGGTGCCCAACTCCTGCAAGCTGACCTCCAAGGAAGTTCCCGGGGAGACCATCAACCTGCAGACCTGCGTGCGTTGCCCCAACAACTACCCGTGGTTGAACGACCCGACTGGCGATGGATTCTTCTAAGTCAGCTCACACTTCCAATTTTAGCCGTTTTCCCTAGAAAATTTCTAGCAACCTTTTTACAATTTTTCGCTTGACTATTTTACGTTTCCACAATTTTTAAAAACAAAACTATCGTCTAGCCCCTCGTTTGCCCACTATTTTTAACATAAATCGAAAAAAAGAACAAGACTTATTAAACCACTTCTCCTGCTCTCACTCCACTCTTAAAAAAGCGGGAAGATCGGTGTCATTACGAAACAATGTTCGACGGCACGCGAACCACCAACACAAAAGAGAAGCGCGTCTCCACTCTCTCTCACACAAACACTGCCACCATCGAAAATCTCTCGCGCAACAAATCAATTTCTCTCTCTCGAAAAAGTCGCGAATGAGAGACGCGCTCGCGCGTGCCACGTCGTCGAACAAGCCAACATCAACACTATTACTACTACGAAGAGATTGAGAGAGCGAAAGAAAAAAAACATGCTGTGGATATTTTTGCGTCGTTTATAATTTAATTTAAAAAATGAGAAACAAAATAAAAAAGGCAAAAACAAGTTAGCGGAAGCCCCCTTAATGTTATTGAACGCGGAGGAGAATGTTTATATTTTTTAAACGTAATTATTTTCAAAAAAGCGACATTTAATTTTAATTACTCTGCCTTTTACTCCTTTCAAATTATGTATTTTTTTTAATTTGTGTAAAATGTAAATACTGTGCAACTGCGTAATTTTAAGTGACGTGAGGAGAATGCAAACAAAATTGCGAGAAAGAAAAAATGAAAATCAACTACAACAACTTTTTATTAGCACTTTGACAAGCGATACGTTAGGGTTAGCAAGTGTAATGCATTCCTCTCCCCTAAAATCGGCTCAGAACTATTGCTGCAGCACTTTTAACAATTCCTGAAAAAAATGACTTTTACTTTATCGAGAAAAAAAATATGAGAAAAATTAAAAAAAGAATAAAATTTTAAAAAATAAAAACAAATCATTTTGACCACAATCGTCGAAAGACTTACTGCGAACGAGTACAGAGACACAAAACTCAATCTAGAGCGCGGAATTTTCCGCCACGTGTACCGTAATTAGCAATAAATTTAAATTAAATAAAAAAATTAAAACCACAGCCTACAGTTTTTTCACTCAACCCCATCTCACCACCCTAATCTCAGCGAACGCCATTCCCTTTCACCAAATTGCAGGAGAGAGACTTCAACGGCCGCGACCAGCCACGAACCGCACACTTGTTGTTGTCGTTTTTGCATTTGGCAAATGACTTTACGTCTTTGCTTTTCTAGAGAGAGAGAAAAAAGTCGTTTGCCCACAGGTAAGAGTGCGAATAGCAATAGCACACGCAAAAAAAACCCGAGTGTACCTGTGTGCGTGTGTGTGTTTAGCAATTTTCTTTCTTCGCTAATATAATCGAATCCAAGGTGAGCCGGTCCACAGTGTGTTCACTCTCGATCTCTTTCAGGCTCTGTATGCTTAACACTCCGAGTAGTGTCGTTAGTCTTTCGGCAAACTGAATTCATTATCAAATATTGGAGTGGATATTTCCAAATATGACAATCTATCTACAACTTTTAGAAATCATTTTTTACATTGCTTCTTTTTCTTCAATTCAATAAAAAAAATAAGGAGAAACAAGTTAAAGCAAATCTTTGCAATTAGTTTCAACATTAAATAAGCCATATGGGTAATTCTCTACCAACTCACACGAAATCGGGAAAAGTAGCCCCGACCCCTCTTCGATTTGCGTGAAACTTTGTCCTAAGTGGTAACTTTTGTCCCTGATCATGCATTCGAGGTCTGTTTTTTGACATCTCGTGACGGCGGGACGATTCGACCCCTTCCATTTTTGAACATGCGAAAAAAGGGATTGTTTTGTAAAATTGGACGCCCGGTTTGATGGCGTACTCAAAACCCCGAAAACGGATTTTTCATCGAAAAAAAAACACTAAAAATGTTGTAAAAACTCGACAATTTTGCGTTTCTCAAGTCGTCGCCATCGTGCTAACTTGTCGTACGTGCATTTTGGGCCAAATTGAGTTAAGAACGCCATTTTGTGCAGCTCACAATGCCTCACTTTTTGACCTTCACAGATCCCCAAAATTCGATTTCAATCCTGAGATATTCAACAAAAACCGAAAAAACTCCGTGCATTTTTGTCACTTTACATATGAAAGTAGTTTCAATCTTGTCGTGCTATCTTGTCACTCCATGAAAATTGATGTAAGTGCGACAAAAGGCCAAAGGGATTTCAGGCCAGGAAAGTCAGGATGCGTTTGTCGCACGTACAAGCTAGACTAGCGTAAACATTTTTAATTATAACTCGGGACTCCAGCAACCAACTTCAACCAAACTTCGGGACAATGCACAGAATGGTCAGCCAAACCAAGGGTTTCCAGAAGCGTTAATTACTTGCCGGTCTGGCAATTAATTACTCAAATTACTGGTCCAAAATGATTAATAACATAAATTACTTAATTACTTTTTACTACGACAAAAAACATTTAATTTAAATTTAAGTATTCATTTCTACGGTTCTAAACTAAATTATTTATAAATAGCTCATTCGATAGCTCTTTCAAAAATTATTATTGGGCATTTCTCGAGAAAATAGCAAATAGCCTTGTAGTTCTTGCTGTTTATTCGACCGTATCAATAAATTTTTAGGTTAGGTTTTGGTTAGGAGCATCCCCTAACGACAAACACTCCCATTTCGATTCCTTGAAAAAGGCCCAAAACGGGTCGAAACGTCGGATGAAGAGAACATACAAGTGTTTTGATTCCCCAAACAGACCGAAAGCCAAAACCTAACCTTGTAGTTCTTGCAAAAAAAACATATTTTATTAATTATTTAATAAAAATGAATAGATTTCGGATTCACAAAAAAAAATCACTGAGAAATATATCATGGCGTTGCTTTTTGTTGTTAATCAGCTTCGATAAACAACATGATAAAAATAAATTTTAGGAGAGTTTTAGGAGAGAACTGTGGTGAATAAGGCCTTCTACATACAGAACCAGTCTTTTTTAATCTTTGTTATTCACTCTTATTTGGAATTAATAAAATACTGTTATAATAGATTATATATAAATAGTAAATAGTTTCGTTAAAGAAGTACAATTTAAAAAAAATCGATTACTTTAATTACTCAAAAATTACTTTAATTACCAATTATTTACATTAAATTACTCTAATTACCATGAATTACTAAGTAATTAAATAATTACTTAATTACCACCTAAAAATCAAAGTAATTATTAATTACTTGCCAGTCTGAGGCCTTGCTGGAAACCCTTGAGCCAAACAAAACGTGTTTGTTATTGTTTACATTGCGTGCTCTCGTTTTTTTTATATTCAAGGTCAAACATTAAAACGCGTTTTTCTCGGAACGTCAAAATGGCGGGTGCGACATGATAGCACGATGACGTCGAAGTGTAACATTTTTTGGAACATGTTATTTTAAGGGAAATTTAATGTACTTTTCGAATCTGCATTAAACCGGAAGGGTCATTTTTTCATGTAGAACAATTTTTTTTATTTTAAAATTTCGTGTTTTTTTCTAACTGTGCAGGGTTATTTTTTAGAGTGAAAAAATGTTCTACAAAGTTGTAGAGCAGACAATTATGTTGGTATTAAAAAATAAGAGGTTTGCTTATAACCATCACGAGTTACCACGATTTTACAAAAAAAAAGTTTTTAAAAAAATCGTCGTCGTTGATCATAGTCACCCGCGACAGACACGAACGACGAAACAAAGAGAAACCAAAAAAGTAATTTTTTTAAAACTTTGTTTTCGCAAAATCGTGATATTTCGTGATGGCAAACCCCTTATATTTATATATCAATTTTTTTTTAAGTGACTGCTCTAAAACTTTGTAGAACATTGTTACACTCTAAAATATAACCCCGCAAAGTTAGAAAAACATGAAATTTTAAAATAAAAAAAAATTGTTCTACATGAAAAAATTACCCTTCTGAGTTAATGCAGATTCGAAAAGTACATTGAATTTCCCTTGCAAGTTTCAACAAATTTTACAGTTGAGATTTATTTTCCCGGTTTTCCCGAATTTGAAAAAATACATATATTGGTCCGAAAATTCTGATTCTGTTGTGCAAATTGAGGAACAGTCGACACCTAGTTATCGATAAGGTTTTTGAAATATTATTATTTTAATACATCAGTATAAATTTGGCGTATTAAAAAAATAATTATATTTGCTGTAAAGATCCGGAAAATGCCAGGATCTGTTTAAAAAAAAAACTATGTGATATTTATTTTTAAACTATTGGGTATTATTTTTATGTCTATTAATGTTTTTTAATTCGAAATACTATTTTTTAATAAGGCTGGTACAAATTTTATTTAAAAATTTTTCCAATATTTTTTTTGTACTGGTATCTAAGACGTATCAGGACAAACGTATGAAATGGAACAACTGTTGAAGACATACTTTAAGCACATTGCTTTAATATTTTGGGTCAATTTCGAGATAAATGAAAAATAATCTGATTTTTTACAAACACCGAATTTACAGTCATATAAAAATTAATATTGACTTGATTTGAATTTTTTGCTTCCGTTTCATTTTCATTTTTTCATTTTTAACATACTTTTTTTGTTTTTATTTTGTTTTGAGACAAAAGAAATTCATTTATAAGAAACTTATTGAATCTGTATAAAAAAATTATTGAAAGCTTTCTAAAATTGTTGACCTCTTCAGATTGTGGTCTGGATTACAACTAGTTAATAGTCCACACAAATAGTCAACAATTCCGGGAATTCCAGGGATTCCAAGGAAATTGTAAACCCGGAAAAAATGGACAACTAAATTTCAACGAATCATCGTTGTGGTTAACTTTAGACAGCTGGCCTGTCTGTTAAGAAAAAAAGGATATTGTTACTGTGAACTCAAATTTTGAATTTAGCCTATTGATGGGCCAATCTTTAATTTCAGCGAGTAGCCCCGAGTAAGCCTAGATTTGGACCACCCTAATGGCGGTGTGGTATTTGGAATTTTTGGTATTGGAATTTTACAACAAAAAAAAATGAAAATATTGTGAAACAATCCCAAACATGTTAAATATGATTTTCAACAAAAATGAATCTCTAATTGTTTTTAGTTGATTGGACTTTTTTTCTTTTAAAATGTAGATTTCTTCTGAAATAAAATATAAATAATTATTCGTCGAAATATAAACGTCCATGACGGCTCACACGTTGGTGCTTTTTGTCTGCTAAAACATGTTTGTCAAATTTGATGTCAAATCTGCAAAATTTATAAATATAAATTTTGCCATCTGGTTTTCGGGCAGATTTGACATCAAATTTGACAATTTTTTGCAATGACCGTATATGTTTTAGAAGACAAAAAGCACCAACGTGTGAGCCGTCATGGACGTTTATATTTCGACCAAGTTTAACGGTGCACATCAACCAGAGCTTTTGCACCCAGATTTTCGCTACAGATATTTTAGTAACTTTAAAACTACGAGTACTACCGGAGTATTTTTTATTCGTCCCCTAAAGTATTGCCCACAAAGTAATTTACAACAAAGTTTGACTAATTTTACTGTTCCGTTGTTGCAGGATTGGGTCCGTGAGTTTAACAATTTTCGAATAAGAAGTCAACAACTTCCTTCGATGCTGTGCACCCTTAAAAAATAAATTTTTAGAATGGTTCAAACAACACTCGATTTATTTTCAAAAATCCTTTTTGGATATAAAATTGAATATGAAATTGGAAGAATGATTGTGAATTGGTGATTGGGCACCATTTTTTAAAGTTATAATTTTTTTCAAGTTTTTTTTTTGTAAAAGTGTTAATGCTCGACTGTCTCTGAAATAAATATTCTTGGAAATATTTTTTTTCGATCGGCGATATCTTGTAAACTTTTATTCAGATTTTCAATGTCAAAAAATAGATACCTTTAGAATATTACTTTTCTTTGTGAACAAAATCTCCTCTGAATTTTTAAATCATGACGGAATTTTCGGAATTCAGGGATTTTTTTTCAGAGAGGTAAGAAAATATCATAAGCATTTTAAAAGTGGAATAATAACAATAATTATGACATGTATAAAAGAAACTATTTCTCAAAGTAAACCTTTAAACGCAAATCAAAAATTCAATTATCGAAACCAAAACTATTCATGGGCAACGGCTCTCAGGTAACTGTAACCACAAAGTGACGCAAATGAACTGGAAATAAGTCAGGCAACCTCAAGCTCAAGTCAACCCATCGAAAAAAAACCTGCCTGCCATTTTTCTGCGCAGCACTCCAAGAGTAAGGAGTTGGTGCGCGGTGTCCGCACAGAACGGTTGTTGTTGTTGTTGTTGGTGCATGTTTCAAATTGGTGGCATGGTTGTAATATTTATGATAATGCCGATTTGTTAGCACGGCGGCGGTCGGTGGGGGTTGCACAGCACTCTCGGAGTGACGACGACCAATCATTCTTGGCGCAGCTGCATTTCGTCGTCCGTTCTTAAGTCACCGGCTTCAGCAGTCTCAGTCGAACTGTAGTGGGTTAATTCCAGGAATGTGATGGCGATTCTGGCTACCAGCAGCCGTCGTGTGATTCGAGTGTGGAATGTGGAATTTGGTCACGGTTGCGGGAATAATTCATTTCTGCGAAATATTTGTAGCTCTGGTTGGATTGAAAATTCCTGATTCTTGTAAATGTGTTTGGATGTTTTTCAACGTTGAGGTTTAATCTAAAGGACTTTAAAATAGGTAGTCGAATGATTTTCGATACCACTCAAAACCGGAACTCAACAGCAGTAGCTGGCCCACTCACAGGGCTCCACGAAACCGGTTCGAGACCTACTGATAACGCACGGATCCCATCAGAGGTTACGTATCTCTGCGCTGTTAATGGTCTCCATCCCGTCATCGAGGCAGCCCAGCTACCCTACCCAGGTGATAAATTAGCTTCTCCTCCCCGCATAAGTTACAGCAGAAAAATCGTTTTCGGTGACATTTCCGACACACAGGTGCGTTCCCTCGATCTCCAACTCCAGCGGCTGTTGTGTGCGTAAACAAAACTTCGTAAAATCAATATTTTTATTATTTATTAACAGGTTTCCAGCAGCGTGTATTACTTCATAATTTTGCAACGCGCGTGTGGATGAGGAATTAATATAAAAAAGAACTAGAGTCGTAAATAACTTTCCCTTTTTACGGGCCACACCCTGTAGACTTCGAGGTTGCCCTCGTAGTTCATGCGAGCGATTCTGCGGGATTTTGTACCCTCTAATAACCAATCATACCATACTATTTGCTTGTTCTAACTCTGCCAATTCCTCAACTTAAAAGCAGACCTCTTTTCTAACGTTCCCCTGGCAAGGTTCAGCGACCTGATGAGCTCAGTCCGTACTTGGTAATTCAGTTTTCCGCTCACATCCGCGGTGAGAGGGCTTCCATTGAAACGACGCCTGACGAACGGTCATTAGACATTCCGTGGCAGTCCCAAGATCCAATCGCTCACTGTCTTCATACTGGTGTTGTTCGGACTGTTCATTTGTTTGCACGACGCTCCAATCAAGTGCACGGTCGTCGATTGTGAAGCTAAAAATAATGAGCAAAACATGACGACAATCACTCTGCCGCGAGAAAGTCCTACCGCAGCGACGGATCCGTCAACCGTTGAAATCAGATCTTGAAGCGTGAGGTAAACGTAAACAAACCACACGTCACAGCGTACGGACGACAGGTGAAGTAATTGAACAATCACATTTGGGCACCTTCCGCGTGTGGGTCGTAAAATGGAGCGATGCGATGGGTTGGAAAATTAGCTATAAAATTTAACTGTCTTGGACGGTTCGACGGCAGATAGGGTGAAATGCTGAGCTTCAACTCGATTTTGGACGTGATTGTTTTCTACGTGATAACGACCATCCTTTCGATTAATGGTTTATTGGAGGACTTTGACAAACTAGCTTCGAAAGTCACGCGTTGAATTGTGACATCCATTGTTATAGTTATTTCGTGTAACAATGAATATCTACTTATAATAAAGTTAGCAAATATCTCATTTGAAGCATATCTCTAATAACGGATGTACCGTGAGTAAAGCTAAGTGGAATTATTTCATAGCATCTAAACCCAAAATTTGAGCTGCTATTTTTCCAAAAGAGTGAACTAAACTGTCTATTAGAACGATTTCTGCATAGAAGCATGGACAATAGGGTGCCCAGCAAAAATGACCCTGTGTTCCACAAGCGGAAAACGGTTTTTTGGGTTATTATTTGAAGCATCTGTGTCAATTTTGAGCGCAATTGGTTGAGATTAACCCATTGATATCCGAGCCTAAAGTTAGTAAAACATAATTTTTCATGTAAAAATGACTTTTTTGAATAGCTAATAACTTTCCAGGATCGATTTTTAGAGCATTGGTATGTTCTACACAATTTTTAATAAGAAACTCACTTGTGGGAATATTTGGTTGGAAGTAGAGCACCGTGCAGACCAAACCGTAAGAAAATTGGGTTTTCATATATTTTTTTGATTTTTTCTCATACAAGTTCACCTTCGAGTATCAATGGGTAAATGTTGACTGATTTTGCTCATATTTGGCCCAGAGTCCTTGTAAAGAATTGGTAGCTCCCATTTTTTTTTTCTTATCCTTTTTTTGTCCAACACAAACCTTCGGATAATCAAAACTGGACTGTAAAGCATGTTAAAAAAAATAAAAATAAATCACACAACTACGTTTTTTAACAAGTACTCACATTTTAAGAAACCAAACAATAAAGTATATTTTTTTTAATAAGTAGTTTTGTGAAAATTATCCCTCATTCCAAAATCATAAAATTTGAGTATATTTTTTGTGACAATTTTGAGTATTTGAAAATATGCTGTTGCTATAGATTTCTGTATGAGATGAAGGATCATTTGATACCCATATTACAAAAACATCAAATTTTAGTGTTTTTTTTTTAATTCAAAATTATGTGAAAATTTCGAGTATTAGAAAAAAATTGCAGTCTATGAGAAAATCCTAATCATTTGATACCCATAATGCAAAAACATGAAATTTGAGTATTTTCGAAAATACGTCGTTTTGTGAAATTTTTGATGTATTTTCAAAAAAGTATGTAGCTTTTAGTATCGATATGTATGACAATTTTCCGATCATACTGCTAAAACGTAAAATTTGAGTATTTGTTTTCGAAAATGCGTAGTTGTGTGAAATAATTATTTTTCAAAAATGCAAAGTTTTGTGAAAATTTTGAGTATTAGAAAAAAAATACAGTCTATGAGAAATTCCTAATCATTTGATACCCATATTGCAAAAACATAAAATTTAGGTATTTTCGAAAATACGTCGTTTTGTGAAAAATTTTATGTATTTTCAAAAAAGTATGTAGCTTTTAATATCGATATCTATGACAGTTTTCCGATCATTTGAAATTCATACTGCTAGAACGTAAAATTTGAGTATTTTTTTCGAAATTTCCTAGTTGTGTGAAATAATTATTTTTCAAAAATGCAAAGTTATGTGAAAATTTTGAGTATTCGAAAAAAAAATTGCAGTCTATGAGAAATTCCTTATCATTTGATATCCATTTTGCAAAAACATGAAATTTGAGTATTTTCAAAAATACGTCGTTTTGTGAAAATTTTGATGTATTTTCAAAAAAGTATGTAGCTTTCAATATCGATATCTATGGCAATTTTTGATCATTTGAAATTCATACTGCTAAACGTAAAATTTGAGTATTGTCTCTTATCATCCCGATACCAAAACACTATATTTTTTTGAAGATGGAATGATTTTTCATAAAGTTATTGGCCATGTCTCCAATATAAGTGCTCATGTTTCGCGAATCATCAGAGGGAAATTGCAATAGAATGATTCCATACCTTACTTTTAAATAAATTTGATTCTTTACTGCAGTTAATTACAAAAAAATGATTTTGTAAAATTGAACCACTTCGGGGGTTTTAACTCTAACAAAGCATAACGAATAATCAGCAGTTATTATTGATGTTGACTTTCAAAATCTTTAGCTGTGTTATTTGCCAAACATATTTGCCTTCAATAACCCAGCTATTTTTGCCTCAGCAAACGGGACCGTCACATTAAGCCATCAACGCAGCGCTCAATTTCCGGACCTTTCGCGTCGCCTCAATGAGAACGCGCAAAAAGCATCATAATTCCAAAGATTTACTGGTCCGCACCACCAGTATTCTACGCCTATTCAAAGTGACAGACCGCTACAATCTACAGCTATATTTACCCTGGCACGTCAAGAATCACTCTCCGACGACCGCTGGCTGGTTGTAGATATAGAGGTAAAAAGTGTGTGGAATATTAATGCCAAGCCGGGTCGGGCGTTAAACAGTTATAACATCGGACGACGACGACGACGGCACGACTTAATTGCTGCCACTAAGAGCTTCTGCGACCAGGTTGAATAGAATGTACCGGTTCTTCTAGTCTCCTGCAATGTGAGTGTGTACGACGACGCCGTCGACTATCGCTCTAAGTAGAAGTTCTGTCTAGAGCTGGTCACAGCGGTTAAGTACACCACATGAACTAGTTGAACTGGTTTGGGAAAGGATTGTAAAAGGAACATAAGTCGTCGCGGTAGTCGGCAGCAGTAGTAGCTGTAGCGGCAATCACCTGAATTTAATTAATTCTTGTGTGCATGACGATCGAAAGGTATGTGTGCCTTCTAATGGTTCGGAGAGCGATTCGATCGCCACAAAACACTTCCTTGTGGCATTTTTTCGGCTGGCGAACAATTGACAAGGAAGCTCAAGAACCGATTTATAGCTTGAACTTTTTTTCAGCTCAAACTTGCTACCCATTCAAGGAGTATCCTTGAAGCCTTCCAATCACCGGTGATGATAATCAATAATCAAACTTGTGTGAAATTACCGCTATTACACCGCGCACCGCTCCGGCGACGACGTGGTCCAGGTCGTGATCGATCGATGTGCCTCCAAACGGTACATTTCGTAAGCCGCACCGGCGCGAAGGATAAACCTCACGAACTTGACATATAGTTTGCCACGGAGTTGAAGAAGTGATCTACCGTATAATGGCGCATCAGCAGGGAACCGAGACTTTGGTGTAACGCGATCATGACAAATTAACAGATTGTTACCTTTAGAGCTATCGATCGCGCCCTGGTGGTGCATCGGCAAAAAGTCACATGCCAATGTCGGTTTGGGGTTGGGGTTAAGTGGTGAAGACGACGACGACGATGGCGATGATGGGAGCGGGTAATGAATGTGGTTAGGGCACGGTGTGCCACTAATTAATTGCGATTGGGGTGACGATCCCAATGCAATGTGCAAAAGGTGTGTGTTTTGCGCGATGAGTCAATAATGTGTGAAATTGGATGTTTTGTTGATTGGATTGATGAAGGTGGGAAATTTATAGCAAATTGTTGATTAAGTTGGGTAATAACTGACTGTGAACAAATATTTATGATTTGGTGATATAGTATTTAGTAATTTTTATAATGCGGGGCCTGCTCGAAATTCCGAAAAACGATTTTTAAAATTTATAACACTTTAGAAACTTCATGATATTCAAAAGAAGAAATAAAATAAATAAAGTTGAATTATTTCTCAGTTTTGGATAATCTTCAATATTCATTAATATTTAAAGTTTTCGACTTTTTTTCTCAGAAAAATCTGATTTTTTTTCAGATGTTGGAACATTTTGTTCAAGATTTTGTTTATGTTTTTAAATTATATTTTTGTTCATATGAAATTAAATAAAACTGGATAACATAAGAGCAAAAAGTACCACAAAGCTTCATATTTTAACATTGGAAATTGAACCAATAGTTTCGGAGATATCGCGAGTTGAAAAATGAGGGCCTAATAGGTGACAATGAGAAAAACTAATTTTAAACTTATTTCAAACATTAAGAGGGTGTATCTTAGCAACAAAGTCGATAAAGAATATTAGTAGGAAGTTTTCTCAGCTCTTATAAAATATTTTTCCTTTATAAAGTATAAAGTAACAAATTTTACCTACAAATTCCTATAACTTGAAACAATGTGTCTCCGGTACTAGATTTTGCACCATCCTGAACTCTATAGCGCAAAAGATGCTATATTAGCTCTTCGAAAATTTTCAAATACATTTTTACTTTCTATGCCAATTCACACGAAATCATAATGAGTTGCCTCGACCCCTCTTCGATTTGCATGAAACTTTGTCCTTAAATGTTGGTCCCGGATCACGAATCTGGGGTCGATATCTCTTGACGGAGGGGCGGTACGACCCCTTTCCGTTTTGAACATGCGCAAAAAATACGTGTTTTCAATAAATTGCAGCCTGAACTGGTGATGATTTGTAATTTTTATGTTGGACGCCCGATTTGATGGCGTACTTAAAATTCCGAAAAAAAAACTTATTTTTCATCGACAAAAGTTAGTTTTAAAATAATTTGGGACAGTTCATTTTATGAGAAGTTTAACGTCTTTTTTGAATCTGCAATAACCCAGAGGTGTCATTTCATCATTTAGAATAAAATTTTTCATTTTAAAATCTCGTGATTTTTGTAACTTTACCAAGTTGTAGAGCAGATAAAAAAAATATTCCGATAATACTAAAAAAAAATGGAAAAGTTGGCCGTTGTCGATGATGACCGTTCAATGTCCCCCTCGACAGACACGAACGACCTAACAAAGAGAAACGCAAAAAGCAACTTCCTCAAAACTTTTTTTTTTGTAACATCGCGATAACCGATTACGAGCAAACCCTTTAGTTTTATACATCTTTTTTTTTGTTAATGTCAACTCTACAACTTTGAGGAACATTCATACACTCTTAAAATAACCCTGCAAAAAAACACGAATGCAACTGCTGTGTAAGTTGGCTGAGAATGACCCTGGTAAATAGTCAATGAGAAAAATCGGGGAAAAATGCCGAAGTCATCAAATCGATCAGTAAATTCCTTCTCAAGATATAGATTTTCGAACATTCAAAACCCGCAAAATTCAATGGAGACATGAATGGAAAAACTAATGATGCAAAATGACTTCTGTTGACTTAGGGAATGCATGGACAAAGTTTCACTCAAATAAAAAAAAAATACAAAGAAAAGTCGATTTGCGAAAACGTTACTCAGATTTCAATGAATACAAATATTTGAAAATTCAGACCAAGATCAACCTCTCAACTGGCTCTCGTTGCATAGAATGGGATTTTCCCCGACCAGTTGATGACGGCTTGCCACTCATTCGAGTAACCTTCAATGCAAGCAAGTTGCATTCCTTGGCCCATACTAAAAATTTAGCACTATATCACACGTCTCCGATTCGATACAGATGATATAAGTCACCAAGCCGGCTCAACCTTGTCTGACTCACTAATGAATTAATAATGGCTAACTTTAGGAGCGACCTCTTTGCAACTCATGTCACTTTGATCGAGAAACCCTTTCCTGCCAACACTCCCACTTTTTTCGTTGTGCGGTAAAAGGTAGCTCTGCTGTCAACAGGCTGCACCACCCACCCTCTCGATTCAACCCGGGGTAAGAAAGGGTGAAACTGCTTTTGTGTGTTTCGTAAAAGGTGAAAGTGTTTCTCGGTGCAACAACTTGTATGCAAAATACGACACCGCGGAGTTTGAACGGACGTGGACTTTGAGGAAAAAGGTAGCAAAAAAAAAAAGCCAGGCAAATCGCCACCTTTCATCACTTTCTGGGCACGTCTTGGCGGCCACGATGACGCCGGTTATGTGTCGCCTGTGGTTCGGTCTGGCGACGGAACACGGACCACTTAGACGCGCTCACTTTTTCCTGCGTGCGTGGTGATTCAGTCCTGAAGACGTCAGGAGCCAAGTGAAAGGAACGATTGTTTCATTTGGACATTCAGTACACACCAAGTTGACTTCATTAAGAAAGGTCGTTGCGAAGATCTTGAGCTTTACCAGTTATTCAGGAATCTTGTTGAGTTGCATAAAATTTAAAATATGCTCACCTTGACTACAAATTCGCTTCAGTTGCCTTCCTGGGATGCTTAACCCAATTTCGCGCAAAAAAAAGTGGTTCATCTTGGCCGTCAGAGACGTCTGCCCGAGACCGCAGACACCAGGCCCGATATCCTTGGATGCGCGTTGCAAGCGGCAGAAGCCTGTTCTGGTGGAGGAGATCATCAGTAGCAGCAGTAGTAGTCGCAATGGCATTAAAATTCGGCGAAAATATCAAGGGCGTCCTGTCTTTGGTGACTCCGACGCGGCACTCATAATTTGGCGTCGCGCAAGATCATCTATCCCTGGGGTGCCCAAAGTACGTGCCGAGGAACTGATTTCAGGACATTGATTTTTAGTATGAAAATATTTTAGTTATGAAAAGTGCTTTTTGAGGTACTTTGAACACTTCTCTACCACGGTCAGTATGATTCTCAGCAATTCCGTACGTATTTTAATTGTTCTCTTCATTTTGCGGAAAAACCTATCAAAGTCACCCCGGCTATCAAAGTCACCCCGTTTTACGGTAACTTGAAACTATTTCCTGATCCTGATCCTATAAATGGTAGGTTGGTATTAATATTTTTTTAGAAATTTCGGGGAGGGGGGGATTAAGATCGAAGCTTATTGGTATTGTCCAGACCCAAATTTTTCATAGTATGATATGTTTACTTTGCTCATAACATCTCAAAAATGCCACCAGGTAATGGAATGTTCAGAATATTTTAAGAGTACTTCGGATAATATAAGCTTCGGACATTTAAGTCTGGTCTGTATTTGCCATTTTTGATAACTTTGATTCGAATACTTTGATTATTTTTACAGAGTTGAGCAATTCTCTACAAAACCGGCCGATTTCGACCATTTTTATTTTTTGTATTTTTTGATTTGGCTCAAACTTTGTGGGGGCCTTCCCTATGACCAAAGAAGCCATTTTGCATCATTAGTTTGTCCATATAAATTTCCATAAAAATTTGGCAGCTGTTCATACAAAAATGGTACGTAAATATTCGAAAATCTGTAACTTTTGAAGGAATTTTTTGATCAATTTTGTGTCTTTGGCAAAGTTGTAGGTATTGTTAAGAACTATTTAGAAAAAAATAGGTACACGGAAAAAAAATTTCCCGATTTTTTTATTAACTTTTTTTTCACAAAATCTCAAATTCCCAAAATACATATTTTTTGATTTTCGAGATTTTTTGATATGTTTTAGGGGACAAAAATCCGCAACTTTTAAGCTATAGAGAAACATGGTCAAAAAATCTGCCGCCGAGTTATGAGTTTTTAAAAAACTGGTGATTTTTGGAAAAAATCGAAATTTTACGCATAACATTTTTTTGACCTCATTTTTTTATGCAAAATTGAATTTGCAATCAAAAATTACTTTACAGATTTTTTGATAAAGGGCCCCGTTTTCAAGATATAGCCACCGAAAGTTTGATTTCAGCGAAATATTTGCAGTTTTTCGATTTTTAAAAATAGTAACCATGAGTGATCATTCCTGAAAATATTTTTTTTGAAAAGTTCAGAAAATTTGCTATAAAATTGTCTAAGAGACATCGAAGATTGGACCTCTGGTTGCTGAGATACAGCGGCTTAAAGAAAAAGAAACAAGAAAATTGAAATTTTCTAATTCTCACCCAAACAACCCTCCATTTTCTAATGTCAATATCTCAGCAACTAATGGTCCGATTTTCAATGTTAATACATGAAACATTCGTGAAATTTTCCGATCTTTTCGAAAAAAATATTTTGAAATTTTTTAAATCAATACTAGCATTTTAAATGGGCATAATATTCAATGTTTGGCCTTTTTAAAATGTTAGTCTTGATTTAATTTTTTTCAAAAAATTTATTTCGAAAAGATCGGAAAATTTTACGAATGTTTCATGTATTAACATTGAAAATTGAACCATTAATTGCTGAGATATCGTCATTAGAAAATGGTGGGCTGTTTGAGTGAGACTTAGAAAACTTCAATTTTCGTGTTTCTTTTTCTTAAAGCGGCTGTATCTCAGCAACCAGAGGTCCAATCTTCAATGTCTCTTAGACAATTTTATAGCAAATTTTCTGAACTTTTCAAAAAAAGTATTTTTAGAAATGGTCACTCATGGTCACTATTTTTAAAAATCGAAAAACTGCAAATATTTCGCTGAAATCAAACTTTCGGTGGCTATATCTTGAAAACGGGGCAATTTATCAAAAAATCTGTAAAGTAATTTTCGATTGCAAATTCAATTTTGCATAAAAAAAAGAGGTCAAAAAATTTTATGTATAAAATTTCGATTTTTTCCAAAAATCACCAGTTTTTCAAAAAATTATAACTCGGCGGCAGATTTTTTGACCATGTTTCTCTATAGCTCAAAAGTTGCGGATTTTTGTCCCCTAAAACATATCAAAAAATCTCGAAAATCAAAAAATACGTATTTTGGGAATTTGAGTTTTTGTGAAAAAAAAGTTAATAAAAAAATCGGGAAATTTTTTTTTCCGTGTACCTATTTTTTTCTAAATAGTCCTTAACAATACCTACAACTTTGCCGAAGACACCAAAAAATTCCTTCAAAAGTTACAGATTTTCGAATATTTACGTACCATTTTTGTATGAACAGCTGCCAAATTTGTATGGAAATTTATATGGACAAACTAATGATGCAAAATGGCTTCTTTAGTCATAGGGAAGGCCCCCACAAAGTTTGAGCCAAATCAAAAAATACAAATAAAATCCATTTCCGGTTTTGGTAGAGAATTGCTCAGTTAATAAAAATTTAACCATTAACTTGAACTTTTTGTTCTATAACAAATTTCCATTTCGAAGTCGTGAAACTGAAGAAGTAATTTTATGTAGTTTGTAGATTATAATTAGGCTTGCACCAATATTATTAAAAATTGTTGTCCCTCGGCTCTGGTCGAGGTCGAGGAAGGGTGGATAAGTTTAAAATTTCAACACACAAAATGCTTCAAACATCATTACAGTTAATCTTTTCTGAATAATTTGCAATATATCAAAGAATATGAATTTTTTTTAAGCTTTTTCATCTGTTCCCAAAATCAAAATTTGTATAAAAAAAAGTTAAAAAGTCTTTTAAACGATTTTACATGTTTTTTTCAATGAGAATACACAAAAACTTGACAAAAACATGAAATAAAATTTGCAATGGCCATACGATTATTCAAAAAAGTTAGTAAATTTTTTATATGTTTAATGAGACTCCAAAAGACATCTTTAATCCACAGTGCATAATGTTTTGCACCATTTGACTATGGCTCAAAAAGCTCAAAAAATATGAAATTTTAAAAAAAAAATATGTGTGAAAGCAAACTAAAAATTTACAATCGAAAACTACTTTACCAATATTTTGATCAAGTGCACCGTTTTAGAGTTATAGTCACCTCTTAAGGTTATAATTTTCGGAAATTATAATATTTTAACTTTTTGAGTACAATTGGTCTTACAAAGAATCCGAATCGATAAAAAATAGATTTTTCTGAGTTTTTCTCAGTGTCATATAATCCAGCCTGTAATGTTCAATTGACCTTATCTTTAAAACTATTGTTTAGATTTTAAATGTTAGAAATTAAACCTTTGTGAATTTTTCTGATTGTTATCAACAAAATAATTTCAAAAAACAAACATATTAAATGAGGCAAATTTTCTGTTTGGTCTAAAATATGAAATGAGGAAAATTTTCTATTTTTAGACCTTTTCAAAAGTTATGTCAGATTTTAAAATTTTGAAATTATTTTTATAGAATACATCAAAAAATATCACCAAACCTTTTTTTAACAATACATATTACAAATTATTATCTACAACTTTGCAGAAGACACCAAATCGATCAAAAAAATCCATCTCATTGTACCCATTGTGCCCAAATTGTGTGGAAACTTGTATAGAAAAAAATAATTATGCAAAATTGTCTTTTTGACACAGGGAATGTTTGGAAAAAGTTTCATCCAAATAAAAAAAAAACAAAATTATAAATCGTGAAATAATTTGGGAAAATCTAGAGGACAAATTACATTCTAATAATTTTATATTAATCTATCTATTTAGTATGGCAGTATCCCACTCACCTAGCAACTTTCAACTTTAAGGTATTTTTCTTGAAAAAAATTGTATTTTTTTACAAACTACACTCATGTTTGAATGTTTGTTTCTCCGTGCAAGTGAAATTGTTTGTAATCTTAAAAGTATCTCAATTTCAAAATAATCAGAAAATCCCACTGAGCACCTCTGATCCATCCAGACGACCAGGTTGAACTTGAGAAAGGTTCGCGGTTATTCTTGAAAGGACACAGCATCAACTCACCGATGAAAAGCTGTTTTCAATAAACTATAATGGCACATTACGCGCACATTTCAGTGCGTGCAATGAATGGGAGCACACGATCTTGGACTCTTGATGATTACCAAGGATGTTTTGTAGGTTATGAAAATGGGGACACGCGCGCGCACGTTCAGGTTTGTTCAGCGTGGTAAAGATCAGCACCTTGACTGAGTGGGATTTTACCGCATCTTGTTCAGTTGTTGTGATTCAGAGTTTTATGAGCACAATTTACCTGAACCCTCGCACATGAATGTATCCCACATGTGACAAGTCAGTACTCACACGGTCGAATATTTCATCGGCCAAACCTTGGAGTGCTGACTTAAGTCGCGAGAACACGCCTAGAAGTAGAAATTCCCGCTAATTTGGATTATTCATCAACATGGCAGCGTTTCCTGTGTGAGTGTACCGTTTGCAAAGGCATTATTTTCAGATAAATTGGTACAACATGAACTCAACTTTGCCTGCCGGTTTTACAGATATGAGGGCGTTCGAACACTTAGTTCCCACTTTGGCCATCGTGTACAGTACGGAACAAGACATGTCGAGTTCACTAATTTACGATTATGAGTGATGCATTTATCTTGTCTGGCATGGCCATTAGTAGTCCGAAGGACAGCGGCTTTTTTCTTTCAATGAAGGAAGTGGAAACTGCCAAACATCACCGGTCTTTTTAGGGTAGGTACAACAACAAAAAACCCGTAAAATCACCGTAAGTCTGCGGTTAACCGACCCGAACGCCCTCTGCCAGCGTCAGTCCAAAATTTTACTTAATCGTAACCTCTTTCTCTATCTCTCCTCTCTCTCTAGATGAGGTCGCGACCACATTGCCATATTTATATTCGGCCACTTTCGATGAACTGGCCGGCGGCGGTCGTTTCGAAAAATTGCATAATCGAAGCTGTTTCGCCCCTTTGGTTGTTGTGTGTTCGATCGAACACGCCCCAACAGGCCGGTGAGAGGTCCCCGGTGCGTTCATCTCGGTCAGTTATCTGCAGCTTCCAACTTATTGGATCTCTGATGTGTGCTGCTTGATGATAATATCGTCATAGAAAGACTTTTATATAAATCTTCACATCAAACTTAATGTAACTTAACATTAAACATTAAACATTAAACATTAAACATTAAACATTAAACATTAAACATTAAACATTAAACATTAAACATTAAACATTAAACATTAAACATTAAACATTAAACATTAAACATTAAACATTAAACATTAAACATTAAACATTAAACATTAAACATTAAACATTAAACATTAAACATTAAACATTAAACATTAAACATTAAACATTAAACATTAAACATTAAACATTAAACATTAAACATTAAACATTAAACATTAAACATTAAACATTGAACACTAGGCCGTTGCAAATATGTTTAAAAGTTTTTGTTTCTCGGCTCTGGCCAAGTTCAAGGGGGGAGGGGGAAAACATGTATAAAAATTTATTAAATAACGAGCCATAGTCTCAACATCTGAAAGAAAAAAATATTTTCAAATGCATTTTAGACTAATTCAGTTGTTTTGCAATCATCTGTTTAAAAAAAATGTTAGATTTGACGAAAAGAAAAATTTTAGCATAAAAAACCCTTTGCAGTAGTGTACATTGAGTATTTTCAACAAAAATTTAAAGATTTTCGAATAAACACAAACATGCTAAAAATGATTCTAAACGCAGCGGAGCGCACTTTAAATTAATTTCATCTGATTGCACTTTGATTTCCATTGAAATTTTGAAGTGTTTTGCAAAAATGTCCACGCAAAAATGTTCATTTTCAGAAGCTAATAACTTTTTAGCGAAAAATCCCAAAAATATAGTATCTTTGGATTTCCTTCCATAAGACTGAAACAGTTGCATTTCTTCATACATTTTCACGATTATTCCCATACAAACTTCAAGGGTAAAAAAAAATGAGCTTAAATTTGGAATTTAGCCTGGTGGTGGGTCAATCTTTGATTTCAGGGGGTAGCCCCGAGAATGCCCGGATTTGGACCACCCTAGTACGCGTGTTACTTGATCATGTGCGAGCCTTCAGATATGATGAGAGAAAATAACAGCTTACCCATGATTTTATCACTAAAAGTAAGATTCCAAAGAAATGTATTTCCTATGTTTTAGGGAATTTGAAAGAGCTTTTTTTGCGTTAGGATGGTGCAAATCTGATAATAGAGCAATTAATTCATGAAAAAATACGATTTTTGGGAAAAAAAATTACCATACAAAATATCAAACATATTTTTTAAGTGCAAAAGCACACTTTTAATCGAAGATCACTTTACAAATTTCTCAATAAGGCCTTTGAAAATTATAATTCAAGTTTCCCTTAAAAAATTAGGAGGCGAAAAATACAGCAGCAAGTATGGAATAATTTAGATTTGCTCCTACTGAATCATATTAAAATGACTAGTCTAATAATCGGTATTCTGCAGGATCCGCAATACTCTCATTACTTCAAACCATATTGTTAAAGATGTCCATCAGAAACCAAGTGGACTGTTGTATAGCTTCTTCTGTTGCCATTTTGACCGGTATCGGCACATCAGTGCCAAACAAAGGTGATTACACGCGGACGCGTTATGCCGACGACGACGACGTTGTTTTTGACCAACTTGAAAACGATGGTGAAAATAAGCATTTCACGGAAAACACCACGCCACCACGTTTGCTTTGTGTGCTGTAGGAAATGCATGCAGCGTGTACAATTTAACCGTTTTTTGTTTCGAGTTGAGGAATTGACCCGTTGGTAACCGGCGATGGTGATGTCAGAGTTATGGATGCGTTGTTTTTTTTACTTTATTCAATAAACAGTATTTGTTGTTTGCTGAATCCGAACCCAGCACCAAGTGACACGTTCTTGACCCGACCATGGCGACCTTTCGACCCGATACAATCTCCATACGAATGGAACTGGAAAAATGAAGTCTTAAAAATTGCTGGCGGCACCCTCCGCGGAGTGCCAAGGTGCCACAAGAAGTCAATCGAAAAATGATGTTCAAGGTCAGCCGCGAGAAATACCGCAATCTTTCGAATAGATATGCTCCAGTCGAAAAAAAAACAAGTCGCACTTGACACCATCACCGACGACCCCCGCCCAGCCTGCGGTCTGGGGGAGGGCCTTCGAACCGAAAGTTGTACACCACGGGACCAAAACAAGTCAATAGCAATATCTAAAAACGCGTGCGAACAACAACAAAAAAAGCGTTTGATGTTAGGCTAAATTGACAGCATAAATGGAACGCCCCGGGGCACCAAATGTAAACCGCATTGGAGACCTCCAAAACTAGCTGGTTTTTTGGTTGATACTTTATCACCCAAGTAACATTTTAGGCTTTATCAAAGCTGTCACAACCGCTATAAAACCTATCAGCCAAAACCAACATTAAAACCCCTTAGTCGTAACAAACTCCCCAGAACCTTGATAAACCTCTGTTAAAACCCAAAAGGACCTCCGCAAAAGGTTGTTACGGCCTACTTATAAAACCTACATAGGAGTTCAAGGCTTTACAACTGAATCCTAACAACATCCTCAAAGCCTTGATAAAACCTTTGTTAAAACCTAGTCAGGAGTTATGGAAAAATGACATTTCATACGTCTTCAAACGTCTTATGCCAAATAGGTTTTATTTTGGCAAAAATAAGTCTTCGTCTTGCCAAATGAAACTATGGAGACGGTTGTCAAAAATGGCGATGATAAATAATAGATATTATTTGGATTAATTTGAAAGCTTATTTCTCACAATTGATGGCTCAAATTCAGCTGCGGTTGAAATTTTATTGATAAATGTAGGGGAGATAGAGCCAAAAAATTCAACTCGCTTCATCAAAAATCAATATTTTGTAATCATAGTGTTTAATGTTAAAAAATATTTTATTGCAATTCATTGAAAAAAATGTTCAAAATATTTTTAAACTTCTATCGCTATATAAATCATACCAGAATTTCAGCATAAATGTGTGTTTTTATCAAATTTAAATCAAATTTTTCAGTTTTCTATTTTTTCAACCAAGATGGCGGTCAATCATATTCAATCAGAGCACGCGTCTAGCGCCATATTTATGCACAGCTATTTGGCCGCGATAAATGCTCTTTAAGGAGCTTATGGTTTTAAGTGAGCTTTTTACGTGCCTAATGGCACTTGACAGCTACAACACCCTAGGTTTTAACAAAGCATGCGATAAAACCGTTTAGCATGCCATTGCCATCTGGTTTTCAAGCCTCTGTTAAAACTTTCATAAAACCTTATTGAAAGCCAGTCGGCTTTTATTTAAAACCGGTTTTATGTCCGAGGCATAAAACCCTGTTAGAACCTATTAATTAGCTCTTGCTTGTTGGTTGCGGTGAATGCCTAAATAAAACTATTAGGCAATCAAGATGCTACAATAAACCCTTAATAAAACTTGGTGGTGGCTAGTTGGTTTAAAAATGTTACTTGGGCAGTAGGCTTAGTGATTTTTCACACTCGTAAATTGCAAATTTCACTGGGACCTCAATTTTAAAACACAAAATTTCACACAAATTTCGCGGAAAGTGATTTTTTTTAAATAACTATGAAAATCTGATGTTTAAATAACAGAAACTCTTTTTTATGCTTCATTATTTATTATGCTTCCATGAACAAAAAAATCTTCACTAAATTTGAACGTGACTCAAAAAAATCTTCTAATTTTCAAAAAAGTTTACACCTGTATATTTTGAAACAAAATGTAGGGTATAATATTCTCATTTATTGAACTGCTTTTCCGACTAATAAAGCTAAAACGTTTTCGCTGATTTGCTTCTGTTTTGTCATTTTACATTTTTATTTGATTTCATATCAAAGCAAGATTTAACAATCTCGTCCAGCCTAAATGAGTAAAATATTTTGAATTTTCTGCGACATTTAGCACATGACAAATTATATTTAAGGTTTTCATCTCCCATTTCAAAATTTAAATTTTAAAGCAATAGGCAAAAATAATATAATTTGTAACGAAATCGAATTTTGTACTCAAAATATGAACAGAAAACTGAAAAAGTAGTATTTTTTTACTTTCAAAGAAAACATCAGGACTCAGAAAAAAATCTGAAATGTTTTTAAAAGGTGATTTCAAAGATAAAAAATACTTTTCATTTTATTTTGAATTAAACAAAGCTTGATTCTTTTAATTTCATTCAAAACTTTACCTTTCAAATAAAATAGCCGTAAAAATTTTATGACAGCGAAAAAAACCTACTAAACTAAGTTGGTTTTAAAAAAAAACTGAAAAATCTGAACAATTTATCATCATTGAAAACAAATAAAATTCACTTAAATAGTATTCATGGAGGAAATATTTATTATGTTGTTTAAAAAAAAGATTTGAGAAAATTGATAAATTTCATGAATTTCACGACGTCTACGACGTCACTTATATTAGTAATTAAATAAGAGTAAGATGATTATTTTTATTCCTATTTGAGTTTGATAAATTATTTTGAGAAAAATCGTTACAGTTTCACACAAACATAAAATTTCACGGGATTTCGCGGAAAAAGCCAAATTTCTCGGATTTCACGCTGTACACGAAATCGTGAAATTTCACTAACCCTAATTATCAGTTATTAATTTATAGTTATACACCATATTCTTGATTTACACAACGAAATGGGGGTGTTTAAATCGAGAATCGTTTAAAAAAAAGAATGTCCATGACTTAAATTGAGAATCTGACTTAAATCAAGAATCTTTGGGATTTCGAAATGATTCGGAGAATTTTCAAAATGTATCAATTGTTTATTGTTCAGTTATGTTAGTAAAACATTTTAGCATGGTTTTGGAACACCTGGGATGTTCTAGTCCATCCGAAATTGGCTTGGCTTGGTCGAAACATCCAAATTTTGACAACGGATCCTACCCAGACTGCTCCAGTGAGTGCGGTAAGCTACAGTACATTGATGTAACAACTTATTAGGATGATCTCGGTCATCCAAGAACTCCCTGGAGTTAAGAAAAGCCGTAGACCTCTTGCTTGTTACGGTGGTAGACCTGCAAATCTTAACTCCAGGGAGTTCTTGGATGACCCAGGGCATCCAAACACATCCGGAAAGTAGTCTACCATACGCACTGAAGCTATGCGGATATGTTCCGGGGTCAAAAACCGTCGACTTCTGGCTTGTTACGGCGGTAGACCCACAGATCTTAACTCCAGGGAGTCCTTGGATGACCCAGATCATCCCAATAAGTTGTTAAAACAATGCACTGTAGCCTACCGCACTCACTGAAGCAGTCTGGGTAGGATCCGTTGTCAAAGTTTTGAAGTTTCGAATAGTTTCTTTGGTAAGCCAGTTGCACAAAATTCCCGAAAGTTTCGGATGGACTAGAACATCCCAAGTGTTCCAAAACCATGCTAAAATGTTTTACTAACATAACTAAACAACATACAATTGATACATTTTGAAAAAACTCCGACAAATTAAGAAATCCCAAAGATTCTTGATTTAAATCAGATTCTCAATTTAAGTCATGTTCATTCTCATTTTAAGTTATGACTTAAAAAAAGTTATGTAAATAGAGAATCGTTTAAAAAAAGGTAACTTAAAAAAAGAATATGGTGTACATCCGTTGAAGTATTTCTTTGTGATTTTTTTATTCTACCGAAAGTTTCTTGAAATCATTACGAATAACACAAATCGATATTTTTGAAGTTAATGTCAGTAAACGCTTCAGTTCGTCAAGGTATGATAAATTTGGGCTCCCCCTATTTTATGATGATGCCATAGCAATTATACCCGAAATTTACAATTTTATTTATTGGCAGGGAAATCACTAAAACTCAATTCTATCGACTGGAGCGTGTTCAGGGATCCCGAATCTATCTAATATACCTTGAAGATACTGAATTTACTGTCATCAACTTAAAAAATGACGAGTAGTGTAATCTTTTCTCAGAACAGCATAAATCAAAGAAATTTATATTAAACTGTCACCACTCGAAGGTTTTCGCTAGACCTGAAGCTTCTTTAGAGTTCATCGTACAAAAATCCCACTCGGAAGGTCATCCTTATGAATCTCCTTTCCGTTCGGGAAATTCCAACTCTTGTGATAAAGCATCCTCGCTCGCGAATGCATTCCTAGAACACTAGACCGAGTAATCATATCCAAACTGGTGGCGGTGAGCCCATAAAAATAAATTACCATCAAGCCACATGATACACGATCCTCGGGCCAGCACCAAGATGTCCCATAAATTGTGCACGATAACTCCACGTTTGCTGCACGATGGTTTGTTCTCGGAATTCCCTCGAGGGTATCTCGTGAGCCATCGCAACATTGAAGTCGCGCGTTGCAGAACTTTGTAGAACAAGCATCGTCCAACTCGGAGGAATTCGCAAAACATGCGCCGTATAAAGGTGTGATTCGATCGATCATCGGCAAGTACGACGATACATTTGTGTCGTATCTTTCTTGGGACGCGTGCGATACAAGATGTTGTTAATCCTATTCGCCGACCTGCGCTGATCTCAACCCACGTGTGAAATTGTAGCCTAGTGAAAAGCAGCTCTGTTTTTTTGTCGTGTTCACTTTTTTTTCACCTCTCTTAGCTGAATAATAAATAGCATTTTAAATGCACCCTCATTCGTCGTATCGATGCCAAGGACGACATCCGCGCCGCGCAGCCAAATCGTTGAACACGTCGAGGAGTTCGTAGAGGTTGATCGGTGCGGTGGTGGTTTGGCTAGTAGAGATGAGCTGCGATCGGCAAAGATCAGCATGATCCTCTCGTAGAAGAAGAGGATGACGGCGATGTTCAAGGGGTCTTCAAGCACTCTTGGCGCTGACCAAGACCATCCGCAATAATCATGGTACCGACCAGCACGAGCACCACCGAGGGTAATCGATCTTGCGGGCTCTAGGTTTCCTGGAACTGTTTTGTCGTCTCATGGAGGTTAATTAGTTTTCGTTGCAGTAAACATCGAGAACGCAGTGATCAATTCTTAATTATATCTATCCGAGCCGAGGTAGAGGTAAACATGGTTGACATTGATATTCCACGATTACCGGACTTTGCGGAGTAGAAATTCGAGGTTGTTTTGATCATGGGAAACGTAATTTGGTTTTGTGAAGAATGACTTGATAAAAATATCGATTATTTTTTTTCTTCATGAAATCAAATATTTTTCAATTGCTGCTCAAGGTGGTTTAATGTGGTGGCGTTCAGACCACGATTACGTTGACGGAATATTATGCGGATCCCCCTGCGAAATGCCACGGTCAATCGATACTTTATTTGCCTAATGATAACATCACACCAACCGAGATGACTGCACCACGGGTATCGTAACCTCCTTTGCTTCAGGGTAGTGTTATTGAAATCTAACTTTCTGACCTTGCACTGGGAGACATCTTTTGAGATAAGTCATGGTCTAATTCAAGTGAAAATTGGTGCTAATTTGAGTGTGATTGATTTTTTTTTTTGTGTTTGAAAATGTAAGAGGTGGTCTCGTTGAAGATTCGGCAAGCAGTTCCCAGTAAATTTGGCATGTTAAACATAAAATTTTATATTTAAAGTTTTAAAGAAAATAAATATTAACACAATTATTAAAATTTAATTGCTGGTATTGCAATTACTTGAAATGATCCTTAATAACATAAGGGGACTATTTTCTCAGGATACCAGGAACCGATAATAGAATACCAAAATTAAATGTTTCACCTAGTACACACGGAGAAAAAAGAGTTCCCAAAATCGTGAACAAGCGTTCATGAAAATGGGAACCACGAACAAAGTGTTCAAATCCCATGGTACGATTTTGAAAAACGTACCATGGTATTTGAACACTTTGTTCGTGGTTCCCATTTTCATTAATGCTTGTTCACGATTTTAGGAACTCTTTTTTCTCCGTGCACTTGCTGTAGACTGAGCTTGCCTGACCAAACTTCCACCTGGTGATCAGCTCATACATTTTCCCAAAACTTTTTTTTACATAAATAAGTCTTGGGAAACCAGCTAACAATTGTGTTTTGGCCTCATTACCAGCAACTACAGATTTTTTAACATTCTCTTTTTTTATTAATATGTCCAATATTTCAGTCAATATCATACGGGCATCACAAGCTCACATAAAAGTGGAATTTCATGTACGCAATCGCGGTTATTTTGAGTATTACCACCCATGGCGCCATCGCAAGTTTCCAACATTCAATCTCCTCCTATAAATTACCGCCAACAAATTGCCCGATATGCAAGCATGCATGCCAACAGAGCTTTGATAACATAACACAAACACACACTTTTAATGATGATGATACGATATAAATATGCCGCGATGATGGAACCGCCACCACGCGCGCTTTCTTTTCCGAAATGTGATGCATTTTTGTGATTATTAGTGCTCACATTTGGTTGCGGATCGAGCCTGACGCATGAAGAAGAGGTGCACACATCGGTGCCCGGGGCCAAGCCACTATCAGTTACATATGGTTATCGCTGATATGGTCTTATGTAGTCAAATGGATGCACAGAGGGAAAACATTTATCAAATTTGTTCGAGTTGATTTTTTTAAACACAATATTTGGAACAAATTTCAAAAATTTCAATTTCTTTGCAAGACTACATAAAAATTTAAATGGTATCCCCATGTTTTTCCTATTGTTGTATGTTATGCAAATGTAAAATCATTATGTTTTGTCTTTTTACGAATTACTGAATTGAATGAACTGAATAAAATTTTGATGATTTATATATAAAATCCTACACATTCAGTGCAATTTTAATCCGGCGTAAAAACATTGCATTGTAGTCCAAATATACATAGCAAAAAATCCGATGTTAAATCGCATGCAAAAGCATGCACATCACCTTTGTCAAAAAAGACACTTAATACACACACTGCATGTACAGTTTTTGTAAATACCAAAAAAAGTTGCAACCGACGGGATTCAAACCCAGCACCAACAGTAAGACCTGGCGCCTTAGCCCACTCGGCCATCAGACCGATGAAGAATGGAAAGGATAAACGCATAAATGTGCTTGACATTTCGGTTAAGTAGATTTCCCATACTGATGGGCTACATATTTCAGGGTGTAATATTACATTGAATTACATAAAACAATGCAAAATTTATTTTACACCCAGGCCTTTTACACGCAGCTGGATTACTACTTTTTTGCTGTGTATTTCATATTTATGTAGGTCTCAAATTTATAAAAGAGGATATTTTAGATACCTTACAATTTTTTAAACTTAGAAGTGGTAGTCTTTTAAGTCTATTTTACTGAAGAAAAGTTAAATACATATTGTTCATCAAAAAAATCGGAAATAGTCTCAAAAATTCTGCCATTTTTCGTTACTCAAGTGTAATATTTTTTGGCTCATTTTATGGGAAATTTAATGTCCTTTTCGAATCTAAGTGAGGAGGGCCATCTTTCATTCAAAACAATTATTTTCATTTTAAAATTTCGTGTTTTTTCTAACTGTGCATGATTATTTAAAAAATAAAGTTCTCAATCCTGCAAAGCAGTGCGATAAAAAAAAATTGAGGCTAAGCTAAATTGATACAAAATTCTAGAAATTGCTTAAAGACGCAATAACTCAATTTAATTATTTATTTTTTTCATTTTGAAAAACACAATTTTATAGCTAACTAAGTGGTATTTTTCACCTACCTCAGGGTTTGAGATTATACAATCGAGCTGTGAAACAATCGAGTTCTTTCCTTTTTTCCAGTTATTTTCTTCGACGTTTTGAAAAACTTTTGAAGGATAATGAAATTATTCTTTAGAGTTCTAATTTTTTGAAATATTTCACAAAGAAATAAGAACCAAAAACAATAATATTTAACAAAATTAATGACATTTTTTAATTTTTTTTCTTTAAAATTTTCAATTTCCACGAAGACCATCAAACCAAATTATAATTGTCAGGAGATCTAGGGAAAATCTTTAATATTGATAAAAAGGCTGATTTCTTATATCAAAAATAATATTATGAAGCTAAATTCATTCAATGATGAATGAACCAAGTTCGAATCTTCTAAATCCTTTTGGAATTCTATTTTCAAATAAACTAGTCGTCAAATCGTTATAATAGTGAACGATATGATTTATTTAAGTAAAAGTTCTCGATATTTTCTCTACTACAATCGAATTTGCAGTGCCTTGTTGAAGTTTAAAGCTCAGCAAGATTTATTTTTTATTATTCCATTATTTAAAATAAGTTAGGGCGTCGCAAATATTTTTCAAAATTTACGCCCCCTCCTTTTTTATTTTAAAGCCCCCCCCCCCCCCCTTGACTTTGGAAAGAGTCGAGGGAAATAAACTTCTAAAAATATTTGGAACGGCCTTGATTTATATGAAAAAAAAAATCAGAGCAACCTCTTAAAAACTAATCACAATATACTTCTTGAGTCAATTTAAAAAAGTTTTCATAGTTAAACTGCTTAGTCATAAAATAAACAGAGAAATTAAACATTTGCATAAAACTTATCAAATAAAAAGCAGTAATAGATTGATCATTCTGATTTTGTTTTATTTGACAGTATTTTTTATGTATTCATAGAATTCATTTCTTAATAAATAATACAATTGTACAGATCTTCAAAAAATTTATATCAGGCTTTTTAGTTAGAATTAAATATAATTTACATAAAAAAGCATTGCAGATAAAATATATCTTAAAAGTTGTTATTTTTGTGCATTCATTTAATAAATTTGTTCCGCGAAATCGTGAAAATTCACTAACCATGGTCATTACATAATTTAGCAGGTTTTTTGTAATGAGAGCAATCTCAATACAATACAATACAACCCCTTTTAATATTGCTGCAGAAATTATGCCAAACAAAATAAATAAATAAAATTTAACGTTCCTTAAATATAAATCATTTTACGAAAACTATTCATAGGCTTCGTGAGCACCTGCGAATAAAAAGGCGTAACAAATTAGTATTACTATATACATTATATCGGGATGTTTTTCTTGCATTATCAAGATGACTTTTTTGTGGTAAAGAAACTATATGCTGAAAATGGCAATAACTGAAATTGTGAAACGAAATCGTAAGGAACTTGTATTTACCAAAATTATTACCAAAATATACAGCCATAATACAGTTTTTTGTAGAAAAAAAGATGTTTCAGATTTCCCTCCGTGCCCTCGCACGCAGCTTTGCACTTTGCTGGAAAGAAAGCGGAAACCAAGGATTCCGGTATCGGTCGGTTGGTCGGTCAGTTGATTACGACGATAGTGAACCAGGCCAAAAGTGCTTCGACTCCCCGCAACACACCAGCCAGCCTGGCCAACTCTCTTGTGACGGAGCCTGCTGCTGCTGCGTCGACATTCCTCGATCACCTGAACCTCCTCCTCCTTCTCCTTTCTCGTGGCTGCCTGCGTGTGTGATCTTATGCAATGTGATTAATTTAAATGATTACAGCATCGGATATATCTCGTTCGATGGTGGAACCGGTCACCGGGTCGGGGAGCAAGCGCAGGTGACGGCGTCGACTTCGACGTCGTCGTCGTCGGGCAAATTGGACAGGTCGGTTTAACCCAGTTTTCGGTTTTTGGACGGAATGGTCAGTGCATTTTGTGGTCCAGACGGCCGACAGGGTGTAGCGTGTTACGAGCGTGTATCGCCAACCCACTACTGCTGGCCGGGTTAGTTCACGACGTTAGTTACGGTTATTCAGGAGGAGGTCGTTTCTTTAAGGTTATGTCTCCAGACTAAAATAAAATAAATCGGACTTAAGTCTGAAAGTCAAAGTTTTAGAAGAAAAGCAATATCACCTTTTTTCCTGCTGTTTGTCCCATATTTATGTAAGACGCGTAATTCCAATCGAAAACAAATCATAAACAAGCCCATTTCGGTCGATTAGATCAGCCACCACGGGTAAGTGCACAAATGACTCCGTGGTCCACCGTTATGGTAATCAATTGGGTAATCGTCGACCAGCATCGGTGTGCGCACCAGTTCGATCTGTAATAATTCACACGCACTGTGTGCGTCCTGTTTTTCTCCTCTCTGCACGGCTTCATATCTTATCTTGCGTGAAAAACACTTTCTTTCTGGGACCCCTGGTTGGTGGTGTTAGGGTGATCAATTTTTGATTACAGGCCACAAAAACTAAAGAATTGAAAGTTCGCCCGAATTTGACCTAATTTTAAAAAATTATTTCCATTTTTTAAATGTGTTATTTCATTTTTAAATGTGTTAGCCGGGACCGTGGTGTAGGGGTAAGCGTGGTTGCCTCTCACCCAGTCGGCCTGGGTTTGATCCCAGAAGGTCCCGGTGGCAAATTTTGAGACGAGATTTGACTGATCACGCCTTCCGTCGGACAGGGAAGTAAATGTTGGCCCCGGTCTAACCTAGAGATTAGGTCGCTAGCTCAGTGCAGGTGTAGGAGTCGTCTCCCTGGGTCCTGCCTCGGTGGAGTCGCTGGTAGGCAGTTGGACTCACAATCCAAAGGTCGTCAGTTCGAATCCCGGGGTGGATGGAAGCTAAGGTGTAAAAAGAGGTTTGCAATTGCCTTAACAATCAAGCCTTCGAACAGGAATCTCACAATCGAGAACGCCAAAGCAATGCTGTAGAGCGAATAATTTGATTTTAGATTTTTTTTATGTGTGAAATTATACTCGTTTTTGTAAACAATTTTGCATTTGATTTTTAATCATTTGGTTTTGTGAACAAGTTTGTACAATTTTAATTTTTTTATTCATTTTTATATTTCTTCAATTTCTTAACTGTTTTTTTTTTTGCGGTTTTATTGATTTGTCATGGAAAGGTAAAATTATTTTCACAAGCAGATCCACTCACTTTTAGGGCACTATTTCGTCAGATCACCCTACAGTTTGATGGGGGCCTAGGTGATGCATCCGGTGATCACCTCCAAGAGATCACAGCTGAAGGGAGTGGCACACCCCTCGGTCTGGTAATCACTTTTCTTCTTACGTATATCTCTCCAACCCCACAAACACACTCACAGAAGCATACGCATCAGACCCCAATCAGAGGGGCGCGCTTTTCACATAATCGATGTTAATGATCAACAGCAGCAGCAGCAGCCAACCAACCAACATCCAACCAACTTGTAATGTATGTCGCAATAACGCGTTTTTACATCAGTTTTGCCTTCCTTCCCACTGAGGGTGACGTGCCAGCATTTTTTTTTATTTTTTTTTTCATGTTTTCTTCTTCATCATGATGGGCACATTTTCTGATGTTTTAAAAGGGGTTGAGATTGCAACCCCAAAAGCAGCAAATCAGTAGAAAGAAGAAGAAAAAAATCAAAACTATTTGGGCCACGAGCGATAAGTTGCAAATTTATTCGCGTTCGTTGCAAAATGTCAAACGATTAGCGAAATAATATCGAAATCAGACTTGAACTAGCAGCCCCAGGCCGATAGGCAGGCAGGCAGGCGCATCATGCATATTCAATTTGGAGCCGTTTGAAGATGTTGCCTGATGTTCCATAACACGATACTTTCCGCGGATACTCACACGGAGAAAAAAGAGTTCCCAAAATCGTGAACAAGCGTTCATGAAAATGGGAACCACGAACAAAGTGTTCAAATTCCATGGTACGATTTTCAAAACATACCATGGCAATTGAACACTTTGTTCGTGGTTCCTATTTTCATGAACGCTTGTTCACGATTTTCGGAACACTTTTTTCTCCGTGCACACTCCGTCTGGGGGTAGCTAGCAGCAGCAGCAGGTTAGACCGCAAAATTTTCGAGCGAAATGTCACTGCCACCTGGCCGAACCTAGACACCATTAGCTGGACTACATTTCACTGGAATTTGGTGATAAATTATTTAACAAAAAAAAAACAGGTGCTGAAAAAATCCTCATGGCGAAGATTTTAAATTTTTAGGCACGTTCAAACTTCTGAAACTCTTTTTGGATATTTTGCATTGATTCCGGGGATGCTATTTTTCATTTCATTCATCACTTTGTAACAGCATAATAAAAAAATCCCGGGATCATCGATAGTAAATCCGACAATTAAATCGTATATCGCGATCGAACTTTCATTATCGTTATCAAAAACCCACGATAACTTCTTAAAGCAGCGGGCCAAATGTGAAGCTCACATGAACTTGCGGGCCAACTATGGAAAACAAATTATAATAAAAAAATACTTTTTATAATACTATTAAATCTATCAGATAAAGTTTTCTCATATTCAGGTATTTTTTTGACATTTTCACCATTGGAAAACAGAAAATTAAATTCTTTAACAGTTTCTGAGCATCCAACAGTTAGTTAAAATTTATACAAATCATCAAATAAAAAATATTAAAAACCTCTTTTGCATTTTTTTATAAAACAACATTCATTGAAATCTGGTTAGGCTTGCTGTAAGGTGCATTGTCTATTAATTTTTATGGGTAATTCTCCACCAACTAACACGAAATCGGAAAAAGTTGCCCCGACCCCTCTTTGATTTTCGTGAAACTTTGCTCTAAGGGGTAATTTTGGGCCCTGATCACAAATCCAAGGTTCATTTTTCGATATCTCGTGAAGGTGGAGTCAAAATTTTTGTTTTTGTCTTCTCTACAACTTTTTTTTTCATAAAATTATTTTTATTAGGTCCTTTTCGGTGCTGGGACCTGGTTAGGACCGAGTCGGCTTTTGTAATTACATTTTTCTTAAAGCTAAGAGTAATTACAGAGGATCTTGTGTGTAAATGTTAGTGGGAGGGGAGCCGATTACCCGCGGCCTACTCGGGGTTAGTAGGGAAGGGATTGATGTTAAAGACAAGGGGGGGGTTAAAGACAAGTGGGAAGGGAAGGAGGACTGTGCTCTACAACTTTGTAGAACATTGTTACACTCTAAAATTTAACCCTGCAAAGTTAGAAAAAATACGTTATTTTAAAATGAAAAATTTTGTTCTAAATGAAAAAATGACACTTCTGGGTTATTTCATATTCGAAAAGTACATTAATTCAATTTCAATTCAATACGGTTTTATTTGTGAATAATCCAAGTTACAATGAGTTCATTTAGGTCTATAACAGAGTTTTGGTGTTCCTTTCAGCTGTGTTTTACATCGTAATTCAATCGAAAAATTATTACTTATAACTATGGAATTGACAAGAGTAAGAAAAAGTGTTCAAAAAACTTACAGAAAGTGCAATGGGAAAAGGATAGATAAAGAGAAAGCTTAAAACTAGATCACAGACAAAAATAATCAATTATAGATGTGCTTGATCATCAGCTCCCCGAGGGCCAGAAATTGCTCCGCATTGTTACGGCAGCTCCGAAACCGCGTCATCATCTCCCCCGCGAGAGCAAAGAACTCCGGCAGGGTAAAGAGATCTTCCCCGGTGACTCCTTGCTGGGCCGCATCGCCGCTACCGGCAGCGACCACGCTGGCAAACGAACGCCCCCATCCAGGAGGGATCGCTGGGTTGTCCGCTGGAACCGTAGGCTGTCCAGCTGCAGGAACGGCTGCGCTCGTACTTCGCTGAGGAGGGTGGGCTTTCTTCTTCCTCTTTTCCTGCTCCTCGAGGTAGGCCTTGCGCGCGACGCATCCGCGGTAATTGCCGGTATGGTTGCCGTCACAGTTCGCGCACTTTACGCGCGGCTTGGTTTGTTCTGCCTTGTCCCCAAGTCCGCCTTTCGTGGCAGTGCGCACGCCTCGGAGAGGTGTGATTCACCGCACTTCACGCAGCGGGGCCGGAGGTTGCAGTTCCGCGAGCCGTGGCCGAATTTCTGGCAACGGTGGCATTGCGCTACGTCCGTCGGGTTTTTGGAGTAAAACCGCCAGTTTACCCAAAAACCGTCCAATGTTTTAGTCCGCCGCAGGTCTTGGATCTTGACGGTGCCGCGGTCGAAGTACAACAGGTACAGAGTGTGCACACCCGTGACCGTTGTCTTGCGCGAGAGCACTTTAATCTCCCGCGGTTTTATTCCGGCGTTCGAGAGGTGTCGCTTCAGGTCGGCGATCGGACGGTCTTGGTAACCCTGCAAGACGACCTTAACAGGGGCTTCTCTGGGTCGTATGTGTAGAAGTTGAAGTTGCTACGCTTCAGTTCTTCAAGCACCAGGTCGAAATCTTTTTTGCTCAGTGTAATCACTTGCACTGCCGACTTACCGATTTTCAGACAATATCCGAGGCCTTCCAGCAACTCGTCAACATCGTCCGCCAACGTGTCCAAAACAAAAATTGGAGGTGGTCTACGTTCCGCTGGAGAGTTGTTCTTTTTTGACGTCGGCACTTTTTTCCGTGCACAACGATCGTCGTCGTCGTCGTCGGTAGTGCTGCTACCGTCGGTGTTGTTGTTGTTGTTTTCTTCATCGTCGCTCAGCATCTGGAACTCGTTCCTGATGGGGATGTTGGCGGATGTTGATGTGCCACTGGTCGTGGCACCGGAGGTACCGGAACGGGTTCGCACTGGTGATCTCGGAACATATCCGGGATGTAGTAACTTTTTGTCGATGCCTTCTGCGCTCACTCTCCCCTGCGCGATGGCGGTCGACACGGCGTTGGTTTGTTTACCTTTTTGCACACGGCCGGTAGACGAACTTCGCGGGTTTTTCGAGGCCGCACTCGAACTGCCACGGCCACGGCCGGCCCTTGGCATGCTGCTGGAGCAAACTCGCGGCTAATCACGGTAAATTACGGCGAAAAATTTCGAAAAAAACGATGGAGCACTGAGCACTTGACTGCTGCTTGCACTCGTGCGTACACGGAGGAGGGAGTACATTAAATTTCCCATAAAATGACATGTCTCACGATTTTTGACAATTGAGTAACGTGAAATGGCAGCGATTTTAAAACTATTTTTTAACTTTTTTTGATGAAAAATACGTTTTTTCGAAATATTGAGTACGCCATCAAATCGGGCGTCTAATTTTACACAAAAGTCTCTTTGACACCAAATTTCTATCTCTTCACGCTTGCGAGCTATAAATCACTGAAAAACGTGTCTTAGTAAAAAACCAGAAAAATGAAAGGGGTCGTACCGCTCCACCGTCACGAGATATCGGAAAATGGACCTCGAATTCGTGATCAGGAACCAAAATTACCCCTTAGAGCAAAGCTTCACGAAAATCGAAGAGGGGTCGGGGTAACTGCTGTGTGAGTTGGCGGAGAATGACCCATATGGAATAAATATATTTTTGATAAATATCTACGCTGTTTTCTACTTTAGTTAAATTTGTACGTTTCAAAAAAAATTTATAAAAAATTTGTCGAAATTTACTAAAGTCAATGACATTCAAACTGGTAGAATTTCAATGAGAATAATTTTTGAACATATATTTGTGTTATTTGTATGATCAGTATCAAAAAATGAATAAACAAAGGAACCATCCACAAACGACGACAAAATTGTAATGATTTCACTTTATTAGAGGTTTTACTAAAAATACACAAATTTTCATTAAAAAAACAGATTTCTTTTTAAATACTTTTTTAAAAATTTGCTGTTTGGGTTTGCGTAATGACCCAATTTTATTATTAAAAAATCACTCGATTGTAATTTTTTAGCATAAAAATGATCAAATACCGATTTTTGCTTGAAAATATTCAAATTATCGTGATTTGAGGTATGGGTATCTAACAACGCATATTATTTTTAAATTTTTAACAGATTAGAAGAAACAGATTTGCACAACATCCTCAAACTGCCACAAAATACTGTATTTTTTTGGAAAATACTTTAATTTTCTTAATTTTAAATATGAATTTCGAAAAACGCAAAATTTTGGAAAGATTTTTAATAGAAGTGAAAATATTAAAATTTAAATCTCAAGCCAGAATTTCAACATTTCAATGAAAAAATGGTTGGAAAATGCATTTTACATCCGTTTAGTTGATTTGCAATTATCTGTTTGAAATAAATTAAAATACGATGAAAATAATTAAGCGAACAAAACAAGTTTTTGCGGTCTGTACGTCCATTGAAAATTACTTAAAATTAAAGTGATTTTTGAATAAACCCATACATGCTGAAAATGATTTCATTTTTTGTATTTAAAACCGATTTCAGTTGATTTCACTTAAATTTCCATTTAAATTTTGAAACATATTTAGTATGTCTCTTATTTTTTTGGGCTGAATGTAACAATCTTATTGAAATATTAATTATTTGCTAAATGAAATTAACTGTGAAACTTTACGATATTAAAATAGTAGTTTATGCAACAAGTTGAAAAAGAGGATTTTTTCTGCACGAGTCGTACATTTATCCAACGAGGTTCACCGAGTTGGATAAATACGAAGAGTGCTAAAAAAAATCAAGTTTTGCAACGAGTTCCATACAACATTTGTTGCAATTCCGAAAAACACATATTGAGTGAAATTTTAATTCAAATTTTCATGTATTTTGTCAATAAATCGTTTAAATCAAAAAAAAATTGCAAATGTTTTCAATACTAACGAATAAAATACAGATAGGTTTACACCAAAATTCTATATATTTTACAAAAATACGGTATTTTATTAAAGTATAAGTATTTTATCAAAAAAAAACTTGTTTGAAAGCCATATTTCAAATTATAAAAAATTAAGGATTGTATTTTGTGAAAAAATACTATTATACTCTAAAAACTCTAAAAAAGTGATAACCTATACACAATTTTGTATACAAATTTATGAAAATTTGAGTATTTTCAAAATTTACCGTATTTTATGAAAATTTTAGTACTTGAAACTAAAAACTGTTATGAAGTGATAGTGTATATGGAATTTTGCGTGGTTTGATTACTTTAAGCTATAAAAACTGAGTTTTCATAAAAATTAAGGTATTTTGTGTAAGTTTTTGAGAATTTAAACTTTTTTTAAACTGATCCGATAACGATAACAATAGTTCTATCCTTATCGTCCCTGCGATAATCATAACCTTATCGTTAACACCGAATGATGAAATTTGCGACGATAACCTTATCGGTTAACAACGTTTGAGCTAAGGAAGTGCAATTTCAAAGAACTTTTTAAAATGTTCTAGGAAATTAAAAGTTAAGTTAAGGTAAAAATTAGAAATAAATCAAACTTATCATTTATGATTTTACTTTGTCCAAGAGATTGAAAATGTCAAAAATATATGATTCCTAATAAAAGAAATGGATTATAAGTTGCTGAGATACAACATAGGAACGTTTGAAAATAAGATTTTTTTTTTGTTTTTCAATGAATTTGAAATTGAAAATGAATTAACATTTGAATCAAAATGATCATTGCCGAGATGTCGTCAGTTAAAAAGTGAAAGCTATTATTTTTTAAACATTCTTATTATTACCTGGCAATAACAATGGAATTGAGCATAGTGCACTTTTTTTTACTAAAAATTTAAATTTAATTTAGCAATCTTTCAGTCCGTTACAAAATTCATATTACAAAAAATAATTCTCCTTGAATTGTTTTTTCTGTTCTTCTTGGATTTACAGAGATAAAAACATAACTAAATCTGTTTCACTATCAAATGGGTACTGTTAGATCAAACCTGTTCAATTGATCTTTAAAAAAATCATCGATAAAAAATTTTGTTCTTTTATATTGCAACTCAAACAAACGCAAGCAGATCTTCGGTTATACTCAACCGGTTTGCATATTTTCCAGCAAGTTCTGTTTAGGCTCTCATTACCACTGCACGCCATCCAGCAATAAATCTTGCATTCAACACTGAAACCAAAAAAAGAAACAACTAACTTCCCCCGAATAAGACTGAAGGTGGCTGCAAAGCTGGTTCAAACAATACTGCCGTGGTTCCAGTGCAAAAAAAAATATTGGCTAAATTGCAGGTTGTCGGCGCAACTTTCAAAAATTCCTTCGACTGTAGTTGCTCTACTAAGGTTGTAATTGTAGAATGTGTTCCATTTACTAAAATGGCGCTTACCACATCTTTGTTTAGGAGGAAGGAAGTTCAACGAAATTTAAGACAAAAAGCTTGAATTTCGGAAATTTTTAAATTTCGTGTTGGCCCTCAACCTCACCACAAAATTCACTTTCGTGTACGTACTTTATTCATATTTTTTGCGACCACCGCAAAAAAAACGCCTGCAAAAGCATGAAGTGAAATCATTGCGTAACATTTTTGCGAACCAACCAAAGCCATCGACGGAGAGTTGCCGAAGCCGCCGCCGTGGAGCTCCAAAGAACAACAACAACCAAACACCTCTCGCAGACGGCTCCGTCCAAACTCCGGGGCCGGCCAGACTGGTTTTATGTCACCAGACCGCCGGGCCGAATCCGTGACAAACCTGTCCCACAATTGGCGCAATTTGGACTGCCTTCGGGGGGTGTGCGTCCCTGCTGACCCCAGCTCCCACCTCCCCCGCTCTTTCCCTTCAGGGTTGTCCCACTTGTGGTGACCCCAAAAAAAACGGACCCCGTCGACGAAGCCCCAAATCCGTCCGCGTTGGACAAAACGACCGCGGGCGAGCAACGGTTCCAGCGGGAGGAGGCCACGCCAAACTTGTAAAACAAATGTGCAGCTTGCCTATTTGTCCAAGGGAAGCAATAAAACTAATTTTTCTTAAAATGCTTTCCGACCATGTGGCGGCAATGGAACTCAAAAGTACCCCCCATTCAAAACCGCTGAAAAACTGAGAACAGACGTACGTCCAGGTGAGTTACGGGCGCCCGTAGCAGGCCGGGCGATTTTGGGGTGGTGGAATGGGCACTCAGCTCTCTTTGAAAGGTGAGTGATTTGCCGGTATGCCAGGAGAGAAGAGTACTTGAAGAGGGTGGTGACATTTTGTCCTTTGCCGGTTGGCGTGCACGTGAGCGGTGAGTGTTCGACTCATGCGGGGAATTTTGGTAAAATTCAGGTTTTATTTTTGTTGATTGGCATTCGGAGAAGTGATGAAAAGGATTAACTTTTTTTGCATTGCGAGGTTTGTAGTCTAAGAAAGAAACGCGTTCCATCACAACAAGTGACTCTGTTGTTAACATAAAGCTTTATAGATTCCATGAATCAATTATCTAGTTCAATAACAGGTTCATTCAGTTGGCTTATGATCTAGAAAGGTCTCAACGTTAATGAATCATACTGGAATCAAGAACATTCCATTTTCTTCCAACTCAGAAGACATTCTTTGCATTGATTTTGATCGTATATTATTTTGATAGCAGAATATTGTTTTGATTTATTATCAATAATATTAGGGTAATTCTCCGCCAACTCACACGAAATCGGGAAAAGTTGCCCCGACCCCTTTTCGATTTGCGTGAAACTTTGCCCTAAGGGGTAACTTTTGTCCCTGATCACGAATCCGTTTTTTGATATCTCGTGACGGAGGGGCGGTACGACCCCTTCAATTTCTGAACATGCGAAAAAGAGGTATTTTTCGATAATTTGCAGCCTGACACGGTGATGAGATAGAAATTTGGTGTCAAAGGGACTTTTATGTAAAATTAGACGCCCGATTTGAAGGTGTACTCAGAATTCCGAAAAAAAACATATTTTTCATCGAAAAAAAAACACTAGAAAAGTTTTAAAATTTCTGCCATTTTCCGTTACTCGACTGTAAAACATTTTGGAACATGTCATTTTAAGGGAAATTTAATGTACTTTTCAAGTCTACATTGACCCAGAAGGGTCATTTTTTCATTTAGAACAAAAATTTTCATTTTAAAATTTCGTGTTTTTTCTAACTTTGCATGGTTATTTTTTTAGAGTGTAACAATGTTCTACAAAGCTGTAGAGCAGACAATTACAAAAAAAAATTGATATATAGACATAAGGGATTTGCTTATAAACATCACGAGTTATCGCGATTTTACGAAAAAATAGCAAATCGAAGAGGGGTCGGGGCAACTTTTCCCGATTTCGTGTGAGTTGGTAGAGAATTATCCATTAATGAACCAAGACTTACTCTTAGACAATGGGCATAAGAATTTTAATGATGTCCAATACTAAATATTTTACAAATGAACAAATTTTAAAAATATTTGGATTTAAAAACAATGCTTTTTAGTTTTTTTATGTTCGTGTGAGTGTTTTTTTTTCTCCAATTAATCTAGTCCAAATTTTATTTAAAACTATCAATTGACTCGTTAATCAATGTATTTTGATATCTCGATTTCAACTATTTTGCAAATTTCTTCTGTTAATTTAAATAATCAATTTTAGCGCATAATTAATGCACTTGACCTTGAAATTTATTAACATTTGCCCATAGTTGCCAAGGAATTTTCCATAAGATTTTAAAATGTAAACAATTTCCAGTTAGTTCTTTATATCCAATAATTTAAAAATAATCAGGTTTAAAATTTTCGATTTTTAATGAAAGCATTCGCTTTGAGACTTCAATTTAGCGCAAAATTAATGACCATGTCGAAATTGGTCAAAATTTGTCCATAGTTTCAGAGGAATTTGATAAAATACAGTAATACAAAAAAAAACTTCAAATTGTGGTATCCAATCATTGACAAATTTAGCAATTCTGCAAAATCAAAACAATACCTTAAATTCGCACATTTTGCTCTTGCACGATCCTTAAGATTTTTTTTAAAGTTTCAGAAATACCAAAATTTGGTATTGATACCAGAGAAAGGTATTATATTTCGCATTTCCCTTGTTATTTACCCATGCTCGGGAGGTGTCCCCATTCGCCCTATATGGTCCTAGTTAGTAGTATATTACTCTTATTTATGATCCTTTTGCTATAACAAAAATCTTGGTGGGACAATTATGCTTAGAAGTGAAACGATGGTACAAACAGACTCGATGTTAAGTTTAATATGTCTCCGAACAAAGTGCATATGTTTTTTTTTTTTCATATATACAACCAAATAAACTTGAAAATGACTGAAAGACATGAGAATGGCAGTACAGCAGGGGGGGGGGGGAATGACGATGTAATAGAAATCCAATGCGTTTTTGTAAAATATATATATATATATATATATATATATATATATATATATATATATATATATATATATATATATATATATATATATATATATCTTTGTTTGTATTTCTTTACCTTTAAAGCTCAAAATATATTTTAAATATATATGTGAATTTCTTTGATAAGATACAACCAGAGAGAAGGGAAACTCTTTGATACAACAGCAATTTTTATTTCTTTAGATTTCATCTTTGCAGGTATTTCAAAAATATAGCTAACAAAATCTTAAATTCAAAATAGTTTATCGAAAAATATAGAAAACTCCGTGAAATTGTACTGAATAATACCATCATTTTTTTTAATATTTGCATTCTCTCAAACATGAGCAATTTTTGAAAAATGGAATTTCATACATAAATTTTTGTGAATTTTCACATTATTTTAAACACGAGCATATTTTGTAATAAATTTCAAATTTAGCTTTACTTAATATTTTTAAATAAATTCAAGCTTATTTTAATTTCCTTTAAAAATGAGAATTTTTTTAAAATATTTTATTTTATGTCAATTTTGTTTTGGTTTTGTTAGGTTTAAGTATTTTTCTGAACTGGGAAGCTTTTGGTAAAATATTTTCGTGAAGTTTTGCGCTGATTCGTTTCTTTTTTGCGAATATATTTACATTAATTCCTGGAAGTTTTCGCATCTTTTTGAGCAAAATTCTATTACTTTGAAAAAATAATCAAGCATCAAATATAATAAAAATTATTTGACGTTTTTTTGTCTTTTTCTATAAATAAAATATCAGTCATGATTTCTGTCTGTGATTGATAAAAAAAAACTGTTAGTGTTTGCAATTTTGCAACATACAGGAACATTTATACAATGATTATTTAACAAAGATTTTTCGTGAGCTTTTGCATTCCATTAAATATGAACAGGTAATGAAAATTCGTTTAAAAAAATGCTGGAAGTATTCGTAAATTGTGCGAGTGAAGAAAATATGTAATGTTGTGAAAAATGTAAAGTTTTTTCAAACATTAATACAAAAATTATGACATTTGTGCAATGATACCCATTAGTTGGATATTAAAGGGGGGGAATGATGTTCTTGAAATTCAGCCAAGGGGGGAATTGATCAATAAAGGTTGAGAACCACTGCAGTACAGGTATGAAAAGTCACTTAAATCATGAAAGTGATGCTTTTTATCAAAAATATGTAAATACTTTTCAATTTTCGCATTTTCTTAATTTGTTGATGCCAATGTTTTGAAAAAGTATTTAAATAATGATAAAATGAAAGAAATTATCTAATCTAATCTAATCTTATCAGACCCTAGCGCAGCCAATCTTTCAAAGGGATCCTGGAGAGTGCCTTAGGTTAGATGACGCCTTGCACTCTTCTTGTCATTTATTAACATTTGTAGTGCGCCATTGCAGTAGAATGCATTGAAACATCACAAGCGTTAAAGCGGCCAGGCCTACTGCGTAAAGCCGTATCGCAGAGATGACTCGTAATTGGGTTGAGTTTGAGCACTGAGTGTTCGAACAACAACACAATTCTGAATCGACAGGGGAGGAAGAAGCGTGGGGACACACCACCATACGCTCCGAGGTTTGGTTGTATTCGTTGGGAGCACCATGCTAAGAAGGTTTTGGTACTCCGGGACCCTCTGGGATGGGATATTGTATTTCCACGAATGCCCTGGACACTATTTGCCGTGGTTATAGCGCCACAATCGCTTTTGATAAAATGAATGAAATTATTTTGTTTAATTTACTGTTCTACAAGCTGAAAATTTTAATTATCTATTTCAAAGTTTATTATTAATTATTTTTAAACTGGGAATAGCGTTTTCTGATTAGTTGGGCAACAGAAACTCCAATGGTAGAGAAAAAACACTTTTACATTTCGTGTGAGCTTAAAAAAGAATAATTGGTGTAATATTATTTAAAACAAATATATTAGCCCCTTCCTGCTCAGAGCAAAATCGATATTTTGTACGTTTTTGTTTACCATTTATTACGTACTGGCTTGACCAAGTTGGATAAAATTTGAATTAGTATCAGTAATTATCTTAGTTGGAATTATCAGGATTGTTTGTCTTAGGTTTACAAGAAGAGCTAGTCAAATTAGTTTAACAGTTTCGAGAAATTTTAGTTTGAAGAAAAAAGCCAGAACTTCAACATTTCATAAGTGCCGTGCTTCTGGGGACGCGCAGTCCTGTTTTTTCTCGATAATTTTCGTCACTTTTGTGTCGCTGTTTGTGTGCATGGGGTGATTGGTCATAATAATTGAATAATGCCTTCATAAGTGCAGTGCTTCTTGAGACGCACAGTCCGGTTTTTTCGCGATAATTTTCGTTGTAAATGATCGTACTTTCAGTTTTAGTATTAACTCATCAAACTATCGATTTTATGAAGAGTAAAGCGTCATTTATTTACTATTTTTGAAATTTGCTCGCGTTATCTAAATTGTAAAAACAGTAAAAATATACTGATAAGTCCAGCCCATAGCACTACTGCTCGGCTGGCACGCGTACGATAAAAATAAACCATTTTAAATAATCAATTATCTATCTTTCCGCAGCCGGCTGCCTAAGATTTAAAAAATTTCAACCGATAAACAAAATGCTCATGGTCACATCACTGCCACTCGTGAATCCTGACCTCATACCCATCTACTAACCCCCTCAAAACTCATGTGATACTTTGTCGGAGAAGCAGTCGATTGAGCGGTCTCTATCACTCAAGTATCGGACTAACATTCCCATCCACTTCCCCGTGACCCTACCACTGGTCGTGGCCAGCGCCGGTATTGATCAGCATGATAGGGGCCTTTGAGAAGTTGCGAAGCGAGGACCCACTCATCTTCCACGGCTCGTGGATGTAACTTCTGGAGGTCCTGGTCAATAACGGAGTAGCAACTGCGGGTGGGCACCTATGCTTATGCTTATGCTTATGCTTAAAAGCCAGAACTTCAACATTTCAATTCGGCAAAAATCAATTTTTCAACCAACGTTTGATCTTTAAAAAGCATTAGAAAGAAGAACTCTTATAATTTTAGAAAATGTATGGGTTGGAAGCTTACTTGTTTCATGTGACTTTACCAATGTTTTTAAAAACGTAATTTTTTTAGGGGTCAACTTTGGCTGTGTTTTTTACTAACATTTCCTATATTTTAAGTAAAAAGAAGAATGCAGTAATTTTTGTGTCCCAGACTATGCCTCTACGCATTTTTTCTAATTTAAATGATATTGAGCCATTTTATAGCAGAAAATGTGAAAAATAAGCAAAAAATTTAAATAGTGACTGTAAAAACATTAAAAAATAGATAGGCAAAATGTAATGATAGGAGGTGGTAGAATAGGCCAAATTTCCAAAAACAAACATAAACTAAACAAGATAAATGCAAAAATAAAAAAAAAGAAAAAAAAATTGGGCAGTAGAGGGTTAAGCGATTTTTTTTACAAAAAATTGCATGCTAAACATTATAAAATTAGTTCAATATTTATTACAATTCACTTGAAAATGAATGAAATTTTAATACGATACTTACCAATTCTTTGCACTGTAAATTTAGAGTACAATTCTGGACTTATAAGACGTTTAAAAAAACTCTTAAATTCAACATTTTCTTTCGAGGTTCGTCTTCTTTACAAGAGTTTAAGTCCCCCCGCCTCATTTCCATAAGAATTTCGCTCAAGGCGCTCACACCCTCACTCAATTTAGGAGGCATTTTCCGCGTTCGATGGGGATGAGGTCACTCACCCGCACACGAAAAAGTGCACTCACCGCGCACATGAAAATGAAAGTGCCGCGCTCAATAAAAACACCCTACAGCCCGATCGCAGTGTTCAGTAGCAAAGTCCCGGTGGTGCTATTTCGGTGGCACCTGTGTGTGATTAAATTTAATCACAATTAAGCACTTTTTATTCTAGTCAATTAGCAGTAGAGTAGGGAGAGGTGGAGGGTGTGGGTTCAAGAAAATCGCGAGTTTCGGAAACTTCCTGAACACTCACACGATCCCCACCGCTGAGTGAGTGAGTGAGCCGTGTGAGAGAGTGAGTGGCCACGATCTTGTCGTGATCCGTCACTCACAGGGGAGTAGAGCACTCGCGTGAGTGAGTTGGGCGCGGAGGAGGATCGCCGGCAAAACGCGTACGCCTATATATAAATAGTTGATGGTCTGGTCGGAACGGTTTTAGTGCTCTGTTGGACATTTCGAAGAGGCCCCGTCTAGAAGAGGTGGCCCCCCGTCAGAAAGAACTCTAGCGAGAGAGAGCGAGAGTGAGCGAGTGGCCCACTCCACTGGCCGTTTCCTCCGATCGGAGTAGTTCCAGAGGACCGTCCGGAGGTTGTTCCGGGGTGTGTTCCAACCGTGTTTGTGTGTGTGTGTGAGGGAAAGCTTTTCCCGGAACTCGTGTGACTGAAAAGCCTTGGCAAACATGGCGAACGTGATAAAGGTGATCGGTTTTATGTGCTTAATAGTGGCAATCGGTAAGCAGTTTTGTTTTATTTCTTATGCATCGCTAGCTCAGCGTGAAGACCAACGGACAAAGTGGGGGAAGTGAGCGAGAGACTTGCGTTCGAAACCAAAAGTTGAAGTGATCTCGAAAGTGATAATCAAATTCCGCCTTTCGAAACTACTGGTATATTTTGTTTGTTTTTCTCCGTTTCTTCAAACGCTTCTTCACCCTCAAGTCGAAGCCTGAAAGTGATTCAACCGCCCAAGATGTGATATAATATCAGTCCCTCCCTTCCCCTTCAAATTTGCATCCCTCTTTCACGCCGCGAGCGGCCAGATTATTACGGAATAGCCCACTTTGGAGACATGGCCTTAAAGGCAAGTTTGCGGCCTGAAACCGTGACGAAATCGAAAAAAAAGCTAAAACTAAACTGCAACACAAGAAAAACGACCGAACGACGAAAGAAAGAAAAAAAAACTTAGTCTAAAAACCAGTTTTGTTGGTGTCTCTCGGGGGGGCCAAGTGGTTTCAGTGCAGTGCCAGCAAGGCAGGCAGTTTCGATTTGCATAACTTGGCGCGATCGAGCCTTATATCGAGAGAGGTGCAGCGCAGCTTTTCACTTTTGTTTGGCACTATCATGCCATATTGGTGCATGTTGTTGCTGCTGCACCTCTTTTTTCTTGCTGTGTTTAGATTGAACTTCTATGAGAGTGAAGTTGGTCGCATAGCTTGGTTTTTTTTTTGTATGGTAGCTCAGAGAGGAATCCTTGAAACGGATTGCAGCAAATATTTGAACTGAATATTTCTGTCATGGTCGCCTTTTGAGGAATTTATGACACAATTGATGGAAGTTGATGACTTTTTTCATTGACAAATCTCCAAAAAATGAATTATAGCAAGTATTTTAAAAAAGATTCAGAAAGATTTACTTAGTACAACGAATAATCAGCAAAATATAAATACTTGTTTATTACGTTATTTATTACAAATTGTATTGGATTAGACAATAAACTTGACATGTTGTCAACCTGCCAGGTTGTCTTGTTTATGCAGAACATGGTTGGAATTTCAGAATAATCGACATCGATCAGTCAATCTCAACCAGCAAAATGACACGATACTATTTCCATTTTTACCATTTCCAATTGAAATAATTTATTTTTCTAAAAAAATCTTTAAATTTTTCTAGAAAAATCTTTAAATATTTTAGTTGAAAAAGTGAAAATTGATGAAAAAACATTTTTCCTTGTCGTGTTCACAGTCTTAAAAGTTTTAGATACTTTTTACTTTTAAGTTTTGAAATAGGACATCGTTTCAAAAAAAATAACCAAATACTAGTAAATATCTCGACTTTGTCCTAAGACGAAAGAAAACCATTTTTAACAAAATCGTAAAATGGCAATATTTTAAAATAAATCATATTATAAATACCAAAATTAAATATAAATCATTAAGATAACCAATTAATTAAGGAATTCAACAAAAAATCTTTCTTCCAATTTTTCTGAACATACACAGTGAGAAAACTGGCTCGAGTTTTGAGCCAACGTTTTGAATATCAAGTACAAACATTGTTAGAAAATGGAAATTTACTCAAAAGACAATTTTAAAACTGTTGCAGTCAAAAACTTTTAATTACCAAATTATATATGCTAATGTGAACCTGACACAGGGTGGCCACTCAAATCTCATTTCCGAATTGACGACTTTTTACCAACATTACCAGAACCTTAAATTAACACCAATATAAAAAAAATATTACCTACCATTGCACAAAATTTTAAAAAAAATTAAACAAAAATCAAACGATTGATAATTTAAGTTAAAATAGAAACTTATACCCCATTCGCACGGGCTCCTTGTAGCCGGTTTTAAAATGTAAACAAGGTATTAACTCATACAATTTTGACAGTTCTAGAGCAACATTTGAAAAGGGCGCATAAGCATTTTGACAGCTGAAACTTTTTTGCGAATTCTCGGGCTTCGGCCAACTTTTCCACGACATTCGATGTGTTAACCCTCTACTGCCCAAATTTTTTTTTCGATTAATTTTATTTTTCCCGTGTTCAGGAGGTAATTTTGAGCAACTTTTGTTTTACGAAAAACTTTACTTCTCTTGTTTTATGTTTTTTTTTTTTTGTTTCATTTTTAGTATTTTAATTTGCATTTATCTTGTTTATTTTATGTTTGTTTTTGGTAGTATTTGACGTATTCTACACCCTCCTATCATTACATTTTGCCTAAAAAATTTTCATGTTTTTATAGCCACTTTTTAAATTTTTTGCTTGTTTTTCACATTTTCTGCTATAAAATGGCACCATTATTATTTAAATTGTAAATAAGTGTGTGTAGGCATAGTCTGGGACACTAGAAAAATTACTGCATACTTCTTTTTACTTAAAATATAGGAAATGTTAGTAAAAAACACAGCCAAAGTTGACACCTAAAAAAATGTCATTTTTGAAAACATTGGCAAAGTCACACAAAACAAATGAAACTTACAACCCACAAATTTTCTAAAACTTTAAGTGTTCTTCTTCCCAATGCTTTTTGAAGATCAAAAATTGGTTGCAAAATTGATTTTTGGCGATTTTTTAAATCGAAGCCCGTCTAAAGGCGGGGTTGGGTTGTAGAGGGTTAAACAAAAGCTGGCCTCCATTAAACACTTCAGGTTATGTAAAATAATTACCTATTGCCAGGGATTCTGCAAAAAAAAATCAAGCTGTCAAAATGCTTATACGACCTTTTAAATGCATTAGACTAAGGCAAACAAACAAGCTCGCACTTTTTTGTGTTTGACAGTTTGACAAATTCGCGAACAAAGCAAAATGTATGCAGGCTGACGTTTCTGCCAACAAAATGCAGGCAAACTGTCAAAAAGTTTATTTGATTGCGAATTTGTTTGACATATAACAGGCTGTACGAAGCATATGCAAAATTAAAAAAAAAACTTAAAAATGGATATTTTGACTCAGTGAGAATTCATAAACAGTCAGTCTTTAAAATAATTAAAAGCTTCACAACTCTACACAACTAAATATTAAATTTTGATCTAAAATATAAAAAAATCAAAGAAATCTTGAAACATAAGTTTCTGTAGATTTTCTAGATTTTGATATCTTATTTTCAAAACCAGTGTTGATTTATCTAGTTGTCAGTATTGATATATATTTTTTTAAATCCAGTTTTATAAAACTCATTTGTTACGGCTCATTTCAAGCGAATTTTTTAATAGATAAGTTGTTAAACCTGTTAACAAATATTTTTTTCGTTTGGAACGAAAACCGTTTAAATTGCATTTAATAGTTAAGATTTTCCGATCAAGGAAATCACGCTTTGTTCACATAAATTTTCTTAAAATATTTGCAATGACAAAATGAATTTAGTTTACCCTTTTCCAATATTTACAGCAAAAAACTACTGCCAAACTCAAGTTGGAAAGGTTTTTCAAATATTCAAGCAACACAATGCAACTAAATGAATCTGAATGATAGTTTTGCGCTGATAATAATCGTTGAAATTAAGCTCTATTTACAAACTATTTTTTCATTAGCTTGTAATCTAACTGTTGAGTTAATAAGTGCACAAATCGAATTGAGGGCAATTGATAAGAAAATTGTACAAATATTCAAAATTATTTAACAACATGAAAATAGTTTTTTAACAAGTAGGGGAACTATACCCTTTTTCAGCCTATTTCTATTATCGGCCTATCAGCACTTTGATCATGAATTACAGCTTTCATAAAGTGTTTTTGACTGTTCCAAAGTAATAAATAGCTCAAATAAAGTGAGCAAGCAACTCTCCATCGTTGATATATCTGAAAATGTTGATTTAACACCTAAACTCCCAAGCTCGAGAAAAAGGGGGAATTTCCATACAAATTCCCCCTTTTTCTCGAGCTTAGGAAGTTTAGGTGTTCAAAGCGGGAAACGGCGAAAGTGATGAGAATTGGTCGAACGGCTTAGAGTGATTAAAATGGGTTTATTTCCCCTATACTTGGAATTAACGACTTTTCTCGATTCATTTTTGCGGATGTCGTCAATTTCTCGGCTTGAGTGGCCACCCTGTTGAAGCTGTCATTTTATCATAGTATAAATTTGTTTTTTATTTGCAAATATTGATTAAAGATTTCTTGACTTTTTTATAAGGTCCTATAAACAAATGTAATCATTCAATGTATCCCTTTCACACCTTATGTCAATGCTCATCGGAGTAAGCGGGACACACTCAATGTTTACATTTGTTTATAGTCAAGATTTGTTTCAAGATCTCTCAGTTGAGCAAAAGATCAGTGACATTCATGTCGTTGTCTATTTTTCAATTTGAGTTTTAGGCACGATTATTATCTCAAATCAATCAGACTTGAAATAATTCTAATAAAATAATAAAACTACAAACATCCGGGAAGTAAACCGTTGCAACCATGCAAAATGCTTTGCTGCTTTGTTCCGGGTTTAATCTCAAGAAAAAAATTAAGAGAGAAAGAGAAAACTGAGAAACGGGAGAATTCTGTAAAACCAAGAACTCACTCTCTTCTTTTCGGGCCAGCCCCACTTTGAAAAGTTCACCGTAAAGATGATGCGATGAGAAATAGATAATTTTCTCACAGATATCAACATATATTTGCGTTAATACTCGTTGACTGTGGTTGACTCAGCCAATTATCTAGCATTTTTTTATGTATCGTGTTTGCACAAAATTGCTTAATCAAATTTAATTTAATTTCCCTTACAGACGCATCGGTTTCCACTCTCAAAGTTCCTCGCACATTTTAAAACGTCCACTTCCCAGACCCTCTTCACGGTTCACGGTCAAAGGCATCAACACCTCAATTATGACCACCATTATGTGCCATCACAATGGACCGCTGCGCTAGCAGCTCTACGTGGGTACATGCTAAATCAACACACGTTCTAAATGCAATTTTCCCAGCCACTTTTCCCCGCGACGACTAACGAGCAAGTCGACTAACCATGACCCTTTGTGATTCGTGATTCCCACTCATGTTACTTGCACCGACCGTCAAGCCCCGTCTAGAACCTCATTAATCAGTCTCTTAACTGACGCAGGATGCTTTGTCCTGGGAGATCATCTCGGCAGATTTACGACCTCATCCCTAAACGCAAACCTTGAAGAGCTTCGTCTCGCACTCGTTGACGTTGATTGATGTCTGATGTCATACCTTAAGTCACTACACGAGTTGTCCTAAGCAAAAAATGAAATAAAGCGATTGCCTGAGGGGTGCGCGCAGCGCGCGCGAAAGTGAATTGAGCTTAAGCTCCACTTAAGGATAGGTGAAGGGAAGTTATGTAAAGCCGCGCGACATGCAGCGCAGCTGCCGGCATCAAGAAATTATTCCACTTATTGAGAGATTGCGGAAAAAGAGAAGGTGTTTCGTGTTTGGCGCGTTTTTTGTAGAATGAAACTGGTTTCCAGCGCGCCGCGATGACTGCATCGATTGCGCCGTGCCAGTTGAAGTGCTTTTCGAAGACTTGCGCGCTGGAAGAATATTAAGCGAGGAACCTTTTTTTCTGTGGAAATCTCTCGAAAGGTAACCGAACTTGAAAGAGTTCTTAGACTGTTAATTTCTTGAATAAATTTAGGAAGTCAACGTTTGCATTCAAGCGTGACACTCTTTTTAATGTATTGCTCAAAGTACTCAGCCAAGGGGTATTAATTAGCGATTGTTACGTGACTCGAGCGTTGGAGTCGTCGCTTCCAAATTTGTACCGGGAAGTAACGGGGTTAAGCAATACAGTCACACACTATACAAACTATTCAGATTTTGAGGTCACAACAAACACCTCACAGTTTCGTAACAACAATTCGAAAGCGGTCAACGTGTCTCGTAACGGTCTTCACTTCGCGAGCTGCCACGTGTTACATAACCCCAAAATAACAATTTATCTTTCTTCCCCCTTCAGCCGCCGTTGAGTACCGCGTGAAGCGTCAGGATGACGACCAGGACGCGGAGGACAACATCGAGGAGCTGTGCAAGGACCGCCCGGCGGACGAGTACTTCCGTCTGTCCACCGACGGAGATTGCCGCGAAGTCGTGAGGTGAACAAATACCACCAGAATCGAATGAACCGAGTGTGCGTGTGTGCCATGCCGATTTGTGATGCCCCCCCCTCCTGGTCCCTCCGATAAAGCTGGTCGGAATCCTCCATTCCGAACCTGAAGTGACCCCTTTCCCCCTTGATCCGATTCGAGTTGTTGCAGCGCCATCTATTGAGCAGTAGTGCCGCTACTGAGCAATAGATGGCGCATCATAAAATCTCTTTATTCCGCGTAATTTGACGTTTCTTCTTCCACAATCTGGTAACGCTATAGGTGCGATAACGCTGGCGAAAACGGCATCACACGGCTAGCCAAGGTCCGTTGCCCAACCGGGTTGTACTTTGACACTGAACGTCAAACCTGCGATTGGAAAACGAACGTTAAAAATTGTGATGCACTAGGAAGTAAGTCCGGCACGGTGGACCGGCTCGGGGAGGGACCCCCACAACAATTTATTTTCGTCCCTCCCCGGGATCGGCCACCGGAAGTAACAGACACTAAACCTCTCTTTCTTTCTATTTCCGTTTTTTTATGTTTTACCTCCATCGTCTTTTCGATATTTCGATATCGCTTCAACTTAACATTTCTCAACCAAAAAAAAAACAACCATCTCACACCACCACCACCTCTTCGGCCCCTCCCTCATCGTCGTCGACGTGTTGTATCCAACCCCGCCCCCCTTCTTCGAACAACAAAAATACCCAAAACCTAAAAAAAACAGGTGTACCCGTTCCGGACTGAAGCAAATCACTTGCCCGTCCGGCCTAGCCTTCGACATTGAAAAGCAAACTTGCGACTGGAAGGCAAAGGTCAAGTCGTGTGACAAGAAGGAAAGTAAGTGCCCAGCAACGATCCCACATTCAAACTGTTTGTTAATATTTTTCTTCGGGCCGACGGATGCGGAAATTTAGCGATTAGTTCACACACACACCAATGCAAACTACACACCCAGCTTTGTACATATACTTCCGAGTTGCAGCTCTGCACTACGAGGGGTTGAGCTTTTTTTTGCGAGTTCGGTTCCAACCCTGCGTTTGACAGATGGCACACCTTCGGCGTTGCGCACCTTGCACGCGACGCGCGCGTCAAGGTGTCAATCTTTAAAGGTTGCTAGCTGTCAAATGTTGGGTTGAAATTTCCACAAATTAAGCTCAACTGCTGGAATCTACGCGGTAGGACGCCTAGAATTTCACATTTTCCTCGGTCGCTTCACAGCCAAGTGGAATGTCAAGTTTCTAAGCGCAATCTACCCGGATTCGTAACACAAACACACAAAGCAAGATGGCAGCTAAAAAAACGCACACGTCAAACAGTATCAGTATTAGCAAGCAGAATGGTTCCGGGATTGCAGCACGATAAAGACGGTTCAGCAAAACGGTCGGCTTCAAGATAGCAAAGTTAGATTGAGACACACACACCAAGACAGATTGACACAACAAACCTAACACAAAATCCCTCCTACTAACCGTACCTCGCTTAGAGATAAATGTTGCTCGCTTTCTACTAACTCTGCCGGTGAAGGAATTGTTATGTGATCCCATTTCATAGCTGTCTAATCGATTACATAACCCTGCATTCACCAGGCTCTGTCAACTTTTCGAGAGAGTGACGTTTGCTTACCTTTAGCATTGTTTACATTGATGCACAAACGTCAAGCTTGTCGGAGTTGACAGAGTCTTCGATCACTATTAAATGAAAATTGAGAAACATCCCAAATCCTCCACAAAACACTTTCACCAAACATTACACCTTACCAAATCGGGCATATGTAACGCGGTACGTCCTCAACAAATCACTTTCTGTTTTCACGTCGATGTGCTTAGTCCAACCCTGCACTACCTGAATGTTCTCTTTCTCTTCCAAATAATCGGTCACGAAACTCTCAATCAAACTCTTGCATAAACCCTCCAGCATGATCTCGTTTGTCTAATACAACTTTTACGAATCACCTTAATCGATCAAAACCTGTCTGTCGATTGAAAATAATCGCACGTACCGCTGCAAACAAACTAATTTCAAACCAGACAACACAGACACGAACGCGTGGCCTCGGTCGCCAAAGATCTTCGAGCTCTCAAGAATCCTTCCAAATTCCGTACTACACCGTAAACTAGTCCAACACCGAAAACCTACAACACGTTCTACACCACATCTCTCCCCTCTTCAAAAAATGAATCTCATCCTCTTATCGCTCATGCTAATCCCTTCAAAAGCTTTTACCAAAATCAACAATGTCTAACGATCCCCCTTTGACCTCGTCCCAAAGAACCCCGCAAGGTGCTGCCCATCCTGAAGACGGACGAGCCGATCTGCCCGGAGGGTAAGCTGTCCTGCGGCAACGGCGAGTGCGTCGACAAGGAGCTGTTCTGCAACGGCAAGCCCGACTGCAAGGACGAGTCCGACGAGAATGCGTGTAGTAAGTTGACGGCGATCTTCCCCAAAGGGGGTTTCGGGTTATTAAGGTGATCTTCGTTTTTTTCGTTCTGTGTAGCCGTCGAACTGGACCCGAACCGTGCCCCGGATTGTGACACGACGCAGTGCGTGCTGCCGGATTGCTTCTGCTCGGCTGACGGAACGCGGATTCCCGGAGGGATTGAACCGCAGAACGTGCCCCAGATGATCACGATCACGTTCAACGGTGCCGTCAACGTGGACAACATTGACCTGTACGAGGACATCTTCAACGGGCAGCGCCAGAACCCGAACGGCTGCCAGATCCGGGGAACGTACTTTGTGTCGCACAAGTACTCCAACTACTCGGCCATTCAGGACCTGCACCGCAAGGGTCACGAGATCTCGGTGTTTTCGCTGACGCACAAGGACGACCCCAACTACTGGACGCAGGGAACGTACGACGACTGGCTGGCGGAGATGGCCGGAGCGCGGTTGATCATCGAACGGTTCGCCAACATTACGGACGGCTCGATCATCGGAGTTCGTGCGCCGTACCTGCGCGTCGGAGGCAACAAGCAGTTTGAGATGATGGCCGATCAGTTCTTCGTGTACGACGCCTCGATCACCGCTTCGCTGGGACGTGTCCCGATCTGGCCGTACACGCTGTACTTCCGCATGCCGCACAAGTGCAACGGTAACGCCCACAACTGCCCGTCCCGTAGCCACCCCGTCTGGGAAATTGTCATGAACGAGCTGGACCGTCGTGATGACCCGACCTTCGACGAATCCCTTCCCGGTTGCCACATGGTTGACTCTTGCTCCAACATCCAGTCCGGTGAGCAGTTCGGACGTCTTCTGCGTCACAACTTCAACCGTCACTACAATACCAACCGTGCCCCGCTCGGTCTGCACTTCCACGCCTCGTGGCTCAAGTCCAAGAAGGAGTACCGCGAAGAACTGATCAAGTTCATCGAGGAGATGCTCGTCCGCAACGATGTCTTCTTCGTCACCAACCTGCAGGTCATCCAGTGGATGCAGAACCCGACCGAACTGAACGCCCTCCGAGACTTCCAGGAGTGGAAGGAAAAGTGCGACGTCAAGGGACAACCCTACTGCTCCCTGCCCAACGCCTGCCCCCTCACGACCCGCGAACTGCCCGGCGAAACTCTGCGTCTCTTCACCTGCATGGAGTGCCCCAACAACTACCCCTGGATCCTGGACCCCACCGGCGATGGCTTCACCACCAAGAAGTAAGCCCCACCAGAGGGAGTCCGCGGTCTCCACCACCGAAAGTCTGATTTAGTTGTGCGCCGAGAACCGCCCTCAACCAACGGAGCAGAGGCGTCTGTTGTACATAATTCTTACAACCCCTAAACAAACAAAAAATCCCCGAAACCCCTCCCCCCACACTCCTTACCCTTACACCCAAGAAAGCCGCCATTTTCGTTTAGAGAACAATGGACGATCGAGAGAAGAAAAAAATATTACAAATCAAAACAATCGAATAATTCAACGTGATAACTTAACAATTTGAGAGTGGAAATTTCTCTCTCCGTCAAAAAGAAGAAGAAAAAAACATCAATAGAGCGCGAGAGAATGCTAGAGCGAGAGCGAGAGAGAGAGCGCGCGAGCGTAAGCGCAAGTGTTTTCCTTTAAGTACTCGTTTTTATTATATTATAAAGTATTTTTTTAAATTAAAGCTGCGAAAAGATGATGGAATGAGCAAGTGTGTCGCGCGAAGCAGGACCGGTATAAAGGTTCTGAGCGATTAGCAGGGAGGTCAACATCGGAATGTGCTACAGCGACACGCGCAATTGGAATTATGGAAAAGCGAAATGTATGAATGCCAATTTTACAATAATCTTGTCACGTGTTATTTTTTACTTTCTTATTCGATGATGACAGCCCAAATGAGCGACTGAGCGAATGGGAACGAAACTAAGTTGAGGAGCATTTCCCTATCACAGACGCAAGCATTGAGCTTGGTCAAAAAAGTCTCATCCTTCTTAGTAGTCTATATTAATTAGGGTGGGTCATTTTTTTCGAAAGTGCACGGATCCGGCTGGAACACATTTACGAACCCAACAGTCAGTCCTTGTTATAAAACTTTTAAACTACTGCAGAGACGGATCGATTTTGGAAAGAAAAGTCTTCTTGTTCGTATGATGTTCCAAATGGAAAAGGGGACTCGACACACGGTCGCCGCTTTATTTATAGTTTCATTTCTTTTGTTTGTATTGGTGAGTTCCGATTGCTGAAACGTCAACTGACATTTAAGTCTAAATGTCGAGGGATATAACACTTGTTAATATTCCTAAATGGATTTTCCTTGAAACGTACAGAATTTTCTGTAAATTAGAGTCTTCAAATTCCGTAGCATTATCCTCAAAATCATCGGTTTCGTGTTTTGTCAATCCTACATACTCCAGTAAACGAACTCAGGGATTTTCAGTTACAGTGCGTAAGGAGCTGGTTTCGCCTTGTTCGGAGTATTTTTCAGTTTTATCAAGACGGCCTTTGATCTTGCCATGATACTGTAGGTTCTACGCAAAGAAACACTGATGGTATTATTTATAAGAATCGATGTCCAGTTTGGACACCTCGCTCTAAAATCTTTTGGTAACGGCATCTCAAGCAGCATATCAAGCACTTGAAGCTTTACCGTCTTCTTGTTGGTTTCGTCGTTGTTATACATAGCAATTCAATTGCATGTCGAAAAATTGTGTTTGATGCAATAAATATGCCAAATCTTCCCTTCTAGCGGTCCTACACAATGGTTTTATTCGATACTTCAATTTAGGGTTGTCCTTATCGCTGTCGAGCATTTCTACAATGTTTTCCACTAAACCCTTTCTCCATAGCCGCAATTTATCACTCACTCTTTTGCCTTCCTCATTGAGGATACTTGCTCCCTACGCCAGGCTCTTCCGTGTTCGACAGCTACTCCTGCAGGTACGGCTCGCCACTTCCGGCTCGACGCGGCCGTCGGCGAATACCGCTGGCGCGACTTGGCCAGGGGCCAAATGTGAACATACTAATTTAGCGGATACTTGCTCCCGTGCTCTTCCGTGTGCGACTCCACAATTTCTCTACGATTTCCACCAAAAAATCAATTGCACGAAAATAACCGCAACGCGCTTCCGCGAATAAAACAAAATCTGACCGGCTCTTCCGTGTGCGACTCCACAATTTCTCTACGATTTCCACCAAAAAAATCAATTGAGCGAAAATAACCGCATCGCGCTTCCGCGAACAAAAGAAAATCTGACCGGCCACGTTGAAAGAAATCACGTTTTGATGATGTCACGATTGATTCTAAACATAAACAAATCAATCGTGACGTTTCAAAACGTCAAACCTTACACTCTTGAAAAAGCTACTCAGATTTGGCCTAAAAGTATGAACGGGGCTCAAAAGTTCTGGCACCGCGCCCAAAACCTTGAGTGGCACACTCTTGGGTAAGGCTATAATCCTGCTCTGGAAATGAACTTTTTACAGAAAGCTCGCAGACCAACCTTCATGTATACCTATCGACTCAGAATCGAAAACTGAACAAATGTCTGTCCTTCTTTGTGTATGTGTGTTACCAATAATGTCACTCAGTTTTCTCAGCACTGGCTGAACCGACTTTGGTCAAAACAGTCGCATTCGACTTGGTTTTAGGGTCCCATAGATCGAGTTTCAATAAAATTTAAGTTTCGATAAGTAGTTCAAAAGATATGTATAATCCGCATATATCCGGATGTTAGATAAATGACCTGAAATCGTACCAAATGTCACCATTTTATATATCGTTGGATAGGTAACTGAAAGGCCTTTCTAATGAGTTCAAAAAATTCCGAAAACAATATTTTTAAATCAAGACTAACATTTCAAAAGGACGTAATATTAAATGATTGGCCCTTTTGAAATGTAACTCTTGATTTTTAAAACAATAAAAATATATTTTTTCGGAAAGATCGGAAAATTTGACGAGTGTTTTATATTTTAACATTAAAAATCGGAGCCTTAGTTGCTGGGATATCGATATTACGACGCTGTCATGCTATCATGTCGCACCCGCCATTTCGACGTTCCGAGAAAAACGCGTTTTAATGTTTGACCTTGAATAAACAAAAACGAGAGCACGCAATGTAAACAATGAATAATACGTTTTGTTTGGTTGACCATTCAGTGCGTTGCCCCGAAGTTTGGTTGAAATTGGTTGCTGGAGTCCCGAGTTATAATTACAAATGTTTACGGTAGTCTTACTTGTACGTGCGTCAAACGCATCCTGACCTGCAATCCCTTTGGCCAATTGTCGCACTTACATCAATTTTCAGGGAGTGACAAGATAGCACGACAAGATTGAAACTACTTTCATATGAAAAGTGATAAAAATTTTCGGAGCTTGTTTGGTTTTTATTGAATATCTCAGGATTGAAATCGAATTTTGGGGATCTGTGAAGGTCAAAAGGTGAGGCATTGTGAGCAGCACAAAATGGCTTTCTTAACTCAATTTGGCCCAAAATGCACGTACGACAAGTTAGCACGACGGCGACGATTAGAAAGTGGTGTGTTGTTTGGGTGAGACTGAGAACACATAATTTTTCCTGTTTTTAAATCTTTGCATGGCAATATCTCAGCAACTAAGCGTCGTATCAACAAAGTTCAAAAAAGCAAAATATAGCCTTTCAAACATGTTTTTTCAAAAGTGGGCAAATATGGGCGCTAATCTTAAAAAAAATAGCTGCGATTTTTTTTCAATAAAGTTACCTATAAATAGCTATAACTTGAAAACGGTGCACCTTATCAAAATTTCTCTAAAGTACTTTTTGATTGTAAATTCGATTTTACATAGAAAAATTAAGTTAAAACATGTTTGCGACCGGAAAAAAAACGAAATCGACGTAACACCTTATAATGTGGCCCTCTTTAACCTTGCGGTTTCGTCAACGGATCCACAGGCGTGTATCGTTCTTTTTGCGACAAGACTCCGCCTCACGGGTCTCCTATAAGTGTGAAGGTATGGGCACGGGGAGAGGGCACCGAATACCTATATTGACACTTAGAATTTGTTTGCGTCCGCCTCGGGATTCGAACCGGCGACCTCTGGATGGTGAGTCCAGTGCGCGGTCCGATTGATCCACACAGGCAGACTATTTTGCGACCATTTTTTATTAATCAGTATTGATTAAAAAATTCATAACTCGGTCAAATATTTTTTACACATTCTAGAAATTTTACATTTGATGTAATATCAAAAATTAAAAATAGTGTTTTTTTTTTTTTGCAAATCAAGTTTTAGTGACAAAAAGTGAAATTAAAAATTACTAAAAAATTTAACCTTTTATCATTTTTTTTCAGTGTAGTCCTTAACTTTGCCGAACACCAAATCGATGAAAAAAATCCTTCAAAAGATACAGATTTTTGAATTTTCGTATGGGTCATTCCACCTGAAGTGTGCAAGAAAAAAATGCAAATTTAAAAATTACCATCTCCGGTTCTGCTCAAATTTGGCAGAGCTGTTGAGACTATCGAAACATGCAAGAATCCCAAATTTCATCCACATCGGACCACCTCCTCCATTTTTTTACCCTCCCAAAAAATCTACTTTTTGGCGATTTTTGAGCAAAACCCACGAGGTGGTCACTTGACATATATTTCATTTATGGCATACGTTCATCCGTATGTGCATCCATATTTACGTGCATGTACGATTCATTAAAGAGTTTTGTTTCAGTGTATTTTTTTCAGTTGTCATAGCAGACTGCCTTGCCTTGTTTACAAACAAGTTGAACGAAAACAAAGAGCACGACAGAAATAATATCCAAGTAGCTGCAGCTGAGGCGAACTCGGGTGATAAAATAAATTCAAAGTTATGGTCAGCCTGGAAATCTACGCCAAGCTGTGTTCCGAGAAGACTATTGCGGTATCAACGTGCATCTCCTGAAAGGCCCATCACATTTTGCCGGCTTGCTTAACGAGATCAAGGATAGGATCCGGGAGGTTTAAGGTGGCGGCCGGTGCTAGAACAGGGGCAGTTAGGTGTGATGAGCTGGATGGAGGTAATGGACAAGGATGTAGCAACATCGAAGCAGCAGCAAACGAAGAGCAAACTAAACAAGAAGTGACTCAAGTCAAAATGGACAAATTCATGCACCCGGTGGCATCGGTACTCTTGGGCATATTCAAGCAAGCTCATGGTCCGAAAAATTGCACTTTGTGATTTATGGTTTCGACCAGTCCTTTCCGAACCTGCTGCTACTCCCACCGCTACTCCCTTTCTTATAATACTCTCGATGACCACTGCGAGGACGAACTCAACGAGTTGTGATGGTCCCGATGGCCGCTGGATGTTTCTGAGTGCCGGTGATGGTCCCCGCGCGAATGTTTGAACTTTTTCTGCTTGCGCTCGTTGCAGTTACCGGCCGATGACGCCTGTTCTGCATCGGCAACACAATCGGGTCCTTAGAATTACTCACATTCGGAGCGGACAACCGTGATACGACCGAGTAGAAAACCCATGAGAAGATGAACCTGTACCTCAACCTTTGTCATAGCGATGCACGATGGTTATGTCTCTGTTCTATCGAAAACCAATCGATCATGTCCAAACCTCGGTCCAAACATTTTATCAAAATGACTAAAATAGCAGCCCCAATTCGCCCTGTGTCCCGATTCGCCCCAGATTTACTTATTAAATGGAAAATAAATAACAATTTATGAAATGTTTGTTTTTTTTTGGTTGTCCTGGTCTTGGTTGAATTTGGTCGTCCGGCAGCTGTCTAGCTGGTTCGCAGCTCGTCGGCTAAGGCAGATCCGGAAGTTTACCTCCGCCCTGGCCGTTGGATGGTCCGAAGGCTAGTTTCGCCCGGAAGCTGTCTAATTTGTTCGCAACTCGTCGGCTAGGGCAGCTATGGCTGCCGCTTCGGCGATCCGGATGTGTACTACCGCACCGGCCGTTGGATGGTCCGGAAGCTGCCTGTTGTTCTGGTCCTGGTTAAATTTGATCGTCCGGCAGCCGTCTAGCTGGTTCGCAATTCGTCGGCTAGGCCAGCAACAGCCACTGCTACGGCGATCCGAAATCTTTCATGGGTATTGGCCGTTAGATAGTCACGGGTTCTTGCGGGAAAACTTGCGGTGAAAAAGTCCAGAGAAAGTGATTTTTTCTTAAATCACGTGGAAGCAGCTGTCAAAAAGGCGCTCGATTTTTTTACTGACAAAACGTCACTTTTATAAAAGTGACGTCTCGCCAGAACACTGATATAAATCATACAGTGACTTCAGCCCATCATGTGCATCCATATTTACAGATATTTACCATATTTACGTGATGCGCTCCGTAGTCGCTACGGATCAAAAGAGTGCCCAACCCCGTGGCAAAACCCCTTTTTTCAAACGGCGATAGCTCAAGAACCACAAACCTTAGAGGGTCGGTCTTATACTCAATTTTGAAGGAAATTGGACGTAGAATCCATTTCCGTAAAAAAATAGATTACAATATGTTTTCTATCTGTATTGCACAATTGAAAACTTTAAATGGTCGTATCTCAAAACAGTCCTATTTATTTTCTTTATTTGACCTTACCATCGTGTTCCCCGGCTAATCTTACATAAGAATCACTTATCGACAGAAATTCTGTAATTTCGGAATACATTCGTCCGGCTTCAGCTGAAGATTCATGCTGTCCCATGTTGCATGTTCGAGTGTAGACCTACGGAAAACCTTGCCGCGAGGAGAGGTGAGTGAGAAAGTACACGAGCCACCTACGACATAATTCCTCGGGCGGCCCAGGTCAACTCGAAGTTACCCCAGGCACCCCCAGTGCAGGACACATTGGGGGTAGAAAGCGGATAGATATTTCAGTGAATACAATAATTATGACAATATAGTTTCATATGATCCTTATTCCTTGATCTTACCTTTTGACACTATCAAACCTAGCAATATTACTATTGCATCTTACCATTCCCTTTTGATAGTGTCAACTTCAAACCTTCATCCATTGTAAAATTAACACATAATTTCCGCTATATTCTTCATGCGGAATCGTCGTCTACTTTCTTCGCCTTATTATCACTGAACCACGGCGCGATATTGTTCTCACATTTTTTTGAGCTTCAACGACCGATTGTTATTCACGCACTTATAAAAATACTTGTTCTGTTTCGCGGCTTTGTGAAAAATACACGTGTGTTGTCTTATACAATGACTTTTTTGGTCATCGTATGCTCGCAAGGTACATGAAAGAGAAAAAGAGAAAAAATGGGATAAGTACAATGTAAAATAAAATCTAACATTAAATAACATACTAACACAGATAGAAAGAATAAAGAAACCTTATTTTTTGCAACTAGACAGAACTACCAACTTTACGAGAAGTTTACGAGAAAACAACTGAAGTTCTTAAATATGGGACAGGACAAACAAACTAGAATAGTTATATATATATATATATATATATATATATATATATATATATATATATATATATATATATATATATATATATATATATATATATATATATATATATATATATATATATATAATAAAACAGATTGAACGTACCTTTAATCATATTAATAACAGTTATGCCCAAATTTCTTACCAATTTTTTTCAGCAGTTACATTTCTACAATAATGTATTGCGATTCCAAGATTGAAGAATGTAGTAGTTAAAGTTTGTGAGGTAAGGGACAAGTTATAGCAATAGCAAAATAAATAGATGGATAGATTTTACTAAATTGTATCTTAAAATAATAGGAAAAATGTAGCTTGTTTTGAAAATAGCCAATGCACCAATTGCAAACATACAACATTTCACGTTCACACCGTATGGAGTAAGTGTGATAAACTATATGTCCACATTCGGCGCATCACCTTTTTCAAAATACAGGAAATAATAGAAGGAAGGCTCCATTGTGTAGAGCGGAAGGCTTCTACAACACTTAGTACTCAGACCAGGCATCCTCTGAAATAAGAGAGAAAGACAAATATTAAAATTGTGGTATTATCACTAAATCCTATCATCCTTTCACCCCCCAAGACATGGTCTATCCTTCGTGCCTTCGTGTCTTGGGTGATGGCGAATTCTACCTAGAATTCACAACAGGACCCCCCTCGGCTCCAGTTTACAACATGACAGCGACGAGAACACAGCCGAATGGGAGTTGACAGTATCAAATGCATGCTATAGCCTTTGCTTTGCTGGATACTTACTAATAGCAAAGGGCGAGAATCCTGCGACTCTCAGCAATCATGAATACTGCCCATTTGCCACAAGAATCACTTATCGACAGAAATTAATATGTTTCGTTTCAGAGATATCGAATTTTTGAGTTTTCAGTATTTTAAATCACCTACATCAGCTACACTCGCCGCATCTGCTAGAAGCACACAGTCGTGCTGATCAATAATTACGGTAAAAAGGTAACGCCATTAGTGTCACATTTAACGATTCAAAAAAAGATTTTTTAAGTCACATTTGCATGTTTAGAAAACGTTTTATGTGGCATTGTTGCGTGTGGCAACATTGCACCGGACTAGTCATCGGGATGGATTGGCCTTATTGAAGCGGTCATTTGAATACCATTTTTTGAAAATCTCTTGCGATGGCTTTCGCTCACCTACAGCATACATCCTAGCTGCGTTGCATTTCGAGTCCCATAATCGAGTCTGCGATTAGCTTGACGCCCCTCTCAACAACATCATTTAGGTTTTTTAGCGAAGCCGTCCCTTTCTTTCCTGTTTGGTAGCTTACTTCTGCTGGCCACTCACATGTACATAATTCCAAAGACTTCCTTGGTTTTCGTGGTTACGAAAGATGCTAAAGTATCGGATGTACTGAAGCTGGAAGCACGAGTAAGTACTTCTTTCTTTTTTGTTAGATCCAAAGCCTTTTTTCTTCCGGAGCTACTACTGCATCACCAAAAAATAAAAGCGCAACCAGGCGAGGCGACAAGTACCATAAGTGCTTTTCAAAAGCTCGAGAGGCTGTCTCTCCGTAACCGGCGTAGACAAAAGTTAAAATGTATTATCAAATTTCGATGTCCATAAAAGATTAATAATGACGATTGTTGTAAAGCTTTATACAGTTGCACGTAAAACCGGATTTTTTTTTAAGTAAAAAAGTTGAGGTAATAAGTAATAACAGTAATCTGTTGAAGATTAAAAACAAGATAAAAGAAATTGGATGAAAATATCTGCAACGTGTTTTCAAAGAAATTACCCACATTTTTGGAAAATATTATACTCATACTAACCGCATTGCTTAGACTGAACCAGTACTACGTGTAACATTTTGAAATAAATAATGCCAAATTATCGAAATGGTCCATAAGGTCAAGACCAATGGTTTCGATTTGCTTGTTTACCTTCCAAATCTTCAAAATATAAATGGCTCGTGCCATCCACCTTAAACTTCCTGCTCGTCGAAACTTAATCCCCTTTTTCAGTATCTCCACCAAGAAACAGAACCACCAACTCGAGTAACTCCACGTAATCTCCTCGGGGGTGTTTCTTGTCCAAGCATGACGGACAAAACTCCCTCACATTTTGGCGCCAAGCTGAAGTAATTTCTCCAAGAGCAGGAACATTGCATTGTACTCCTCATTAAACTTCTTGAAGTTGTCAAGCTTGTCTGACTGAGATTTGTTTCCATTTATCTCGTAGCAATGCTTCGAAAAAAGTTCGGCGGCATGATGACGACATGCCAGCGGAAATAATGGTTTTTTAACAATTGGGCACTCCAGCGAAGAGCGGCTAGCATGATTAATTTGCATTCCGGGACGAGAAGGAAATTTACTTCCCCATTCGACGAAAGGCGTGAACAGACAAATCTCGTCTAGGAAAACAAGTCGTCGAGGAAAACAACGACTCTTCTATATAATCCACACAAGTTGACTGAAATTTTTCAAAGCAGCAGCTTCCAAAACCCAAACAAGCTGAAAAGCGCAACAATCTTTACGAACCTGTTTCGTCCTCAAAGAGAGTGCTTTCGGATGTTCATAGAAGACACGCAACACAACACCGGGGTAATTTTTTCGTGAATTCTCCTTCCTTTTTAATCCGCACATTTTCTTGTAATGATCTTCCTTATCTGCATAGTCTTAGAATGTACTGACATTCAGTACCAGCCAACCAGAACCGAAACCAGGGCGATACCGAACAGAGTTTCCACACACAGAGTGGGGAGGCCGCCACACCGGGGCTTAACGGTACGACTTCTGGTAACGAGCACGGGCACCTGGACCTCCGAACTTCTTCGGTTCGCAACGACGCGGATCGGCAACCAGCAGAGTTCTGTCGTACTGGGTCAGGATGTCCTTGAGCTCCTTGCGGGACGCCTCATCGACGTACTTCTGGTAGAACGACACCAGCGCCTTGGAGATGGCCTGGCGGATGGCGTAGACCTGGGCGACATGACCACCACCGGAAACCCGGATGCGGATGTCGACGCCGGCGAACTTTTCCTTGCCGAGCAGCAGCAGCGGCTCCTGCAGTTTGTACTGGAGGATCTTGGGTTCGATCTGGTCCAGCGGGCGTCCGTTCACGCGGAGCAGGCCCCGGCCGCGCTTGCAGTACGCAACGGCGGTCGCGGTTTTCTGGAAACGAGACGAAATTTTGCGTGTTAGCACTTTTTTATGCCGAGTCCACAATTGGACGCTTGACCCTAGCATTGTTTACGGGACGGAGCTAACCTCAATCTTTTTTCACTAATCGTAGATTAACTATTTCGATTATTAATCTTGAAACACTAAATTCACCAAAATTGCCCCTGGACTCTTCCGGAAGGTGGTCCTCCTCACAGATTCTCCTCCTCCTCCACCATCTTCCCCCCTAACAATCATCAAATCCGTCTCATGCGGGCGAACTAATTCCTCCAAAATTCCCTCAATAATTACCTTGCGTCCGAAGACCTGGACGGCGTTGACGGGTTCCTTGCGTGCCTGCAACGAAAAATAACCACAATTAGCATCGTTCCGGGCCGGTTTTACGCCGAAATTCACGAATTTTTGCTCCGACACTCACTTTGGGCATGTTTAGCTCGGTACACAACAAACTAGAAAGAAAGGAAGTCGGCTCGCGTGCGCTGAACTGAAATTGACGTGACAGATCGGGCGGAACGTTGACAGCTGACGGATGAGTGTTTCCGGGGGCGAACGAGGGGTGTGATTGTTTGGGGAATGTGGGCACGTTTACGAGAAGATACACAAAATTGGGTTAAAACCGTGAAACTTCGAAAACCGTCGTAAACCAGCTACGGGGATGCTAAAGGCCGCCATTTTGGGTGATTGAGATTAATAATGCGCGCAAACTATGCACAGTGAAAACAAAAATATTTTTTTATTAATAATTCCATTTTTGTTATAAGAATTACTGTAGTAAAAGTCAAATTACACATTAGATAAGTAAAACGTTTCCTGTGATAAAAGTACAACTTGCCAATTTTAGTAGTTTATTTTGCAAATAAATTGATAAACGTACATTGCTTTATTCCTATTTTATGACTGCAATTTTTGTATTTTTTACATTCAAATCATTCAGATTTCGTCAAAACCGAACCATATCAGAAATAAGTAAATGGGACGTCTGTCAAATTAGAATAAAGTTCACTAGGTCTATGTCGAAAATTTACTAGCATTTACTAGTTTGCATCAGAAAAATAATATATTTAATATGATTTCTCTTTTTCGCAAAAGTTGTTTGTCATCACGGACATTACGGTACAGTGTAATTGAATGTAGAAACAATGAATTTACGACGGATTTTGCTGTAACGAAAATTTTCGTTGTAAAATCATTGTTGGGTGATTTTTCGGACTTGGCCAAATTTTGTTAATTCATGACTTCGAAATTCACTAAGTTCCAGTCTGAGTGCAAAAGAAAAAAGATTTGGTCGGCGATGGAGACGGTTTGCATTTCGGTAACATTTAAGAATTGGGTCCTAAAATGAAGCTTAGAGCTGATATTATTGTTTACAGCGATAAAGCTTATTTTTCTGAGTACAATGACCCTTTGTACGACCACAAAGAGTTTAAAATTGATTTTTAAATCAATTTTGAAAAATTAACCTCGCGGTCCTTCTTGACAGAAAAGCTCCTTCATGACAGCTCGTTCCAAGGGGACCATAGTTGATCCATCGAAAAAAATGTTGTCCTGTCAAAAAAAAAATACATTAAATTGAAAAAAAAAGTGATAAGAAATGGTTTTTAATCGTGTTTTTTACCGTTGTACATAAAAATTGACATAGGGCTTTAGTACCCAATTTAAGAATTTAAGAATTTAAGAATTTAAGAATTTAAGAATTTAAGAATTTAAGAATTTAAGAATTTAAGAATTTAAGAATTTAAGAATTTAAGAATTTAAGAATTTAAGAATTTAAGAATTTAAGAATTTAAGAATTTGAGAATTTGAGAATTTAAGAATTTAAGAATTTAAGAATTTAAGAATTTAAGAATTTAAGAATTTAAGAATTTAAGAATTTAAGAATTTAAGAATTTAAGAATTTAAGAATTTAAGAATTTAAGAATTTAAGAATTTAAGAATTTAAGAATTTAAGAATTTAAGAATTTAAGAATTTAAGAATTTAAGAATTTAAGAATTTAAGAATTTAAGAATTTAAGAATTTAAGAATTTAAGAATTTAAGAATTTAAGAATTTAAGAATTTAAGAATTTAAGAATTTAAGAATTTAAGAATTTAAGAATTTAAGAATTTAAGAATTTAAGAATTTAAGAATTTAAGAATTTAAGAATTTAAGAATTTAAGAATTTAAGAATTTAAGAATTTAAGAATTTAAGAATTTAAGAATTTTAGAATTTTAGAATTATAGAATTTAATAATTTAAGAATTTAAGAATTTAAGAATCTAAGAATTTAAGAATTTAAGAATTTAAGAATTTAAGAATTTAAGAATTTAAGAATTTAAGAATTTAAGATTTCAATAATATCAATTTTCATAATATCATTACTTCCTAATTACATAACTTCATAATTCCATAATTTCATAATGTCGTATTTCATAAATTTTAAAATTTTAATATCACCTCCGTGTAAGCACGAGAGCAACAGCAGTCAAGTGCTCAGTGCTCCATCGTTTTTTCGATTTTTTTCGCCGTAAATTACCGTGATTACCCGCGAGTTTGCTCCTGCAGCATGCCAAAGGCCGGCCGTGGCCGTGGCAGTTCGAGTGCAGCCTCGAAAAACCCGCGAAGTTCGTCTACCGGCCGTGTGCAAAAAGGTAAACAAACCAACGCCTTGTCGACCGCCATCGCGCAGGGGAGCGTGAGCGCAGAAGGCATCGACAAAAAGTATCTTCATCCCGGATATGTTCCGAGATCACCAGTGCGAACCCGTTCAGGTACTTCCGGTGCCACGACCAACACGTCAACATCCGCCAACATCCCCATCAGGAACGAGTTCCAGATGCTGAGCGACGACGAAGAAAACAACAACAACAACACCGACGATCGTCGTGCACGGAAAAAAGTGCCGACGCCAAAAACGAACAATTCTCCAAAGGAACGTAGACCACCTCCAATTTTTGTTTTGGACACGTTGGTGGACGATATTGACGAGTTGCTGGAAGGCCTCGGATATTGTCTGAAAATCGGTAAGTCGTCAGTGCAAGTCTACACATTTGACAACAAGAACTTCGACCTGGTTGTGGAGAAATTGAAGAGTAAAAACTTCAAGTTCTACACATTCGACCCCGTGCAGAAGACAGCCGTTAAGGTCGTCTTGCAGGGGTACCAAGACCGCCCGATCTCCGACCTCAAGAAGGACCTCTTGGGTGCTGGAATAACGCCGCGTGACATAAAAGTCCTCTCGCGGAAGACAACAGTCACAGGTACACACACACTGTACCTGTTGTACTTCGACCGCGGCACCGTCAAGATTCAAGACCTGCGACGAACTAAGGCGTTGGACGGGTTTTGGGTAAACTGGCGGTTCTACTCAAAGAACCCGTCGGACGCAGCACAATGCCACCGTTGCCAGAAATTCGGCCACGGCTCGCGGAACTGCAACCTCCCGCCCCGCTGTGTGAAGTGCGGTGAAACACACCTCTCTGAGGCGTGTGCACTGCCGTGCAAGGCGGACCTGGGGGACAAGGCAGAGCAAACCAAGGCGCGCATCAAGTGCGCCAACTGTGGAGGTAACCATGGCGCACTTGATGTTATAGAAATAATTGTTCCAAAATGGATTATGATGCAACACACAGCTGCAATTGCAAAAGAACTGATTGTATCTTGATTATTCACCAATAAAACCGAATTGAATTGAAAAAAAAATTAGTATTTCTAGTTTTAGTTTTTAAGAATTATTTTTTTAAATTGAATAAGGGGAGAACCACTCTCATCATAGAGTCATAGGCACCATTGGGCAGCTTTGGGAACGTTCACTGGCACCTTCGGGCACAATCTAGAGCACCTTTTGGCTCATAGCAATCTGAAAATAATCTACGTTACATAGCAATCAGTTTTCAAAAACATGTTGGTCAATTCTCTGTCACTGCTCGAAATTTGTTTTTCAAGATGATCGACGAAGTTTGTATTCTATTTTATTTAGCCTAGCTTAGTTAAGTTTTTTATCTTTTTAATTTAATGATGTTGCAGGAGTTTTTCTGGAGCAAGCTTCAACAACTTTGCGGTGATATACAGCCGCACCTCAACATAATTTTGAAGAAACAAAATTTAATGAGCAAGTCACTGGTACGACTGAATCGCGAAAGCATTGCGCGAAATGCGGGGGACGTGAGGAATCGTGCCGCTCGGTTATTTATCGTCACCAACTAAATTAAGATCAAAGTAAAAGTATTAGTCACTCTGGTAAAGCGTAATTTTTAATCAAAAAGCCGAAATTAACCGACGAGGAACTGTCATACAACTTGGTGCAAAAATTGGAACCGTTGCGCACTCTGAAACAAGCAAGGTTTTACACCAATCTGACTTTTCTATGACCTTTTCATTGCATTAAGGAAAAAGACGGTAGGATGATTCTAATTCTTCGCTATACTCGGTATACGGAAGCAAGAAATCTTCCCGGAAATGACAATTCGGCGGCTTATGATGCGACAGTCTCAGTTATTCAAGATAAAGTTTCTTCTAATTTGCATAGCAGCCGAAAGCAGGAACCCATTTGAACGAAGTCTTTCAAATCACAAATACCAATTGCAAAAAATGCCTCCAAAAGCAGAGAAGCGCTGTTGAGCCTGATTTTGAAACAAGAACAGAACATGCTGCGAAATTATTCAAAAGTGTTGGGTATGTTCTTCCTCTCAGAAGTATTCCAAATGTACAACACATTCAGTTGATTGATGGGGAATTTAACTTACACTAATGATAATTGAAGAACTTCGTAAACTAGAATTTTACGTCCGTGTTAGGGAAGCGCATTTTTGGTCTGGAATTTCCTCTAATTAATATTTTAGGAACAAAATTCGTCTGAAAACAATAAAGATTTTAATTTTAGAATGCATTTATCTGCGTTGCCAATCATAAAATAAGCATTCATGTTTTGTTTTTGGATAGACATCTTCAAAACATTAACTGCAAAAAAAAACGAAACAAGACTCTCGCTAAAGTTAGCAAAATTTATTGGAAATACCGAAACACAGAATCTGAATTCAGAGCTCTTACAGCCTAAAACATCGCCTTCCCTCGGAATTCTCCGCCCTAAGCAGTATCCATACTCTCGACGCCACCCTCCGGAATCAACGTGCGCACGCACTCGGCCGTAACGTCGATCTTGAAGCTCTTGCTTCCCAGCACGGCGGTCGTTCCGGGCTTGTACTCGTAGTTCAGCGATCGCGTTCCCTTCTTGTTGGCCTCCTCGAACGTCCGCAGATATTGGGCGCCGTCCTTGCGAATCACGCACAGATCAATGTTCGATCCCGAGCCCAAATCGTTGAACACACCGGCCGCGATCGCATCCCGCACCAGCTTCTTGCCCTCCTCCTCTTCCATGTCCGGCTTCCAGCGCGACTCAAACACGGACATGGCGGCCAAACTTCCCGAGCCCATCGTCGCGTACGGCAGCTTGTCCGTCGATCCGTGCGGATAAATGCAGTAGATGTACGACCCGGTGCTGTCCACTCCGCCGAGAACCAGCGCGGCACTGATGTGGCCCTGGTAACGGAACAGGAACTGCTTCAGCATCGTGTTGGCAACCACCACCGGAACCGTACGCCCGGTGTTCAACCGGTGCAGCTCCAGATTCGACGCAATCATATTCGTGGTCATCTCGGTGTCCGCGGCCGTTCCCGCTCCGCAGCAGTACATGTTCTTCGCCAGGTAATGAATCTTCTCGCAGTTCTTGTCCGCCACAATCGGTCCTTCCGTGGCACGGGTGTCCGCACCCAGAATCACACCATCCTTGTAGATGATCCCCACAATGGTCGTTCCGGTCTTGATCATCTTGGGCGCCACAAAGCCCTGCTTGACCAGTTGGGCATTCCTTCCGGAACGAACGGACAAAAAGTTGTTAGGTTAGAACCGTCAATCCGCCGTCGGTGACTCGACACAAAAACAAACAAACACTCACCTGCGGCAGTTTTCGAAGCTGAAGCCGGGCGCTTCCAGGTCGCGGGCGACGTCCGTGGTCAGGGTCATGATGGAACGAGTTTACGGCTCAAAATTACTGAAGAAACTCCGGAAAATCTGCGAATTGTTTACGGCCACTGAATTTTGCTGTTTCACGAATGCCGACCGAGTTTGACGTTTGGCGTTTGGAAGCGGTTTGCACGGTAAACTGGAAAGCAGAAGATTTTGGGTAAAAATTAGTTGTCGTAAGATTAGAGATGTGAGGCGATATGATTGATGACAGCCATAATTCAAGAAAAATAATTTAAATGGGCCAAATAACCCCCCTCCCCTAAAACTTCAAAATTTCAATGGAAATTTAATTGCAATCAGCTAAAAACATTTCCCTGCGTTTAGAATCATTTTAAGCATTTTTGTGGTGATTTGAAAATCATTTGAATTTGTTAAAATTTTCGATGTTTAGAATCGCAAAGTTTTTTTTTGCTAAAACTTTTATTTCTCGACTTTTTTTTATTAGGTCCTATAAACATATCCAGAGTTTTTTTTTGAAAAGGACCGATAAACTATTGTCTTTCATATGTTTATAGGACCTAATCAAAAAAAAACTCGAGATATGAAAGACAATAGCTTATAGGACCTTTGAAAAAAAAAACTCTGGATTTCGCCAAATCTTACATATTTTGAAAACTAATGATTTCAAACAACTCCAGAGTTTTTTTTTATTTTAAAGGACCAATAAACTATTGGCTTTCATATGTTTATCCAGGTTTTTAAGCGAAGATGGCGTTCGAATGGTGAACGCCCGAAATGTCAAAATCGCGCAGTAGCACCAACATTAGAAAAAAATGTGGCTGTCATGCCATGGCACACTTGCTCCGTAATGTTGGTAGCACCGCGTAATTTTGACATTTCGGGCGTTCACCATTCGAATGCCATCTTCGCTTAAAAACCTCGATAGGACCCAAAATAGGACCTAATAAAAAAAAAAACTCTAGAACTAAACTAGTGAGCATTTAAAAACACTTTTTGCATTCAAATGTTGAAACTATGGCTTGTTATGGCCAGAGCCGTGGGATAAAAACTTTGAAAATTATTTGTATCAGCCTCAACAGATTTTTTTTATTTTAAATATAATTTTCTCGTCTTAAAAAAATATTTTAAAATTTGTTGTGCCTAGGTTATTAAGATTTCTTGATTTGAAAATTTTGGGGATCTTTAAATTTAAGATGATCTTATTTTTAGATTTTCAAATTTATAAAATTTAAAGATTTTTTCTATTTCTGGAGTAATTAATTTTCAAAATATTAAATTCTATGATTTTCAGATTTGAGGATTTTGAGACAAAAAATTTATGTATTTAAATTATGCTTTTTTCAAGATTTTATTTTTTCAAGATTTTTAGATTTTTAGATTTTTAGATTTTTAGATTTTTAGATTTTTAGATTTTCAGATTTTTAGATTTTTAGATTTTTAGATTTTTAGATTTTTAGATTTTTAGATTTTTAGATTTTTAGATTTTTAGATTTTTAGATTTTTAGATTTTTAGATTTTTAGATTTTTAGATTTTCAGATTTTTAGATTTTTAAATTTTTAGATTTTTAGATTTTTAGATTTTTAGATTTTTAGATTTTTAGATTTTTAGATTTTTAGATTTTTAGATTTTTAGATTTTTAGATTTTTAGATTTTTAGATTTTTAGATTTTTAGATTTTTAGATTTTTAGATTTTTAGATTTTTAGATTTTTAGATTTTTAGATTTTTAGATTTTTAGATTTTTAGATTTTTAGATTTTTAGATTTTTAGATTTTTAGATTTTTAGATTTTAAGATTTTTGGTATCGATTATTCGATTTTATTTTTTTTTAATATCTGATAAGATCAAAGGAGAGGGAACGATTTCATGGGGCTTTTTTCACCCTCCCTAACTTGCTTTCGCTGCCACTTTGAAATTTTCCTTGACCGGTTCCTTACCAAGTGCATACACTGCTCAAGCCATAGACTAATTTGTAGTATATGGCGCCAGCCATGCCATTGCCATAAATATTGTTTTTTATTTGAAAGAAGCAAAGTTGCTTAATTGGGCATTTCTCCAAATCATTGAAAAATTACTGGTCAGCATCGAAGCATTTGTTTTTCATATGTTTTTTTTATCATTGTGGCTTTAGATCCGCAATGTAAAAGATTTAAAATCAAACAACATCTTTTAAAATTGAATTCAACTCGGCAGCATATAAACCGTAAGTGACAAACATGAGTGACATTCCAGATTGACAGATTAACGTCGTCGGATTGATTCCTGTTTTTAACTGTTTACTATTTTTCGAAGCTTTTGCAAATGTGACGATTGCCGTTCAAGAGCCAAACGACATGCGACACCTAGTGTTGAGTAGCAGAACAGAGCGAAGAATGTTGATTGAAATTTCCGCCCTTTGAGGTTATGTATGCGAATTATGTTTTGTTAAATTCCAGCGTTCAAAACAACTTTTGAGCAAAAATTCGAGCTGATACTTTGTTAACTTTTGATGCTCTATAATTTTAAACAATATAATTTTTTCAAAATTATTTAAAAAAAAATATTGCGGTAATTTATAGAGGGCAAAAAGTTTACACTCATACCACCTGAATTTTTTTCTCAAAAGTTGTTCTAAGAGCTGTAAATTCAATTTTAAGTTTGCATTCCTATGTAACCGAACAGCGAAAATTTGAATCGTCATTCAAATTTTAATCGCGAATTACTGAATCGCATTCAGTTCTAGAGTTTTTTTCATAAGGTCATCAAAAATTTGAAAAGGTCATAGGCTCCCAAAACCAAAGCTAAAAACTCGATTCGCCACCTACATTCGAGTAGAAGAACTTTGGTGCAAGGTTACGTTTACGTTTTTGCGCGATAAGTGCAAAGGCGAGTGAAAACTATTTTAAGGTTTTTTAAAAGAAAATTGATCTTTTGTAATAAAATAAAGTTAACAGGAGGTAAGAAATAAAAAGTTCTATCGATTGACTTTTTGATTTTTTTGCTAAGTTGCCTTTTTCATCGAAAATTCTGAGATCCGGATTGAAAACGCGAGAATGAGGTTAGATTGCAAATTTTGAAAATCATTCCAATTACCATTTTTCAAGCAGAGCTTTGCTTTTATGGTAGTAGTGCCTTTAAAAAATATTTGTCCACTTGAATAATCTACATTCTCAATTGATTAGTTAGGTTTTGGTTGATTAAAACATTCCCTTATTTTGAATCAGATAATGAACAGGTTAAATCGGTCATCACAAAAATATTTTCGTTTATATCAATTAAGCTTTTTATTTCTTACCTGAAAATGGTATAATTTGCGATTAATGTCGATTTTATGATGCAATAAAATAATTTCAAATTTCAAACCAACTTACTCGCTGTAGGTTATAACAAGGGTTATAATGAAAACATCACCCCAAGTTTCAGCGCCCTCTAGTGGGGGGTAATTTTGACGTTTGATTGCCTATACAATTTTTTTTGTTTCCCTTTTTTAGATATTTTGTTTGTGCTAGATTTTAATTCAAGCAAAACAATGCCAAAAGGTCGTTGTGGGTATGTAAACAAAGAGTGTGCCCCTTTAATGCCAGATGTAAACATCCTCTAGCTTAAGCAGGACACACTCTTTGTTTACAAACCCACACCGGCCCTTTGCATTGTTTTGCTCGATTCATGCAAGCGGCCACAAAGCGGCCATTTTCTGCAGAAAATCCACATGTGTTTTCTTTTGCAATTCAAAATGCTAACGTAATCTAGGTCCGCCCCCAAACTCAACCCGCAATATCGCCTCACATCCCCAACCCCACAGCGATCTGTCACTTTTGATGTTTTGTTGATGTTGACCTTTTTCGATTTGTTGCTTCAGTTCCGAGCAAGATTCCGTACAGAGTGGACGTGTGCCGCTCGCGTTCGTGGTTTTCTATTGTGTATGTGTTTTCTTCTGAGTGAATTTTAGTGTAGAATTAAGCGCAAATTTTTGTGACGGTGGGGATCGTGAACCTTCGGGACGTTCCCCTTGACCAAAAACATTTCACGATTCTCGCGCTTCCGGTCGGACGTGAATCGGGTGTGTGAAATTGCCGTGACGACGTCGCTTTCGGTCGCAAAATTACTATCATCTGTCTCGTGTGCGGGTGTGTGTACACAAAAGTCGAGTTTTTTTTTCACTCCCTATTCTCGCGCGCCGTGAATTTCGTGCAACAGTGTGGGTGTGAAGATTTTTTTTATTAATATATTCGCGCGACTTCTCCGCCACCACCCTCTCTGGGGAGACGACGTCGCGCCGGCCGCAACCCCTAGTCCCGAATCACCCCACCCCTGCGATCAACCAACACCAACACACACAGATTAGGAGCGCGCTCAGCTTACTTGGATGTGTTCCGTTCCGTCCCCGCCACACCTGCCCTGCCGGCCGCCAGACACTTCCAGTTTGGGGGGACCAGCCACAGCCTACTTCCTATCGTACACCACTGGGAGTAACCAATACAAATTGTTGAATGAATCATCGCTGTATGTGTGCACAAAAACGCCTTGCATCACCTCTTCTCCCCGCGGGGGGAACCTCTCACGGGGGCCCAGTTGGCCGCGGGACCAAAAGTGTGTTGATTTTCCACTTTTGTTCAACTTTTACTTTGCTGCGTCGCGGCATCAAATCGGAGTAGGCGCTGTGTTTCGCCCCTCTCTCTTGTTGTCTCGCGGCCGACTTGGTTGCGGTGGGAAGAAGGGAGAACTGGCAGCAGCAGCAGGTGCAGTGTTGCCGGAAGTGGTTGAACTTCCGGGTTATAAAGCATGAATATTTTTGGTCCAATGTCACTTTAGAAACCTTATTCGCTTGTTGGCGAATGAGGCGTTCTTCATATGTTTAAGCTGGTACGCAGATCGGAAAATAAGAAATTAAATAACGCAAAAAAAGAAAATTTAAAATTAAGTAATAAAAAAAAAAAAAAATTAAGGTATGAAAATCACAATTTAAAAATTCAAAAAAATCATTAATTTAGTTACAATTTTTTTTCCAAAGATTCACAAACAAATAATAAATTCAAAATTCCTAAAGTAAAATTTAAAAAATTCTAAAATAAAATAATAAATTAAAAAATTATTCTCTAAAAAAATTGATAAATTTTAAAACATCAGAAATTCAAATACTCGATAAGGCTACAAATATGATATTTAAAGAAAATATAATTTCAGAATTTAAAAAAAATAAGAAATTTGAAAATTATAAATGTTTAAATCTCAACAATTTAAAATCACTTTAAAACAGTTCGTACTGATTTGATTCTTATCAAATTATCAATTCCAATTTTTTTTTTCTAAATTTTCTAATTAAATGGAATTAAAAAAAAGTATAATTGACAGTTTGAAATTAAAAATTTCATAATTTAAGAATTTTATAATTTCTTAATTAAAAAAAAATATTAAAAAATTTAGTAATTTATAAATTTAGGAATTTTGATAATTTAAGAATTTATGGATACATGAATTTATAAATTAAAAAAAAAGAATTCATAAAGTTAAGCAATTCAGAATTTTTTTTATTGTAGAGTTAAAGAATTTGATAATTTAAAATTTAACAAATTTAACAATTCTAGAATTTAGAAATTAAAAGATTAAATAAATTAAGAATTTTAGATTTGAGGAATTTAAGAATTTCATATTTGAGGAATTTAAGAATATGACAAATGCAGGATTTGCATGCTTAAAATTTAACAATTTATTTAGTTAAATTAATTGATTTTTTTTGTTCAGAAATTAAAGAATTTATTTGATTAATTGTTTTAATTGTTTTGAAATTTTTTGAGTTCAGAAATTCAAGAAATTAAGAATTTTATAAATGTACTATTGGTATACGTAAAAATTTAAGTTTTTTTTTATTTTGAGTTCCAGAATTTTAGAGTTCGTAGAGAGTATTTTGGAGTTTTATTTTTTTCATTCAATACATTTTTAAATTCTGAAATTTTCTTATTTGCGTTTAATTTTTTTTTTAGAAATTTTAACATATTAATTCTTTATTTTTCAATGTATGGATATTTTTCTTGATATATTCTTGATCTTTTAAAAATTTAAACAATCGATGCTTCTAAAAGAATTTGGAAATACACAAGGAAATTTTATTTAAATGTGATGATTGAATTGTTAAATATGATATCCTGAAATATATTGACTGTTGGATAGTCGCAAAAAACGTTTTTTTTTGTTTCAACAGTTCCTAATTTTATTTGAAACTTGTTGATAACAGAATGAAAGATTCAAACATCAATTGCGCATCTAAACTACAATCATATTGTCTCTTTAAATCATTCGCGACTTCCTATTGGAGATTTCCTCCCCAAACCAATCCATCGATAAATTGCATTCCCATCGGGAACGAACAATCATCACACAAGTGCAGCCCAAACGACGCGCCCTATCAAAAGGAGGCAAAAGTATGAAAATAATTCAAGTGTGTTGTCAAGAAGACCGCTGCGATGATTTCATAGCCAAGAAAATAAAACATTCTCTAATCTCGCAATGTAAATCAGCAGCAGCAGCAATACAATGGCAACACTGGCTTTGCTGGTGTTGGTGCCATGTGTGACAGATGGCACCAATACCAAAGAAGGGGGGAATTCACGAACGGAGGCACGAACTTTGCCGAAGTCGTCGTTGTCGGACTCGGAACTCTCGGATGGTTGGTTGGTCGCAGGCCTGTGTTGATTGACAGAGGCCATCTCTCGGCAGTGAGACGTGTTTTTCTTCTTGCTTGTGTTGCTCAACGAAATTTTTGCGTGGCCTCCGATATCGGTCGCAGTGAGCGGTGACAACTTGTTTCGGTTTTTTGCCGTTTTTGTTCTGCGCGTTACGTTAGCGATCGTGGTAACCATAAGGTGAATATTCCGTGGAAAGTTGTGAGTCGGTTTCGGGGCAGATTTTGCGGCGAATGTGAGGTCTTTTTTTTTCTTTCTCGGGAAATTCGAAATCTACCACGGCAGTGTGTGAGTGTGTTGAAACGAGGCTCACGGCGGTACGGCAGTGTGCGTGGCGATCCGCGTGTAACACAAGAGAAAATTATATACGCGAATCGTGAATCAAGAGGAACGACGGAGAAGAGCGAAAAAAAGTGGATTTCTTCGCGATCCGGCCGTTTCCAATCGGCACATTTTTGTGATTGGAATTTTATTTATCTTCATATCTGTGTTTTCTTATTCGGCATTTCTGCAGCTTCGTGTGTGTGTGAGCGTTTGCGCTGAAAGTTTTTCTTACCTCGAAAAATCCGCCCGTCCGCCTCCCTGGCCCGTGGGCTCCCCGAATTTCGGCAAATCCGGAGAAAGGAGGCAGATTCGAGAGTGTATGTAAATACCACAGTGAACCTCAAAAGTAGCCAAAACAACAACAACATCAACTCGAAGGAAAAAAAACTCTTGCTAGAAACACAAACAAAAACATCGGGAGGCTCGTGTTGTGCCAGTTCCGGTGAACGAACTCCTACGACGGCATCAAGTCAGCAGTACCTGATTTTCTAGAGGCGCCCAGGGCAGACCAATTTCCGGAGGGCAGCGTCCAAACCCGATGTTTAAATGGACGCGACTTCCATTATAACGCAAGTTTCGCGCGATGACGAGCAGCAACTGAACAGCAGCTTTCCCGGAGAGAAAGGTAATTCCCATTGAGATTTTTAAATGTGTTATGTTTCTAGTTTCAGCGACCCTCGAGTTTTGAAGACCGACCGATGACCTTGGTGTGGGACCTGTTGCAGGGTAGTGCGCGTTGATCTTTGACTCAGCTTGTGTTCAATCGTTGCGTTACTGGATGCTACCAATGTGTGTTCATCTCATACATCGAATCCTGCGTTACTGGAAGCTACCAAAGTGAAATGATAACCAAAATGTGTCTTCAAAGCCAAAGTGTTCAACTCTTACATCGAATCCTGTGTTATTGGAAGCTATCAAAGTGAAATAGTAACCAACAAGCATCTCTTTCATCGAATCCTGCATTACTGGAAGCTACCAAAGTGAAATGATAAACAAAACATCTCTTCAAAGCCAAATTGATCAACTTTTACATCGAATCCTGCGTTATTGGAAGCTACCAAAGTGAAATAGTAACCAACAAGTACTCTTGCACCGAATCCTGCATTACTGGAAGCTACCAAAGTGAAATGATAACCAAAATACGTCTTCAAAGCCAAAGTGATCAACTCTTACATCGAATCCTGCGTTATTGGAAGCTACCAAAAAGAAATGGTTACCAACAAGCATCTCTTACATCGAATCCCGCATTACTGGAAGCTACCAAAGTGAAATGATAACCAACATACGTCTTCAAAGCGAAAGTGATCAATTCTTACATCGAATCCTGCATTATTGGATGCTACCAAAGTAAAATGATAACCAACGTACATCTCTTACATCGAATCCTGCATTACTGGAAGCTACCAAAGTGAATTGATAACCCAGATAAGTCTTCAAAGCCAAAGTGATCAACTCTTACATCGAATCTTGCGTTATTGGAAGCTACCAAAGTGAAATGGTAACCAACAAACATCTCTTACATCGAATCCTGCATTACTGGAAGCTACCAAAGTGAAATGATAACCAAAATACGTCTTCAAAGCCAAAGTGAACATGATTAACTTCAAATTATGCTTTACTGAAGGCAGCGTTACCAACCGCAGCGTTACTACCTCAGCAGTGCACTCCACACAAAGTGACCTTCAAATCAATCGACAAATCGAACGCGATACGCTGCGGTCTCAATCAGGCCAACCTCAACAATTTGCATCAATTTAGATCGAACCAGCACCTTCGCCGCTTCGTGAATATCCGCCTTCATCCCGGGAACAACAATGACGGCCATTAATTTTCCATTTGAAATCATTTGTCACACACAAATTGCAATCATCGTCGGCGCTGGAGAACCGCAGTCGTTGCATCGACCGACATTCCAGCACGTCATTTAAAGCGCTCGCAACCACAACAACCATATCTGCTGTAACCCTTTTTTGCTGTATTGACATGGCGTTACTTGCTGGCAAACAATAACTCTCAGCTGCTGAATGCAGTCGCCCCAAAGCGACATGCAAACGAGACTCAGACATGAGAAATTCCGGATTGAAGGGTTCAAGAGGCAACCAGTCGCGCCGATTTCCAACTTGATTTCAATCGGAACAGTAAATATTTCTACTGTGAAGTAATAAGAGAGCAGCGGCAGACAAAAGTTACTAGCCGAATGATTCACACATACACAGTGACAGTCGTTAAACTGCGCCCATCTGACTGTCACCAATACCAGCTTGACAGTTGCACAAGTTTTGTCGACAAATAAGTCCGTCCAGCCGTCGTCGACGGCGTATTTGTTTACGCGATACACATGCAACGTTACTACCACACCGGCGGAGTCATGCTGAACATGTGTGCGGAGTTGCCTCGAGAGAAACTCGAAATGTTTTGCCCTTTTGCGTGCGCGCTTGAGTGTGTGTGTTGGTGAGCAACAGACAGCATTTCACGGACGTCAACATAGCGAGCTTATTTATATTTATGCCGACTGGTTTCCCTCCCGCTTGAGGTGTCGTGATTGAGAAGGTGCACCTCTTGGAACAACTGACAGCACGAATCGGATCGCGCCCGATCACGTGCACTGTTGACACCAATTGCTGGCAGCACTGCTGCTGAACTCGCGTTTTCTTTCTCTGCGGTTGATTGCGAACATGGATTTTGAGCGACGGGTGAAAGACGAAAGCTCAACCCCAGACAGAGATACGGCTGCGAAGCTGACGTTTGACGTGGGAGCTGAAGAAAGAAGCAAGCTTGAGCGCACCTGTTACGTGCTCTTCAACGTTGTGCGAGGATGAGATTTGCTGGCAGCACTGCCATCGCATCAAAAGGTGTGGCCAAGTGTGAGACGATCAACTAGGTCCACGTATCGCGTGGTTGTCCCGACCTCAAACAATGTCAACGAGTTAGTTTAAATTCAAGCCTTGATACGTGCGCGCCGTTTTCTCCATAAAAGCAATTAACACCTCTGGCCCCCCTCGAGAGAGCGAGCGTTTCCGGAGTTCTACGCCGTGTCACTGTCGAGGTTAATCCCGCGCCACACCCAACGCACCACCATCTTGGCCACCGCCGTTCATCGCGCAAAATATCAACACTAATCTCCCTCGAGGCGCTCGTGGATTATTAACCTACCAACCTACCTGCTGTCGGTGGCAACCTGTTTGGGGCGAAGTTTTATGAAATATTTTACTAGCTCGGCGCTGTCACGAGGAAGAAGTTTTTCGATCATTTCTGGCAAGACCGCGTAGAAACTTTATCGTTTCCTCAAGTTGGCGAAGCAGTAGCTGTAACAGTAGGCGAGCTAAATTTAGCGGCTTTTGTGGTCCAGACGACGAGCAATTGCAACTTTTTAATGTTTAAATTTGGAGCTCGCCGCGATAAGCAAACCCGATCAAAGGCGCCTAGAAGAAACTTAATTACGCGGCGTTGGTTTGCTCTCAGCAAACGAAACGATACCAAAACCAGAAGCGGTCCGCAAACATAATTCGATTGCAATTATGCAGAATGAGCTGGCAAATATTGGCAGCACTGGAACATCAAACGACGCGCGTGGACCTCCTTGCACAAACACTCGGGTAAATTACACGGTGTTGCCAACACGGGGGATCTCGAATCTCGACCCCCGGTTAAGTGCTTTCGCTTGACTTAATATTTGCCTGCTCTTATCGCGCACTTGTGCTGTGCTGTGCCCCCCTTTTGTTCTGCAAACACCTCGGTGAAGATAGACAGACAGGGCGAGATGGTACTTCCAGACACCCCGGCAGAGTATATAAATTATATAAGGATGGAAAAAAGGAGAGCAGCGGAAAAGCCGCGATTAAAAGCGGTGACCGCAAAAAAGGGCTGTGTTTTCCCGCGATTGCTGTGTTGGCGAACCCTCAGGGTCAGCGAAAGAGCTTAATTTTTGGCGGCGGTCGGAATCGATAAAAAAACAGTGTCCATCAGCTGATGTCAGGCCGAAGCTATTAGTCACGCCATGCGGATGGATTAAGTGCTGTCAGTTGGACGTCCGGCCGCATGGATTATTTATCTGTGCTGTGCTGAAAGGGGTCGCGAATATCCATCAGATTTCGGTGTCGGAAATGTCGATGTCAAGTTGAACCTTTGGTAGCAAATCAGAATCGTCTAAACACAGAGATTCGGAGGTCAGGATGACCTCTTGAAACATTAAGAATTGGTACCATACCAGACAATTGGTAACCAACAAGTATAGAGGAATTAAATTAGAGTTGGTAGCTGATCAAAGCAACTCAAAGAAACCATGACTATTGGTAGCATAACAGAATGCCTGTATGAAACGAACACATAATACTGTACATTGGTAGCGGATCAAAAAGGTTACATGAAACATTGAGCGTTGTTAGAAGACCAGAATGGCCTCATGAAACTTCGATAATTGGTAGCAGTCCAGTCTATAAGAAGCTTTGAGCATTGGTAGCAGCATAGAACGACCACATTAAATCTTGAATATTGGTAGCAAAATGTTGGCTGTATAAAACATAGAACTTTGGTATAACAGATTAAGAATCTGGTACACTTAGTTGAAAGTCGTTTTGCCGAGTAGACATTCCGCCATTTTTGTTATTTGCTTTAAAAATCAAGAGAAAAGCTTGATATTTATTTTTGGTTGAAAAACAATGAAATCGATTTTTTGTGCAAAATATATTTTTCAATATTTATACCCCCTTCAGATATTTCCCAAAAATCAAAGACAAAATATATCGAGATTTTTTAAAATTTCTTGGAAAATTGCATTGATAATCATTCGCAGCCAGTTTTGGTTCGATAAAAAAATCAGTTGGATATTAGTGAAATTTGAAGTACAGTACCGCGAAAAAAAAACTAAGACCTTTTTTTTTGTTACAGCATAGATAAAACAGAAAAAAAATAAAATTATTATAAAACTTAATTCAAGATTTATTTTTTTATTTTTTTAAACAATTGAAAAAATGTTGTATTTTTTTTATTGTTTTACTCTCTTTTTTATTCGATTTTGTTATTTTTATTGTTGTAATTTTTTACTTTTAACATTTCTGTATGCATTTGTTTTTTTATTTTCTTTTTGGTGCAGCTGCTTATAAAAAAAAGATATTAAAAAATTATAAATATAAAAATTACAAGATCTATTTGTTGATTTTTTTTAAATTTATAATTATTGTTTTAGTTTTTTATTTATTTTCTTTATTTAATACATTTTTTTGTGATTTTTTACGCATTTATTTTTTATTGTTTTTTTATTTTTGATTGTTTTTTATTTTGTGAAATTTTTAGAATCGAGAATTAGTCGGGAAACATTATAAAAATAATAATAAATTCACAAATAAAAGAAGTAAAAAAAATATATATATATGTACTCAAAAATTTTAAAATTCAGAAATTTATAATTGCATGGCAAACATTTTTTCAATAATCGTTATTAATGAATTCAAAAAATCTTTTATTTTATTTTAAACTTTTTTTTTTGTTTTTTTGTTTACCTTTTTTTAATTTTATTTTTTAAATAAATTTTTAAATGTATCTTAATTTTTTCTATGATTTTTTGTTTTTGATTTAATTATTTTTTAGAATCGTTTTGCATTTAAAAAAATAAATCGGGAGGCATAAAAATAATAATAAATTCATAAATAAAAGAAGTAAAAAATGTTTGATTTATATAATCAAAAATATTAAAATTATGAAATATACAATTGAATAGCAAAAATTGTTTAATAATCATTATTAATGAATTCAAAAAAATCTGTTTTTTTTAATTTTATGGGTTGTGAAACTTTATTTTTCGTTTTTTAATTATCTTTTTATAATTTTATCTTTTTAAATAAACTTAGAAATGAATCTTAATTATTTTTCTGTGATTTTTTTGGTTTTGATTATTTTTAAATTTTATAATTATTTATTCAGATTTTTTAAATTTTCAGAATCTTTTTGTTTGTTTTAAAATTAAAAATAAATCCGGAAACATTATTAAAATAATAATAAATTCATAAAAAAAGAAGTAAAAAATCTAAAATGTATATACTCAAAAATTTAAAAACTCATGAATTATGATTGAATGGCAATTTTTTTTCAAATCATTATAAGGCCGTTGCAAATATTTTTCAAAGTTTATGTCGCCCCCTTCAAAATCGGTCCGAAAAATCAGGGGGCAAAAACAATATTTTTTCAAAAAACTTCAAAATTTCAAAGGAAATAGAAGTCTAACCAACTGAAAACAATCAGAAATGCATTTTCCTGCATTCAAAATCATATTTTACATGTCTGGGATCGATCAAAAATATTTTAAATTTTTGTAAAAATCCAATGTACAGCATCGCAAAAAGTTTTTTTTTTCGGCGAAAAAAAAAAATCTCTTCAATACTTGCATATTTTGAACACTAATGATTGCAAAACAACTGGGCAGGTGTAAAATGCATTTTAAAACACTTTTTTCATTCAAATCTTGAGATCATGGCTTGTAATTTAAATTTTTATATATTTTTTTTATTTTTTTGCCCCCTTCTCGACCCCGACCAGAGTCGAGGGACATAAACTTCAAAAAATATTTACAACGGCCTAAAGAATTCAAAAATCTTTTTATTTTATGGGTTGTTCAACTTTATTTTTAATTTTTTTCTGTGATTTTTTGTTTTTATTTTATTTTATAATTATTCTTTGTGATTTTTTTCGATATTTTGTTTTTTTTTTGTTATATGCATCTTCTATTATTTTGTCGCATTTTTAATTGAATTTCAATTTTGATTGTAAAACAATTTTAATTTGTAAAATTTCCCTTTTTTAATTTGCTCATTTCTGCAGTTTTAAGAATTTCTAGATTTTTAGTATTTTGAAATTAATATTTTATTGATTTATTCGAAATTTATATTTTTCCGTTCCGTTCCGAGAAACAAAGTGACATCCTGATGAACTAGGAGCAAGTTTGATACCGTGAAAAGTACCGCTGTGGACTTGCCATCGAGTGCAAATTTTGATTTGATGTATGCCCCCCAACTGTGGAGACACCCTTGAATATTGGTAGCAAATCAGAACTGCTGTATCGACTGTAGAATCTCTGGACGACTTTGAAACTTCGAACATTGGTAGCAGTCCAGTATGAATGAATGAAATATTGAGTTTTGTAGCATACTAAAAGGTCGGATTATATTGACCGTATAGGGCTTTGAGTATTGGTAGCATAACAGAAACCTTAGATTTTGGTAGCAAATTGTGTAGGCTATGCGTATATTCGAGCACAGTCAATTTCCACGTACGGTCTATCCGAGATCCTTTCCAAACATTCCACTTGTTCCAGAACAATGCCAGCAATATTGATTAAACTTAAAAAAAGAAAGGAAGAAACCAACGACCACGACCACTGACCGACAGCCATTTCATAACTTGGGCCTTCAAGATCCTTGCCTTGAGATAACCTCCCTCTCCCTATTACGGGAAGGGAGGGGGCACTTTCTCTACGCCACCACGGAATTCCTCCGGAAGTTTTGCCGGAAAGTGTACTTCCCCGATACCCTTCGATGGGTCTATTGTGCCACACTTTGCTGACTCTCATTAGGCGAAAGTAGTTCTTGTGTAGTTGCTTTTTTTTTTGCTCTCCTGAAGTTGACTACACGGGCTGGATGCTGGATGTCGACCGGGATGACGATGATGGTATCGGTGCCGGGATGTTCATTATTATCGTGCCAAGGTAAATGGATTTCCCGTCGCTTCGCTTCGGTTGCAAGGTAAACTTTTCTTGCGATACATGGCACGAGGAAATATGTAGATGTATTCCAAGACGGTGTGGGGTTGATCCAAGAAACCGACAGCTTGTCTTTTATGTCGATGTTCTGTCTGCACCAGGTCCTTCGAAGAAATTAAGTTTCAACCGACTAAGGTTACTAGTCCGTATTCGTTCAAGGACTTGTACACTTCTTTGTCGAGTTGAAGTTGGCAAATCAACCGTCTCCAAGGGTAACACTTAACTTTCGTACAGCTTCACACTTCATCGCGTTCTGCCGACGACCCACTGGAAGTCCATTAGTCAATTATCGGATTCCGAGAGATTTGCACTAATTAGGACACTGATTGATTGACTAGTCTCGGGGGCAGTCTCCGGCAGTCCGGCAAAGTGTGTCAACTTGTCGACAACAAGACTACTGCCGCTACCAACCAACCTCCTCTTCCGATGATGATGATGCCGGTTTGGTATACTTATGTAGTGCTTCCTGCCCCGAGGCATCCAATTTTGCATAAGGTTGTATGTATACTCGTGCTTCTGTTTTGATTCCCTCGTCCGCCGCGCCGCTACCACCACCAGGTCTGAACTGGGGCGAGGTAAACAAACATGTTCTACGTCGAACTTTTTTTTTTTCGGGCGACCTTGACCAGACTCAGCTCAGCTGGGTCGAGAGTCGAGAATCATGCATTTTAATAACCTCCTGCCCACTTTGGCATGGGCTTCTCGGTCCTAACCAAGTCGGGTGGGTCTAGTGCCCAACAACGGTATCTCTGGTACGAGCCAGAGGGTGAAGTGGTAGAAGTTTAAATGCTTCATTGGATTGTTGAGTTTTGGGAATTGCCAGCGCGCCAACTGTTTCCGGTTTGTTTGGATGAGAACGTCGCGTCGTCGTCGTCCGGATAACCCGGCGCTAACAGTTCAGTTTGTGGAAAACTTTTCGAATTAATTACATGCGAGATTTCGGGGAATGATGAGTTATGAGTGGAGTTGCTGGTCGTGGCTGCGTGTGCTAACGAGGTACGGTTTTAATTGGATGAAATGAATGCACGGTTTTTTTTTTTTTTTTTTTTCTAAAAACATCATTTATTTTATTCATTTTCCAGCAAATTACATGTCATTTAAGTTCCCTTATAATACTTCCACGAGTCCCTGTTCTTCCTCAATTCTTCTTCCGTCATTTGTCTTGGATTTTCAATTCCCTGTATGTCCGTTTGAAAAGCATGCTCTTGGTTACAATTATCCAATTTGATTTGGTTCAATCCATTGTTCTGTTCTCCATCTCCATGTGACTTTTTGTTATCTTTCGAGTTATTTTGCTTTAAATCTATTCTTTGTTTTGCATTTTTGTCTTCATGGTTCTCGCAGTTGGCTACAACTAGCAAGCAACCTGGTTGAGCGACTTCAGAACCATTGTTTCTTGAAGATGAGCAGCCATCTTCTTTTTCAGAAGTTGGCAGTCTATTGTTCTTCTTTTTCCTTCCTGAACAGTTGACCTTCAGATGATCTTGTGAACCACACTTAAAACAAGAACTGGTTTGTCCATCATAAAAAACTCGAGCAGATACTCCTCCAACTTCCAAAGATGACGGAATTTCCGTGACCAACTCCATGTAGGCACCTCTATTTCCGTTCCAGATAGGATACCCTGTTTCAGCCGCATACCGCTCCCTTACCAAATATTGCACTTTTCCGAACTTTTCCAGACTGGTTTCAATGTCAACATCGTTCACTTCTGGAGGCAAACCAAAGAGCCTCACATATTTGCATACCACATTAGCATCGTTCACAAATACCTGTCCTTTCTTCCCATCGCCATACTCAAACAAAATTACACTTCCTAGACTATTCAATGCATTACCAGCCAACCTTTGATTCTTGAAGCGTACAAATATCAAATTTTGTTCACGGTAAAAAGCACTCAAATCACCACTTTTCCAGTTTTGTTTTCGAAAGAATTCAAATACTTCCTTATCCGTGGGGCTCCTAGCTCCTTCTCCAAAGCTGAGACGCAAAGTGAAATTACGTTTCTTCTCCATTTTGTCCGAATTTATCCTTGAACCTTACAATGAGCAAAATGCTCTACGCTCCAAAAGCACGTCCGCTTTGTCTGAGTTCCACTTCCAAACTGCGGTTGAAGTTGTTATTTTGATAAATATTATCCTTGGCAAGATATTTTAACATTCTGCGTTTCTAGAGAGCGTCAGTCTGGCTACTGCGCAAAGTGCGGCGGTCTGTTCTGAACTGTTGGTTGGCTGCGACTATAAAGCGCACTTTGATCAGCGCAACGCATTTTACGACCACGTGTCACTCCAAGGTACCAAAAACCAGCATGGCATCCCGAGCATGCTTTGCTTATTTCAGATTTTTTGCAGCCACGTGACTTATTCAGATATGAAATCAAGCATGTTGATCGAGCATGTCAACAATTGAGCCTACTAAGGGACCTCTGCGATTTCCGCAACGGCGGGATACGATCGCAGCAGAATGATAATTAATCCTGATACCCGCAATAACTTTTGTAGAATAAATTCAGCTAGAGTTTAAGGCCAGGAAATATACTTATTTATTTCTGTTTTTTTTGTAATTCATGAATTTAAGAAATTTTAAACTGCTATGTCAATTGTGTAAAGTGCCTAAATAGCTATTATTTTTTTTCACAGTTCTTTTTTTGTTGTATCGAAGTATGGTTGTAAAAATATCAACCTTTAAGTTCTGAGCGACTATAATCATCATGCCCGAAATCTCATCTCTCAATTTTCGCTGCCCTTCTTTCCGTTGTGAAATTCTCAGAAAGGATTGCCAGTCTCTATCTCGTGTTTACACAATCCCGTGCGATATTCTCTTTTACTCTCTCATTCACAAAAGCCGCAACAAAACAAAATTTTCCACAAACGCAAGTTAAACGGGACGTAATGCGTGGTCGGTTCCCAATCCCCCTCCAACGAAAGAATCACTGCGGTTTTTGGAGAAAATAAAAGAATCTTCGGCGAGTGTTCGAACGAGGAAAAGAGAAGAAATGATAGAGAGAGAATGCTCAGGCTGGCAATCACAAGATAACAGAAGAGAAATCACAAGCTGTAGAGACGGTCGTTAAACCTTCTGATATTTTTTGGTGCAAGAATCATCAAATGATAGTTATTTCTATCACTCATTTACAACACTGATCCGAAGTGATTTTTTCCGAGAACTTCGGATTATCGAATCTGGACTGTTATTTGTTAATTATACGAACAACAGCAATCTAGGGGAAATATACCCTTTCTAATCAAACACCTGTCTTCGTCATATGAAGAGTTTGATGCTCGATTAAAGCTCCAAAAATACTATTTAGGCTATAAACTTACCATCAACAGCACCGCCTCAAGTAAGCACGCAAATTTATGTCATTTACTGGCCAAAAAGATCAAATTTAATGCACTTTTGATCATAATTTCTATTTTGCGAGACCATTTCTCATCATTTTGGTGGCACACACATCCACACGCAAGATCAGTGGTTAACTGCTTAACGAACGTCGCCATCAATATCCTTTCACTTGCGCTAACGATTTCAAGGGCGTTAGGTAATAAAATTGCTTCCAACTACCGGCAAAATGTTCTTTTACCCATTAGTTAGTCACTCACTTGAAAAATAATCCCGAAACATGTAAATAATTAGCAAGCGCCATCAAAAAAACAAACGCGCCAAGTCTTTTGACGACCCATTCCAATCGAAGGCTGAAGAAAACCGAGCGAGAAGCGAAGGCAAATAAAGAACAAAGGGTGGCCACCAACACCACCAGCAGCGCCTGTTGGAGTAAGCCAGTGATGCCAGGAAATTTTCTCTATAAATGTTGCTTTTCGTGAGTGTTCGCCTCAAATTTTATCGATTTTGGCAGCACTAAGCAGACCCAAAAGAGCGCTGGAAGAAAAAAAGAACTAAGCTGAAAATAGGAAAATGGGCGTGGCCCAACGCACTCGACTGATTAGCATGCATTTGGGAAATATTTTTTTTAAATGCTTGTAAAAGGAATAGCATAACTTTTAATAAAATTGAAAATAAACAGAAATGTTCACAAAAAGTTGCTCTACTCGTTGGTAAAGTAAGTTGGTTTTAGTAAATTTCAAGGAACACTCCAGATTATCCAGCATAATTCAAACATGACTGCTTATTAGGCTTAAAATGGGTATATTTCCCCTATTTACGCTCAAACCGCGTGATATCGTAACCATATCGCATCGTTGGTAGGAAACACATGATATCAATTAGTAAAAATTGAGTGCAACAACTGGGTTTTCGGTCATCGCACCGCAAGTCAATCTGATAATGGCCCTGCTCTGACGCATCTGCTCTGATTACAGTTTTGGCCGGTCAACAGCCTCTGTCGGACCTTTTAAACCCCGCTTCGATGGCATTTTTGTAAACGAATTCCGCCGTGATAGAATCAGGAATCCGTTTTCCCATCGTCAAATCGAAGTAACATTCAATAAACTACAACACAATCAAACAAAGGTTAACTTTTTCCCTGTTGAAAACCCGGCCCAAAATCTAAAATGTCAGCAAAAAAAACCCACACGCCACACAACCGCTCTCGCGGTTCAGGGGTTCACAGAATCGAATCACTTTCACGACTGTCTACTCCGGCAGGCATTCTGACGTTCTCATATCTCTGTTTTGGGGCAGGTTGGCAGAAGCGGATGGGAGTCCGAAATGTGCGCTGTGCGAAAAATATTCTGCGTTTTGAGCTGACTTTTAGGCTAGGGTCGAGTGTCAATTGTTGATCATTTTTGACGAGCTACAGTAACAGTCTGATGTTTTGACAGCTTGAATATTTACATGGATCTTAACGGATGATTGGAAAGTATCTTTGTCAAACCAACGAATTTTTACTGTACAGAATTCTAGTCGATGTTGGATCGCGGAGCAAAAACGGGACAGAACCGCATGTGCGCGAGGTGTCAGACTAAAATTATCTAACACGCACTCACCCACGATAACTTCACAAGTAGGGTAGCGTGTCGTAAGTTCGACCTTAATCCGATATCTACTCGGTCTACCAGGTCTTAGAACAACAGTTTCAACCTACAGCACATAACCTCAAACCAAGATGGGAAGAGTTCATAAACCAGACTCTCTAGTGAGTTGAATGTGCCACTTTTTAGACCGCTGTCAACCAGTTTAGATCGTCGGATCAGTCACACACAGACACTCAAAATTGCCACCGGTGAGATTCAGGTTATGACAAACACGCGCGCGGGATACCAAAAAGTGCTGTGTCCCCCAACAGAGGAAAAGTCAATATTGGAGCGATGGATTAACACGGCGAATAAAGGTACGACCGTGAACAGTTTTGATGGTGATGTACTGGGGGAGAAGTGATCATTCATTTTCGCTCTACGCAGCCGTTCAAGGACATCGGTATTAGAATGATTTATTTACGCGGCAAAGTCGGGATTAGTCATACGATTTTTGGGGGAAAGCTGGATACTAAAAGGTCTGCAAAGCGTAAAGCTGTTGATTAGATCGATGGTAAACATTAGTCGGTTTCTGTAGAGGTACGATATTAATATTTGATTGAAGTAGCACCTCGATGAAAGGTTTGTATTTATGATTTTCACATTTGATAATCAATACTTAATGACTGAGTAAACATTTGTATGATTGAGGTCAATGACTTTAGAATTTCTCTTTGCAGATCTACTGAAATCTACTGAAAAATCCTGAGTTATTCTTTAAGTCCCGAGCAGGGGTAAATAACACGGGAATAACAAATTTTGGTATTACTTGGGCAAATAACAGGGACCAAAATGTGCCCTTAGTTGCCCAGTAATAGATGGTAAAATACCATGATATCATACCAAAGTCTTGTAAGTGGAGGGACACAACAATACCAAACCATGTTATTCCAAGGGTAAAATAATACCACAAAATAAAACCATTTCAATACCAAGTTGAGGTCTTCTGGATTTTTGAACATTGCTTGAATACCAAAACTTTGTATTACCTACTATTTATTTTTAGGTATTCTCGCGCCCTTGGAAAATCTGATTTTGGTACTCCTGTGGTCTTCCAAGTACATGATTTTGGTATGATTTCATGGTATTTTACCATCTATTACTGGGCAACCAAGAGCACATTTTGGTCGCTGGTATTTGCACAAGTAATATCAAAATTTGGTATTTACATACTATTTTTAGTGCAGCAGTTGCAGTTAGTGAAAAAACGGAAATGATCCATATGCAACAGCTAAATCTACTCACCTGATGATTCCATGTTGTTCTTAGTGATATTCTTCACCACATCGAATATATTTGCCATTGATGAACGGCCTGTGCTTGAAGTTATTGAAGCTTCTGAAAAATAACAAGATTGAAAATTAAGTGTTATTAAGATAAAACTGGATTGAAATTCACCAAAATTCAATAATCTGACTCGTTTTTTAAGTATTTGGATATCCCGACTTAGAGAAATTTCAACGATTTAAAAAAAATATCTCGTCAAAATTTATAAAAATTTCCCATGGTTTCAGGAATTTGATGAAACACTTCAATACCAAAATAATACCAAAATGTGGCATCCTGACTTAGAAAATTTTCCACAATTTCAAGTAATTTCTTTAGGGGGTATATCAAAAATGTTTAAAATCAAGTTTGAAATTTCCGATTTTCAATGAAGGCATTCGCTTTGAGACATAATTTTAGCGCAAAATTAATTATTTTGTCAAAATTGGTCAAAATTTTCCCATAGTTTCAGAGGAATTTGATAAAATACTGTAATACCAAAAGAATACCAAAATTTGGTGATCGACCATTGACAAATTCTGCAATTTTGCAATATCAAAACAATACCTTAAATTGGTATGATACCACATTTTGCTCTTGCATAATCCTTAAGACAAATTTTAAAGGGTCCAGGAATACCAAAATTTGGTATTGATACCAGAGAAAGGTATTATTACGCATTTCCCTTGTTATTTACCCATGCTCTGAAAAAAAAAATCAATACAAATATTTTAAATATCAAACTGATTTCCCAAAACACAAGGACGCCATCGACAAGCTTTAAATTACATAAATTCCATTCCCAGCATTCCAGAGTTCTAAACAAACTCCCAGCTCCTAATCTAAACCTCTTATCAAAAGCAAATGTACAATAATGAAGTCTAAACGCCTCTACATAAAAGCTCTCGGAATACGATTCGCCAGCGATTCGGTTGAGTCACGCCACAATTATCACATATTTCTGGCCCTACTCGGCCCGACTGGTGGTGTTTACATTTCCACTCTGTCCCCTGTAACTACATTCCACACACTGCTGGACTCAAACTCTCCCCACATCCCAATCTGATGGAAGCACTTTTCCTTCCTACATTGGAGCACGTTTCTTGCTTTGCCTTCATTCACTTTCATCGAGACGACGACGACTTCTTCTATATCAACACATTTGCCACCGGTGTCTATAGGTTGAAACTGACTTTTCCAGTTTTCCATGTTTGTACTTCCTTCTGGCCCAGCTCGTGCTGTTCACATCGATTTCTTTTGAGCCGTTCCCGTACATGCCTAAGTATGTCAATAGAATGCATAAACTATTTAGCCAGCACCACCCCTTTAGTAGTCATGTTGACGAGAGCTTCAGGGTGAAGTATTCAAACAGCACTTTGATTCCTCTCTCTTCGACGTGTTTGTTGACGCGCTTCTTCCTCTGGTCATAGTTATGATCTGCATAAGCTGTTGAGCCTTTTTCGATGATTCGCCAAGGATCGCCAAGTGTGAGAAGCTCCAGTGGACTCCAGCTTAAGAGCTGTTACCGCATCGATGGCGAGCAGAGCTCGTTCCGTTCATAAATTCTGAACTTTACGATTCGACGACGGCTAGACTGCTAGACTCGTCCATGGAAGTTCGATAATCACGTTTACACAACATCAGTTTGGAAATTTATATCCACTATTGGATTCCAACTAGCGGCGAAAAGGACGAATCAGAACTTGATTACAGACCTGCAAATTCGAGCACTCTACTCACCGGACAGCTCGTTGAAATCAATGACAGTAATAAGGCAGCATCAGCCTCCCTCCCAATGTAGTTCCGTGCTTCCATTAGAGAATCGCGGTGAGCTCGAGCTCTGTCAATTTGGATTTCGGTGTAAATCCAACCAGAGACAGCCGCTGATAGCGGTGGATAATTACATTGCGATATTGCTGGCAATTCGATTCGAACTAGAGGATTTTGTAACAGTGCATGTTTGTAACCGACTGTTTGGTAGTCATTTCGTGCACGAAACATGATTTGGGAACAAAGTTTCACTCGGAGTTTTTTTTAATTGGTAAAAAATTGGAAGGTTGAATTTCCCTTCCCCCGAGATCTACAAAATGAAATGGCGGGCGCCGTTGGTAGTAAACGACTGTTACCCATTACCACCAGCTCTACACAGTAAAAAAAGGTGTAAATTTGGAAGGTATAATTTTGGAAAGTTGAATATTACCTCTTTTATGATGTTATTTTACCTCAATTTAGACTGAAAAAGTGACATTACACCAGAAAAGTGGTAAAATTACACATATTCATAGGTAAAATTTTACATTTTTCTGGCATAAAAGATGTATCCCTTCCAAGATGTAATATTATCATATTTCTTTTTGTTGTGAATCTAAACTACGAGCTTCGCGATTTTAACATCCCCAGAGTAATACCAATAGTTGCGATTTATGAAAAATCGCAGTATTTTTTTTCAATTGAGCTTGAGAATATCCATGGTTCACAGTAAAAAAAAAGTCATGGTAATATTACATCTGGGAAGTGGTACATTGTTTATGTCAGAAAAAAATGTGTAATATTACCTCTGAAAATGTGTAATTTTACCACTTTTCTGGTGTAATTTAACTTTTCAGTCTAAATTGAGGTGAAAATACATCATATAAGAGGTAATATTCAACTTTCCAAAAATATACCTTCCAAATTTACACCTTTTTTTACTGTGTAGAGCTGGTGGTAATGGGTAACAGTCGTTTACCACCAACGGCGCCCGCCATGCCAGTTTGTAGATCTCGGGGGAAGGGACACATAAATCGTCTCCCAAAAATTATTTTTAAAAACACCTAAACTCATTCAACAGGCCTCTCTCTCACATTCACACCCTCTCACCTACAGCATCTTTCAATCAAATTAACACTTGACATGCAATGAGCGAGCGATGGAGAGCCTCTGATTGCAGGCCAAACTATTTTCGCTTATTATCTTTTGTACATGCTCCCTCTTGGGTATTTGGATGTTGAAAAGTACCGCCGACCCAAGACCACCCAAACACCAGTCGGCCATTCCGGGAAAATCAACTGGCCACCGCGCCATTCAGACAGATAATTTTCGAAAACGCACACGTGAGTTCGCTCACGCATCTTTTGTTTGGGTTTTCGGAATTTAATTGTGGCTGCAAAGCGCGGGTGGATTGATGTTTGGAAGTGAAAACAAGAAAAATACCAATTGTTTAACGCCCACTTCTTCCAATAGTTGAATTGGCCAACAATTGGAGAATCACCCTAGGCTATTTTCAAGATAGTAAAGCCGCCGCTGCCGCACCGCGGGAAAGTGACCGATTAGCCTATATTAGCACTGACACTGGCTTTTGGCAGTGTTGCCAGATTTGGAGTGCATATTACTAACTAATTGGCAGCCATTATTAATACCTTTATAGCGCCTATCAGCACCATGGTGTCAACTTTCGAGCTTTTAGATTTTGGCTGTGAGGGACACTTTTCCAACTAGGGTTTTACAACTTTCGTTTCGATCTGTTTTTGATTCCTTCAACGGTGCAAGCGCGGGAAGTCCATTAAGGCCTCCGAAGCCGATTGTGTGCGGTCGATTAAAACAAGCTTAGCTGAAAATTGGTTTTGGGAGCTGGCCTCACGAGCACGGTAATTGAACCTTTCAATGTTTATGGCCCAATGAAAGTGTGGGGCTTTTGCGGCCAAAGTTGTGTTGAGTGAGAGTTTGGCCGAAAAAGGGCGATTGGGTTACGGGTTGGTATGGTAGATTGGTTATTTTCGGTGAAAAGTTCAACTGCATCGAAATATTGAAGTGAAAATTAATTTAAGAAAATTAAGGTGGTTAGATAAGTTCTACCCTAGACCTTTCTTTATGTTTTTTTTTCTTTATTTTGAACCTGAAATTTAAATATTTTTTTAATTGGCAGCGAATTCACTAAAAAATAATTCTTTCGATTGTAGCGTGTTCGAAACTGAAGCGTTTACTGGTATCAATTTCGAAAATATGTATATTTTTATTTGGGGTGTTTTATGTAGAGGTGGGCAAAAAAAGAGCGAGCCGCTCAAAGAGCCGATTCACTAATAAGAGCGAACGAACCATGGCTCACAAAAAAAGAACCGCGGTTCTTTCTTAAACTCCGGTCATTTGAAAGAACCATTCCGAGATAGAATGTTTTTGAACCCTGATATAAATATAATTTATCGAATTTCGAACAAATTGCATCACAAAATTTGTTTTTAGAATTGAAAATGCAATTCTCAATTGAAAAATAATTGCTTATGAAAGTTAATCCCAAAATAGCATTGCTGTCAAACACCACTTTAAAGTTTTCAAACTTATTTTCAGTTTCCTACTTTTCTTTGATATTCCAAAAGTAAATGATTTTCTAAACAAAATGAAAAAGCTTTACTTTATATAACTGATCGTACATTAAAGTATCATCCGAATACAAATTTGAGCATTTAAAATTGCATAGCTTGTAAAATATTACCAAAAATCTACTAAATAGCTGAGAGATTATGGAAAAAAAATATTCTCTTGCCTGAACTTCAGTGTTTATAGACTTCATCGATTAAATCAGAATTTAGAAAAGAGTTCGCAAAATTACACAACTCTTAAAAATAACTTTTTTATCAAAATTTTGAAAAAGAGCGAAAGAGCCGTTCAAAAGAGCGGCTCTTTTTAGTGAGCGAACGAAAATGAGCGGCTCCTAAAAAAGAGCGGTTTTGCCCACCTCTAGTTTTATGTTATTCTTTTTCAATCAGCAATTCCCCACGAAATGATTCGAAAAAAAAGTTCTCCGATCGGGCTCAAAATTTTTCTGGGGGTTCCTTGGCTGAATTAATAAGACCTGTATTTTTTTGTTTTGCCATTAGGGTGTCCTACGCCGTGTTCGGGTGGTCCAAAAAAATGCCATTTTCGTCGATTTTCGCAAAAACCACATTTTTCAAAAAATCATAACTCCGCACCATTTCAACCGATTTCAGCTGACTTGAGCGCAAATGAAAGGGTATTAGAAAGGCTGTTAAGTAAAAATAGTTAAAAGTTTCAAGTATCTAGCCTAACATTTGAAAAGGTAAAATGAAAACTTAAAATGCTCTTTTGAAAGTCTCGGGACCAAAGCGCCTATGTCTGAAAATCTTTTTATCAGATTCCTCGGAAAATTTTACATAACATATCAAAAAATTGTAAACTTATGTTTTCTATATTCCGAGATACGATTTTTTGAAAATAAAAACTGGGTTTTTGGACGCGCCGCGCAAAAACGGGAAAATGACGAAATCAGCAAAAAAACGACTTTTTTCACTAAAACTGCGATAACTTAAAAATTTCAGCGATGACCTATACATGTTTGGGTATAAAAAATTTCGTAATTGAATGACGCAACTTTTGCGAAAATCGACGAAAATGGCAATTTTTTGGACCACCCTAACACGGCGTAGGTCACCCTGATGGCCAAACAAAAAAATACGGGTCTAACTATTTCGGCCAAGGAACCCCAAGAAAAATTTTGAGCCCGATCGGAGAACTTTTTTTTCGAATCATGCTGTTTTCGTGGGGAATCGCTGCAATAGGATATTTAAAAAAAGTTTTCAAGTTTGAAAAAAAATTATCCTTTCGAATTTTTAAAAGATTTGCAGAATTCAAAATCAAGACACACATTTCAAAGGGCTTAAATCTCATTATATTGGCATTTTGAAATGTTGATCGTGATTTCTGAAAATATTGTCACTTGTTAAATACCGGTTAGGCCGATTTGGAAATAACAAGCCAAAGTTTCAACATTTGCATGGTAAAAGTGTTTTCAAATGCATTTTAAACTAGTTCAGTTGGTTTGCAATCATTAGTTTTCAAATAATGTAAGATTTGATGAAAACAGAAATTTCAGCGAAAAAAAAAACTTTTTGCGATAATAAACATCGAAAATTATCGAAAAATCACATATTTTTCAATCAACCCAGACATGTTAAAAATGATTCTAAGCGTAGGGGAATGCATTTTAAATTGATTGCAGCTGATTACACTTAAACTTGCATTTAAATTTTGAAGTTTTTTGAAAAAATATTTGTTACTTCAACTCGTCTGGTTTTCGGCCATAACTCAAAAAATTGTGATGATTATTTGATTCAGAGATTTGTAACTCAATATGCATTGAAGTCAAATTATCAAATTTTACCCATCCATTTCCACTTTGATATAAAATGCTCGCAAAATGATTTTGATTGCATATTGAGATGTATCTATTCGTTCGAGAAAACTAGAATTTCTCTCCACATCTTCAACAGAAAAAGAGCAACGATTGCGCGCCAAGTCACAAGTTAATTGAATCAAACACAATCAAGCTGATGCCACATATGAATATGATGTTGCGAAGGGGGAGGGGTACAATTTGTAATTCATTGTACTCGCTATCTTTATATCCTATCTATCTCAAACTATGTCGTACTCAGTCTTCAGTTCTCCTCAGTATGTACCGCAACTACGGGAGCGAACCCACCGACGACGACATGTTCAACTGTCAATAAAATTTGAGCCAATTGAAAGCTAAAATGGCAAACATACACACACGCTCGCATTATGGGAGTGAAATGAACTGTGTTGCCAACTTTATAACCTCCCTCGTCGTTGTTTGCAACCGGTGTGTTAGAACGTCCAACAACCGGCGCAGCAAATCGGTTCAGAACCGATTTCCACCCACGTCGTCGACTTGGTCGTATTGCATTATTCACAGCCCATTAGGTATGTGGGAACGTATGGGGGTCGTCGAAAGAGGTGAGATTCGTTACTTTTTGAAAAAGTGGTTGACAATTTTTCCCTGGAAGTTGTAGTTTAAATAATTGAACTGTTGAACAGTTTGTACTTAGTAGGATCTGTTAAAGTGACTAATTGCGGTTGACCTACTTGCTTTGTACTGAAAACAATTGCATTTCACAGAACGTCATCTTAAACTTCACTCTTAAATTGTTTTGATCCCAGAGCAACGCTTCATCGTCTATTAGTGGAGATCATATCGCGTTGATCTCAACGCCCCCCGCAAAGGGGGGTCGAAGATCAGTTACAATTAACTCCATGACTAATGCCATCATAACTGACCACTTTGTTCTGGTTAAGAACGCTTCCAGCCTTTTCGCAGCTCAGCAGAAGTAGCTCCCCCTTATCGTAATTCCGAGCAGACGGAAATAACTTGGGAATAACATTTTTTGATATTTGAAAATACTAGGCCAATAACATTTTATGTTATTTATAACAAGATTTGTTATTCGTCGTTATGATTTTTTTGTTATTGGATTGTTATTGTAACAACAGACTAATAACACTTTTAGTTATTCTTCGAACAAATCTTTGTTATTATTTTTTGTTATTTTAACAACTAATCCGATCATCCCAATAACAGTTGGTGGTATTCTTCCATAACAAAAAATGTTATTCCCAAGTTGTTTTGGCTTTCAACCAATATCAGACCAATAACAAATTTTGTTATGATAACATAAACTGTTATTAAACCCTTATGCTAACATGGATTTTTCAAGAAGATTCCATAACATTTTATGTTATTTTAACAGTATATGTTATTGAAATGGCATGAATTTTGTTATTACCGTCTGCCCGGGATTTGCTTTTTTATATAGAAAATAGCTCAAGTGGGGTGCCGCCACACTCTTGTTTCGCCATTTGTGATAAGTTCAAACCTCTTAGTAGCATCTCTCGGGTCAGTGCTCATGAATAAATCATGGAAAGTCCACACATCCGCTCTGGGAACGGGGAAAAAGGACGCAAATGAGATGATGGTCGAAGATTTCATCTCCGGAGGAGGACCCAAGATCTTATCTGGAATTGCTTCTTCTGCGCTCTTCAAATAAAAAAATCAAAATAAAAGCAAGGAAGTGCTTATTGCGCACTGCTGTAAACACTTGAATTAGAGCTGACCGTCATTTTTTTTGCTCTCTCTATCTCTGTTTAATCAGTGTTGCGCCATGATTACTAATTACGTTCTTTTTATTCTTTCCGATTGCTCTTTTTAGGTAAGTCCCCAAACTCGGTGGTGTTGCAGAACGTGACTTCGTGAAAACGTGATTTCAGGCAGGGATGAGTCACATGTGTGCGAGAGGTAAAATCTGCGAGCGGCGGGGATTCAATGAATATCAACGAAATGCAAATTGACCGTTGTTTTATTTGCGTATCAATTTGGGATTCAGATGTGCGATACGCGCTGCTTTGAATGAGGTGTTCCGTTTCAAGGGCACCAGCTAGGGTAACTGCTGTTAATGGAAACTTAAGAAAACTTTATTTTATTGTAGCAAAATTTTACGAAACAAGATTTCAATCCTTTCGACGCCGTATGAATCATCGTCCAAAGGGTAAACAAAGAGCAACAAAAAAGCAGGTCAAAGCTGAACGACGCCAGTCAGCCAGACGACGCACCAACGACCGACACCTAATCGGAACGATAGCACATCCTGCCGCCATCGTCGTCCGGCCTACAAACACCCCGTAATAAAAGCCGTAACCTTCGTAGATAACCCGGCTGCAAGGTAGTCGAGAGTCGAAAACCTTGGTTCCGTTGCTTTCTTCTTCTGCCCGGGCCCCGTATCGTTTCAAGTTCATGTCAAAAGTTGAAGGCAGCTTGAACAAGTGCAATTTGATGCACTCCAATTCATGTTCCGACACACGAAGACTAACCTGGGGGTGATAAAAACCAGGCTTCGCACGTGAACACGTCACGCGCGACACGGCACACAATAACCGATCAAAGCAAGCTTTTTCCCGACGACGACGCTGGTGTCGGTTTTCCCAGGGCAGATTTTCCACGGCTGTCGACGTGCTTGAAAGGTCGAAGTCAACAATCAGGCCATCGGCGTCGTTGGATACGATTGTCACGCAAAGCTCTGGCTACTAGATAAAGTGTGAAAAGGGAGCATATGATTAAACATGAGTTTGGGAAAACGTGTCTCTTTTGTATCGTAAATGATTTTAGGAGTAATTTTTTTTAACAAATAAAACAATTAGATTCATTATATTTTTTAAAAGAAACCATAATTATTGTTAAATATCGCCTTTTTTAAATTCGCCAAAAGTAAATTTTGAATCATTTTTGAATGATAAACTTTCCCTCTATTTTATGTCAAAATTAGTAAACATTAATTTTGATTGTGTCTACGTTTTAAACCAACTTAATTATTGTAAAACAAACAGAAAAAAACATAAATAACACAAAAATTACAGCACATACTTTATTCTATCTAAAAAACAGATAAACGCATGGTTCTGTCTAAATACAACAAAATATCTTGGAGCTTTTGACAAACATTTCCGCAGTTTTTTTTTTTTTAATTTGGATGAAGCCTTCTTTTACTTCTGTGCACTATTAGCCAATTTTCTTCATTAATCTCTCCCTACAAGTATCCATTCGAACTGCGGATCTTGAGAAAGGTTTTTTTTTTATCGATTTGGTACCTTCGGCAAAGTTGTAGGTTATAATTGGGGTCATTCCTCATAAAAGTAGCACACGAAAAAAAATTGCAATTTTTAATAACTTTCTATCACAAAAAATCAATTTTGACAAACTAGACTCCCTTTGATTAAAAAAAAGATTTTTTTTTTAGTGGACAAAAGTGCCAACTTTTGAGCTACAATGTATGACATGATGGACGTTTTGTTTTTTGAAAGCTTTGAGTTTTTAAATTAATAATATTTTTTGGAAAGTAAAATGAAAATTTCACCGAATTGTTTTTCCAAAAATATTTTTTGGATGTAAAATTGAATTTGAAATCAATTGTACTTTTGTGAATTTTTGATGACATGCACCGTTTCCGAGTGAGGGCATTTTTAAGTAATTCATTTTCGGATTTTTTTTAAATTTAAAAACTGGTGTTTATCTTTGTCCATCTCTGAAAAAAATGTAAAAGGCTGCAACAATCTCTACAATTTACATTTTGAAATGGAGATCCAACCTTTAATTACTACGAGAGCGAATGACCCATAGGGTTAAAGTTCCCCTAATAAAATCAACAACAACAACAACAACAACCTTTAATTGCTAAGTGCTAATTTCAAAATCACGACTTACATTTTAAAAAGGTTAAAAAATAAAAAATCCTGGAAGTCTTGGTTTTGAAATTCTGAAAGTAGTTTTGAAGAACTATTTTTCAATGCATTAACATCTTTTAATTATTGAATAAAAAAAAGGTTTTACAAATATTTTTAAATTACAGAAGGTAATAACGAATCAAGATCTATCAAAGAACATGATGTGATGATACTATTTTAATAGTGTTTTTAAAAATATTTTTTGTATAAAAACATTCGTGTTACACATCGAAAAAGGGCCATTCAAATATAACTTAACTTATGACGGAGCGAAAGGGTTAACGACTGAAAAATCAAATCACTTATTTTTATTTTTGATGTCAGCTTTAAGTTTAACTTGGTCTTGGTTGCGTGATACATTACATCTAAATAAAATTACATCTGGGAATGAGTACATTTTTTATGTCAGAAAAATGTGTAATTTTACCACTCCTTCGTTGTAAAGCCACTTTTTCAGTCTAAATTGAGGTTATATTACATCATAAATGTGGTAATATTAAACCTCTCAAATTTTAATATTTTTTTTACTGTGAATCCAAGTGTTGCCATTTTGGCTGTGTAAAATTGGAAGGCTTAAAATTACTTTTTTATGATGTAATATTACTTCAATTTAGAGGGAAAATTACAAGAAAATTACACATTCATTCTAAGATGTACCCATTCTAAGATGTAATATTACCATGATTTTTTTACTGTGTAGATTACTCACAATCAGATCACTGTGCAGCCAAATTTTAGGGTATTGTAGTCATATTTTAGGTCAGAGAACCTAATTTGATAAAAAATTTAATAAAATTTTCGTGATTCGATTATCTTAAGTGAGATTTTGGCGAGGACTTTGAACTTATTTGTTGGTAATTTCGATAAGTAATAAAGTTTGATGATATGGCAACACTGTTCTTAAGTATCTTGAGCGTAATTGGTTTAACTTTTAAGGTCATTTGTTGTTAATTTGAACTAACATGACATCCGATTCCAACGTTTTTTACATAGTTTGAAACGGTTATAAAAGTTCTGTTTAATCAGCTTTTAAGTTAAGGATCCAGCTAATGTAATATTTTTCAATTAAAAGAGTGAAAAATGCCTAATATTCTTGCTGAGGTATTTTTTTGCATTGTTGTGAGCAAAATGATGTCTAAAAATCCGGAAATCCATCCAAATACTGTTAGAAATATAAAAATCTAAAAACAATCTATAGAAGTCTAAATTTCAAATCAATGTTGATCAATTTATCGATATTATGCAGAGGACATACAGTTTGGATTAACATAAGAGTTTTTAAGAAATTTAGGAAATTGTTTTGCAATTCCGTAAACTTTCCTGTTATTTTTTCCATGTTAATAGATTGCTGAATCCATAACTGCAATAACAAGCATTTTCGAAGCTATACCAAAAGTTTTTCCAAGCTGGTTGTATTGAATTTTCCCCACAAAAAAGCTCCATCCACAACTTCAAACACGCCTTCCTCCATGTGCAATGCACACACAACGGATTCGGGTCGAGAATAAAGGATACGACTTCAACTACGATGCTCTCTGTGAACCTCTTCGTCGTTTGTCCTCGCGTGTTGCCTCTAAAGTTGTGTGTATGTGCTTGCGCGTCCTTGTGTGCGCGGTTTAGTTGTTGTTGTTGTGGAAAACACGACGACGTTCGAGCTTTTCAACCGCGCGCGGTTTTTTGCCTCTCGGTAATTGTGATTTTACGAGCTATTTCGCTCACAGAATTGAGGAAAATGGAAAAGAAAAGGTTTCACGTAATATCACTACCAGCGAACCGCAAAAGTCGTCCTCGTTTGTGGAAAATTCTCAGAAAAATATTATGAAACATTGAAAAAGCCAGACGGCTGTGGGGGGCGCTGCAGAGCTTTTGTGGGAAAATAATTGCATTTTGAGGAAGAAACTTCCTGCGTTCCCAAAAATACAACCCTCTCTACACACGTTTGGTTGGTTGTAATTGGTGACGCAGCTGTTGGGATTTTCTTTTTGGGGTTTTTACATGTTGTTACTCCTCTGCTTTACAACTTCAGGGGATGAAAATACAAAAAGCCGAAAAAAAATTCCAAAGTAAGAGCTTTCGCGCTTTTATTGTTGTACGCGCTTTTGTTGCTTGCAGGTTGTTTGTTTAAGGCACCCTCTTGTTGGCCCTCTTTTTAAGGGATTTTACGTTTTCTTATAGCTTTTGTCGGTTGTTGCCTCAATGTTGGTGTTTGAAGGATTTTTTCATTCTCTTTTTTTTTAAAGTGAATTATTTTGTTGTTCGGAAGCTTTCGTGCTTTGATTACGATTATGAAGAAATTGTATTTTTTTTATCATCATAAAGAATTGAATTAGAAGCTTTAAGAAATAGCAATCAGTTTGTCAAATTTGAATAATATTTTCATAATCGTTTTGAAAATAATTCAAGCACTTCAGACTAATCCAAGCCAAAATGAAACTCCCATTCCATGGTTCCATTCTCCAACGCAAAGGACACCCAGCTGGATTTTTCCCTCGTTGAAGCAGTTGCCGTCGACTTTGTTTACTAATCAAATATAAATAATGCAAATTAGCGGCGGTTGGCTGGTTGGTTGGGTGAGATTTCGCATGTTCCCACGCGCGCGCACAAATCCATATTCATAACTTTGTGCGAGATCATCCCGAGATCAAAAGGATTGGACTAGAAGAAGAGGACGGTAACGCGAACGCGAATTATGGCCGCGACCACGTTGGTAATGCATGTTGACACACTCGGCCGCGGCTCGGGGTAATCCGAGATTCTACGTAACACACGTAACTGCAGGTATACCCGCGGAGCCATCAAGCGCTCCGCGGGAATTAACAACGGGTTGTGCAACAGGCTGTGGTCCGGTGCGGTTGTTGAGTAGTACCGACAGCTTAAGGGGGGAGAGGTTTTGGTGAGTCAGAGGGGATGATTCATCAGCATTTTGATTGGATGGGATGAATCTTGGTTTTGTTGGATCAGCTTGCCCCGGCGTGGTGCTGATTGAACAGATTTGTTGTTTGTTAGAAGAATTTGCTGATTTTGTTGATTCCAAACAAATCGAGTCATTTTCTGTCCAGCACCAGCAACTTTAAAATTGTCCACCTTAAATTTCCACTTGGTGCCACCTGGTGCACCTTATCGCGTCCTTAAAAAGTGTGCAGTTATTCTTTGTGTCCCGACTGCAATAATGTCACTGATGGCACACCATTAGCGTCACGGTGAACTTGGGGACCTGGACCCCGGAGGTCAGCTGCTACTGCTGGTGTAATGAATGATGATGGCTGGTTGCAATAAGGAATTCCAGGATGTGCGCACATTTTCCATTTCTAATATTTCACTTGTGCCAACTTGGGGACGGGTACAGGTTACTACCCCGTGAGATGGCGCTTTTTAACCCTGAACTGTTCAATTTTTTTTTGTAAAATCAATTTATCATCTAATGATTTTTTTTCTAATTTTTGGAATGAAATGGAAGTCGAAAGGTTGAACTTTTCAGCACTTGTTTCGAAAAGTAATACTTTTCAACATTTTTTTTATTTAAACGGTTATTTGACAAAATACATGAACATTTGACTTAAAAATCCACTCAAAGGGTGTTTTTTGGAATTGCAAAAAATGTTGTATGGAACTCGTTGCAAAACTTGATTTTTTCAGCACTCGTCGTATTTATCCAACTCGGTGAGCCTCGTTGAAATGCAGGGGGTAGCGAAGCAGACGCCATCTTGGAAGTTCAGAAAACAAACACTGCCAATCAGTATTATACATATTACTATGGTTACACAAAGTGTGTTATCCTGGTTGAACTCAAAAGTCCCATGCAAATGTGTAAAAGCAAACTGGAAAATGTGTAATACCGATTCAGAGTGTACGGGCGCACTATTTTGTCGACCAAAAGAAAAAAAGGTAAACAGAAAAATCACTTTATTCGATATGACTTTTCAGCCAATATTGGGATGGAATCTACAAGAATATGATAGAATTAGCCATCAGCAACACAATTCACGTGTTTTTTCCAGGAATTTATCGTTTAAATTGCGGAAAATTTGAAAATCAAAAACCCAAACAATGATTTGTTATGGGCTACCATTTGACAGCTAGTGCTTTTGTTGTGGGCTCTCATTTGACAACCGTGCTAATGCGAACTGTTGTCAGTTTGCTTTGGTCGGAATAGGGTTGTCATCCCCCCGTTGAAATGTACGACTGGTGCTGAAAAAAATCTTCTTTTTGCAACTTGTTTCATAAACTACTATTATCACATCGAAAAATGGAAATAATTTTCTGCGCTAACTATATCCCAATTAATATTTAGCTTGTTGCTAACTTTTTAAGCTTTTTTATTTTAATATTTTTCCCAGAATTTAATTTAAAATATTTTTTTTTTATAGTGCTTTTTGAAATAGTTTCGTTGAAAATTCAAAAGTGTAAATTCAATTGATTACGTAATATGGACTATAAAAACCATTTTCCCCCATTTTCTAAGAATCTTGTAATGTTGGAAATGAATATAAATTTGGAAATGATTTTGAATTCTGTTTAAATATCACTTAAAATTCTTTATCTTTCCTTAGGGTATTATCCAATAATGCCGTCCGTTTTGCGATTCAAAAATCATCACACTTCGAGGGTATTAAAATAATCCTACTCACAGTAAAAAAAAGTTAAATTTTGAAAGGTTGAAAATTTGAAGGTGGAATTTCCCCTTTTTTGGTGTAATTTGACCTGAATTAATGTGTAAAACAATTACATTCAACAGAAAATGATGAAATTTCACCAGTTCCTGAAATTAAATTACACATTATTTATGAAAGATTTTGTTGTCAAAAAAAATGAGTAACTTTACACTATGTAAACATTTTCACGATGGGACTCATATTTGTAAATTTTACAGATGGTACAAACAAACCTTCCGTTGATTTTTTTTACAGAGTGGTAAATATTTTTAAGTTGAGCTTAAATTAACATAACAAACGAAGTTATTCCCATATCCAAAATGCATATGAGACATTTCTGCGAGTATGGACGTTGGAAAATTTGCTACACGCTACATGCTTAGTATAAAAAATTACTTTTGATGTTGTTATGGAATTTAAATTATAAGCTGTGAATTTATCTCCTTTAGGAAAGTAATTTTATGTTAATTCTTGTGGAATTTCTCATATTTTTGAAGGTAAATTTTGAATTTGTATGCCGTAAAATGAACAAAGCTGAATTTTCAATTGTTCTTTGTAGAAGTAAATTAACACTCCTAATATTTACAAATTTTATATATTTACAACTTTTTTAACAAGTGCGTTTATGTAAATCGATGTAAAAACATAAAAAGTAAAACTAAAAAGTAATTTTTTTTTATTAATTAATTTTTGGTTTTAAGGGAAAAGAAGGGAACATTTTGAGCCACAGAGGCAAAAAAATCATGGGTGTATAAATTATTGAAAAAATTATGATTTTACGAAAATACTGGAAATATACTCTTAGAAAAGGCACTGTTTTTAAGATTTTTGCAGTTAAAATCTCAGGTAAAAATATGAGCATTTAATTTTTTTTTAAGATAGTTTCCACAATTTTTTTCTAATATGCGAGAATCTTTAATTTCAATATTTTTTGAAAAATCATGCTTTAAAAAAATATGTTTGTGAAATATGTGTTGTCTATACTTCTATGTGGCTTAAAAGTTGCTTTTTTGGGCCACTAAAAATAATACAAAAATGGAAAAAAGAAAAGAAAGTAAAATTTAAATACCTCCATTAGAAAGTTCTGTGGATTGATTGATTAATCCACCAAAAATTACTCGAAAAAATATTTAAATTTTATATAAGCGTCAATTTTTTTAAATATGCGAGAATCTTCATTTTCAATATTTTTGTAAAATCAGGATTAAAAAAAAATATTTTTGTGAAATTTGTGTTGTCTATACTTCTGTGTGGTTCAAACGTTGATTTTTTTGGGCCACTAAAAAATAACAAAAAAAAAAAGGATAGAAAGTAAAATTAAAATACCTCCTTCAAAAAGTTATGTAGGGTAAATTTTGGGTGGATTGATTGATTAATCCACCAAAAATTGCGATGATATTTTTTTTATTTTCTACATTTTTTTAAATTTAGATCTGCTATGTGTACAAGTAAATTTATACTTGCTGGCAAGAATTGGCCACCCAAAATTTATTAATTTTAATTTTCCTTAATTTTGGTTACAAAAGTATAATTACACATTGAAATGGTAAATTTACAAAATTTTCGAAGTAAAACAACAAAGCTACACAGCCTATCTTTGAAAAACGTACAAAACCCTCCGTCCACTGTAACGATATGCCCCGTGCAACGTGGACTCCGAAGGAACGTGAAAAATTGCCCCCTTTATAAACCCGGGCAGACGGTAATAACAAAATTCATGTCATTTCAATAACAAATTTTGTTAAAATAACGGAAACAGTTATTGAATATTCTTGAAAATAAATTTTGGAAGAGAAAATAATAACAGTTTCTGTTATTTTAACAAAAAATATTATTGGGATGATATTCAATTGGAAATGTGGAATAAGATAATAATAACAGTTTTAGTTATGTTTTTCCATTTAATTCCATAATAACAGAAACTGTTATTGGTTTGATATTCCATTGAAAATATGAAATAAGATGCGAATAACAGCTTAAGTTATATTTTTCCATTTTATTGCACAATAACAGGAACTGTTATTGGTTTGTTATTTCATTGGAAATGAGGAATAAGACGATAATAACAGTTTAAGTGATGTTTTTCCATTTTATTGAATAATACCAGGAACTGTTATTGGTTTAATATTCCAAGTCGTAACAAAACCGTAACAAAAAAATAATATATTTGTTTTTCGTAACAAAAAAAAAAATACTTAATCTATTTTTTGCGAAATTAAAACTTGTTCTCAATTTGATATTCACGGACTTGGACGATTTTTTCCACCGTGCGATTTTTGTTTGTTTTTACATGTACTTATGTACTTATAAATTATAACGAATGAATCCTTTTTTAACGGACGTTCTGGCACAAAAAAAAATTACGTATAAGAAACCATAACAACAGTTTTTATTTTACAGAGCGAGTTCAAAGAAGAAAAAACAAACACTTTTTCTTAGGTAAATTAATAAATTGGATAAAAATTGTAGTATTTTTCCATTCACAAAACATTTTAACTAAAAATAAAAGGCCGACAAAGTTTTTTTAAAGGTTCAATGAATCAATTTTCAATGTTCGCCAAAACAAAAAAAAATCAATGAATTCTTTTAACCCTCTACAACCTAACCTCGCCTTTAGACGGGCTTCGATCTAAAAAATCGCTAAAAATCAATTTTCCAACCGATTTTTGATTTTTAAAAAGCATTGGAAAGAAGAACTCTTCAAATTTTAGAAAATGTATGGGTTGGAAGTTTTACTTGTTTTATGTGACTTTGCCAATGTTTTTAAAAATGTCATTTTCTTAGGGGTCAACTTTGGCTGTGTTTTTTACTAACATTTCCTATATTTTCAATAAAAAGAAGTATGCAGTAATTTTTGTCGTGTCCCAGACTATGCCTCTACGCATTTTTTTGCAATTTAAATGATGATGGTGCCATTTTATAGCAGAAAATGTGAAAAACATGCAAAACATTTAAAAAGTGACTGTAAAAACATGAAAAAATTAGATAGGCAAAATGTAATTATATTAGGTGGTAGAAAAGGCCAAATACTACCAAAAATAAACATAAACTAAACAAGATAAATGCAAACTTCAATACTAAAAATAAAACAAGAAAAACAAAACAAGAGAAGTAAAGTTTTTCGTAGAACAAAAGTTGCTCAAAATGACCTCCTGAACACGGGAAAAATAAAAAATTTCGAAAAAAAATTTGGGCAGTAGAGGGTTAAAGGCTCAAGCAGAAATTTCGTACTGCCCATTTATAGCTTTTTTTAATGATCAGCATCAACGGACAGCCGACCAGCCTCTTATACGACCCTTTGCGCGTAGCAGCACCGTCATTCCACCTTAGCTACCGGTGGTCCGCTCACGATCCGGCGGTCTGGATTTCGTGTTCGTTCCAGGTCATCTGCGGGTTGGCGGCACCAGCGACAGCAAAAGCAGCTTCCTCGCTCCAGTTTCCACCCTCCTCGAAGGCCGGTATCGGCTCGTCGGTGCACATCTCCTTAACGGCCGGGAAAGCCTCCAGTAGCGCAGCATGCTTCTGCTTCTGCTCCTTCGGATCACGGGTAAAGTACAGATCGGGCTACAGCTCTCACTTGTTGAAGATCTTTCCGTTAAGCAGCCACCACATCAGACCGATCGGGGCGGATTGCGAATTTTGACGTAGGGCGCTTCTGTTAAGGGCTGGTGATCGGTTATGATCAGCAGCCGTAGTTCACGGAACGCCGGTGTGAAGCGGCTCGTAATGGGGGTCCCTCGATATATTGCGCGAACTAGAGTACGGCACGCTGGCCAAACTGATGCAACGAGATGGCGTATCGATGCTGGCGATGTAGCACGCGACCAGCAGCAGGTACCTCCAAGGTTAATGATGCGGAATCCTCCAGGGCGGCGCTTAAAACGAACGAACCCAATTTGAATTGACGGAGGTACTGCTAGGGTGGATTGTCGCAGCAGGCATCTCGTTCACGTCGTCATTCTTCAGCGCTAGAATGTCTAGGTTTCCCGACATCGTTATGTTCCTGCCCGCAAGCTTTAGATGGTGGTGGTCGTGTGATTTTTGTCCGTGCGGTGCTGCCAGTGGGCCAACCTGCTGATTGTTGCTGGAGGTTGAAGCGAGAATGTTCACGAATGCGGGGACCTGCTTTTTTCGTGACCTCGTCCAGGCCTTGAAGCGATAGCCGGCCGTTTCATCCAGCTCATTAAACTGCTCCTTGGCGCGGGTTAGATTTTCTTTGAATATCTGCAACGGGATTCAGTAATTTTAAAACTCAAAGAGCGTTGTAAGCAACTTACTGATACCCTCATCAATCTCTTTTTGCCAAAAGCCTGAAACCAGAAAGAGCGCGACAACTTGTTTTTTTGCGGTCCAGCTTCAAAAATTAAATTTAATAAATTTAATAAAAACAATCAGCACGACCAGTGAAAACGAAAGTTCCTGACCTTTCCTGACGATCCTTGGATACAATCTACACGGTCACTGAAATACACTTTTTTTGGTAATCGTAGTCGAACTGGAAAATCCTGATAAACCGTATTAAAAGTGCGAAAACGAACTAAGCAAAATGCGATTTGAAGTGTATTTTGTGGTTACTATTCTAATTTGAGAGTGTAAAGTTTGTTTACATTGAACCGGGGGGTGGTGAGGTGGGCCAGGGAACGTTTGGAAACGGAATCTGTCCAAGAGGTCATCTCCAAATGACGTTTCTCTGTTATTATTTTGAAAATACCAATAAGTTACTTTTTTCTCTGATTCACATTACAATCCTTGTAACTTACTCTAGCGTAAACATGATACACACGCCAATGGCCCAATTACAAAGTTATGCAAAAAGTAAATATAAAGTGTAACAAAGTCTACAACCCCTCCCTTCCCTTCTAGCACTCCTAAATGTAATGAAAAATGCAATGCATATGATTTTTAAACGGATTGGTCACGTTCAATATAAAAAAATTAAAATACTTTTGTTCAAGTTTTTATTTCTCATATTTACACTCACGTTATTTATGAACGCCCCCTAATCAAACGTCAACGCACCGATCGCAGCAGGCACTTGTTTGTTTTTATCGTCGCAGCCGTCGCGGCAGCCGCTAGCTGCGTTTCGCGAGTGTAAACACAGTTTATTTCTGTTTTCATGTTTCGCGCGCATGTATTGATTCGTGTCAATTTGTTTAGTGGAAGGAATTATCAAAATTGGCCACCGAAGATGCCGGAAAAAGCTGCCCTTTGTGTTTGTGTCTGGGACCCTTCCCCGCAGCAGCAAAAGTTGTTGTTTACATCTGTGAGTGCTGGCAAAAATGTCCGTGCCCGGAAGGCGGTCGTTTCGTATTAGTGCATTATCAGTGCAGCTCCTGATGCCAGAGGTAAACAAACTAAACCTACTCATTGTCAGTAACATAACCAAACTTTTCGGCATCCTTAGCAATGGTTAAATTAATGCAAATTGCTGCCGGATCTTTTTCTGGAACTCTCCCGGAAAAGATCCGGCAGCAATTTTGTATGTTTGACTTTGCTGAGATTGCCGAAATAGGTAAACAAACCATTTCGTGCATCAGCGAAACGAAGAACTATTGAGTGATTTGTTTTGTTTTGCTTTTTTTCCTTCGTACGAGTCCAGTTTGTGGTGGTCCGATTCGTGGATGTATTTCTAGCGGGAGGAGGCAAGCAGCACTGTTTTGATAAAATCTACTCTTCCACTAGGAACTGCTGCCACCGACGCTGATCGCAGCAAAAGTAGTGATAACAGTAGAGGCACCAAAACCACCTCGGCATGCTCGAGCCTGTCTGGAAGACAATCGTTAAGTTTGTCACGAAAGCACCATTTCCTGGTGGGCGTTTTACAAGGCCGGAAAACAACTTCTAAATGAAAAACGACGAGAACAAATATCACCTGAGCAAGGTAAGTTTTGATTGTTCAAGTTTAACTCTAACCAAGTTCTAATCATTCTTTATCCTTCCAGAAAAAATGCACCGATGCTCTTGCTCTCCAAACAGCTCCATACAGTTGAGACCGTCGAAGATGCTGTTCCACTTATGGTTTTGTTGTGAGATATTCTTTCTGTAGTTTTGAATATCACCTGCAAGTCTTCAGATAAGTTTTATAATTAAATTTCTATAAAGAATTAGACACTTTGTGATCTCTTTCTACATTTTCAGCATGAACCTCGGTTATTATCAACTACGAGAAAAGAGCAGCCCATCAGGGAAGGGAGTAAAAGTCGTACCAAACCGGAACTGAAGTTTAGCTGAATTCAATCAAAATTTCCGGTAAGTCCTCTTTTAACATTAATTTCAGTAAAAAAAAGGCAGATCATGTATTAAAAATGTTTTTTTTATGCAAATTACAGCTACTGTAACAACACCAGTCTGTTTTTGCATTTTTGACTTTTTTTTTCTTTTTGTAATTTGTTATTTTGCTTTTGTTAGAAACTGTTTCTTAAGATAATCACAGAAAAGCTTAACTGAACTACAGTTTAACTTCCACATCTCCTCAAATAAATTTCGCTTAGAAAATTTGCATGATTTACCAAACAGAAATTTAAATCTAAGAAAAATCTTCTGACTGATAAAAGTAAAGGGGAGGGGGCGGGAGTGGAGACCTAAATGGGTAGAGAGTAATTTAAAACGATTAAAATGTATTTTCAGACTAAAATTTATATTGTGAAAATGTGATAAATTTATAACACTTTTTGTTATGCAATCAATCCATATCCATAACAGTTTTTGTTATTTGGGTGCTCCCCATCCATCGCTCAGAATAACTAACCTTGTTATTCTATTGTTCTGGATTCTATGTTATTAGTATGTTATTGAAATAACAGAGCAATAACAATTTGAGTTATTTTTCGAACAAATCTTTGTTATGGAAATTTGTTATTTTAACAACTAATCCGATCATCCCAATAACGGTTTTTGATCTTCTCACAATATCAAAAACTGACCTTCCCAAGTTATTTCCGTCTGCTCGGGAATAACCCCGCGGAAAGGTGCTACTGGCCAAAGTTGACAGTCTTGCCTTAACGTTATGGTACCTACACTGGCTAGGGCTGAAAAATTTGCAATGTTCGTTTTTCCTGCTGGTAGATATATCACCTTTGGGTAATCTTTTCCTCTACCGGCCTGCGATATACGTAACGACGGACGAACAAACGAGGAAATGCAGGGAGGAAAATACCAAGGATGTTTATTTTAGAGAAAAAAAAAGTTGCATTTTGAGTCACATTTGTTTCGAGGCGGCGTGTTGTGTCGGAATATTTGCATAACCGGAAAGCTGAACTGAAGCGAGCGAGGGGGGTGTTGAACTTGAGCAAGGTTGGTGAAAATTCCTTTTTTGAGATTGGCGCGATAACAATACATTTCAAAGTTTCTATTTTGGATTTCCAAATGTGACTCAACGGAGAAGATTTGTGCTTGAAGCCGAACTTTTTCCCATTGCTTCTCATCAAATTGGCACTTGTTTCAGTGCTGGTACCGGTTCGTCTGGTACTCAGTCGATGCCGCTTCTTTCGAAAGCTCTTATCGCGGTTGGTGCCTTCTCCCGTTGCTTCCATGGCCCAAAAGTACCACTGTTGACCCTCAACTCCTCGACCGAGAGAAAGAGAGTTCAATTGCTCTTTACTCTGTGGATTGGTTCATGGTAGAACGTTTAATTTAAAATCAAAGAATTTTTGTTGCTTCTAACGGAAATTTTCACTTTGCAATTTTTACAGGGTTGCCAGTTTATCTAAATTTATGTCTCAACGAAAAAGTCATTTGAACGACCTGTCCAACGATGTTACGGAAGCCTTTAAATATATTACTTTAAAAGTTGTGCAAATTTCACTTAAAAATCGCGATCTCAGATCAGTGTTGCCAAATGATCAAATTTTGTGGCTTATAGGAAACGTTTCTGAAATGACTTACCTACGGTGGAAAAAAATTGCAACCTTGATACAAAGTAATTCAAACAAGTGTATAAATTTTACTTATCTAAAAACAGTGTTGCCAAAAAGACAAATTTGTATAATTATTGGTGAGAATTTTTAAACACGTTTACACGTTCGTTCTACCAAATAAACAAGAAACATCTTTTGAAAATTATTCTAATTAACCCTCTACTGCTCAAATTTTTTTTCCGAAAATTTTTATTTTTCCCTTATTCAGGAGGTCATTTTGAGCACGAAAAACTTTACTTCTCTTGTTTTATGTTTTTCTTGTTTAATTTTTAGTATTTTAATTTGCATTTATCTTGTTTAGTTTATGTTTGTTTTTGGTAGTATTTTGCCTATTCTACCACCTAATATAATCACATTTTGCCTATCTATTTTTTTCACGTTTTTCAGTCACTTTTTCAATTTTTTGCATGTTTTTCACATTTTCTGCTATAGAATGGCATCATCATCATTTAAATTGCAAAAAAATGCGTAGAGGCATAGTCTGGGACACTACAAAAATTACTGCATACTTCTTTTTACTGAAAATATAGAAAATGTTAGTAAAAAACACAACCAAAGTTGACCCCTAAAATGACATTTTTAAAAACATTGGCAAAGTCACTTAAAACAAGTTAAACTTCCAACCCTGCAATTTTTCTAAAATTTGAAGAGTTCTTCTTTTCAATGCTTTTTAAAGATCAAAAATCGGTTGGAAAATCGATTTTTGACGATTTTTTAGATCGAAGCCCTTCTAAAGGCGGGGTTAGGTTGTAGAGGGTTAAGTACTCATAACTAATGGCAGTGTTGTCAGATTTCCAAAAAAATACCGGAACCGGTTTTGACAAAATTTATAAATCTTAATTAAGTATGCATAACTTATGACAGTGTTGCCAGATCTATTACAAATAAATTTGGCCTAAAATGTTTAGCAAATATTTTTTAAAGGCTGCCTAAAAATGAGGTTCTGGAATTCTTTTTCCTACAGAATAAAAACATTTTACCAGTTCAGTAGTGCAGTGTGGTCAGATCTTCAACAAAAAAAAAATAATCACAATTATTTTTATAAATTCCAATGAAGCTTCCCTAACAATTGTCATTGTTGCCAGATCTTCTGAAAAAATCGCATCTGAAATGTTTGCTAAAATTTTTTTGCTGAAAGATTTTTTTAAATTTACAACAATGCCGGAAAGTTAAAAAAAACTACCTAATTTCTCATAACTCATGACGGTGTTGCCAGATCTTCAATAACAACCAGTACAAACGTTCGGAATTAAAGTGGAAATCTTGCTTTATTAAGCTTTGTAAATCACAAAGTTTAAGCCAAATAATGATACATTTCTGCAAAGTCAAACACCACCATTCCAGTTTGACAGCTCGCCCAGAGCAGACGTGTGTCCTTTGATTGGAGCTTAGCGCGTTTTTGAAGGTGTTTTTTCTAACTTTCGCCGACGGCCATGGCGGCGGCCGCGACGGTGGAGAGTGAGTGGACGGAGCACAGGACTGAGGATGGAAGGCCGTTCTACTGGAACGCGGCCATGAAGAAAAGTGTGTGGGAGAAACCGGACGGGTTCCAACCCAAAAAGCAGGCGGTGACGGGCATGGAGGTGGAAGACTCCGAAGGAGGACGAGAGGACGGGGGCGAATTTCGTCCCGTGGTCAAGGTTCGGCGCAGGAAGGCTAAGGAGGAGATCAACGTCGGTGATGGCCAAGAAGTGGAGAAACTGCTCGGCAACAACAAGTTCAGTCCGCTAGCGGAGAAGAGCAACAACAACAACAATGCGAACCCAGCAGCAGAAAAAACCACCCCCGTGGTTCCAGCACCCGGCAAGTCGGCCGGGGAGAAGAAGCAGCCGCCGCTGGTGGTGAAAGAGACGAGCTTCGCCAGCCTTGCGAAGGTGATGTCGTCATGTGATGTCCAGCCGGAACACAAACTGACGCGGTACGGCACCAAAATTACGTGCTTCTCGAGCGACGACTTTGACACGGTGCAAGCCCACCTGATGAAGAACAAGGTGCAGTTCTACACGCACGGAAAGCGCAGTGCGAGACCGCACCGGGTAGTGTTGCGAGGTCTCCCGAACGCGGAACCAGATTACATCAAGGAGCTGCTCAAGACGGAACATCAACTGGACGCCTTGGCAGTACACGCCATCAGGCGGAAGCAGCAGCTTCCCGCCATCGATGAGACGCCTTTCATCGTGCTCTTCCCCAAGGGGCACACCAGTTTGAAGGAGTTGAGTAGCAAGGTAAAGAAAGTGGGACCAGTCGTCGTCCGGTGGGTGGCCTACCGCAACAAAGAACCGCACGTGACCCAGTGCAAGAACTGCTTGCAGTTCGGTCACGGAACCAGTAACTGCCATCTCAAGCCCAGGTGCAGCAGCTGTGGGGGTCCCCACAGCACAGAAAAGTGCAAAGCAGAAGAAACGCAAGCCAAGAAATGTGTCAACTGTTCTGGATCCCACGAGGGTCTGGACCGCAGCTGTCCCAAACGTGCGCAGTTCATCCAGTCGAGGCAGCAGGCGTCCAAGCCGAAGCCGCCAGCATGGAAGAAAGACAAACAGACTCCGGCAGAAGCTGTGTTTACCGCGGCGGATTTTCCTCCGCTACCTGGAGCGGTACCGGAAGAGAAACATCCTCGTCCCGCAGGAAGAAGTAGCGAAAATACTGGCGCCGGCGCCGGTGCAACCCCGAAGGAGCAACAAGGTGAACGGATGCTGTACAGCGAGTCGGAGCTGTGGGCCATTTACCGAGAATACAGAGTTCGCTTGAGGCAGTGCAAGACACCCGAGGAACAGATTGACGTGATCGCACACTTGCTGACACATGGCACGAGAAAATGATCATCTAATTCAGTTACAGTTTTTTTTATTCTATTATTTATTATTTGATGTACTCTTGATCCTCGGTCCTAACCTGGTCGCAGCACCTAAAAGGACCTAATAAAAATAAGTTGCGAAGAAAAAAAAAAAAAAGTCGAACACCACAAACAACTCAAACAAAACGAACCCCACATGAGTGTTGAACTTTGAAAGCCGGGCCTCCCCACACATGACTTCCAACCGAGCCCCTTTTGATGTCATTCTGGGAAAGTTCACGATCATTAATTTGGCATCGAAATGTTTAATCCGGACCGTCTTCGAAGCTGCCTCTTTTTCGCAATTTCAATTTCAAGAGAAATCGTGCGGTTTTCTTCAGAATGCTCATAATTCCTAACGAGCACAACGATGAACGACTCAAAGTTAAAAGTACTAATCATGGCTTATAGTAGGTGACAAAGATTACCAGCCAAAGGGGGAGGGGGCACCCATTAGTGTTGGAGCCCAGTTTAATGACAAAATCCCTCTTCGAGAAAGACAAACACACTCGAGTTCTTCCGCCAGGGTCGAAGTTGTTGTGATACCGGGGTTTGTCGTCGTCGCCGTAGTCGTAAAAAGAAGAACCACACCAGAGAGTTCCTCCGGGAAAGGAGGAAATGCCATTTCCTGATGAGATCTGTCACTCAGTCACCGGCTTGACGTAGTTGTAATGGAATCCGACATCATTCACTGCTTAAGCAAGGTCGTGAAGTTTAAGGTTAGAAAATTACGTGTTTTCCTAACTTAGACTTTGCTGACCTTGGTTCTCCAAAAACGTTGCCTTGGCATGCCAAAATCTACAAGTAAAGGTAGGAATAGAACAGCGAACTGTCAAACGTGGAATCGTTCTAACCTTAACTAAAAGGTCTCGCCTCTTGTTTGGGTGTTCTAATTTGTCTGTCGTTTTGTTCCCTGCCAGTCCCGGCCTGGAATGCCGCTTGTGTTGTGTACAAACAAACAACTCTTCTTCTGATGGAAGACCTTTTCTGTTTGGGGTGCGATTCCGGCCGAGGTGACTATAAAAATTTAACGACTTTAATCTTCTTCCCTCGTTTTTTTTTTGGGAATTACCAGATGGGGTTCCATGTACCAAGTGTGAACCCAAAACCTGGTCCATAATGACTAAATCAACCGGAATGGACGTAATGAACGGTTGTAAGTAAGTGGAGGTATTTTGGGAAAAGCGGACTAACGAAAAATGTACAAGATCAAAGCGAACGTTTTTCGGGTATCCAAACACTTCCTGGGTGAACACCCCCGCAACTTCAAGGTTTGGGTCAGCGCGCTGAACCCTCGAAAATATCCGCTTTCCGAGAGTTTTTCCGGAGCGTGAAAAATCCGAAAAATGAAGAGGCGCCTCTCCTCGGCTATTACGTTAGCAGTGACCTCAACCATCTGTTGTTCCGATCCTGGTCTGGGAAGTAAAATAAACTGACGTGGACGAGCACCCCGAACCAAACAACACGAAAATAAGCAGCTTTGCTGGCGTTTGGTTCTAAAATTAGTTCGACTACTCTCTGGCGGAGGCACGGAGGGCAAAAATAAACTCTTTTGTTTCGCATAGTTGGCGCGTACGTAAGTAGGGTAGGGGGAGGCTAGTTGGGACTAATCTGGGAAGATCTATCTGAACACGACTTCAACAGGTCCAACATTGGTCGGCGAACCCCCTGTAAATCCCCACAATCATTTTCAAGATCCACGCTTGACTTGGTCTACCGAGTGTGTAGACGTCCAAGTCCAAGTTTGAGATCTCTCTGACGGTCACATGATATGCAACACATCATGACGGAATCTCTGGCTCTAGGGGAAGACGTGGAAGAAATCCTATACCCCAGATGTCCGCCGGCTTGACGTTCGCAGCGGAGTTTTGATACTTGTTTGTTTGGCCAACAAAGCCGGCTTACAGATTCCCTGCCTTAAATCAATTTAAGGGAAAATTTAGGTACAAGAACCTGGCAAATCACCAATTTGTCCAACCTTGTACCAGCTGTCAACGAACTAGTCAAGTCTGTTGACACAAGCTACAAATCCATGTAACGTAATCTCCGAAGCATCCCCCAGCAGATTTGAACAACCTCAAGTACACACCAGGAAACGCGCGACAACTAAAATAATAATAATTACGCGCGCCCCAAACGAGATCACACGGGTATGTGACGGAAATATCTTCCCTCCGCTGTATTCTTCAAGATGATGATGATGATGATCATGTGGTGATGTGACTCTACCCTACATATCCATACAGGCGCTCGGAGCGATGGCGTTGGAAAATGTCTCTTTAATAAAATTAGATTACAGTGCACGAGAGTGCGGTGATGATCTCGGATGGGTGGCACACTTCGTATTTGGAGCAATATTGCTGTCATTATGGGCATCGTAACCGTCAACTTGGAGTAGTGTCCTAGTTGTCAATGTTGTGATAAAGTCAACGTTGATTGAATTTGATATAAATAGGCTGATACATCCAAAGACAGTATAAAATGTAATTTTTTTCTTGCTACCTTACACGATACCTTGTTTAGCAAAACATGCATTTGGCACGATTTTTAAATTCTTATCACTTGAAAATATCATGTCAATGGTTGCAACACTTGCTTAGAGCGTATCCTATACCTTAAATCTTCCCAAAAACCGTCCAACTCCAAGCGAAACTTACTTGGAGATACTGTGGAGATTTTCCCTTATCCCCTTAAAAAGTGGAGCATCAATACTTTCTGTCTTCCAAATCCATTTCCGGCAATGGATGGCTGTTATGGTGGAGAGAATCTGGTTCGCAATCATTACAACACTTTACATGACGAAATCCAGTCCGCAACTAGCTATAATCATCGTCTCTTAACGAAAATGTAGCTGGTAGGGAAACTATACCCTTTTTCAGCCTATTTCTATTATCGGCATATCAGCACTTTGATCATGAATTACAGCTTTCATTAAGTGTTTTTGACTGTTCCAAAGTAATAAATAGCTCAAATAAAGGTGAGCAAGCAACTCTCCATTGTTGATACATCTGAAAATGTTGATTTAATAGCGGAAATCGGCAAAAGTGATGAGAATAGGTCGAACGGCTTAGAGTGATTAAAATGGGTATATTTCCCCTACTTCGTCCACTGAAGTTTTTTTTTAATGTCGATCATCCGAATTGCCGCCTATTTCGATGGTCGTTTCCAACGTCCGAGTCCAGTAAGGAACTGACCGTACAATATTACCAATTACAAACAATCTACCAAAAACGTAAATTTCATGTAAATTTTACAGCGTTTTTTTACCAACTTTTCTGAGAGATTACGCAGTCAAGATAAATTACAAGCAACGTTTGCAGCAATAAAGGTCTCTTCCTGTCACATCTGACAGCCCAAAAGTTACGACGTCGAGACCGCAAGCGCGTTCGTGACAATCGAAAGTTTGGTCGACCCATTTCGGGCCAGTCACGGGAGACATGACCTGAGCGGACTCATCATTATTCGGCCATGTTAATGAATTTCAATCGCCCAAACGGCAATGATGATGGTCGGCCTTTGATGGCCACCGGGGGACCCGGCACGAACCGGCGATAAGTTTCTTCGGCCGGATGGTCATCGCAGAGCGTTATAGTCCCCTCTTGGTTTGACAAGAACGTGACTAAATGTTGTCGAGTGACGAAAGGACGAAACTTACAGTTACAACTCTCACAATGACACACTAGAGTGTGGTAGCTTAATTTACATAAACGGAACACGACAACCTGGGACGGGACGGCTGGATAGAGTCTTCTTTTTGAGTGTTTACGTTTGTATTCTTCTTCTGTTTTTTGCAAGAAAATTCGTGTTCGAAAACAAATATCAAGCAATCTGTGATTCAGATAGCTTGACAATTCAAATTTTCTTGATGATGTTTTTCAACTCAGTGCTCAAGCATGTGGATGACTTTTTCTTTGGTTGAAATGTTGTTTAGTTTCTCCTCGCAGATTTTTTTTGAATTTGGCTGTTAAAATATGCGGTTGGACGTGGGTGGAGAATCCTGAGTTTATGTTCCATCGTTTTACGGTGGATCCGTTCCTAAGGAGCTGCCGGATACAAATTTCTTGAAAAGGTTGGCAAATCATAGATGAGTCAAAAAATGTTCACTTCTTCAATTTTTAATGTGTTTTCTATATGAAAGATTTTTAATTTTCATTTGGATGTGAAAAATGCAATACGATTTAAATGCGTTTTCTTACTTCAATCTAAAAAAAATCCTAAAAAGCCTGCAAGCAAGCCTGCAAGTCATTAAATGGAAGGGGAGATTTTTTTTTTTATCTGCTCCTTTCGTTGTCCCGTTACGCAAAGAAAGTAAATAAATCTTTCCCAGTTCCCCAAAGAGGAGCACGTCGAATTCAATGGCAATTTTTACTCAATTTTAAAGAAAGTTAACATTCCTTAGGTCGCACGCCCTAAGGTGTCAGAATCGAAAGAAATGGCTGGCAAAAATTCAAAATTGTACCATTTCATTCACTTCAAAGAGCAAAAAAGTTTGTTTTTCAATGTGTGGCAATGTGTTGAAATAAAAAAGTGCGAAAAAAATCAAATAGGCTAAACTGTGGCCATTATTTTTGTTTGCTTTTTAAATCCAGTTCTACAATGTTGTTTCTTCACGCCACATTTTAATTTCATGGGAAGCACAGGTTTAATATTGTTCAATCTAGATGACATTTCTATGTAACGCGCAAAAAAAAAAAAAAAAATAACAATAGTTTTCAATGGGCAAAAGAAATAGTCGGTTCATGAAATGTATTGTTTTTTAAAATGAAAATGCTGATAAGTCAACATTCGGTGTACGATAGAAATAAATGCCTTTCAATTGAAAATATTTTAATCAATCTATTAATGCAATTTTCAATTATTTGTGAAATTGATTTAAAATTGTTTTATTTTTTTTCAACTCAAATTACAATACTTCTCATTTTCTCCTCATAAGAAAGGACTGGTTCAGGTTGACAGAAGCGGCCATGTTGAAAGTGGTTTAGTTTGACAATAGGTTTTTTTCTCTTTGTTTATCCCATCCCAGACGACAACCAGCGCGGTGACAATGAGCTAGGAAAGTTGTCCGTTGGGAGTTGGGACACTGAGAAAAATTTCAACTTTATTTTTATGAATATTTAAAGCAAAATCGTAAATATCAGCGATTAAGGATTTGAAGTTGATAAATTTTGTCGAAATATTTTTTTCAGTGTCTTCAGAGGTGACAGAAACACTTGCCGGTCGAACCGCGAGAAGGTGTCACGTGCACTGTGGGAAAAAATCTACGACCAACGGGTAGCTCAATCTAAGTTGGATCAAGGGCTTGAGCAAAAGGGCCTGGTGTTGTGATTTTTAAACGTTCTTTTTTTCTTCTGATGGTCGCTCGGAATGCTTCTTGTGGCCGATTTGCATAATGCGGTATTAATTTTTCAAACTGTGAGTACAAAAAAAGATAGTGTTCCGTTGGGGCGTGCCGGGCTGACCTTGAAGACTGGGGCCTTCTGTGTGTGCAGTTGCGGTACCATTCCGGGCATGGTAAACTTATAAATAAATTGCTGGAGCTTATTGCAAAGTAAAGGGCTCACGCGGGGTTATAAAAATCAATGGTCGTAAGTGTAGCGCGGGCACAGGAAACCTGGCGGAACACGTTGTTTTCTGTAATTAGTGCAAATTACACGGTGGAACGGAATAACAAGTAACGTTTCAAGTGAGGGGTTATAACTGCGGTAAACCAACAAACGTCACCCTGAAGACCTATACATTCATCAACCTTTAAATGTCAACGACATTCCTTCTCCAAACGAAATACCAAGTGTCTCCACTGCAGCCACCAACAATGGAGACGCACGGTACTTTAGTAAAACTTGAATAAAAATCCCATCAAATCAATAAAAAGTGAAACCTGCGGGACACCAGCTGCTCACACTGTTCCCGTTCCGGTTCCCGTGAATGCCAGACCACTTTGACAGTGGTCCAGAGACCATTCTCTGTGTGTTCTTGTGTGGGGGTACAAAAATGTGTAATTATTAAATGCAATAAATTATCACCGCAAATAAACATTTGCACCAGACACATTCCAACAGCATCCATTACTAGCAGAAGGCAGCAGCAGTGCATGGACGGGACGGTGATGATGAAAGTCATCTGGTGTGCTGGGTGCTTGGCCAGAACCGGTAGCTTGTGCTTGTGAGTGAGGGTGAGGTAGACAACTCGTTCTACTTTTTCCTAGGAAAGCTTTTATTGCTGTTTGATTCAGTGGGCATGGGGAAGCTTACATTGTAACGTGCCGGCATTGAAGTGAGGGTGTTTTTTCCTATAGAGAGTGAAAAGATTCCTGTTTGCCTGCCTATTGAGTTGTAAAAAGGATCTGGAATGGGTTTTGAAATGCGTAGTTTTACTTATATTGCTGAGCAGTAACAATCAATTTGTTCGCTCTACAGCTTTGCCTTGGCTTTCTCGATTGCGAAATTCCTACTCGATTCCGACCGGGATTCGAACTGATGACTTTTGGATTATGCGTCCAACTGCCTACCAGCGACTCCACCTCTAGGTTAGATCGGGGCCATAATTTACTTCCCCGTCCGACGGAAGGCGTGATCACACAAATCTCGTCTTGAAAAAAGCCACCGGAACCGTCTGGGATCGAACCCAGTCCAACTGGGGTGATAGGCAACCACGCTTACTACTGCACCGGTAGAGCAGTTTTTTAAATAGATTTTTTAATCAAAAACAAATTAAATAACTTGTGGACTTCATAAAATAATCAAATAAATCCAATAAAAAATGTATTCAAAGTTTTTAGCAACTATTTGAATCGATTAAAAACTATTCAGAATACATTTTATAACTTTTTCCAGTTTTTTAAATGAGACACAAGCATTTCAAATATTTCGATTTTACTTAGTTCTTGTTATCTCTCATTTATCAGGTTTTTCAAAGGTTATTTTGTAACTTTTCTTCCTCCTGAACAATTAGTTCTTTTTTACCGGCCAATTCTTGTCAAAAATGACCAAGGAGGTATTATACTGAATAAAAAACCAAACTCGAACCTTTTGACAGTTTGCCTGCATTTGTTTGCAGCCAGCATTCATTTTGCTTTGCTTGTGAGTGTGCTGCAACAAAGGTTGTGAGTTTGGCCAACTGTCAAACACGAAATAGTGCGTGTTTGTTTGTCATAGTATAATACCTCCTTTAGGAAAGCAATTGTATCAATGAAATTGTTCAATCAACGAAATAAATTATTTGAATTGAACAATCCTTAGAATATAGAGTAATAAGAAAAAAGTGAAAATTGGCAGAAAATAAATATTTTCATGGGTGCTAATATTTTTATATATTTTGTATACAAAGCAATTGAAAACATAACATTTTAGTCATTAGGGTGGTTCCAAAATTAAAATTTACAAACAACCTCTTTTTAAGAACAAACTTGTTTTAAAATATTTGTTAGAATTTTAGGGGTAAAGTTAGGGACCTACAAATATAGACTAACATTTAAAAAGATCGCATGAAACTTAAAAATTCCGTCTTCGCCGTGTCTGGACCAACGAGCCAACTTCTGAAAATATGTTCATCGAAACGCCCGAAAAAATACACTTCGTAATCAAAACCAGGAATATAAAGAAAATTCCGAAATACAGTCTTTCTGTTAAAAAAATAAAATGAGAAAAGTTGTGAAAATAAGCATATTTTCAACAATTTTTACATAACTTCAATAAATATATAAGCATTAATTTCTTCGTTTTAATACAAACATTTTGATATTAAAAAAAAACATGAAAATTAAGCTTGGTGTTTGAAATCTGGATTTTTTTTATTGTTTTTACTCTACGACAACGAACGAATTCGAGTTTAATTAGTTTTTTTTATTCTTTGAAAAAAAGTTTGGTTCAGTATTTTTTTGAGTTTTGTCTTCTCTCAAGCAAAACCTTTTTCATGCTTTACCTTCAACTATTAGACTGTTTAAATTAGTAAAACTTGTAAATTAAAGTTTTTTTACTTAAAATATAAATCATTGTAAATTTTCTAATATGTTTGATGAAACAATTCAAAACAGTGACAGAAATGATTTAACTTTTTTAAGAGTACACAGTAAAAAAATGTGTAAATTTGGAAGTTGTAATTTTGGGAGGTTGAATATTATCTCTTTTTGATGTAATTTTACCTCAATTTCGACTGAAAAGGAGACATTACACCAGAAAAGTGGTAAATATACACAGTGTTGGACGTAATATTACATTTTTTTTTACATAAAAGATGTACCCCTTTTTTCTATGTTTATAGAACCTGTACAAACTAATCTCTAGAATGTTACAATTACAGAATAAGTTAACCCTCTACTGGCCAAATTTTTTTTTCGAAAATAATTATTTTTTTCGTGTTCAGGAGGTCATTTTGAGCAACTTTTGTTCTACGAAAAACTTTACTTCTCTTGTTTTATGTTTTTCTTGTTTTATTTTTAGTATTTTAATTTGCATTTATCTTGTTTAGTTTATGTTTGTTTTTGGTAGTATTTGGCCTATTCTAGCACCTAATATAATTACATTTTGCGTATTTTTTTTTCACGTTTATACAGTCACTTTTTCAATTTTTTGCATGTTTTTCACATTTTCTGCTATAGAATGGCACCATCATCATTTAAATTGCAAAAAAAATACGTAGAGGCATAGTCTGGGACACTACAAAAATTACTGCATACTTCTTTTTACTGAAAATATAGGACATGTTAGTAAAAAACACAGCCAAAGTTGGCCCCTAAAAAAATGTCATTTTTAAAAACATTGGCATAGTCACATTAAACAAGTTGAACTTCCAACCCTGAAATTTTCTAAAATTTTAAGAGTTCTTCTTTCCAATGCTTTTTAAAGATCAAAACCCGGTTAGAAAATTGATTTTTGGCGATTTTTTAGATCGAAGCCCGTCTAAAGGCGGGGTTAGGTTGTAGAGGGTTAAATAAACGTAAAATTTTAAATTGCCTCAAATAGTTTGACAAAAGCCATCTTTCTAAAAATTTCACAGTACCTATTTGATATTTTATGTAATAATCTGTAATCCTTTGGTCTCATAAATTTTAAAAGAGTTCAATTTTTTTTAAATAAGAACAATAAAGCGATTTTTGACATTTGTTTAATTTGTGTTAGGTAATTGTCAATGTAGTTGTTTTGCTCAATGTCACTTGCTTTTCTCAAATTTTATTTCGTCTGGAGGCCAAAACACCTCAACCATTGATCAACATTTGTCCCAGCTCAATCTGCCAAAGAGTTTCCGTTTTGGCACAAACCTAACCGCGACCGCGCGGAAAAACGTGTCGTAAATCAATTTTAATTATTACTCACGAGAGCCAGAACTTCACCTTTATTCCGAGTGCAATTTGTTTCTTCGTCTTCTTTTCACTTGACTCAGTCCGAACCGGTATTGTCTCATCGTCGTCGGTGGCGGAAAATCCGTCTGCCATTGTGATAAATTACCGATTGTGTTTTAACGCGCTGGGAAATAGAAAATTCGAGCGCGCGGTGCCATTTGTGCGAAACCCCATAATTCTCCTCTTTTTTTCTGCTGGTGCAGCTCGGCTCGTTTGCTTTAATAGCGAAATAACTGGCGCAAATTGAAGGAAAACCCCTCCCCCAGTGGGTGGGAAAATGTCTTGTACATATTTATTTTTTTGCTTCTCATTTCGCTAAAATTAGGATCGTCCGACGTTGATCGTAAACGGAGGAAAATTTGTGTACAGGTGTGTGCGGACGGCAGCTGAAGGATGATAATCTTCGGGGTCTTTATGTCTGACCCCGCAAATAGGAATTGTTCGGGCGGGGGTGTGATGCCCCACTCGTAATTTAATTAGCAATAATACCGAACCGATGCGAGGCGGACTGGCGGGGCCTTCATTCATTGGTTAATTAGTGTCAGAGCCAGGACTTGTGGTGTGCTAAATGGAGGAGAGAGAGAGCGGGAAAGATTTATTACTAATTCAGGACCGAACAGATGAACGTAAATTAATAGCCAATTTGGGATGCTGTGCGTCGTCACTTTCAATGTAACCGACTTTGAAACTTTGGTTTGAGGGATATTTCTGAAAAAGACATCTTCTGAATGGGTTCAAAATCCAGCATTCAAATCAATGTAAAACAAATCTTGTCCCTCCTCACCTTTTTTTTAAAGAAAGAAGATACCACAGTAGAGAATGCGGTGGAATAAGTCTGACCTGACATAAAAGTCACTGTCCCCGCTGGCCATCGCGTAGCACTATCACGGTTCAATGAATATCGGTGGACCAGCTCGTGGACGGATGAAAAAAAAAATCGGACGACAAAGAGTTCCAGAAATAGCACAAATTGCTGGAAAATTCCCCTTTCCCTTTCATCCGAACCTACCAACCTCCCTTACCTTCTTCCGCTCTGTCTACAAAACCGCAGGGAATAATGAAAGGAACGGCTCGGATATTGATGGCAATTTTATTAAATTTCTGGTGACAGGTGTTGTTGGCACTAGGGGGGGAATTGAAAAAAAAGTATGAATGTGACTCAGTTCAGGTGTGAAATTGGTTTGATTACCTTTCAGAATTGAGAACGAAATACCGCTACGAATGAATGTTTGAGCATAAATCGAGTTATTATTTTTTAAAGTAGGTGAGGGACCATCCATAAACCACGTGGACACTTTTTTATAATCTCAGACCCCCCTCCCCCCCTCGTGGATTATTTACATACAAAACAAATCTTTTTTGTATGGAGCGTGGACAATCGCTTCCCCAAAACTGTTTTAATATGTTTATTTTTTTTTTTTCGATATGTTTTTGGGGACAAAAATGGCTTTAGAATGTGTCAACATCATTTTGAATGTTAAGTCAAATTTGCAATCTAAAAGTTCTTAACATTTTTTTTTCGATTAAAGGCACTGTTTTCAAGTTCTGAGTGTGCTTTGTGTTGATTTAAGATTATTAAATTCTTTTTTTTTAAATAGTATTTATATATATTCATTTGGAAAATATTTTTATCAATTAACAAATAATTTTTTTTTAATTATTTTCGATTGTGAGGAGTACTTTTTCAATAGTTTAGAAAAATCGCTGATTTTTCGAAAATTTATTATTCCCTTAAAACGTGTTCATTATTTTTTTAAATTTTAGAAATTTCATACTCGCAACTCAAAGAATATAAAAATGAAATTTTGTTACTTGTCAAACAATTAACTGAATTTAGGCCAATACTAATCTATTGCATTCCCCCTCCCCCCTCGTTTTTTTCTAAAACTCCGGAAAAAAAGCAAAATGTAAAAAAACTATTGAAGAAAATTTTAACTTTTAAAAATTTTAGGAGGTTTGAGAGGTCATTTTGACCAACTTTTGTTCTACGAAAAACTTTACTTCTCTTGTTTTAAGTTTTTCTTTTTTCATTTTTAGTATTTTGATTTGCATTTATCTTGTTTAATTTATGCTAGTTTTTGGTAGTATTTGGCCTATTCTACCACCTCCTATCATTACATTTTGCCTATCTAATTTTTCATGTTTTTAAGCCACTTTTTTTAATTTTTTGCTTGTTTTTCTGCTATAAAATGGCACCATCTTCATTTAAATTGTAAAAAAATAATGCTTAGAGGCATAGTCTGGGACACTACAAAAATTACTGCATACTTCTTTTCACTTAAAATATAGGAAATTTTAGTAAAAAACACAGCCGAAGTTGACCTTTAAAAAATTACATTTTTAGAAACATTGGCAAAGTCACATAAAACAAGTAAAACTTCCAACCCATACATTTTCTAAAATTTTAAGAGTTCTTCTTCCTAATGCTTTTTAAACATCAAAAATTGAATTTTCAGATCAAACATTGATTGATTGAATTAATTGAATTGATTTTTCAGATCGAAGCCCGTTTAAAGGCGGGTAAGGTTGTAGAAGGTTCAATTCCTCGCAAATTTTTATATTTTGAAACAAAACTGCATCTTTTAACATTTTGATTTCTTTTAATTTGTGATCATTGATCAAAAAAAGATAAAAACCTTTAAAAAATATATTTTCATGAGATATTTTTTTGGTAGAAGCATGACTGTTATAATAAATAAAGCATCAAACTTCCGAAAAAAAACATGGACAAAAAAGAATTACTACTGAAAACATAAATTTTCATGACAAGAACTTGAACAATTGATCGTAAACTATTTGAAATCTTCGCAAAACGTCAATTTTTGTATTTTTAATTTAATGCACTGCTAAACTTTTTGCAAATTTTGAAATTTGGGACCACAGGACAACAAAAATATTTTAATAAATTTATTGATATTTGGCAATTTTTTTGGTAGAAGAATAACTGTAATAAAGTTAATACTTTTTTAAAGTTATTCTTCTACACAAAAAAGCCAAATATCAGTCAATTTATTAAAATATTTGTGTGGTCCTGTGGTCCAAAATTTTGAAATTTGCTAAATTTGCATTTTGTGATACTTTTTCCTTTAATGTTTGAAATTTGGGATTGAAATTTGATATTTTGAGCCGAGGGACAAAAACTTTTAATAAAATTTGTACCAGAAAAAATCAAGTCAAATTTTGATCGATTTATTTGCAATCATATGTGGTCAAAATATTCTCTTTCAAAGAAGAATTCTGCTTCAAAGATAGCCAGCCTTTTTTTCTTAATTTTACCCAAAATATGATTGTGATATGTTTAGCTTTAGCCACATACAAATATGATTTGCCATTTGGTCTGACGAAATCATTTTTCATATTCATTTTTAAAAAGCATTAAGAACGCTTCTGGTTTAACAAATTTCTTGCAAATAATTAATTAAAAAGTCAAATCTGATCCTCAAACGTCATATTGATGGTGTTCGGAAAGAGTTTTAGAATGTCACTGAAAAATAAAAACAGGTTTTTAACAGCATCCCAGTATTTTTTTTTCCAAATTCAGACTAAATTTTTTTGCTATAGAGCAATTCCAGCTCAAATCAGGAATTTTTCTGGTACTTTTGTACCCGACCCTCTCCGATTTCAAAGAAACTTTTTTGACATGTTATCCTAGGCCTATATAAGCCATTTTTGTGTATATGGAGCCAATAGTACTCGAAAATAACATTTGAGGAGGGCGTAAGGTATTTAAATATTTTTGTATTTTGTAATTTAAAAATTACTGTATCTCGAAGCCGTTACGTCGTATCAAAAAGTTGTCTAAGACAAACTTGTAGTAAATTGGACGGGCTTTCTGAAAAAAATACACTGAAACAAAAATACACGCCACATTTATGAGATTGTTTGGTTTTTAAGTCTAAAACTTAAATTTAAAGGTGATGTCACGATTTTTTTTCGTTCAAAATTTTTGAGGAAATAGCCTAAAATGTTACCAAAAGACTGACGAAAAATGCAGGATGGTATGTCTATCCTAAAAAAATACAAAAATCATTTACTAAAACTGTTTTTTTGAAAAGTGGTCTAAACATCAAAATTTTTGAAACCCGGTAGTGGGAATCGATTCCCAGTCAATTTTACATAAAAGTCTGCATATTGATCATTGTCCTATGTCCAATCCTTGGGAAGATACAGCGGTTTTAAAAATAAAAATGTTGAAAAAACGGGTTTTTTTGTGGTTTTTGGCAATTTCTATATGACAGACTTGGTTTTTCAGTCTCGTAAATATTTTTACCGGAAAGCTCGTCCAATTTCCCATAAGTTTGTCTTTGACAGCTTTTTGATTTATATCTTTTTTATATTTACGTAAGCAAATTTACTATCCTAGTTTCTACCACACTGAAAAAAATATTCTATTTTCAGTTATTAGCAATGCAATTAAGCTTATATCTGTAAGCCCTTACATCCAATTGAAATGCTGTCAAAGGCAAACTTATGGGAAATTGGACGAGCTTTCCGGTAAAAATATTTACGAGACTGAAAAACCAAGTCTGTCATATAGAAATTGCCAAAAACCGCAAAAAAAAACCGTTTTTTCAACATTTTTATTTTAAAAACCGCTGTATCTTCCCACGGATTAGACATAGGACAATGGTCAATATCGAGACTTTTATGTAAAATTGTCTGGAGAATCGATTCCCACTACTGGTTTTTAAAAATTTTGACGTTTAGACCATTTTTCAAAAAAACAATTTTAGTAAATGATTTTTGTATTTTTTTAGGAGAGACATACCATCCTGCATTTTTCGTCAGTCTTTTGGTAACATTTTAGGCAATTTCCTCAAAAATTTTGAACGAAAAAAATCGTGACATCACCTTTAAATTTAAGTTTTAGACTTAAAAACCAAAAAATCTCATAAATGTGGCGTGTATTTTTGTTTCAGTGTATTTTTTTCAGAAAGCCCGTCCAATTTCCTACAAGTTAGTCTTTGACCACTTTTTGATACGATCCAACGGCTTTGAGTTACAGTCATTTTAAAATTACAAAATACAAAAATATTTAAATTACTTACGCCCTTCTCAAATGTCATTTTCGAGTACTATTGGCTCCATATACACAAAAATGGCTTATATAGGCCTAGGATAACATATCTACAAAGTTTTATTGAAATCGGAGAGGGTCGGGTACAAAAGTACCAGAAAAAATCCTGATTTGAGCTGGAATTGCTCTATACAGTGTTGCGATAACTGTAAATTAAATTCCATATTTTATTAACTCGAATTTCCATCTCATAACAGCCCGAAATTGTTATGAGAATATAAACTAAAGATTTGAAGTCAATATAAGTCAACCAAATAGTCAAGTTCTAAAAATTGAGAATTATTTATTCATGTCAACATTCCCTCTGATGGCCTGATCAAAACACAGATAGAACTTCCAGTTAACGTGCGTCACGCCAGCTCATGAACGATTTGTTTCCAATCAAGCGTTTGGCCTCCATCTTCCGGATATCGTCATCACGGAGAAGCCATTTACCAACCCTGATGTCTGGAGTACAGAGATTCTTCAGGTGTAGTATACCAGCAACGCAAATAATGTTTGTGTCTATATGTGAGCAAGAGATATTATCGCTGGGACGTGATCCTATTAGAATGTGGACCATTTGTGTACCATTTGAAGGAGTATGAGGGGGAAGCTGAGACATAACACGTGTAGCTTGTTATCACTGGGTGGTAATTGATTAAAGTTCTCCGTTGTACTTGGAGCTGACGCTGCCGCTATGATGTAGGATTTTCTATAAATACTATTAATTAATTCGGCATTCATCACAGGTGTAACTTGTTTTCCCATAGCCCACACAAACACACCCACCAGAGTTGCATTTATCAAAAGGGATCTAAAATTAATTAAATATTGTTGGTCACCCGCACGCTGCTTTGCATTCTAAGTGGTGCAACTATTGCAGTACCGCACAGAACCCGCAACTCTACCCACCTGCACCCAGCGGAAGTTATGCATACTGATGATCATCAATTATAAATACCACGGAATGCTAAATCCGAGCGTCCACGACCTTGGCATTATGAGGTTTGAACTGTGTGTTACATTGTATATTTTAGTGTACCTCTTCCTGGGTGCCGCGTATACCAACCGCCTAGAGGTGTTTGTATTATTGCAGTGAAAATCATAAATTCAACCACCCTCAGACGAAGTCTGGCTTTTGACTTCCTAGCAAACGTCGTCCGTGCGACCACGCGGGCCACGGTTGTAAAAATATACAGCGCCACGTGGAATTGATCGCACGAACGTGCTGCTCCTTCTACAATGGGGGGAAATTTTGCTCCTTCCCCTGACCGCGCAAGATGGATCTTTGTCCGGGTTGTCATACATGCTTGTAGAATCCATGTAAAACTATCCCGCTGGTAATTAATTATAATTTTAGCTTGAAAGGGGCTGCTATTTTTAGCACAAACTGCTATTTTTTCATCGCGCCTTTTTTACCAACTTTCACAAAGTTTGGGCGCTTAGGAAGTGACAACAGATTTACTGGATGACGTGACGCGGCTGGAACAGCCCGATGACAGTCTGGGATTACGTCGGGGAGTTTTAGGTTGGGGAAGGGGGGGGGGGATGATTTTGGACACGTGCTCCCTACTGCTGTTCACTCAGGTAGGACGCCGTTGCAGGAGAGTGCTTTGCTTTGGCTAATTGGAGGCAATTAATCATGTTGATGGAGGTGGTGGTGGTGGTGGTGCGAACTGCTCGTTCCAGGTTGTGGGCACGTGGCTTCCAATATATATGTATTTTGAGAACTCTGCTGCCATGTTTGGCGTGCAGTTAATTTGTGATGATAAATCAAAAGTTTCAGGAGCACAGAAACACACACAGAAATATGTGTGGGCTCCTTAAGGTTTGGTGAAATTACGCTGAGGTGAAACTGTTATGATGTGTTTTATTGATAAAGAGTTACATGTGATCCTTGAAATAATCAGTTATTTGTTTTCGTAAGCTAATCCTTTGCATGATATACCAAAATCTCTGCGGTATAGTTGTGAACATTGAGCCAAGTTCTCTTACAAATTGAGCAAAATATTTCAAACAAGCTTCATGCTTCAGTATCAATGTGATAATGTTGTCGGATTTTATTCATTTTTGACCTAATTTTTGATTCCCTACGTTGAAATCAAGGTTTTATAAATTGCATCAGTTTCTGGTGTAAAATTACACATTTTTTCCTACAAAAAAAATCTGTTTGATCCATATGTGCAGATCAAAATAAATGTGTAATTTTAACTCTGAAACTGGGTCACTTTTAATCTTTTCTATGTAATTTCGATTTCTTACACATTAATGTCAGTTAAATTACAGTTCACATTTAAAACTGGCCATTTTTAATTATTTTAACTGTGTAAAACGCTTTAAAAATTGTAAACGCTCTTTTAAAAATTTAACTCTCGGAGTTCGGCATTTAATAGAAAATTTAAGGAAATTACTCTCAGGGAATGCTTTTTACTGTCATTTTTATTCATTGCTGTGAGCAAGAAAAAATCTTTTTTGTCGATTTTAAAATTATTTTTTTTCACGCACGAAAAAAAAAACAATTTTCCAAAATCTATATTTTTGCATTTTTAAAATTTTTTGATATGTTTTAGGGGACCGAAAATCGCAGATTTTGAGCCATAGAGAAGTATGAACAAAAATTTTGCTAATAAGCTACGATATTTTAACAGAAGTGTTCTTTTATGGAAAAAAAAAGATTTTTTTTCAAGATTTTTTGATAAAGTGTACCGTTTCCAAGCTATAGCCACTTAATGTTTAATTTCAACTGATAAAAACCCATTTTTCGATTTTTTTTTTAAATACTGTCCATGATTCTCTATTCCTTAATTTATTTTAAAAAAAAGGTTGAAAAACTTTCTAATAATATTGCCTAAGAGACATTGAAGATTGGACCTCTGATTGCTAAAATACAGCGAATAAAAGAAAAATAAACAAAAAAAACTAATCAAGACTAACATTTTAAAAAGGTAAAATATTCAATATTAGGCTCTTTTGAAATGTAAAATTGGATACCAAAATTTTCATGATTCATTTATTAACCCCCGAAAGTGTATTACAAAAATTAAAGTGGCCAGCCCTATTGCGTTATGTTTACCGCAGTGACGATTTTGAGAACGAATCACATTTCACAAAATCTACAACGGAAGAAGAATGCGTAGACATACCGTACTAAACGCTTCAGTTTGTAGTTTTATGTGCTGAGCAGTTATCTAGATTTTTGCAAATTATTTCGAGGTTTTTAATTTATTTACTTTCATTTGGATGAAACTTTGAAGACATTTTTTATAATGAGTTTTTCGATACAAGTCTCCATACAATTTTGCCAGCTGGTCATTCAAAATGAGTACGTAAATATATGAAAATCTGTATCTTGAGATGAAAATTCCTGATCGATTTCGTGTCTTCGGCAAAAATGCATATTTTAATTTAAAAAAATAGTTCTCTCTTAAAAAATTACTGATTTCTACATTTTACATTTATCACTAAAATTTGAATTCCTTAAATACGCGTTTTTTTATTTACGATTTTTTGTAAGTTTTTTGTGACTCAAAAATATTATTTGGGCCATAGTGCTAATGGTGCAAAATCTTGTTCCAGAAACATAAATTTTTAAAAAATGTAGTTTTTGAAAAATGTGATTAAAAATTTTCATTCGATCATTTTTAAAAGCTAAATCAAATTTGCAATCGAAAAGTACAAATTTTAAATTTTTGATAAAGTACACCGTTAAGAAGTTTTTGACACTACTAAGTTATATTTTTTTCTATGAGACTTTGATAATCGGACAATTAATTTCTGAGATACAGTCTTTCAAAGAATTTGAATCGATGAAAATTAGTTTTTCGAAATGTCACCTAATTAGCCTGTAATTTTCAACTGACGATACCTGAGCAACCATTGATTCGATTTCCAATGTTAAAAAAAAGGGGGATTTTTTTTTTAATCTTTTCAATAAACATAAAACCTTAATGTTAAAATGGTCTTTAAAAAAGGAAAATTATCTATTTGTTTTTAAATAGACAATTTTCCTTATTCCAAATATTACATATTTTTTTTAATTTTAAATTATTTTTATTGAAAAAAATTCAAAATTTAAAAAAAAATCTTTGATTTATGCTGTAAAAGGAACAAACTCTCCGGAGTTGAAACATTCGCAATCTAGTAGGCTGGAGTAAATAGCTTTAGTAAATCTTAAAGTTAAATTTACAGATTCTCAAGTGGATTAAATTCAGGTGAAGTACTTTCGATAATGATCCAAATCGCGCCGTTCTTTTAAAGAAAAAGTGGCACTTCCGGTTCTTTCCCCCATCTTAAAACTTTTTAAAAGAGTCCCTCTGGCAAACCGACAATTGAGTTACCCGTCAACTTTCTCCATTTTTCGGGTGAAGAAGACGTCCATCGCCATCATCCATCATTTTACGGCCTCCGGAGAAAACTGAAAGTTTCCGGTTCCGTTCGCTCCGTGGCGTGCATACTCAAAAGGTAACTCTTTAGGCCGGTTTTTCGGCTGAGAGGAGACACCATGACAGAGTTGTCTTTCCCCCGTGTTGCTCGAGGTGTGGGATTGGAAATGATTAATTTCCCGCCACACTCAGTCGGTCACACGTGTGTGCCCCCCCAGACGCTGTCAACCAAGTGACAAGTGGCAGCTTATCTCATTTGATGGTTTTCAATTTCCTTAGGACCGGTCACGTGGTCCCCAAGTTGGCCACGTGTTTGGCCAGCAGTGCATTCTGGGGGTAATTAATTTTCTGGTCCTATCAAAATATCAAAACAAGCTGGCAGGCTGAATTCCGGGAAATTTAATTAAATTCTCTACCTGGAAATGTGGCTGCCATCAGCTGGTCTGTCAAGGTGAATTCCGCAGAATTTGACGTTAATTTCCATCTCGAAGACTCTTGCCGAAAGTCAAGACGATGAACTTCTTTCATGAACCTGCTCCCGACAAGGAATTCCCATCAAGGGGAAATTATTATGCCGAAGAAAAATATCCTTTTCCACACGCCTGCACCGGCTCCTGTTCCGTGTTCACAGTTGGTTGAACACATTGCCGTCGCGGAAAATGCGATCCGGCGTCGGGAATTAGACCGGCTCGGTGTTCCTGGAAGAAGAAAAAAAAGGGATCCGGCCCATGATTACCCGGTAGATGTAGAGAATGACGGGTATGGGGATTGTTCCCTGGCAACCGTCCCCGACCACCACTTTGTGAAATGCCTCAAGGTCTTCTTCATTTCCGGTTCCGCGAAGAGCAAATTTTATGCAGGAAGAGGGAGATTTGGATTGGGACGAGGGGAGTTGGATCATGATTTACTATACGGTGAAAAGTTAATCGACAGGGTGGATTCTTTTTGAAAAATAACTTTCTGAAATTGAAAACTGTAGAAAAAAGTTTTTGCTGAAGAATTTTGCATTTTCATCGATTACCTAGATTTCAAGTTGATGTCAGTAAACTCTTCAGTTTTATCAATGTATGCTAGATTTGAGCTTCACAGAAAAAAAAAGTTTTTTTTGAGGGTTAATGATGAATATTCATCATTTTCTGGGGTAAAATTAATCATTTTTTTGCCACAAAATCTGTCACCATTTCCTGATGAATATTACCATCATTTTTTTTCTGTGTTCCTGAACACGCTCCAATCGACAGAATTGAATTTTAATGAATTCTTTCCCAATAAATATTTTTGTATATTTCGGGTATCAATACTATGGAATCAGCTTAAGCCACCATGCGCACTCACGTTTTGTTTTTTTGTTGTGTAATTTGTTTAAGTACACAGAAAAAAATTGATGGTATTATTCATCAGGAAATGGTGACAGATTTTGTGGCTAAAAAAATGATGAATTTTACCCCAGAAAATGATGAATTTTCATCAGTTTTTGATGAATATTCATCAGGTTCACATTTTTACACATTTTTTATGTAATATTACTCAAAAAAGAGGTAATATTCAACCTACCAAATTTTCAACATTCTAAAATTCAACTTTTTTTTCTGTGTAGGGGTAAATTTGAGGGATCTGGTACGTTTCGCCGAATGGACATTTCGCCGAATTAAAAAAAAAGATTAAAATTAAAGGTAAACAAAAATATAAAAACACCAAAATTACCAAAAGCTAAAACAAAGAACGATTTATGTTTGAAAGAATGCAAAAACTCACAGAAGTATTCTCAAACCGTTTTTTTGTTTCGGCGAAATGTCCCGCACCCAATTTGAGAGTTATTGGAGAATAGGACTGAATCCTTAACCTACACAGAAAAAAAATGATGGTAATATTCATCAGGAAATGGTGACAGATATTGTGGCAAAAAAAATGATAAATTTTACCTAAGAAAATGATGAATTTTCATCAGAAAATAATGAAATTTACCTCAAATAATGATGAAATTTACCTAAAAAAATTATGAAATTTATCGCAAAAATGTTGAATTTTACGGAAGAATGTGTATTATTGCATTAAAAAATGTGTAATTTGTGGCTGAGAAAGTGGAAGGATAGGTATTGAACTGTCATCCATTTCAGAGAACGTAAATAAAACATTTGATTCAAACGAATATTTTTTTCATGACTCAGGGTACTTTGTGGGCGGCAATCAGTTAGCGGCCAACTGCTTGATCGCTCTAAGGACCCGGGTTAGATTTTTTGCAAATATTACTTTAAGGTTAGACGGAACGCCAGTTCTTGGACAACTTTTGTTCAACTTAAATAAATGTCTGAACTCGACAGGTTGCTCACTATCGACCTATTTTGCGTCTGCAACAGACAGAACATGTTTAAGTTACGGTGTTTTCTTTAAAGGTGCTTCGGGCTAAGGCGCCAGTCCATACTGTTAATGTTGGGTTTGAATCCCATCGGTGGCATCTTTTTTGTGTTTCCAAAAATTGTACATGCAAAGTGTAATGCTAAATTATTTTTTTTTCATAATGGTGATGTGCATGCGATTTTACCATCAGATTTTTTGCTGTGTACTTACCAAAAAAAAAATGCTGCAAGCAGTAGCTACCTTCCCAGACGAAGTTTCACCAGTTGAAATCCTTGAGATATTATCCCACATGAAATATCCACCTGCAATAAAAAACGATTTTTTTACAAAGTGTCATATTCTTAAGAAAACAAAACTTATCTAAAAGTGGAAATAGACGTCGACTAATGGTGATTAGATCCGAAAAACATTTTTTTTTACTTATGGCGGCTGCTTTTTCCACGTTGGCTTTGGCATTTTCCAAGAGTCGTTTGTTCTGAGAAGCTGTAAAGATGAGTTGATAATTAAATTTAATGATATTTAAAATTGTCATTAGGACTCTTAACTGTTGCGGTGTCAATCCAGAAACCGAAAAGCGATGCGTGTTACGCGAGAGGAGCCATTAAAGAATGCTTCTCACCAAGCCAATTTGATAACACTCAGAGAAATAATTAAAAACGATATTTTTGGAAATTATTGGTCCTATTTTTACTTACAAAATGAACATGAACACCAATTTACTTCAAATTTAACGTTTGTTGAAAAATTCAATTTTTCATTATATTTTGGATGAATAAGTACGATAAACAAGTCATCCCGACTAACCAACTATCCTGAAATAAATGGATCGTACATCAGATTCTTCATGAACTGTTCAAATCCCAAAATTCGGCAGGCAACTTCCTCCAAACTTAACCAAAAAAGCACCACTTTTTAAGGATTCTTGGACGCGCAAGTGGCCAGTCCGGAAGAAGCACTAACACAAACTCACCAAAACAAACGACGACGGTGACACGAAATCTGCGACGATTCCTGGACGTAAACACCCGGCACCTTCCTCCAGACCGATCCGGAAGAAGCACCAACACAAACTCACGGCACGGAATCTGCGAAGATTCCTGGACGTAAACACCCGGACACACCGGCAACTTCTCCCAAACCGAACCGGAAGAAGCACCATCACAAGCTCACCAAAACAAACGACGACGGCGGCACGGAATCTGCGACGATTCCTGGACGTAAACACCCGGACACACTGGCACCTTCCTCCAAACCGATCCGGAAGAAGCACCAACACAAACTCACCAAAACACACAACGACGACGGCACAGAATCTGCAACGATTGTTTGACGCACGAGCGACCAAAACTCCCGGACACGCGACGGTTGAATCACGATCCGACATGCTTCTGCCAACCACTTTTCAAAACGTTGCGTTTGGCAGTTGTCAAAGTCCCTGGGTCAAAAGATGATTAATATTGTACCTAAATTTGATGAATATTACTCAAGTATACGAGTAACAAAAATAATGTTGAATATTCATCAAAAATAAGGTAATATTACAAATTTTTTGTGTAAAACCTGTTTGACAAAAAAAAAAATTCGTTATTCAACAATTATAGAGGTAAAATTCATCATTATTTTTTTCAACATTCTGTTTTCAACCTTCCATTTTTACATTATTTTTTGCTGTGTACAAAGAAAAAAAAGTGGAATTTTGGAATGTTGAAAATTTTGTAGGTTGAATATTACCTCTTTTTTTGAGTAATATTACATAAAAAATGTGCAAAAATGTAAACCTGATGAATATTCATCAAAAACTGATGAAAATTCATCATTTTCTGAGGTAAAATTAATCATTTTTTTGACACAAAATCTGTCACCATTTCCTGATGAATATTACCATAATTTTTTTTCTGTGTACCAAACATTCGAAAACTTTCTCTAAATCAATTAAATAATTTTGACGGAGTTGTCTCTCGTCACCCCTTCAAATTTGTATGAATAAATCAGTAGATTTAAAGTTTATGTTGTAAAAGCTGTATCAACTTTCCAAACAGCGATTCCACGTCATATCGGCAGAATCCTAATCAGTAGTGTTCCAATTTGGCTCAAATTTTGCCTTGGTGTTCCTTAACTAAATAGTCAGAATCGTATTTTTTTTGTTTGGCGATGAGGGTACCCTAGCCGAGTTAGGGTGGTCAAAAATGGCTTTTTTGGCGATTTTCGCAAAAACAACATTTTTTCAAAATGTACTTGAAACTTATTTGTATGGAGAAGCAACATGATTTATATTCGATCAATTTACAGAAATCCTTCCTATAAAATATGTTGTCAAAATACCTAGTTAAAACATGTTTTTATGATAGTTTCCTGCACGTGTTCAAGTGTTCATAAGTTTTGGTGACCTAAACTGAATGAATGGCCATTGGCTATCCATTTTCATATATTTCGTTAAATCGTCCTGAAGAATCCAAAACTTTTGATCCCAGGCCTTCATATTTTTGAAAAAAATATATTTAGATTTTTGAAATTGCGAATTACATTTAATAGGGTCATAAATATTAATAATTAAATATTAATTCTTAGGAAAAGTTAGTCGAGATATCATCGATTTAAAATTGAGGTTCAATTTGCTAGAACTAAACAAACTCATTTTTGGTAATTTTAATTCTTTGCAAGATCATATTTTGGATCAACAATGTATGGAAAATCAAATTGTAGAGAATTTTCTCAACTCTCCAAATATTTTTTTTCAAAATGGACACGGGTGGACTTAATTTTAAAAAATTAAAAAAAAACCTTGTTAAAAAAGATTATAACTCAAAAACTATGCACTTCATCAATATTTTACCAAAATATTTCACATTAAAATAAGTTTTTTTGTGTGTGTTTTCGATACATAAAAACATTTTTTCAAAAAAAAACGTCATAACATGGTCAAAAACAAAACGTCTGTCATATCCTATACAGTCCAGACTCGATTATCCGAAACCTCGATTATCTGAAGTTTAGATTATCCGAAGGTTTGAATGGGACTTCGGATAATCGAAAAACGATCAAAAACATGTTTTTAGTATTTTTTTTTGTTTTCTTACTTTTAACATCAAATTCGAGTCAAGCTACCCAATTTTGGTCAAATTTGAATAGTTGATTGTACGTTAAATTAACCTGGCCATGGTCTTCGTTTCGTATATACACTTATGGTACTCGGGTCTATATGACCCAGAAATGTATTTGGCTGCCAAAATTCGGAATCTTGACCGATTTTGGATGTCTTGGCCGCAAATGAAAGGTTAGAATGTCTACTTTGCGATTCCGACTGGCAGAACCGGTTTTGGGCACTGTGGCCACCGGGAACCTGCTACAACCGAAAAAAAGTCCTTTTTGAGGCCCCGACTTTGAGGACCTGTATCTCCGGAACGATAACACATAGCGGGTTGATTCCAGTTGCATTTGACGGGTAGTAACCTCAACTTTAAGCTCCCGTAGAGATGATTTGTCAAAAGTGGACACCGGTTCCGTTAACCCGGAACATCCGAAAAACATGATTTTTCAGCTATTGTTATACAATCAACACATTATTCAATTTTTTCAACCGGATTTTTTGTAAATCATTACATACGCACACTACATACAACCTCTGACTGTTTGGGATCGTTCCGGCCAACTGTGGCCAATCCGGAACCGGTTCCAGGGTACCACCAAAACGGTTCCAATAATGGTATCGCTAGAAACCCGTCATGTTGCATATCAAACTTCATGAAATTGAAAATTATGACCATCTGAGGTCATGCCGATATCTTCTGACCCAACCTGGTCACTTCGGAACCGGTTACCGGTGGCCACTGGGGGACACTTCCGGAGTATGCAGGAAAGCATATCATGCGACATATCAAACTTCATGAAATTGAAAATTATGACCATCTGAGGTCATGCCGATATCCTCTGACCCAACCTGGTCACTCCGGAACCGGTTACCGGTGGCCACTGGGGGACACTGCCGGAGTATGCAAAGAACCCTACCATGCGACATATCAAACTTCATGAAATAGAACATTATGACCATCTAAGGTCATGCCAATATCCTATGACCCAACCTGGTCACGCCGGAACCGGTTACCGGAGGCCACTGGGGGACACTGCCGGAGTATGCAAAGAACTCTACCATGCGACGTATCAAACTTCATGAAATAGAAAATTATGACCATCTAAGGTCATGCCAATATCCTATGACCCAACCTGATCACGCTGGAACCGGTTACCGGTGGCCACTGGAGGACACTTCCGGAGTATGCAGGGAAGCATATCATACGACATATCAAATTTCATGAAATAGAAAATTATGACCATCTGAGGTCATGCCGATATCCTCTGATTCACTCTGGTCACGCCGGAACCGGTTACCGGTGGCCACGGGGGGACACTTACGGAGTATGCAGGAAAGCATATCATGCGACATATCAAACTTCATGAAATAGCAAACAATGACCATCTAAGGACATGCCGCTATTCTTTGACCCAACCTGGTTACGCCAGAACCGGTTGCCGCTGGCCACTGGGGGACAATTCCGGAGTATGCAAGGAAGCATATCATGTGACATATCAAACCTCATGAAATTGCAAATTATGACTACCAAAGGTCTTGCCCACGTTTTTTAATCCAACCTGGCCACTGGGAGACAATTTCTGATGGCGATGTCCTCCGGCCCATCCTGATTAATTTGGAACCGAAAATGGGTTGGGAATGGGAAAATTTGTGAAACATGCAAAGAACCAAGTTTGAAGTTTCTTCTCGAACCTAAGATTTAAAAGGTTTTAATTGGGAGAGCACCAAATCCTTTTTATTTTCCAAGGAACCTTCCATCCCAGGGTTCGGACTGACGACCTTTGGATTGGGAGTCCAACCGCCGCCAGCGACTCCACCGGAGCAGGCTTGGTTTGTAGTGTTGATTGTAATTATAGCAGGGAGAAAACTGGAATGATCAAATGACCGTACAACAACTGAGGCTGGAACCGACGTTCTACTTCCCCATCCGATAGAAGGCGTGATGACACATTACTCGTCACAAGAAATGTGGACACAATCACACTAGCAGCTACACAACCGAGCCCGATTACCATTCGGGAACCATTTAATTGATGGCGGTTTGAATTTTCTGTAGTAGATAAATTTAGTTGAACTTTCCAAAATTACCTAACTTACAGACCCTCCGGAAGTGTCCCCCAGTGGCAACCCGTATCCGGTTCCGGAGTGACCAAGTTGGGTCATAGGATATCGGCATGACCTTAGATGATGATAATTTTTAATTTCATGATATTTGATACGTCGCGTGATATGTTTCCTTGAATTCTCCGGAAGTGTCCCCCACTGGCACCGGTAACCGGTTACGTAGTGACCAGGTTGTGTCAGAGGATGTCGGCATGACCTTAGATCAGTGGTCCTCAGCCAGCTGATCATCGTGGGCTAATTTGGAAATTTGCCCCAGAGTCGTGGGCAACATGTAAAATATAAATAAAAAATAAGTTGTAGAGTAGAATAGTTTGAAATTGAAATTTTGACAAACAACTAAATTTTTGACAACTTAGAAATTGTCACCAATTATACATAATCAATTGAAAAAAAATCAACATTCTTCATAAATTTTTCTCGTATTTCATGTTTTAACCCACCGGAGGTCGCGTACGTGTACTTTGTACACAGTTTGTAAGGGCACTTGTAAGAAACGCGAAAACACGCGACTTCCCGAAGGTTAAAATATAATTGTTGTACAATTCGACAATATTTTAGTTAAAAAAAATATATTTTTTTTGTTATATTTGTTTTTTTTGTTGATAATTATTTTCTTGGTTTTGCGTACACATTTGGTTTGATTGTTCTATTTAAGCTTTGAATGTTTTGCAAATTTTTTCAATGATTTTTTGAGTGAATTTTGAAGTAACAGTAATAAGTTTTGAATTATTCGTATGTTATAGGAACAAAATCATATTTATTGAAATTTAGAAGTTTATTTTGCTTCGAAAACAAGATAAAAAAGTGTTTTTTCAATGATTTTGAAATTTTTTAAGATCTTTTCGTACGAAGTATAATCTTCTCGTTTAATTTTGAATTAAAGATTAGGGCACAAAAAAAAAGATCAAAAATATAATCAAATAGAATTTTTATGTTCTGTCGATTTTTAGGATAACAAAATTGAACCAAAAAATATTAGCTCGGAATTCATATTTTATAATTTCCTTATTCAATATTTCTAACAAGTTTTAGTCAGAAAGTGATCTGATGTTTAGAACTGTTGGATATTTATTTATTCTTAGTATTTTTAGCAACGTGATTCCCAGATAATACAAAGTTTTTGTCACACTATCACATTCATAATTTTATATTATTAAAGGAATGAATGTTTCATATTCATTATTTCCAAATTTAGACATTTAATCGCTTTATAAATTCTTCAGGAAAATAAGGCACCACTAGTTTAATACTTCCCACGACCTTATAAATATTGTAGAAACCAGAAATCAATTATGGTTATTTCGTCAAAAAAAACATATTTTTTCTTTTTAAAGAAACTTAGTTTATGATTTCTCTAGCGAACTTCATATGAGAACGCAAAGTGGGCCGGATTCGAAAATAATTTCAAAACCATCCCGAAGGCCATACAGAAGACCTCGGTAAGCCACATACGGCCCGCAGGCCGCATTTTGGTGACCACCGCCTTAGATGGTTATAATTTTCAAATTCATGAAGTTTGATACGTCGCATGATATGCTTCTCTGCATACTCCGGAAGTATCCCCCCGTGTCCACCGGTAACCGATTCCGGCGTGACCAGGTTGGGTCATAGGATATCTGCATGACCTCAGATGGTCATAATTTTCTATTTCATGAAGTTTGATATGTCGCATGATATGCTTCCTTGCATACTCCGTAAGTGTCCCCCCGTGTCCACCGGTAACCGATTCCGGTGTGACCAGGTTGGGTCAGAGGATATTGGCATGACCTTAGATGGTCATAATTTTCAATTTCATGAAGTTTGATACATCGCATGATAAGGTTCTTTGCATACTCCGTAAGTGTCCCCCCGTGTCCACCGGTAACCGATTCCGGCGTGACCAGGTTGGGTCATAGGATATCGGCATGACCTCAGATAATCGTAATTTTCAATTTCATGAAGTTTGATATGTCGCATGATATGCTTCCCTGCATACCCCGGAAGTGTCCCCCCGTGGCCACCGGTAACCGGTTCCGGCGTGACCAGGGTGAGTCAGAGGATATCGGAATGACCTCAGATGGTCATAATTTTCAATTTCATGACGTTTGATATGTCGCATGATATGCTTTCCTGCATACTCCGGAAGTGTCCCCCAGTGGCCACCGGTAACCGGTTCCGAAGTGACCAGGTTGGGTCAGAGGATATCGGCATGACCTCAGATGGTCATAATTTTCAATTTCATGAAGTTTGATATGCAACATGACGGGTTTCTAGCGATACCATTATTGGAACCGTTTTGGTGGTACCCTGGAGCCGGTTCCGGATTGGCCACAGTTGGCCGGAACGATCCCAAACAGTCAGAGGTTGTATGTAGTGTGCGTATGTAATGATTTACAAAAAATCCGGTTGAAAAAATTGAATAATGTGTTGATTGTATAACAATAGCTGAAAAAATCATGTTTTTCGGATGTTCCGGGTTAACGGAACCGGTGTCCACTTTTGACAAATCATCTCTACGGGAGCTTAAAGTTGAGGTTACTACCCGTCAAATGCAACTGGAATCAACCCGCTATGTGTTATCGTTCCGGAGATACAGGTCCTCAAAGTCGGGGCCTCAAAAAGGACTTTTTTCGGTTGTAGCAGGTTCCCGGTGGCCACAGTGCCAAAAACCGGTTCTGCCAGTCGGAATCGCAAAGTAGACATTCTAACCTTTCATTTGCGGCCAAGACATCAAAAATCGGTCAAGGTTCCGAATTTTGGCAGCCAAATACATTTCTGGGTCATATAGACCCGAGTACCATAAGTGTGACTTTTTTTCTGGGGGGTACTTCCGGTGGCCACCGGAAGTCCATTTTTGGCTCAAATGTGTGTCTTGGTAAGATACACAAAGTCATAAAATTTCAGCTCTGTAAGTGCCAAAGGTCAAAAGTTACGATAACTTTTATCATGCTCTTGGGTCATATAGACCCGAAGACCATGCCCGGGTTAAAATAATGCATTTTTTTCAATATTCAATAACAGTCATTTTGGCCGCCATCTTGGATTTAAAAACTCTAAATCACTTTTTCCGGGGTTAAGCTCTACAATCAAAAATAAGACAACGATTTTTTTGTGATTCGATTTTCCGAAATGAAATTTCGTCAAAGCCTCCGAATAATCGAGTCTGGACTATACCTCAAGTTGGCACTTTTACCTACTAAAACATAACAAACAATGAAAAAATCGAAGGGGGTAAAGTTGGTCAAAATCAAGCTTTGCGATAAAAAGTTATTTTAAAAATGAATATTTTTTAAGAGTGTGACTATTGTTTCTAAATAGTCCTAATCATAACCTACGACTTTGCCGAAGACATCAAATCGATCAGAACATCCCTGCTCGAGATATAAATTTTCTAATGTTTTAATAACACTTTTCTGTGGACAGACCCCAAATTTGTATGGAGATTTGTATGAAGAAACTAATGATGAAAAATAGCTAAGAAATCAATGGACAAAGTTTCATACAAATAAAAAAAATACAAAAATGCAAATCATGCAAAATTCTAGACTTTTGCTCAGTCATTTGAAAAACAAAGTTCATTAAAAGTAAATTTAAATCGAAGAAAGGATTCATCACTACACCAGCAGTATGAATTTTGCTTAACTACTTATTTGAGTTTTTTTTTTTCGAAGTTCAAACTAATATAATTCTGGTTCCTTCCTTAAAATTTTAAATTGCAGAAAACATTATTTAAACAAAGGCAATTAATTTTACTCAAATTACAATTTTCCGCAACAAGTCATCACCCTGTCCCATTCCCTTGGGAAAACGGCGGCAGTAGCAGATGCACACGTGGGGTGCGGTCCGTTTCCCTGGCCGTCGTAATTTATGAAAATTATATTTACAGCGCGCGAAAAGTGAAATCACCTTCCAGCTATTTCACACGACGACGACTCTCTCGACAACCACCCACGCTTTTATGCGCTAAACATTAAAGCTCTCCTTTCTTCCGCACGTTTTCCCGAGGGAGCAAAAGCTTTTAACAATTACTTTACACGCTTCGACAAAAGGCATTACTTTAATGGGATATTCGTAAAAAAATGCATCACTTCCTCATAAACTTTTCACGAAGTCACGGCTTTATCGCGGAACCGATAAAAATATTAACACACCCTCTCGGCAGTAAGATTTTATTCACTAACCGGCGGTTTTTCTCTCTCTTTCTATTTTCTTTCCAGGTTCGTAACCACAAAAGTTTATCGACGTTAAGGATATCTCCGTGTCCCGATGAGGAAGGTCCTCATGAAGAGGTTGTAAATCGCTCCACGTGGGGGTGCTGCTGCTGCTGATACGGCGGTGGCAGCCGCGCCACTTCGTTAATCTTTGATTGAGTTTTTGGAGTCAGTTTTTTGGGAGGTGAAGGGGATCCTTAGCTCTGACTAAAATGGACAGAGTCAATTTTTTGTTTATTTTTAAAGATTTTCAAAGTGAATTCAAAGAGTTTTTATTCGTAATTTTGCGTAGAAACTTGAAATTACCTTCCTCTACCCTAAAAGAAGTCCAACCGCGCAGTGAATGAACGTAAGATTCCTGCGGCAGCGGTGGCGGTTCTGGGTCTTGTTGGTTGGCTAAATAATGCAGCATTCAATTAGGCGGGATTTTACTGAATGGATCCGCAGCAGAGGTGAACGGGTGGGTCAGATTGAAGTGCATTCCAGCGGAAGTTTTATTGCACAACGAGGCGGAGGCCGGTCGAGCTTTTATTGCGTAATTTGGGGTTGAGGTTTTTGGGTTGAGAGCTGTTTATAATTTTTTAGTTGGCTGTAACGAGGGTAAAATATTCATGATGACCGAGATTATCGTCGACTGAAAAAATTCATTGAAAAATAAATGGGCTGGGGTATTCGAAGAAATAACATCAGGTTTTAAATTGATACAATATTTCCTTAACGCAAAAAATTTGACCTCTCTTCCCCTCTCGATTTAAGAAGACTCTGCTCAGCAAAAAACGAAAAAATCAGCACTCTATTCATTACTTCTTAACTCAACCGGCAACTATTTTTCTCCAGTCGAAATGTACTCTCGAAAAAAAAGTCCCCGGAACCAATTTACAACTTATTGCAATCTCGTCGTATACTTTCTAGAGCTGTCATCGAATCTCCACGGCAACGTTTCGCACTCACTTTTCTCCCCGAAAAAAGAAAACTCAACGAGACGTAATCTTTCACTCTGGTGATGGGGCAGCTTCCCCGGGTGTAATCAAATCAGACCCACTCTTCTTGATATAAATCAAAAGATCAGTCATGCAGTGAGACGAAGTGATGACGAATTGTCGACTGTTTTGAGTCATTTTTTGTTTGGCTGAATTATATTTTTCATAATAACTTTTTGTGAAATATGTCAAAGTTGAAAATGAGACTTCAAGCTGGGAGAGCGTTGATGAACCTAACATAAGATTAGCTTCATAAAGTGCGTTCCAATTTAGGATAAATTCAGAACGAACCTAAATCTACACAAGCTTGTCGTCACAGTTGCGGGGGTGGGATGTACTTTGCAATTTAATTAAACCTGGCCTGAATAAACGTTAAAAAGGACACCCGCTACGGCACATCGCTGACCTTGATGAACTTCCGACGACCTGATGAATATCCGGTGAGGCAAAATCACAAGTAAGAGTGATATCATTTAAACACAGGGCCAGAGGGACGACGAACCTTAATGGGCATAATAAATTAGATCATCTGAAATGTGCTGCTTTATTATGTGTTATGAACAGCATAATGAAAAAGTTATGTTCTTAACCCTCTAACGCCCATGGTTGCACCAGAGCACCACAAATTTTTCACTTCAAATTGACATTTCTCGAAAACAATGGAGTGAAATGAACTCATTCTTCCTGCACAATGTTTATTAGGATGTTTACTGCTTCTAATTCAAATTTCATTCAATTTGGTCAAGTCTGTACAAAATGGCAAGGAAAAACGTAAAAAATCTCGATTTTGCTCTGGGCGGGAAGGGGTTAAATGAAAATTAACGAGATTATTTAAAAATTATCATAATTTTCAAATTCAATCAAGACATGATGAAAATTATATATTTGTAGACCTTTTCAATAAGAAAGAATGATTTTAAAATTCTGAAATTATTTTTTTGCAATTCCGTCGTGAAACTAATTACTTTTCCTGTCATTCTTGAACGACGAAAAAGCCTACTTTTCTGTACCAAAAATAACAGAATCAAATAGCAACACTTTTCAAAATAAATGCTGAAAAGTTCTACTTTTCAGCACTGAAATGGGTGCTGAAAAGTTGAACTTTTTAGCACTTGTTTCGAAAAGTAACACTTTTCAACATTTTTTGATTTAAACGATTTATTTACAATATACATGAAAATTCGACTTAAAATTTCACTCAATGGGTGTTTTTCGAAATTGCAAAAAATGTTGTATAGAACTCGTTGCAAAACTTGATTTTTTCAGCACTCGTCGTATTTATCCAACTCGGTGAACCTCGTTGGATAAATGTACGACTCGGGCTGAAAAAATCCTCTTTTTGCAACTTGTTGCATAAACTACCATTATTGGAAAGGTCAGAAAATTTCTCTAAAGTTTCATAGGGGAAGGTGGGGCAAGATGACCATATGGGGCAAGAGGAACAATCGTGCGTACGGACGTGATTTTTACAATTTTGATTATTTCCAGTATGAGGAATTGTTACTAGCAATGCAATTAGCTGATTCTACTACCACATAACCACCAAAACGACGTAAACGCCACGGGGCATAATATTGAATGAAGTTTTTTTCAAAACCTTTGTTTCCTTATAATATTTGGAAAGTACAAAATAAGGCTTAGGGTTCGTTTTAAGGCTCATTTTATCAAAATGCTATTTTTCCTGGATCAGTAGTGTCCCTACCAATGACTTGCACGTATTATAAAGTATGATTTATGTTTTGGTTATTTTTGTAGAGAGTTTTTAAAAAATCTTGTTTAGGTGGGGCAAGTGAACCATATGGATTTTTAGTATGGAAAAAAATACGAATTGCTGCAGCAACATATTTTATTGTGCAAAAAATACATAAAAGTTCTTAAAAACTGATAAACAATTGTTTAAAAAATTGTCCATACACGGTATAATAATATCATGAAAATTTACTATTTATCATCTAAGTAATATATTTTTTTTTGTAAAAACGGTCAAATTTTTAGTAAAATATTATTTTTTAATCTAAAAATGAAAGAAACGTTTCAAATACATTCTAATCTTATGTATCTAAGTGATAACAGTGTTGTGGCCTGAACCACAACACGCCCTTTTCCCATATTTACCATCTCTGTTTGGCGATATAAGACAATAAAACTTATGTTCGTCAACAGGTAAACGCAATGACTAAATCTAGGAGGTAAAATGAAGTAAAGTCGATAGGTAGTCAATTATAATACTAGGGAGGTAGTTGATCTACCGACATGAAAATACTTAATAAAGGTGAGCTCGTCCTTGGACGAGCAGAGTTGAAGTGCAACTGACAAATGTTTACATTGTTTTAAAGAAAAGAAAGTCCGCGATAATAAATATTTAACAATTTGGTGTCAGAAGTAAAAAAATGTAGCTGAAGTGTAGTGATTTTCAAAAGGATCAACGGCCAGGAACCCTGCAGTAAACACGGACACGATTGGTAACGTATAATAAAAAATTAAAAAAATTTTTAACAAACATGGAAAATTGGTTGAAATTTCAACACATCGAACTATTTGACGGTTCGGTGCAAAAATTAAAATCCTTTATAGAAATTGTGGATCTTTTTCACGAAATCTATAAAACAAAAAATGTAAATGAGAAACATTTTCTTACAGTGATTAAATACTGTAAACTTTCGGAAAATGTACAATACGAATTTAAAAACGAAAAATTTGATACTTGGGAACAACTTAAATCTTTATTGCAAGATAGATTTAAACCAAGTTTAAAATTGATGTTGGAATTATTAGACGTAATGAATGCATCATCAATCAAGCAAAATGAAACCTTAACTGATTTCATTGCTAGACTTGATTATATTCTGACAAAAATAAAAAGCAATTGTGGCTCCGAATTCGAATTATTCCATCAGCATGCCATGGGTAAAGCTGTATGGAAAATAAAAGATTTGTTGTCCATCGACACAATTATTATTTTAGGCCAAGCGTCTACTTTAGACGAAATCAAAATTATTTTGGAAAAATAAATTTAGGTGACAAAAATGTATGGTAAATTTCTACCATTAATTGACAGAGCAGGAAATTTAGAACAATCTACAGCTCAAAACAATGGAGTCCAATATTTTAAATTCAAAAACCATTTTCAACCATGTTTAAATTCTGGGAAAAAAGGTCCCCAAAACTTCAATCCCAGGTATAAGGGTAACAATTTTAATCCATTGCACAATAAAAATAATGATGCAAAACAAGAAAATATGAGCATGAGCATGAGCATGAGAGATCACCCATGGTTGCCCCTCCGTTGCTGAACAGAACCGTAATATCCTTTCAGCACTACTGATTATATGCTTCGACGATCTAGTGTTGTTTCCCTTATCAACAGCATGTATGAATGCGCCGAAAAGATAAAACACCATGATTGCTAAAGCTAGATCAATTGCGAATAGGTAACAGTCATTGGCCACCAACGGCGCCCGCCATGTCAGTTTGTAGACCTCGATTTTAAGGGACGGAATGTTAGTTAGCGCAGGTTGCTACTAGGGCAGCTGATTTACTCTGTGCTTACACCCCACAAGCGCCAGGAACCTGAAAATTTGTTAGTAGGATAGGGTGTTTGGTCAGGATTCATCATAGAAGATGATGATGCGACCCAAAATCATAGTGTTTGTTGAAAGGTATTATGTTTTATTCTCAAGGCAAGCAATCGGATGCTGCGGATGAGACATTTCCCGTTTATCGGCTGTTAACTTTTAATTGAAATGGTTTAATCTTAGACAGCCGGCGGTGGAAAGATAGAACCAAAATTGTTGGTAATTACATGATAAAGGATTTAACAATCTGACTTTTTGATTGAGATGTTTTCACGAGTTTTACATGATTCATGTTTAATGGGGTACTGATAAACGAAGCGAACGACGAGTTACGATGTTTATCGAGCTGAAATGGTATGATAAGGTTTTGTTGTTATTGCACACCGACGACGAACGCGAAAAAAAAACCCTGTGACCCGACCGAAAGGCATCGCAAATCAGACTGGCTCAATTGTCATCGATGACAACCAGAGCCAGCCGCACCTTTACACACAAACACGCACGCGAAAAAGACAAAAAAACACACCGACGACGAACGCGAAAAAAACACGACCCGACGGAAAGGCATCGCAATTCAAACTGAGGAAATGAAGAGAAAGAAGATAACATAAAAAATAAAACCCAATCACCTAAAACCTAATCACATAAAACCAATCACCCCATGTAAACAAAGAGCGACACAAAAGAGACGAAAATTATCACGAAAAAACAGGACTGCGCGTCCTAAGAAGCACTGCACTTTTGATGGCATTATTCAATTATTATGCCCAATCACCCCATGCACACAAAGAGCGACACAAAAGAGACGAAAATTATCACGAAAAAACAGGACTGCGCGTCCCAAGAAGCACTGCACTTTTGATGGCATTATTCAATTATTATGCCCAATCACCCCATGCACACAAAGAGCGACACAAAAGAGACGAAAATTATCACGAAAAAACAGGACTGCGCGTCCTAAGAAGCACTGCACTTTTGATGGCATTATTCAATTATTATGCCCAATCACCCCATGCACACAAAGAGCGACACAAAAGAGACGAAAATTATCACGAAAAAACAGGACTGCGCGTCCTAAGAAGCACTGCACTTTTGATGGCATTATTCAATTATTATGCCCAATCACCCCATGCACACAAAGAGCGACACAAAAGAGACGAAAATTATCACGAAAAAACAGGACTGCGCGTCCTAAGAAGCACTGCACTTTTGATGGCATTATTCAATTATTATGCCCAATCACCCCATGCACACAAAGAGCGACACAAAAGAGACGAAAATTATCACGAAAAAACAGGACTGCGCGTCCTAAGAAGCACTGCACTTTTGATGGCATTATTCAATTATTATGCCCAATCACCCCATGCACACAAAGAGCGACACAAAAGAGACGAAAATTATCACGAAAAAACAGGACTGCGCGTCCCAAGAAGCACTGCACTTTTGATGGCATTATTCAATTATTATGCCCAATCACCCCATGCACACAAAGAGCGACACAAAAGAGACGAAAATTATCACGAAAAAACAGGACTGCGCGTCCCAAGAAGCACTGCACTTTTGATGGCATTATTCAATTATTATGCCCAATCACCCCATGCACACAAAGAGCGACACAAAAGAGACGAAAATTATCACGAAAAAACAGGACTGCGCGTCCCAAGAAGCACTGCACTTTTGATGGCATTATTCAATTATTATGCCCAATCACCCCATGCACACAAAGAGCGACACAAAAGAGACGAAAATTATCACGAAAAAACAGGACTGCGCGTCCTAAGAAGCACTGCACTTTTGATGGCATTATTCAATTATTATGCCCAATCACCCCATGCACACAAAGAGCGACACAAAAGAGACGAAAATTATCACGAAAAAACAGGACTGCGCGTCCTAAGAAGCACTGCACTTTTGATGGCATTATTCAATTATTATGCCCAATCACCCCATGCACACAAAGAGCGACACAAAAGAGACGAAAATTATCACGAAAAAACAGGACTGCGCGTCCTAAGAAGCACTGCACTTTTGATGGCATTATTCAATTATTATGCCCAATCACCCCATGCACACAAAGAGCGACACAAAAGAGACGAAAATTATCACGAAAAAACAGGACTGCGCGTCCTAAGAAGCACTGCACTTTTGATGGCATTATTCAATTATTATGCCCAATCACCCCATGCACACAAAGAGCGACACAAAAGAGACGAAAATTATCACGAAAAAACAGGACTGCGCGTCCCAAGAAGCACTGCACTTTTGATGGCATTATTCAATTATTATGCCCAATCACCCCATGCACACAAAGAGCGACACAAAAGAGACGAAAATTATCACGAAAAAACAGGACTGCGCGTCCTAAGAAGCACTGCACTTTTGATGGCATTATTCAATTATTATGCCCAATCACCCCATGCACACAAAGAGCGACACAAAAGAGACGAAAATTATCACGAAAAAACAGGACTGCGCGTCCCAAGAAGCACTGCACTTTTGATGGCATTATTCAATTATTATGCCCAATCACCCCATGCACACAAAGAGCGACACAAAAGAGACGAAAATTATCACGAAAAACAGGACTGCGCGTCCTAAGAAGCACTGCACTTTTGATGGCATTATTCAATTATTATGCCCAATCACCCCATGCACACAAAGAGCGACACAAAAGAGACGAAAATTATCACGAAAAAACAGGACTGCGCGTCCCAAGAAGCACTGCACTTTTGATGGCATTATTCAATTATTATGCCCAATCACCCCATGCACACAAAGAGCGACACAAAAGAGACGAAAATTATCACGAAAAAACAGGACTGCGCGTCCCAAGAAGCACTGCACTTTTGATGGCATTATTCAATTATTATGCCCAATCACCCCATGCACACAAAGAGCGACACAAAAGAGACGAAAATTATCACGAAAAAACAGGACTGCGCGTCCCAAGAAGCACTGCACTTTTGATGGCATTATTCAATTATTATGCCCAATCACCCCATGCACACAAAGAGCGACACAAAAGAGACGAAAATTATCACGAAAAAACAGGACTGCGCGTCCCAAGAAGCACTGCACTTTTTAATAATGATGCAAAACAAGAAAATATTTATAGAATCCGACAACAAAATAACATGAATTACTTTCACGGTAAAAATAATTGGAAATATTTTGTTCCTAAAAGGGAAAACATTCATTATAAAGATACAAAAATTAACCCTAATTATAAGGGTAAAACTTTCGTTCCATTTTTTAAAAACAAAAGACCTTATTTTATAAACAATTACGATAACAACAATAATAATAATATGACAAATGGCAATTTTCAAAATAACAACTCTCGCAACAATGGTTATAATAACACAAAAATTGCCAAAACTATAACACAAAATATAATCATTACTGGCAAAACAGTATGCCAAAAATAAAAATTATTTAGCGAAAAACAATTCAAATGATGAAATCTCGTATATTCAAGATGAAAATTTCAACAATCCAAATATCAGTGAAAACCTATGTGACAATACTGAAAATCCAATTCTACATAAAAATCAAAAAACAGCAGAATATGAAAATCATGGGGAAATCAAAAATAATTCAAAAATTTTCGAGCTTAACGAAAAACATAATGAGCAAATTAAAATTATAAAAAATGAAGATAAAAAGCAATGTCAAAAACTAGATTACCAACAAAACAAATTTAAAAAGTATTTCATTGAAAACGAGAATAATATTTTCTTAAATAAAAATGATCACTTCTATCAACAATTTATAGAATACTTAGATGATCTAAGTAATCAGTATTCTTACTGATAAACAAAAAAAACACACACACACACAATCATGATAGACATATCTTAACCATCAATTATGTTGATATCTGGCCAATATCAATTATCAATGAATGTTAAAGATTTACTCTACCTTGATCGTAAGAACAAAATATTTAAAATCATGTATATTTTTCCGGAGAATACATCTGATTTAAATATAAGTTCAGCAAAAGTATAACAAAAATTCTATCTAACAAAAATCTGAGAAAAGCATTCAGCGTACAGAAAAATGAACCAAAGCAAATATTTTTGCTAATTACAAAATCATTTTCAAAACAAATTATTCGTAAAAAATAAAAATAAATGGTTCAGAACATATAAGAGATTGAACAGAGAAAAAATGCAATGCAAAAAGCTAAAAGTAAATCAATTCATTATATATATTATACAAATATTACAAACAATTCAAAAAATAGCAAAATAGTTTCCTAATTAAAAATCATGTCGAAAAAAACAGGCAAGCAATCATTGATATCGAAATCAACCTTTTAACACTTCAAATTTAATCATTCGATATTGTAGATATAATTTAAGTTTGATTGATTTATTTTGGTTTGTAAAAATCACTTTCATATATTAATTTTAAAACATAAATTGAAAACCATCATATTTTGAATAAATTTCTATTAAGAACACTGCAACATAATGTAATGTATTAATCAAATATTCACACAAAATTGATTCATATTTTCCACTTTCAAATCAGACACAAGAAATAACTTTATAATTATATTATAATAACTAATAATTCAAACTAACAATATACATTGAAATCTGTTCAAATAGGTTTACTAATTGATCAATTAAAAAAAAAATAAAGTTTTTCTTTTAAAATTTTGAATCAGCTATCATGAATCAAACATCATAACAGAAATGTTCACTTCGTTTAGTATTGTAACAAGTTTGTTTGAAGTATTTTTAATACAACAATTTATCTCATTACTATAAATAGTTCATAATAATGGTATTAGAAACACAATAAGGAGATTACAAATTATGACTTAAAACTCAATAAATAAAAGTATTAAAAAAAAGAATAACAAAGTAATTTCGTAGATACCTATGAATATATAGATACCTTTAAAAAAAACGTTACCATAAATGTATAAAAAGAGAAAAATCAGTTATTATCCATGAAAATATAAACATTATAGATGTACCAACTGAATTACAAAAAAAAATGTTCAAAAATAATTATATACAAAAATACATGCATTATACAAACAATTTAACATACAACATAATTATGAAATAAATACATACACTAAAAACACACATAAAAACACAAAAACAAACATCTTGATTATCATTAGACAAAGTTTTGAAATTTTATAAAATACATTTGTAGTTAAGTAAAATAAATACAATGTAGTTAAGTAAAGTCTGTATAAGACATTTTTTTTTTGTAGGGGGAAGGAGACCCCCACGTTCCAACCTTCAGATCAAACAATTCTAATAGTTTCGCCATCTTCATCTTCATCTAATCGTCGCCGAGATCGTGGTCGTCATCAAAAGATTCACGAAAACGAAATCGTTAACAATCGAAACGGTTCCAAAACAACAACATCAAGACATCTTCAGCACCATCATCACAAAGTGTATTCACACATTTTCAACGCCTACAGTCATCCTGCACATTTCACATTTCAAATATATTTTATTGAAATCATTCAAACTTTAGGAAATGTAAACATTGTAACTAGCATAATTTTCGCGTCTTTCAATTGTTAAACATTATCTTTACTGTCAAAAAAACATATTAAATTAAAAGCAAAAATAATAATAGCTTAGTAAACAAAAATATGAAACGAATTCATTCAAAATCAGTAAACATAAAAATATCATTTGTTAGCCATACGATTTACTATTTTTATGGTATCCCACTAATCCCGAGTAAACCGCGGGTAATCGGTTCCATCAACTAACATTAGTTTAAGTAAATTTTATATACAATTTGTACCAAACAAAACAATAACGTATTCCAGAAACATTCAAAAACATCAGGAAATATTCAAAACCATCAGGAAAACATTAGGATAACTTATGAAACAACTGACAACAATCTTCATCAAACAAAACCTCTACAAATTTAGACAACATTTCTACAAATGTCATATAATTATGGTTTAAAAGTTTTGTATTAGTAAATGACAAGAAAAAAAAAGAGATCATTCAGATAATTAGAAACCTTTTCCGAGGGGGATAGTGATGTTGTGGCCTGAACCACAACACGCCCTTTTCCCATATTTACCATCTCTGTTTGGCGATATAAGACAATAAAACTTATGTTCGTCAACAGGTAAACGCAATGACTAAATCTAGGAGGTAAAATGAAGTAAAGTCGATAGGTAGTCAATTATAATACTAGGGAGGTAGTTGATCTACCGACATGAAAATACTTAATAAAGGTGAGCTCGTCCTTGGACGAGCAGAGTTGAAGTGCAACTGACAAATGTTTACATTGTTTTAAAGAAAAGAAAGTCCGCGATAATAAATATTTAACAACAGTTCACTTGTTGGCAAATTTACTTGTTGTTTCATGCATTGTTCCTCTTGCCCCAACGGGTTGTTCGTCTTGCCCCACTAGTTGAGTAGAACGTACAGAAAATCGAAAAATTTAAAATCAATTTTTTACATTAAAAAACAGATTTTTTTTAAAAACTTGTTCTATCAAAGTCTTAGTCAAGACCTGGAATAAGATGATTATAAAAAAAATCCGACAGATGTTTTAACGTTTTTAATTTGTTATAACGAGTATTTCCTTAGCTTGTTACACTTGCCCCACTGTCCCCTACATAGAACTTGAAAATCAGACCAATAGTTTGCGAGATATCGTCAGTCGATAGGCTGATTAGGTGACACTTAGAGAAAATCATTTTCATCGATTCGAATTCGTTTTGAGGCTGTATTTTAGAAACTAATTGCCTGATTTCCAAAGTTCTAGAGAGTAAATTGTAGGAAATTTTCTCAGCTGTTTAAAAATATTTTGTTTTGGGGTGTTTTTCTTTCAAGAAATAATTTTAAAATGCAAAAAAAACGAAAACAAACAAAATTTATACTTAAAAGTAGCTATAACATGAAAATGATAAATTTTCTCACAAGAATTGTAAATTAATTTTTGATTGAAAACACAATTTTACTTCAAAAATGATTTTAAGAGTTTTTTGGTCCAGCTTTTTAATATTTACAAAAAAAACAGGATTTTTTTCAAAAAGTCTTATCTCCTAAACCATATTTTGCACCGAATTTGACTTTTAGTGAAAGATAATTAAATAAAAAAATCGGAATTTTCCTCCCATGTCCTAGTTTTTTTTCCGAAAGGTCCTAATCATAACCTACAACTTCGCCGAAGATACCATTTCGATCAGAAAATTTCTTTTCAAGATACGGAATTTCATTCAATTACATACCCCCAACATGGTACGGATGGACTTTTATGGAAAAACGAATGATGATGCAAAATTACTTCTTTAGACATAGGGAATACAAGGACAAAGTTTCATCCTAATCAAAAAATTAAAAGACAAAAATCGCAAAAAATGCAAAATTGTAGAAAACTACTCTGCTGCTTTTTGTTGTTTTTTTTGTCGGACAATTCAAAGCTTAATAAAACAAGAATATTTTCAAATGCAAATAGCCATGATTATAAATTTGAAACATTTGGTTGCATCATTACCGAGATAAGTTATTTAATGACTTCTAAGACTTTTTTTTATGCATGACGAAGTCCAATTTTCAAAAAGTTTATTTAAAAAAAGAATTTTTTTATGTTTTTTATGCTTTTATCTTGAATCGCCTGTTACTCACTAAACATGATAATGAAATATTTTCATGAAATTTCAGAAGTGATTGGAAATTATCTTCTAAATGGATTTAGTAAATTTGCTTTAATATGCAATTTTCATATTTTCTACATGATTGTAACCCTTTAACAAGCTTAACTTTTTAAAGTGCCTTTCCAACATCAAACAAACGATGTTGAAGCAGTTTTCACGACTTCTTTGTCTTCTTTGGCCGGATTTCACGTCATCGAGGCACTATAAACATCCGCGAAAACAAAGCATCACATTCACACTGCTTTTCCCGTGGCACTTTTTGGCCCAGTGCCACCCCGAGCGGGATCGGCTGAAGTGTGGAAGCAAGCCAGACTACCGTCAGGGCACTTGACAATAATGGTTTTAGTGCAGAAAGTTGGAAATGAGAAGGGTTGAACTTTAAGCTGGACTGCTAACAAAATTACAAGTTTTGGATCTGTTTGTCTATTAAGGGAATTTTATTTCCAAACCAAACACAATACCAAATAAACCTTCCCAAAAAGATCCGGATACACACACGTGAGTTCAACGTCCAGAGTTGAATCGAAACAACAACAAAAAAAAAAACCAACCTGTCCTACTTTCAAAACTCCACCAACACGTGGCGACGACGAATGAAAACTTCCCACCGTTGATTCCTGGCTCGTTTGACAAATTGTTTCCCCCTCTTCGGTCGCCCCCTTCTGTTTTCCCCTTCTTGGCGAGGGGGAAAAACTCGCCTGGCAACTCCCCTCCAAAACAACTCCCGGGGTCGTTGAACCTGACGACGACTCGCCGCCTGGATGATTCTAGGTTAGGAACATATCCTTCCTTGTTGGTGCGGCAATGTTTCTTGGAAGTCGTTCAACCGTTTTGCTGTCGACAACCGTCCTGTCAACTTGGGTGCCAATTTGTGTCAGCCGGAGCAACAATTGCAAATTCGGGAGGGATAATCCACTTTAGGGGGGAAAGCTAGAGGCAGCATCCTGCCAAAAGTGGCTAATTAGGTTTTTATAAATTTGAAGTAAAAAATTTCCAGTGTTTGTTGATAAAAAACTTTTATATTTTAAATAATCTATTACAGACATCCTTATTTCTATGTAACAACATTTCCAATGCATTTTTTACTGTGTACCATTGCTCCAAATTGCTTCAAATAGTCACTCGTGCATGGTTCATACGAAACCCTCGGGGGACTTGGACATCGATACATGGGGAAGCCTTGTCGACCAGTCAGCCAGCCAGACTCGCTAATGTGTGATAATTGGAAAGTTTTGGGAATTGCTATCGCACGAGAATCGTGTTGGCACGTCATTTTTGTTTTCTACTGTTATGAGCTCCGGATTTGGAACCGGAAGTTTGCTTTTCGGAATGTTGTGCGTGATGCTAAAAGTTGATTGAAAGTCATTGCAATGCTTTGATTGTAATTTGTTGTGTGTTGCAAGCATAATAAAAAAGATTTTTTAAACATATTTTTCTTATCATCGCTTGGAATTATTTTTCGACATTCAAACAAGGGTTTTTTTTACGTTTACACCAAAATTGAGCATAACAAAAAAAAACTTTAAGAAAATGTGTATTTTGAGTTTGGCAACTGAAATCAAGCATCACTAGTTATTATCATTTTCACAATACATATTGTTTTTATTTTAAGGTCTAACCCCAATAAACCTGGAGTTTTTTTTTTAAAAGGATCTTTAAAAAAAATCTTTGGAAGTGCTTTTTTCAAGTGTTTTGTCTCAATATTTTAGAAAAAATATATTTTTCTTGATATTTTTCAAAAGTCTGTGTAAACTCCTATTCAAAAAAAAAAACATGCAAAACAATGTAAGTCCATACTTTTTCTTAGCTATAAAGCTGCTTATTTTGATCTGCAGTGTGCTCATTGTATAACATCAGAGAATCCTGATTAGTAACCAAGTAGCAGTATTGTGTTGTCAATCACAAGATCCTCTGTAATTATTAAGTCAAATGTAATTACAAAAGCCGACTCGGTCCTAACCAGGTCCCAGTACCGAAAAGGACCTAATAAAAATAATTTTATGAAAAAAAAAAAATTGTGTTGTCAATATGCTATAATATGTTTTAATCTGCTCTTTTTGGTCCCCTTCAACAAATTGAAAAAAAAAACGTGAAAAATGTTAACATAATTGTAAAATTTTGTGAACTTTTAACCCCAATTTTTAAATTTCGATTTTCCAATGTTAAAAATGAAACTTCATGATCTTTCACAAAAAAAAATGTTTGCCTTGTATCTATTTTTGCCTTCCTCACCTTACTGAGGAAAGGCTATAAAATCACTCGAAAAATGAACTTTTTAATTATACCTCCTAGACCTACCTTCATTTGTACATATCGACTCAGAATCACCAGCTGAGCAAATGTCTGTGTGTTTGGCTGTATGTAGACATGTGTACCGAATCAATGTCACTGAAATATCTCGTCACTGGCTAGGCCGATTTTGACCGTAATGGCCTCATTCAATTCGTCTTGGGGTCCCATAAGTCCCTATTGAAATTTGTAAGATTTAGTAAAGCACATCAAAAGTAATGCTTAAAAAACTGCTGCATATAAATTTCACAATTTGCATAAAAGGGTGGTTTTTGCATGGAAACCTGCCATATTATATATTTTTAGAAAGGTTCTGAAATGACCTTTCTTGTGGATTAAGAATTTTCTTGATCTGACTTACCTATCTAAAATTACAAGCAATTTAAAAAATGGTCTGAATAACCTCAATTTTTTCCCACTGGGTTTTGCCTTCCCCACTGAGGGGAGGGATGCTATTTTCTCAAAGGCGGTGTCTGTATAATCTTGACAAAAAGTCTGTAGGTAGTCTGTTTTTTTTTATCATCACTTATTTTTACTAGGTGCTGCGATCACGTTAGGGGCGATTCATAAAGCATGTGGACTCTTCAGGGGGTTGGAATCACTCTTTTAATGAGAGGAAGGCACCAACCACCTAAAGGTGCATTAAGTAACGTTCTTTTTTTTCTTGGAAGTCCTACAACTTTTCTTAAATATACAGATTTTTAATATTCACGTGACCATTTTGTATGACCAGACGCCCATAACTGAATGGACTTAAAGAGAAAAACTAATGACTAACATTTCAAAAGGCGAAAGGGCCACTTACTCAATATGACGCCCTTTTAAAATGTTAGTCTTGAATTAAAAAAAATTAAAATAATTTATTTCGTAAGGATCAGAAAACGTCACTAAATTTTGGTTCAAAAAGATCAGAAAATTTCAGAAATGTTTAATTATTTAAAGTGGATAATTGGATCATTAGTTGCTGAGATATTGGCATTCCAAAATTTGAGTCTGTTTTGTTAAGACTTTGAAAACATTACGAAATTTCAAAGAATTGTCTATGCACCAAAAAAATCAGAAAAAGTCAGTTAAGGGATCTTTTTTGAAAAATCGAAAAAAATAACTGCAAATTCTAAGTTAAAATCAAACTTTAAGTGGCATATCTTGAAAAGTGTAAAATTTATCAAAATTAATTAAATGTTTTCATTGAAAACTGTAGTCAAAATTCAAAATCTTGAAAAAATTTGATCTATTTTTTACTAATAACATTTTTTTTTTCAAAAAATCATAAATTAAAAAATACGGATTTCGGAAAATTTATTTTTTGTAAAAAAATATCAATATTTATCAAAATAAAATTTATTTTTTGATAGCAAATTCGAATTAAAGAAAATTTAGCAGGCTTTGTATGTTTTTCATGCTTTATCAAAATGCCACAGGTTGTTGCTCTTTAAACAATAACTAACTGGGCCACAAAACTTTCCAAACAAAATTTATGCCTCAAAACAGCTCATATATTCATTGGCAAACAATAACCGACAAACTCGTCGTTAATTAGCTTACCAACAAGCCACATAATTTACATACTTTGGAATAATTTTCCACCCCCCATCCAAAACACACACACACATAAACAAAACAAAACACACTCATCCCGAGGAGGCCATATCATGCTCGAACTGCTGGAAAAGGACTAATTTAGCCATAGAAGGGAGAGTCGAGTACGCTTCCCCCTCCTCCTTCCGCTTAGAACCTCATCGAACCGTTAAGGATATGCAAATTGGCATCTTTTGAATGGGAAAACGATTTGTCGGGTTTGTGGTGAGGGGGAGGACCAACAACCCCAATCAGAGAGATAAAGCGAACGACCCTGAAACCGGCAATCAATTTTGCGTGTGCTTTTTTTCCTGAATTGAGGAAAACCCCCCCGGAAAGTGGGATCGAAATGAAATATTTCAATGAGTTGAGGAACCTCGATTGGCTTTCCGTATCTCTCGAATCTTCTTTTGAAATCGAAGCAAATCCTTCAGTTGAAGTGATAAAAGGAAATCACCTTTCAACCGATAAATCAATCAATGCCGCCTCAATTTAATTATTTGCAAATCCCTGCGTAACCAGGTCAAGCTGGGAAAAAAAGGGTCGTCGTATCGGGCTCTCGGAATCAATGAATCGAGACAAATTCCATCAGCTCTGGCTCACTGGAAGCGTAATCAGCTGGTGGTGAGTGGAGTGACACTTTTAGCGGGAATCGATACGGATTTTCTTCTGGTGCTTGTTTTTTTGTTTTTTTTTATTTTGATGAAATTTACATTTTTATATGTTTAAAAATGAATTGTTGCAAAGTTTTTAAAAATCAAATCCATTTGAGACAACAAATTTTGAAGAATGTCGAACAAAAAAATGGCCAGCGTCAGACCGGCAATTCAAGGCACCTGTTGCCGTCATTCAACCGGCACAAAACGCCTACGTCACTGTGTTGTCCATGCTGGCGAAAAAACTAAAAATATCCCAAAAGGCAACCTTATCTCGTTCCGTCAGGAAGTTTTCCACCAGCATAGAAGGCCTCTCCCTCCAAGGGTATGAATGAAAACTTTGCCGTCTTATCGATTTCGTTTTTTCCTCATTTTCCCTTGAATTTTCCTCCCGCAAGCAACGTCGAATTCGATACAAAGGGGTGATGGGAAAAGATGTCATTACTACGTCGAGAAAAAATAAGACCCAAAAAACAGCGTCGACTTTCACTCTTTTGATGAAGGGAGAGTAGCTTTTTGTCCGCCCTCCCGACATCGGTTCCGCCGGTGACGAGGGTGTGATGCCGGCAAAGTCCTGCGGACACCATCGCGAAAATGTTGGCGAAATAGAATTTGCGCCTTTTTGTTGATGGATTTTGAAAGCACTTTGAAAGGTTGGTTTGAAAATTTTGAAATTTTGCAAAAATTACAGTTTTTTTATTTCTTTCGAAAAGTCATCCCGGGCAGACGGTAATAACAAAATTCATGCCATTTTAATAACAAATACTGTTAAACAACAGAAAATGTTATGGAATTTTCTTGACAAATCCATTTTTGCATAAGGGTTTAATAACAGTTTATGTTATCATAACAAAATTTGTTATTGATCTGATATTGGTTGGATGCAAAAACAACTTTGGAATAACATTTTTTGTTATGGAAAAATACCTCCAACTGTTATTGGGATGATCGGATTAGTTGTTAAAATAACAAAAAATATAACAAAGATTTGTTCGTAGAATAACTGAAATTGTTATTAGTCTGTTATTGCAATAACAATCTAATAACAAAAAAAAAAATCATATCGACGAATAACAAATCTTGTTATATATAACATAAAATGTTATTGGCCTAGTATTTTCCAATATCACAAAATGTTATTCCCACGTTATTTCCGTCTGCTCGGGATGTTATTTTTCAAAAAAATGTTTCAAATTCTGTTCAACATTTTGCACCGCAAAACCCACCGTGAAATCCGACAGCAAAGTGATTCTCCACAAGTCCTAAAAGTTGATAATGATGAGCTTGATACTTTGGCCATTTTCCCCCTCCCCCTGTTCTTTCGCTGTTCGATGACGGCGGTTTGTGGCAAAAAACGAGCTGAAAATAGATCAGCAAATAGTCTCTGTCACATTTTTTTGTCGCTACCGCTCCTTCTCGCAGATATCGATACACGCGTTAAACTAGATCCGGACAGATGGCTTCCCCGCCACTATGGATGAAGGTGGTGAAAAGTTAGAAGTGAGCAAATTTGAGTTTGCACAACTCACACTTCTTCCTAGAAGCAACCATTTTCATCAGAGCAGAAGGCGGGAAAACTTTCACGAGCGATCATCAGTGTTGTGGTTTTGTTGTGTGATGCTGCTGCTGGAAGGAGGGCCCTGCGAAGATTGAGTGAGGATTTTGTTGAACTTGATAGGCCAATCGAGTGTTTATAGGCTTGTTTGTTGTGGGGCTTGTTGATTTTGCTTGAAAAGCGTCATCACCTTGGGCATCACTCATATTTAGAACTCTTACAAACAAGAAACACTTTTTTAATTTTAGCCTTATTTTGTTTTGAGGCAACTTTTTATTGACCTTACATTTTTTTGAGGAAATTTTTCCATTTTTTTTCAAATTTTGAAAGAAAGACAATTTAATCAAAAATAATGAAAAATTTATGTAAATGTTTTTTGCATCAATTTTTTATTGTCCACTTGCCTTCTTGTCCAGAATATGACCTAGTGGAAAACACATGGAATGCTTGTGCATGATTTTTAGTATCCAACGATTGATTGGCCATCCACAATCTTTAAGCTGGTCTGAATTTATGACTTTGCAATAATTCGAAGCGGTCATTTTAGAAAATTGTAGGAAACAATGACCCAAAATTCAAATAATATCAAAGTGTGTTCTATTTTTTTACTATCTGATTTCAAAATATTTGTGATATTGGTGAAATTGTGGTGTAAAATATCTCAAATATTTGCTTTTTTCAAAATAATATTTTCGCATCAACATTGGCAACACATTTTTGAAAACTAATTATTTAAGATAAGTACCTATATTCGTGAATCGTGTGTAAGGCTGGTACAAATTTTATCTAAAGTTTTTGTCACCCTCCCCCCTTCAAAGTTAGCCCAAAAAATCATGGGGCAAAAAAAAATTTTTTTTCAAAAAAAACATCAAAATTTCAATGGAAAGTTAAGCACAATCAGCTGAAATCAATTTTAAATGTATCCCTCTGCGTTTAGAATCATTTTTAGCATGTTTGGGTTGATTTAAAAATCTTTAGAATTTTGGATGTTTATTGTCGCAAAAAGTTTTTTTTTCCGCTTAAATTTTTATTTTCGTCAAATCTTAATTTTTTGGAAACTAATGATTGTACACAACTGAACTAGTGTAAAATGCGATTTAAAACACTTTTCCATGCAAGTGTTGGAACTATGACGTGTTCTTTCAATATTTTTATTTTTGTATCCCCCCCCCCCCCTCGACCCCGGCCAGAGCCGAGGGACAAAAACTTTGAAAAATATTTGCATCGGCCTAATGCGTTTGTGTAAATAATTGTTTTTTTTTTTCAAAATAATATTTTCTCATCAACATTGTCAACACATTTTTGAGAAAAATTTTCATCGTGGTGCTTTTCGGTTCGTTTTTTCCAGCGGGACAGTTCCGTGGGTCAACTACCCGGTTTTAAGATACTGTGTTCTTCCCAAGTTTGAGGAATTGTGTGGTTGTGGCTGAAGTAAATTTCGTAGAGTTGGGAAGAAAATTGTGTGGTTGCGGTTGCTGAAGATGAAGTTTTTGCTCAATTTTGTCCACCGGCTTGTGGATTTTTTGCTATATCTGGCCTGATAAGATGTACAACCTTTCAGATAGTTTTATCGAGTTTGAATGAAATTAGTGTGAATAATGCGGATTGTTGAGCAAAGTGCCACGAAGATCTTATGTGTGTTGTCCATTGAGCTAGGATTATTCTGGCGTATCTGAGCTGCAAAGAATCTTGGACAAGAAAATGGTGGTTTAAATCAAATGAACTGAAATTCAATTCAACGTTTTCACTTTTTTGCTTCACATAATTTTGTTTATCGCGTAACCATAGAAACCGGTTTGGTGCGGTACGGGTGATAGTGAGCTGCTTTGATTGGGGGAGGGGGAGGAGGTTGGGGTGTGGTGAAATTACTGCTGGCAAAGTTTTAGTGATTTAAAAGAGTCTTGTGAAAATTCTTAGAGGAAACGCTCAGAGAAGCATCATAACAATTGAATGATGAATTTCTTTGTTTTTGTTTAACAGTGAATTATTAAAAAAAAATGCATAACAAAATTGTGAACAAGAAGAGATCCCTGGCTCAGGTACCGTTCCAGTTGTGTTCGTTTGTTAGCATGAGGACAAGCCGAGATGGGTGTGCTGCAGGCGCCCGTAACTTAGTTGTCGAAGAAGATATGAGAGGCCTACTATGTTCTATCGGGTGAGCTCGTTTCATGTTAAATATGTTTGCGAAGATGTCTCTCTTATATTCTAGTATATTCGGTTTGTGTCAAATTGTTGGTCTCATTCCTAAACTTACGTATCATATTAAGTCAACAGTTGGTTCTGACAAATTTGGAAAACACTTAGTGTCAGTGTTTTAAAATTAGTTTTTTTTATCCTTCTTGTAGTTACATTTAATAGATGTTTTTAAATATGTTTTATTGCAGGTACAAATATATAACTTTGGATTTCAGGCTCACAAGGGAGACGACATTCATAAAATAATTGTGTTTCTTATTTTGTCTCGTTTTTGGAAACAATATTAAATTTGATAAATAGTGTTTACAGATAAAGAGTGTTTTTAAGCATCTCGGCAATCGAGACAAATATAATCAATTTAAATAAGGTTTGACAATTGTTTTGACGTTTTTCTTCACAAGTCTCTTGATTTCTCTCTAATTAAGTTTTAGCTTTAGCTGTTGCATTTTATTAGCAATTTTTTTTATGATATTAAAAAACACTAATTGTCTTAACGAGCATTAAATTGATTCCATTATTTTGAATACGATTTTGAGAGTTAAAGCTTCGAAACAACTTGTTAAGTTCTTACGGCATATATTTATTGAATCTTTTTTTTTGTAATTCTATGCGAAAGAGCATTGTTAAATTCAGGCCGCTAATGGAACCAGCGAAAGGACTACAAAAATATATATATTTGTGTTTTGTTATTTACCAATTTTGGCATCATTAATATTTTTGTTAAGTTGTTGCTATTTGTTGATTTTATTAGGGAAACTTTATTATTACTTTTTTTTTATTATTAACCCTATGGGTCTAAAATTAAACTATGACATGAAATGAATTGCGCTTTTAAAAACTAGTTTTATAGCCATTATTATTGTATTTTGCGTTCTATTTAAAATCGTTTTTAATTTCTTAACAAAAGTTTAAAATTAATGCTGCCAAAATTGGGACACATGATATTGAAACCAGGCCTTGACAACTGTTTCGAAGATTTTGTTCTCTACAACCCAAAAAGTTTGGCTTCAGCCGCTGCATTTTATTCTCTTTACACTGACATTGTGTTTGTGTTATGAAAACTATTATTTTTAATATCAAATTTTTTTTTATATAATTGCATTTATTATTCTTATCCAAGTTCCAGGTTATAATAAGTTATATGGGTTTATTTAATATTTAGTTCAAGAATTAGCTGTAGAATAAAATTATTTTATTTTTTTTTCTTAAATTCACTGATCGGTTTGAACTTCAAAACATTTGTTAAGATCTGAGGACATATTTGTATATTTAATATTTTTATTATATTTGTGATATTTTTTATTTAATATTAAACATTTATTATATTTATCATTATTATATTATCACTAGACCATTACTCTCTATATTTCGAATTGCGTTGAAAAACTTCTAGCACCATTGTTTTTCAGGACCACTTGAGTTACCATCTGAGAGTCTTTTTAATAATATTCAGTAGTTATTTCTTATTATGTCACGATTTTGGAATCAGTAATATTTTTGTTAATAAGTTTTCCAAGATTTAATTATTCATTTGAATGATTGGTCGTTTTTAAAGCTTTTCCAATTCATAGGATTGTCTTCTGCCTAGTTTCGATGGCATTATAAAATTCCTGCTTCCAAAATTGGGACAGTTGTATCAATTCTAGGCTTTAAAAGCTGTTTCGAAGCTTTTGTTACCTAGCCATTACAATTCTTTCAGCTTTTGGTATATTTAATTTTACGAGCACCTTGATTTTCTTTTTTCCATATTTTTTTTTATTTTGATCTGTTTTTTTTTTTCATCCCAAAATAAGTTATTTCATTTATTTATGTTGATTAAAATGAATAAATGCTTCGAAACAACTTGTTAAGTTCTTATGACATATATTGATACTTGTATTATTATTTGTTATACATTATATAATCTCTATTTGTTTTCATTATATTATATAACCCATATTAACATATATTTCAAACGCCTAACAACCCCCAAAAAAATACTAACCCCTCTTAAAAAATAATCCCAGGGCCTTCATATATTTTATGGACTGGATGAGGGAGTCGTGGATCGCCTGGCCCAAGTCACATGAATGTCATTGTCTATTTAATCATACCATAACAAATGGTTGGATAGAGAATGATAAGCTTTTAAGGTCCTTAAGATATAAGTCGGTTACTAACCAAACCGTCTCAGTTGAAACATACTGTGGTCATGGCCAAGTCCTGCCAAGACGGGGGTACTAATACATACATATACATACATACAACATTGTCAACACATTTTTGAAAACTAATGGCTTTAATACAACTATCTCTATTCGTGAATGTGAATAATCAGATATTTTAAAATTCAACAATACAAATATTCTAAAAATAAAAACAAAAGTAAAAAGCAAAAATTTAAAACATCATAAATTTAAAAATACAAATACACATTTAAAAAACATCCATGTTTCAAATCTGCAATTTAGAAAAAAATAACAGATACACAAAAAATTAAAAGAATAAAAAATTCTAAGGTTAAAACAAACTCATGGCTTGAAAATGTTAAGAAATCAAAAGCAGAAATTCAGAAATTTAAACAATCAGAAATTCAGAAATAACAATGAAATTCAATGTTTAAAAAATCGATAATTTCAAAATTCAGAATTTAAGAATTTAAGAATTTAAGAATTTAAGAATTTAAGAATTTAAGAATTTAAGAATTTAAGAATTTAAGAATTTAAGAATTTAAGAATTTAAGAATTTAAGAATTTAAGAATTTAAGAATTTAAGAATTTAAGAATTTAAGAATTTAAGAATTTAAGAATTTAAGAATTTAAGAATTTAAGAATTTAAGAATTTAAGAATTTAAGAATTTAAGAATTTAAGAATTTAAGAATTTAAGAATTTAAGAATTTAAGAATTTAAGAATTTAAGAATTTAAGAATTTAAGAATTTAAGAATTTAAGAATTTAAGAATTTAAGAATTTAAGAATTTAAGAATTTAAGAATTTAAGAATTTAAGAATTTAAGAATTTAAGAATTTAAGAATTTAAGAATTTAAGAATTTAAGAATTTAAGAATTTAAGAATTTAAGAATTTAAGAATTTAAGAATTTAAGAATTTAAGAATTTAAGAATTTAAGAATTTAAGAATTTAAGAATTTAAGAATTTAAGAATTTAAGAATTTAAGAATTTAAGAATTTAAGAATTTAAGAATTTAAGAATTTAAGAATTTAAGAATTTAAGAATTTAAGAATTTAAGAATTTAAGAATTTATGAATTTAAGAATTTAAGAATTTAAGAATTTAAGAATTTAAGAATTTAAGAATTTAAGAATTTAAGAATTTAAGAATTTAAGAATTTAAGAATTTAAGAATTTAAGAATTCAAGATAACCAAAAACGTTTTAAAATGGATTTCCAATACTCAATAATGCTGATTTCCTGAAAATTTTCTGTTTTTAGTATTATTCTCTACTACCTGATTTTTGGCATATTTTTTAAGGGTGCAGTTAAAATTTCTATAGCCTTTTTTTTTTAAATCGATCATAGCTTGTGTTTTTTAAAGATTATAATGAATTGTCTCAGATTAGGTTTTAATTTGTCGGTTTCTCAGTTTACTAGTAAAAGTTTACTTTTTTTGAAACAATTGAATTTTTCGGCTAAAAATGGTATATAACGGTTAACGGTTGACAAATGTATTTGAAATCTTTTTAAATCTTTTCTAAAATTACCCAAAAAATTATCGAATTTATCAGCATTTTTGTGAATGTCAAGCAGTCAATAAATGACCATTTTGAAAAGTGTTTCAGTTTATATTCGCTAAATCCTGATCTACAATGGCAAATCGCAGAATGTTGCGTTTGAAAACTTGATGATTGTTTTCGCAAGAGTTTGCGGAAGTTTGATTGTAGATGAAGTGCTATGGAAAAAGTACATTGGTTTTGTTTTTGGAACAACATGCACAGATAGAAATCTTATGAGCAAATCCGTAAAATCTATGTTGACGACATCTCTCAAATCATTTACCGATGCCTCTGTGCTCTTGTACTAAGCTTACTGATTTTCTTATAGAGCACAGCGGTATAGATAAAACGTTGTCGATTTAGAAAAAAATGCATCTAAATCCAGAAAATTGTAAACGATTTTGTTCAAAAAATTTCAGCGATTTCGGAAGCAACAAATGTTTTTGAACTATTTTACGGATTCGCTTACAAGAATTCTATCCGTGTGTACAAGCAATGTTCCATTTAAGTTTTAGATATTATTTTCAATTATTTCTGTGATTTTTTTTATATTTGATATAAGAATATTTTTCTTCCAAAATTTCTGGGGGGGCACAATGTATGGGCTGCCCCCCCAGCCAAATTTTAGGGGGGGCAAAAAGTACCGTGCCCCCTCAGAGTCGGCGCCCCTGCGTGAAGGTATATCTAGAAGGTATATTTAAGAAGTTCAATTTTCGAGTGATTTTATAGCCTTGCCTCAGTGAGGTGAGGAAGGTAAAAATAAAATGAAAAAAGTTTTTCTGCTTTTTTTTCCACCAAATAAGATGTTTTTTTTTTCGAAAAAATGGCAGTACATACTTAAAAAATAATTTCAACCAACTTATGCCTTAGGTCGAAGATGCAATTTTTTGTCATCTTAAACGTATCCAAATTTTTTTTTTTTTTGAGAATGGGTACTTTTCGCAAATTGATTTCAATCAATGTTATTATTTTATGAGTGTTATTTTTTCATCGAAAAAGTCCTAAGCAATATCTACAAATTTTTAACAAACCACATGGACACTTTTTTAGAATTCTCAACAATTTCCATACAAATAAAATCTTTTTTGTATGGAGCGTGGACAATCGCTGAATTTTTAAAATGAGTATTGTTTTTTTATTAAATACATTTAAGATTGGCAAATCTCTTTCATAAAATATAAAGTTCACACATTATATGACCTAGAAAAAGAACCACGTAAATACTTGTCACAGTATTAAATTTCCAATTTGCCTACAAAATATCTCCCACGGCGCCAATGTAGAAACAAGCTACCAGAAGCTAAAATCATGACCCGAAAGCCTGCCTCCAAACATCTTCCACGTCCTTTCGAGTCCCGGCAGAGCTCGAGGGCAAGGTGCCACCATCATCAACCAGCAACACCCGTAATCCTGTAAGTTTACATCAGCAAAAAAAACCTGGCAGGCTCCTCAGCCCGATAACATGACCTTTATCTAATATTTATTCTGTCTCGGTGCTTGTACCTTAGCATCATCGCGTGCCTCCCATAATGTGGTGGTTGTCTTCTGTTTGAGGTTAGGGTTAGTTAGGTGCTTTCTGTAAGGGAAGTTGCTCCTGGATGTAGGCAACCCCAACACACCCTATTGTCTTCTGCTGATTGACTGTACTAGCGGTAAGCCATATTCCAGCAAATGACGAAGGTCTATTTTTAGCGACATTTTCGCGCCAACCTAGTTCAAAGACTTGATGCTTGGTGGTGCTAAACAGAACAGCAGAGTATCATAAGCTGAGGTCGGACCCAAGGTTTCCGATTCTATCCAAGCGCTAGAGCATGGCTCTTCCGGGAATAAACGCAAAATATAACACACGTGTGTGTGTGTGTATGTGCGGGGGCGTGAAATATGCCCCGATATACATTACCCCAATCAATGTCACCAATGGAGTGAAGGTGCGTTGGGGCTATGTCGGTCCTGTACGAACCCCCCGGAAGGATCTCTCCCAGGAGGGATTTGCTTGCGTCGGAATGGAAGGCATGTCGGATCGTTTATATCGGATACCTTTTTTCCTTTACGAGGACAATGCTAATCCGGATATTTTGCGCATGAAGGAATTTGTTTTCGAAAGAGAAAATCTTCCATTCTTGAAGCAGCAACTTTGAATCTATTTTAAATTGAAAATATTCCTTATCAAATGCTGTCATAACGATTTGCCGTTGCTTGTGATAAGACCAAGTGCAAACTTTGTTATCTGAACTGCATACCGTGTAATTTGGTATCGGACATGGGGTCGTTCTTCAACCTGGAAAGAAACACTCCTCGCTGTAGCATTTAGGGTAATTTGTATCTTTTTGTACGAATGAAGCGGAAAAGCTCTTATCAAAACCAACAAATTCCTGCTTCAAGGGTATCAAATCGGGCAGCATGTTTGAGTGGCAAAATTTGTTGCACAAAGATATCACAACACACCATATCTAATCAGCAAAAAGATCACGTTTCTGTGCGAAGGGAAAAACCCAACCCACACATTACAGATTGGGAATCAAACAGAGGAATTGCATCACTTACGATTTCGAGGTTGTAACTGTGAATGTGTGTTTTATATTCGGAGAAATAAAAGTTATTCTAGCACGTCGAAAGAGCTTTCTGGAGGAGGAAGAGCACTTCTTGTTACATAAATAAACTAATTGGAATCGATATCTTCTGAATCGTAATATTTTCCCAACGTAAAAAAGTTCAAGTTGCGATTGACGTTATTTCATTTGTTTTATTCTAAACTAGTCATCATTGACTAACTTTTTTTTAGAATAATTTGAACTTTATTTTTTTTCTTTTCAAGAAGTTAAAATTGAAATGGCTTTTAAAAATATTTTTTTAAGCTATCTCAAATATTTTGTTTGAATCTCTTTTTTTTAGTGTCTTTAGCAAACTTGTAGGCTATTATGAGGAAAACTCAGAAAAAATAGTTAAAAGGTATAAAAGTCTCAAAAACGGTATTTTTATATGTTTTGAGGACAAAGCTTTTTCACAAGGATCTGAAATTTTGTAAAATTAATGATCTGTCGTTAATATGTACTGTATGCACTGTTGAAAAATATATTTTGTTTTTGGCAATTGTTTGAAAACAAAAGACTAAATTCTGTACAATAAAAAATCCGACAGATAAATGCTGTGATAAAGGATTAAAAATGAGAAAGTAATTGAACAATAATAATTGATTTTTTTTAAATGTCATATAAGCAATTGTAATTCATATGTTTATAGGACCTCCCGTCATCATGGGTCTGGGGGTTAGATTGGGTCATACAAAAATGCTGAAACGGTATTCAAAAAAACCCTAGAACTGTTTTCCATTTAGCTTACATTTTTAACAACGATAGCTCGGCAACTGTAGAACCGATTTGTAATGTTTAAAAATGAAATGTTATTTTCAAATCTTTTGAAGATAATATTAAATTTTCTAAATTTAGCCATTTTGACTCTTTCAAATGTTAGGCTTAATTTTGAGATTTTGAATTCTTTTGTTTTCCCAAAGAATGATAATTTTAACAGTTATTTAATGTATTCCCAAGTAACATTTTCGGCTTTATCAAGGCTGCCACAACCGCTATAAAACCTATCAGCCAAAACCAACATTAAAACCACTAAGTCGTAACAGCCTCCCCAGAACCCCGATAAACCTCTGTTAAAACCCGAAAGGACCTCCGCAAAAGGTTGTCACGGCCTATTTATAAAACCTACGTAGGAGTTCAAGGCTTTAACATTGAATCCTAACAACCTCCTCAAAGCCTTAATAAAAGCTTTGTTAAAATCCAGTTAGGAGTTATGGAAAAATGACATTTCATACGTCTTCAAAGTCTTATGCCAGACAGATTTTATTCTGGAAAAAAATAGTCTTTGTCTTGCCAAATGATTTAATGGAGATGGTTTGCGAAAATGGCGATGATGAAACAATATATATTGGAGGTAATTATAATAATTTGAAAGATTATTTCTCGCAGTTGCTTAAGTTCAGCTGTGGTTAAAATTTTATCGATAAATGTGGGGATGATAGAGCAAAAAAAATCAACTCGCTTCATCAAAAACAATTCTTTTGTAATTACAATATTTAGTTAAACAAATATTTTTTCCAGTTTTTTTTGAAAAAAATGTTCAACAAATTTTTGAACGTCGATGGCGTGTTATGTCAGAAATTCATAAATCCCAAGTAACATTTTTTTTCCAGGAGTTCTACAAGAGCTCTTCAAGCTAGCTACAGCATAGCAGTTTGGACCGCGGTAGGATCAAACTCTCTTCAAGTACTCTTCCAAACTCCTGAAGAAGTTTTGAAGAGAATTTTTCCCACCGCGGTCCAAACTGCTATGCTGTACCTATCTTGAAGAGCTCTTGTATAGAACTCCTGAAAAAAAATGTTACTTGGGATGTGTGTTTTCATCAAATGCTTATCAAATTCATTGCTTTTTCAATTTTTTCTACCGAGATGGCGGTCAATCACAATCAATCAAACCACGCGTTTATCGCCATATTTCTGCATTGCTATTTGGCCGTGTTAAACACTTTTTTAGGAGCTTATGGTTTTAAGTAAGCTTTATGCATGCCTAAAGGCAATTGACAGCTACAACACCCTTGGTTTTAAAAAAGCATGAGATAAAACCATTAGGCATGACATTGCCATCGGGTTTTCAAGACTCTCTTAAAACATTCATAAAACCTTAATAAAAGCCATTTGGCTTTTATTGGCAACAGGTTTTACGTCCGAGGCATAAGGGAGCGTTCTTTTATTACGTAACGCAAAATTTGGGATTTTTGACCTCCCTCCCCTCCCCCTTCGTAACAAACAGTAACAGATGAGCGAACCCCCTACCCCCCTGTAACGCGTAACGCAAGGTCTTTTTGCAATTTTTTAATAATTCTTATATGAAAATTTTGCGTTACGTAACAGAATTTTTCAGTACTCCCCCCCCCTCCCCCTATTTTAGTAACATTTCGTAACAGACACCGACACCCCCTCCCCCCCCCCCCTAACTGCGTTACGTAATAAAAGAACGCTCTCTAAAAGCTTCTTAGAACCTTTAAATCAGCTCATGCTTATTTGTTGCTGTAAAAGCCAACATAAAACTTACAAGCAATCAAGATGCTACCATAAAACCTCAATAAAACTAGGTGGTGGCTAGTTGGTTTAAAAATGTTACTTGGGTTATCATTGAAAATTGGTCCTTTAAAAAAATATTTTTTTCTAATTTTTTATTCTTTGCATTGCCGTATTTTAGCAATTATTTGTCCGATATTCAAAGTCTTGAAATAAAAATTGTACAGATTTTTTTTTTAGCTATTGAACAAAACACTATTTCCAGAAATGAACAAACATGGACACTATTTAAAAAAATCAAAAATATACCACTTTTGTCAAATGTCTTTATCTTCAAAACTGCGCGTTTTATCGAAAATGATGTTCAATATTTTTCGATTGCAAGTTTAATTTTGACCCTCAAAATGACTTTGGTTCTCTTTTTCAATATTATTGAACAATAATTCGAATATAATCAATTCAAAAAATGTTTGTCCATAAATTCTTTTTTTTTTGTGCATAAAATGAATAATAATTTGAAATACGGGATTTGTTAAAAAGGTAAGTAAAGGAATTGGTAAAATTATTTTAAAATGTTACTTTTTTCATAATTATCCTCATCATAACCTACAACTTTGCTGAAGACATCAAATCGATTAGAAAATCCATTCTTGAGATTTTCGAATATTTAAATAGGTATTATTTTTGTATTGACAGCTGTCAAAATTGTATAAAAATTCAATGAACAAAAGAATGATGCGAAGTGTTTCTCCCAAATCAAAAAAATATGGAAATTAAAATTTTATAAATAGGTCGATTTCGTAGAGATTTGCTTTTTGGTTTTGAACAATTTCAAGACTTTTTAATATATCTTTCAAATACTTGTTGTTTACTCAACTGAAAATCGTTTTTACCTCCGGATCTTCGTCCAATTCAGTCCGCATTTTAATCAAGCCCGGTGAAGCCACCAGAATAAATTAACTAATCAAGGTATACATACAATTTTTTCTCTTGATGCTGCCAGACCAAACCAGACCAGACAAGACCTGCTGTACTGCTGCTGCTGGTTTGGTTTTGGTGGTCTGGCAGACACGTGCTGCAGTGGCCGACTCTTTGGGAAGCCATGGCCGCCGGTCGGTATCCGATTCCGTATGATTAACGCGAAAAGAGACTTCATTTTCCCTTAGCCCCAGAGGAGAGTTTTCTCCCAAAAGAGTGGGGGCGACGGAGAATAACCCCAGTTTGTTTATGGTGATGATGATATGTTTACTAATTTTAGCTTTTTTTATCTCTTCTCTTCTCCCTCGACTTTCCAGTGAACAATGTAGATAGGCTAAAACCGCCCCGGCGGGGCTTCTTCGAGACCATCTTCTGCTGCTGGCGGAACGCGCGGACCAAAACCAACCAGAATGGCACCCCGATCGACGGTTCCATCACGCCCCCGCCGATCCAGGGCCAGCCCCGGTATCTGCTGCCACAGATCCGACACTCGGATATGCACAAAAAGTGCATGGTGATAGACTTAGACGAAACACTAGTGCATAGCAGTTTTAAGGTGAGTTGGGCTTAAATTAGAAATTTAAAACTTTTCCCAACAAAATTTGCGTCACTTCAAATTAGAAATAATTTCACCAGGGAAAACTTTCTCTTATCGTTCATTATCCTTGAATCCCTACGACGTCCTTGGCCAGTAATGGCCAGGATTGCCTTACTCTGGACTGTGAAACTACGTATTAAAAGTTTTTTTTAAATGCAGTGGAAACGACCTTGGCCAGAGAGGAGACGACTCCCTCGTCGACTTCCCCACTGTTGTTGTTTTCGTTGTTTGGCATTGGAAAGGAAAGTTTATTTATTTCACGCTACGTGGCGCACTCCTGTTGATGCATCATGCAGTCTGGTCTGAAATGTTTAGTCGGGGTAGAATACACAGTGCGGAAACATTTCCTTGTTGGCTGCACTTTTACGCGGCGCTGCCTGTGGGAGAGAAAGAGAGTTCTATAATGGCACTGGCTGGGTGAACTTGGACTTGAAAGGATTCCCTGGACCTTGGCCTTCCTCTGCGTAGTGGAAAAACGATTACCTTTTGCGTGGGGGTTGTTTTGAGTGGCAAATGGAAAAAAATACAAGCAAAAATAGCTTCGAAGTATCCAGGTCTAATACGATTCCCAGGCAGACGGTGATAACAAAATTCATGCCATTTCAATAACAAATATTATTAAAATAAAAAAAAATGTTATGGAATCTACTTGAAAAATCCATTTTTGCATAAGGGTTTAATAACAGTTAATGTTATCATAACAAAAATTGTTATTGGTCTGATATTGGTTGAAAGCCAAAACAACTGTGGAATAACATTTTTTGTTATGGAAGAATACCGCCAATTGTTATTGGGATGATCGGATTAGTTGTTAAAATAACAAAAAAATAATAACAAAGATTTGTTCGAAGAATAACTAAAAATGTTATTAGTCCGTTATTACAATAACAATCCAATAACAAAAAAAATCATAACGACGAATAACAAATGTTGTTATAAATAACATAAAATGTTATTGGCCTAGTATTTTCAAATATCAAAAAATGTTATTCCCAAGTTATTTCCGTCTGCTCGGGTTCATTTAAAATTTTAATTAAGAAAAGAAAAACCATGCGGCGTTAGGTGAACATTTTAACAATGGGAATAATATTAACATTTTCAACGATTTTCAAAAACTTAAAGAAATTTGAATATAGTGCAGTTCCAAATATTCGGAGATTTGGGTAAGTTGAAGGGTTTTCAATAAATAATTATATCAGAAAAAAAACATTTTTCGTATTTTGTTTATTTTCATTTATGAGATAATTTTTATTAACATGCTGTAGAAATAAACAAAACACTTCTGACTTACAGTTTGAAAAAACAACTTTTTTTTATTTCCTCTAACTAAGGCAGTTGCAAATATTTTTCAGTGTTTATGTCGCCTTCCCTTCAAAATCGGCACAAAAGATCATAAGGCAAAACAATGTTTTTTTTTTCAAAATGTTATTTCCACGTTTAATCAGAAACACTAACGTGCCCAGATCCTCAAGGAAGGTGGGGTAACTCAATGAGTGTTTTGATTTTGAATTTCGTAGTTTATGGACACCCCATGAACAATTATAGAACATATTTTTGAGGATGGTGGGGCAATTGCCCCATGTTGCCCCACCCTGGGCACGCTAGTGAGTTGGAAACATTTTAAAATATTTTTTTCTACGTTGATAATCATGTTTCGCATGTTGTTTTGAGCTTTTAAAAATGTTTCGAATTTATATTAAAATCCGATGTACAGTACGTAAAAAAAATCGAGTTAAAAAATTTGTCTATACTTGATATGTTAAAAACTAATGATTGCAAAAAAGCTGTATTTTAAAAATACTTTTTGTATTACAATATTAAAACCATGGTATGTAATTTCAATTTTTATTTTTTTCCATTTTTTTTTAATTTTGTTTGCTGATCAGAGTCGAGGGACATTAACTACAACGAATTTTTGCAACGGCCTAACTAATAATACATAAATTTACAGCATTTTTTTTTTAATTATTTTCAGTCATAAAAATTAACACACGGGTGTCATGATTTTTAGTTTGGGTTTCTTACTTCTAGCAAACACAATTTATCATAAGCATTCAATTAATTATAATATGTTTTAAAAATTGTTTTAAAATTGCCGAAAATATTGATTTTTAAAACAAACGAAAGGGGTAAAAACTTATAGAAGTTTTTTCCATATTTTTTTAAAAATTTTGTAATTTTTTTTATAGCTCCGTATTTGATAAAATTCATAACGCTATTTTTGATAATTTTGCCAATTTCTTTGAAGGATATGCTTGTAGTTTGATATCTAGTGTGGTCGAGGATAGACAACATTTTTGAAATTTAAAATAAGAAAAAAAAATCGTTAGAATTACATAAAAATGGTTATAACTTGAAAATAACTTTACGATTATGTTTTCAATTTTACATCTAAAACTGATTTGAGACATTTTGTGAAACTATTGAAAAACAACCAATCAACAGTATACAAATTTGAAATAAATGGTTAAATTAAAATTTAAAAAATCTGAGCGCCTATAATTTCTTTAATTAAAAAATTTCAATTGCAAAAACGACACATAAAAAAATAGAAATAAAAAATTCACGCTGCGTTGTTTACACACTCTTTACTACTTATTTGTGTACAACACTTTTTAATGCTTATTATCGCCAACAGACCAACATAAATATTTTAAACTTGCATTTTAAAAGCTGCTCATTTCATAATCCTGCAAAAGCCAGAGTTTCCAACATGTTTGTTTGTTTGTTTGGCAAACTAGGAACACATGTGGCTACTCAGTTTCAATATTTTGTTCAGCTGTAGCAGCAACTCAAACTAAATGTTCGCACTCAAAATATTTGTGTTTGTGTCAAGTACCATGCGTCTCCACATTTTGTTTAATTTGAAGGAAAAGCATGGTCTTTCAAATTATTTTTCTATTTTCTTTCTCAAAAGTTCTAATTTTAATCCCATCAGCATTAATCGCAGCAACCCACACTTCACTTCCCTTTGGTCATTTTCATATCCAATTCCAGTGACCAGGTGGGTCTCGTGGTGGTGGTGGTGTTGCTCGCTGATTGCGGTTTGATTGCGGCAGTTTGGCTTTTTGCTGCTGCGGCTGTTTGAGCACGCGAGACAAGTAATTACGTCCACTTATGGCGACCACACACTGCCAGTGCCACTGCGACGACTGATGACTGCTGCAGCCCGATGCAAATTGTACCTACACTCTTGTTAGGATGGCCAAGTGGCAATTTTCGTCGTTCCACTTGCCAGTGAGAACTAAAAGCGGGGAGTGTTTGGTGGAAGTTTGCTGGAGAATCCTTCCTGGATGAGAACAAATTGTGGCGTTAATTTTATATTTATCTACTTTGTAAAATTTGGATATCGTTCTGAAATTCGAGATTCAACATAAGTTTACTCTTTTTTAAACTAATGTTAAGATATAAACTTTTGAAGATATTTTTTTTAATTGTCATCCTAAAAAAATCAAACTAAAAATAAACTATTATCAAATTGTCGTGATTGTGCTATCTTGTCGCACGTCGATTTTGGGCAAAATTGAGTTAAGGACGCCATTTTGTGCAGCTTTCAGTGCCTTACTGCCCCTGATCGCATAAATGTCCCATATGCATTTTCATCGATTTCGAGTTATTGATGCAGTTTAGTTCAAAATTTTGTGTTCTTTCGAAAGAGCCTATAACATCCAGTACTTTGCCCTAGAAATCAGGGGAAATCCAGTTTTTTCGCGAAAACTTAACACGTAGCCTTATGTATGGGACAAACTTCAAATGCGTTTTTCTCAGCTTGCTGTTTTTGCATATGGGACATTTATGCGAACATGGGCAGCTTACCTTTTGTTCTTCACATATCCCCAAAATTCGATTTCAATCCTGAGATATTCAAGAAAATCCGACAAAAATTCCGTGCATTGTTGTCACTCTAAATATTAAATAAATTTAAATCTGAGCATGCTTTCTTGCAAGTGCGACAACTGGCCAAAGGAAAATTAGTCAGAGGACGTTTTGTCACACGTACATGCCCGACTACTGTTAACAAATTTAATTATATCTCGGGAATCCAACAACAACTTTTAAACCAAACATTGGAACCATACCCGTAACGGTCAGCCAAAAAAAAAAAAAAAACGTGTTTGTTAATGTTTAAATTGGGTGCTCTTATTTTTGTTTATTCATAGTCATACATTAAAACACGTTTTGCTCGCTTGCTTTGCAATTTTTGGCCTAATGGCCATGACTTTTTCAGATCAAAAAAGTTGGCTAAAAGCCTTTTTGTATATAATACAAAGAATCTGTTAAAAGTAGCTAAAACTTGTGAATGGTACACTTTATCAAAAAATATATTACTTTAAAATTAAATTATTAATATAAATTAAATTAAATCTAATATTTTTCTCAAAAACTTGCCATCAGAGCAAGATGATTTGTTAACCTTCTTTAATTATAGCTAAAACAATAGAATTTCAATAATCTATTTTTTTCATAAAAAAAAAGTTAACAATAAATTGCTGAGGCCGAAGAACAGGGGAGAAAAAAATCTGAGTGACAAGCCCGATTTTTTTTAAATTTAAATGCCAAAAATATTTATGGCGTATTTTTTAGAACAGCCTTTTGATGAAAAAACTACTTTCAAAACTGTCTTATAAGAGGGCCATTCTCCGCCAACTCACACAGCAGTTGCCCCGACAACACAGCAGTTTGCAAATCGCTGAGAAATGTACCAAAATGTTTCATTTGATTTTTTTTCTCATTTTTCAGGATGTTCAATTATTTATTCGGTAGTGCAAATCAGAAAATCGTTATTTAACACATTTTCTACATTTTGGAATCAGAAGAATATCCCAATCATATTTCAAACACATTATTTAAAAATGGAATATCTATTTTTTTCGATTATGAAAAAAAGCTGACAAAAATTCCTATGAAACACTTTTGAAAGAAGCATCATCAAAAGGTTGTCCGGAAAATACAATATCAATTTAAAAATATTTAGAAATTAAAAAAAACTTCTAGAAAGCTTTCAAAGAAGGGACTAATCTGTAAATAGAATTCCTCGTCAAACCACCAGGATCCAAATCAAAAGGGACTCATATATTTTTTTTTGTTGGTCCCAGCCGAAATAGGGTGGTCCATTAAATGGCGTGTTCACGATTTGCGCAAAAACCACTTTAAAAAAATCATATTTCCGGAACAGCTGAACCAATTTCAGATCACATCGTTGCAAAAGAAATGGTACTAGTAGGGCTATATCTTTTCGTATGGAAAACAAAAATAAAAAAATAACATAACATAAAGGAAATTAAATGGCATTTGATTTTGATAGATAAAAAAATATTATTATATGTTTTAAAGGACCGCTCACCACAATTTTTTTTTATTCGAGAATGATTTTGCTGTCATAATAATTTCATTTTTATCAATTGTTTTTCAAATGTCATAATTTGCTCTATTTCCACACTCATTTGTACAAGCAACAGTTAATAAGTTATTCAAGTTCGTGTCACCATGCCGCTGCCGTTCCGTTCCGCCATGGCTCCGTTACGGATAGCTGTCCATCTCAATGATGCAAGACGCTCTTTTCCTATCCGTGTCGTCGGCGCTGCTGTCGTTCGGAAACCAAACCCGGTTTTCTCATTATACCAAAGCTCACACGCGAATGCAACCTCTATAACCGGTGGTGCTGGTGTAACCTATTCCGTAATGCTGCTTGCCAAAACAAGTCTTCCGTAACGAGAACCTTCTCCGTCTGCCGGCCGCACTAGCCTAGCAGTTACAACAGGAGGGAAAACAATATGACATCATAATTGCCTAATGTAATTATCCTGGAACAACCTGGTCCTGGTCTCTGGCTCTTCACAAACGTGTCGTCCGTTGACGGCAAAACTTTTGCGGCTGTTTTCATGCGATTAACGCTTTGTTGTCCATGTAATTGTGGAGGGACTAGACATATTGACGTCACTTTTCTAATCCTTTCCCCTCTCGTTATGTCAACTCGTTATACATAATTAGCTTCCTTTGCTGGTTTACTTCAATTTTAAATGCATTCATAACAGTGGGTTAAGTCGCGACGCAGCAATCAAAAGCGCTTGGCTTCGAATCTCGCTTGAAGCAACTTTTTTTATAATCTTTTTTGTTGTCTGTCTTCTTCCAGCCAATTCCAAACGCCGATTTCATAGTGCCAGTTGAGATAGACGGAACCGTGCATCAGGTGTACGTCCTGAAGCGGCCCCACGTCGACGAGTTCCTGAGGAAGATGGGCGAGCTGTACGAGTGCGTGCTGTTCACGGCGTCGCTCGCCAAGTACGCCGACCCGGTGGCGGATTTGTTGGACCAGTAAGTATTCTCGGCGGAAACAAAATGTTGATGGATTCTAACAATTATTTTCGAATTTTCCAGGTGGAACGTATTTCGGGCGCGGTTATTCCGAGAGTCGTGCGTCTTTCACATGGGCAACTACGTGAAGGATCTGAACAAGCTGGGGCGAGACCTGCAGAAGATAGTTATTGTTGATAATTCACCCGCTAGTTATATTTTCCACCCGGATAATGCTGTGAGTACAACCTTCGGAGAATTGAAAAATAAAAAAAATATAAATATTGAAATAACAAGCCATAGTTTCAACATTTGCATGGAAAAAACAAAAATTTTAGCGAAAAATAACCTTTTGCGATAGTAAACATCGAAAATTTTCAAAAATTCAAAAGGTTTTTAAAACAACCCAAACTTGCTAAAAATTATTCTAAATGCAGGGAATTGACTTCAGTAGATTGCATTATTTGCAAGAATTGATAAAAAAACAATCCTCAATTTAAATAAAAAACATACAAAACTATTCAGATAATTGATACTTTTTTAAGAAATGGAAAGTCATTATTCTTAAATTAGTTTGAAAGACTGAAAAAATTGTGATTTAAAGTTTATAAAAATCCTAAGACTATGAATGTTTGAAAACTTGCACAAATTTTACTTTAACAAGAACAAACTATTTTAATGGAAATATAAAACACTTTAAAAATATGCTTACATCTTGACTATACGTGGACTCTCTCTCTCTATTGATATTGAAGAGACCGTCGAGGCCCCCCCTAGAATACTTCAAAATTTCAATGGAAATTTCAGTACAATCAGCTGGAATCAATTTAAAATGCATTACCCTGCTTTTAGAATCATTTTTAGCATGTTTGGGTTGATTTAACAATCTTTTGAATTTTTGAAAATGTTCGATGTTTACTACCGCAAAAGGTTATTTTTCGGTAAAATTTTTGTTTTCGTCAAATCTTACATTTTTTGAAAACTAATGATTGCAAAACAACTGAACTAGTGTGAAATGCATTTTAAAACACTTTTTTCACTCAAATGTTGAAACTATGGCTTGTTGTTTCAAATTAATTTTTTTTTTGCTCATCCCTCGACCCTGGCCAGAGCCGAGGGACAAAAACTTTGAAAAATATTTGCATCGGCCTTATATAACGGCATGCTTTTGAAGGGACTGAAAAAATATTTGACAGGTGGAACAATATTGAAATCGAGAAGAACGACAGCCAGGGAGTCGACTGTATCTCCGAAAACTTTTTAATAAACTGGGCATTTTTGAACTAGTTGAGTTACTTATGAAAATGTTATGAAAATGTTACAGTCGACTTTCTGGTTGTCGATCTTCTCGACCTCAATACAACTCTACTACTGAAGAACTCTTCAGTTCTTCAAACTGCATTTTTCTCTTGCTTTTTGCTTCAAAAATCTCTTCCGGTTTATAGCATAGTGATCAAATCATAGTAAGCCGTTGCTATCTACATGATCATTGTCACCCTAACCAACCATCAATACAGTTGACATTCTGGGAATGTTACATTGGCGACGAGGATAAAGAAATTGAAAATTTCGAAAATTGCAAACTTTTCATCTACCTAAGTACAATTGAATACTCTACAGAAGCTCGCTCCGAAGTTGGAAAAGTGAAATAAGCCTTGAATGAAATGTTAACGAGGCGATTTCTCGGCAATTAAAAACAGAATCTGGTTTGGAAAAAATGTTTTTCTCACTATGATTAATGATTTTTCTTTACTTTAGCCAACTAGAAACAAGACTTGTACCTTGGAACTTTGTGCAAGTATTCTCGGAGGACTTATGTATTATGCAAGTTGGACAACAAGATGTTTGATCAAGTTTAAGCTGAAAATCACCTTCATAGATTATGATTTGAATAATGTGGATTTTGATAAAATTTAATGACGCACTGTTTCGAAAACCATAAAATTGTAAGTACGGTGAAAAATAATTTGCTGATGTATTTGACTGATTTAAAAAATGGCTGATTGGTGTGGTAAAAACAACCACTCAAAAAACCGATTATTTAAAATATATATAATATATAAAATATGTAAAATATATAAAGTATATATAACCAGTGATATTTGCTGCCTTGAGTGATCAATTCAAGGAATATTATTCAATTTGTTGTAGTTTGGCTACGGAAACGGAAAGGGATAGCAGGGATGATTGAGACATAATAAATGTCAGAAAAGGAAACGAAAACAATGCATAAGCTTATTGAAAAAAGAAGAACATGAAACGGTGAGACTCCGGTCTACCGGGGTTGAAACGAATAGTTCGTTTGACCTTAATTGAGACTCCGGTCTGATAAGTAGACGGTGAGACTCCGGTCTACCGGGACTGGAACGATCCGTCGTTCATTCTATTTTGTCGAGGTTCCGGCCTGACAAAGAAATCGGCAGGACTCCGGACTGTCGGGATTGGAACGAATCCGTTCGTTTGGTCTATTTTGTCGAGATTCCTATCTGGCATAGACATCGGTAGGACTCCGGTCTACCGGGATTGGAACGATCCCTTCGTTCAATCTAATTTGTCGAGACTCCGGTCTGACAAAGAAAATCGATGGAATTCATGTTCATCGTGCCAATGCCCGTCGATTGGTTAAGTTGGAATGATCGATTCATTCAACAGAAATCGATGAAAATCGATTTGTTGATTGCCAGTCAATTGATTAAATGAAGTTTCAGTAATTTAGATAGATTACAAATCGAAGAAATTTAATTACTCATGAATACTGCATAATTATATTATTTTGTGTTTTCTTTCATTTGCTTTTAAATACGCTACATGTTTCATATGGATATAGATAACAAATATAAAAATCATGGTGTAAAAAAAGCTATTAGATGAAATAATTGCAATTTTCTTTAATTAAAATTGTAAATCACGATTATTTATTAAGTAAGACTTTATTTATATTTTTTTTTTCAAAAGCAAAAATTAAGATTTTCAAAATCAAGAAATTGCAAAACAGAACCATGAGATGAAATCTTGATACCAGCAATCAACAACTATTTAATAATTATGGCATAATATTATGTGATTAGCTTTAGGATATATATGAACCTTTAAATAACCTATGTAAGTATTTACAGAGATAAGAGAGATGTAGCATAGTGATCAAATCATAGTAAGCCGTTGCTATTTACATGATCATTGTTACCCTAACCAACCACAGTTGACATTCTGGGAAAGTTACACGGTTGTCAGTAATTTCACTTTCTCATGGCTGGCATAGACATTTTTCTTTGCGAGACGAAGCTTTGAAGGGTGTTTGAAATTTGCATGTTTTTTTTTTATTATTTTGTGAACTAATGATTTCCTTCTTCGATGGTCCCTTGAATATTGACAACCTGAGAGTCGACTGTAATACTTTTCCCCATTTTTCTCACTTTCGACCTTTTGGCATTCGAGGGACAAAATACGACGTAATTTTTTTTTTTACTTTTGTCTTACATCCTCTTTAAATCCTACAAAAATTTTCGATAAGCATACAAATTTTCTTTGTTTTCCATCGAAATCAAACAAAATAACAGCTTCTGACGTGGCTGTTAACCTTCCGAAAAATTCTGCTCGCTTTTCCGGGAATTTTTACTGCGCTTTGTTCGTGGAAAATACGCGCACACCCCGTGAATCTTTCTCTAGCAAAATAAAAATCAAGGCCACAGGGATTGAAACTGATGTTGTACTCTGCCATCTATCCTCCATCCTTCAGAGTCAAACCAATCCAAGCAACATTGGTGTCCCCGGCAGCCACAAACAATCCATCGTCAACACCAGGGGAAAAATCATAAAGCAGAAACATTCGCAAGACATTTTCGGGATGGGAACGACGTCTTTCCACTGCGATTCAAGGTTGACAACTAGGGGATGATTTGGCGAGTAAAGTCTGACTCAGACAACCCCTCACTTTCTTCTTTACTATAAACACTGATTGCAACGTGGAAAGTTGACTATTTCCCCCCTAAAAAGTCGCGACGAGCATATTAAATCCCAACCAGATCACAAGCAATTCGTTAATTCGAATCAAATTAAATATTAAACGGGAGGTTCATTCTACGAACCCACCCTCGCACAAATTCCGCACGTAAATCAACACAGAAAATTTGGTATTCAAGTCACATTTCGAGCATTTCTTTCAAAAAATGAAACACGAACGTGAAAGTCGAGGGTTTTTTTTTTTGCACTTCCTGGAAAGTGTCTGGACGGCGGCAGGATGGGGGAAACTGATGATGATGGCGATCACCATAATCGTCGGGATGGGTGCAGTGAGTCAGAAGGTTGCGAAAAAAAGGGTTCGAGTTTTCCCTGGAAAGGAAAGGTATCCTTTCTGGACGCGGTGTTTGCGTGCATGTTTTCTTTATTTATGTTGGAAGATCAAATGTGAGCGATAGTGTTGGGGGGGGGGGGCGGGGGGGGTGTGGAAATCGTTGGAGGCTTTTAATGTTTAAAACACACTGGAAAATATCCCTTTTTTGCTAGGAATTTCGTGTTTTTTCATGAAAGAATTTGAGAGCAAGCTTTGCCAGTATCGAATGAACATTTGCGAACAAACCCGATTAAATGGATTTTTTTAATTCGACTTTCAATTAATTAAAGTTGAATGCCCAAATTACGTTTTTTTTATTTTCGAATATTCTTGATATGTTTTAGAGACTAAAAAGGCATCTTTTGTGCTAGAAATGGAGAAATGAATTCTTGAAACAAGTGTGATTTTTGTATTACATTAGGACTGATGCGGTTTTTGTGCAATGAGCTATTCAAACTTTGTGGGGTGCTTCTCTTTGACTAAAGAAGCCAATTACTGTCATTGGGTTACCCAGAAAACGCTCCATAAAATGGTACGTAAATATTCGAAAATCTATAACTTTTTAAGGAAATTTCTAATTGATTTGGTGTCTTCAGAAAAGTTGTGGGACTATTCTGAAAAAATATACAAGGGAAACAATATTGCTGTTTTTAAAATTACCTTTATTTCACAAAAAATCAATTTCCCAAAATCCGCATGTATTAAAAAAACTTTTGAAATATTATGAATGATATTTTTTGATTTATGGGACAAAAACCGCAACTTTTGAGCCATAGAAAAGTTTGGACAAAAAATTCGCCGCCGAGTTTTTTTTTTGAAAAATAGTTTTTTTTTGCAAAGTAGAAAACCCAATCTCACCCCTCAGACCCAATGTCACCCCTGATGACGGTATTGTAAAATAAAGTTTACATTTTTTTTTAAATAACGTGCAAAATCTTCAAGATGCACCCACTTAAGGTTTAATTTTAACTCAAAAATTACCACTTTTCGATTTAAAAATAAATCAACGATTGTCCAACCCTTTATTTTTTTTCGAAAGGTTCAATAAAATTGCCAAAAAAAATTGGCTAAAATACATTGAAGAACCTTCGTCCCCTGGTTGCTGAAATACAGCGAATAAAAGAAAAAGAAAATTGATGTTTCCATCAAAACATTCCCACATTTTCTATTTCCAAAATCTCAGGTCTAACTTTCAATGTTAAAAAAATAAAACATTTGTTAAATTAAATTCATATTTATATTTTAAAAATTTTGGAATCGCGACTTACATTTTGCTGATTTGAAGGTCTCAGGACTAACAGCTGAAAGTATGTTTCTGAGCAATTCCAGCACAAAACCGGAATTTTTAGGTACTTTTTTCTTGATTTCAATGACACTTTGTAGACATGGGAAAGCCGTAAGTGTTTTAAATATGTTTGTATTTCGTAATTTCAATATTGCGGTTGCATCGTATCAAAAAGTGGCCAAAGCCAAACTTGTAGGAAATTTGACGGGCTTCCCGACAAAATACACTAAAAGAAGAAAACAATATACTTTTATGTGATTTTTCGATTTTTAAGTTTAAAAGTCAAATTTGAAGGTGATTCGTTCGTTCAGTATGGAACAATTCACCTAAAAAATACAAAAATCATTTACTGAAACTGTTTTTTTTAAGTGGTCTAAACGTCAAATTTTTAAAAACCGAATACGGGAATCGATTTTCCAGACAATTTTACATAAAAGTCTCTATGTTGACCATAGCGCTAAATCCAATCGTTGTGAAGTTACAACTGTTTTAAAAATAAAAATGTTGAAAAAATGGGTTTTTGATAGTTTTTGGCAATTTCTATATGAAACTTGATTTTTTCATTCTCGTAAATTGTTTTACCAGAAAGCTCGTCCAATTTTCCATAAGATTGTCTTTGACAAAATGTCAATGCATAGCATAACATGTCTACAAAGTTTCATTGAAATCGGAGAAGGTCCGGTACAATCGAATCCCTATTTGACATGGAATTGCTCTTCTATGATTTTAATGATGTTTAACGCAACATTTTCTGAAAAAATGAATATCTATTAAGCGCGAGAAAAAGAGGGAATTTCCATGGAAAAAAAGGGATTCGGGATATTGATCGAACATAAAACACCATGCGTCTCCAGCAAATCTCGTGAAGGGAGGGGGGGGGGATATGGATGGAGAAGCATGGTAAATTAGCTTTCATACTAAATCTGTTTTTTCCAGAAATAATATTTTAGAAGCCTGTTAATGGATATTCGCCATTTTTGTCAAACACGTTAACATTTTGAAAAATCATCAAAAAACATATTTTCAATATTTAGCCTTTTTTTGTATATTCAGGTAGGCTTATAAAACTTTTTAGTCAAAAGCCTAAAAAATCACTTTTCTCTCAAAACCCGGCGAGCTTAAATCGGTTAAGCCGTTCCGAAGCTATCTATTTTTTTTGAAAATGTGTTTTTTTTCTCATGAAAATCGCCAAAAAACGATTTTTTAACATCCCTATTTCGGCAAGGACGTGGAATCGCTGTAGGGCGTCAAGATAACTGGGAAAATTTTGAAAAAACCCTAGGTGACACCTCCGACTTTAGGTAAAATTTCGCAATATTCCAATTTTGAGCCAAATTGGTTGAGAGTTTAAGCTTGTATAAGAATTTTTGAAAAAATTATAAATTTTGGATTGTTTTTCCCGGAAATTGTGTGGAAATTTAGTCAAGAGTGAGATTCAAATGTGAAATTAAACGCTCTACAATTTTGATGAAGAGTGTAAGGCAAACCGAGTTACTCCCCTAATGTCACCCTAATAAACAGTACAACTTTTTGACGATTTTCTAGATCTTCAAACAAACATGCCATCATCGGTGCATCAAACATTAATAATTCACCCAAATCAAACTCATAACAACCCATGTGGTGCCTCAAAGTCCTCACGAGCAAAACAAATTTTACCGCAAAACTACAAACTACACACACCCTCTCTGTCCATTATTTTTTCCTTTCTTTGCCACTGAAGAAAATCAACCGGCCGTGATGACTCACTTTATCGTCCTTTTAAGCCCAACACACACGCCACCAAACGAGAATCAGAAGGATATCGGCATTGGAAAACACACTCAAGAGAGAGCGAGAGGGCAAACAGTCATAAATTTAGTTTTATTGCCGAAAAAGGAGAGGGGCAAAGTCAGTTCTGAGCTGCCACACATCATTTAATTTCCCCCCGAAAAAAAAATCGAACTCACCATCGATTTCGTGACTAATTCGCGTGCGCCAGGGCTTATCCCCAGACAACACTATCTTCCAGGAGGGCGTCCGTCGGGGGGTGTGAATGTGTCGTGTAATGTCGCGCGCGAAATCAGATCCCTTGCTTCAATCCTTCCTTCCCTTTTGAAGGCATTAGTTTGGGGGTGGAAATCCGAGACTTGGGAAATCGTAAAAACGTCTCACCCATAAAGTGGCTGGTTGTAGTGACTGACTGTATCGTCGTTTTTCTTTCTTTTATGGTTTGTGTTTCAACTGGGATTAAAGTGACTTCTCCTTCTGGTTTTCACTTCCTTATGGTTGAAGCTTAAGTGTTGGCAGATGGTTCATTGGGGAAAGTTATTGTTTTAAGTTTTGATAAAAATAGGATTATCAGAAAATAAGCATTTAATTTCAAATCAGCTCTAAAGAATTGCTCAGCCAAATGTAAATATTATGCTGATTACCAGCAACTACTAGCAACACGGTCGCAATTTTCCATTAAACTGGCAACTAAGAAATAGTTTGGACAGAAACGTTTGAAATCTCTTGTTTAAAATTGTACTTGAAATTTAGGTTTATTGATGCTTCAAAAAAAATCATTTTACTCCTAATCAAATTCATCAGAATCCGTTTTCTTTTAATTTTCCAGGTGCCAGTGAAGTCGTGGTTCGACGACGCCTCCGACTCGGAGCTGCTCGATCTGATTCCGCTGTTCGAGAAGCTCAGCAAGGTCGACTCGGTGTACACCGTGCTGTGCAACTCGAGCTCCCAGTCCCAGCTGCAGTCCCCGCAGCAGCACCAGCAACTGCAGCAGCAGCAGCAGCATCAGCAATCGCCGCTCACCCAGGTGGCCCAGGACGTGAACAACACGTAACATTGGCAACACATGTTCATCAACATCGTATGATTAATTTAACGTGCATGTTTTTATCAGTTGGTTATTCTTTATGATTAGTTTTTTTTTTTTGGTTTTAAAGCGTTTTAAATTAACTAAGATTAATTGTAACACACCGATACACAGAGAAACACACACCGGTATAGGATCGCGAAACAACTCCTAAAACAATTTGGAAAAACGTGCAACATGTGAAGAGGTTAGGCGATTGTGTAAGTCCTTTTTTTACACATCCACACAAACACACCCGCAAGAGAAAAGCACACAGATTAGTGAAAATTCGAGGAAAAGCTAGTTTTATCTAATGTACCACGCAGTTAGTCGTATGTTAGCATTGCATGAGCGAGCGAGCGCGCCATTGAACTGAGCAAAGTTTAGTTATTCAAATTATAAATATTTGCTTGTCGAAAAATACGCTTCAAACAAGGTACTGTTATTGGTTTTTTCTTAACTTATTTTCAAAACGACCACTCGAGCAAAGACGCCAACGAGGAAGGGTGCCGTTTTGCCCCGGTTGATCCCTTTTTAGAATGGTGAGACAGAAACAAAAAACAAAAAATCAGCCAAACGTGATAAGTGCAACACATGTATATCACCGTACATATCACCACTGGAAATTTTACAGCACTCAAAGTGGCGAAACTATCAGCAGAACTTTTAAAAAATACAAGCAAGGTTTAGGAATTAGTGAGGGGGTCTCACGGGGCAAAATGGGCACCTGATCGTACTAGTCCAGCAGCGCCTAAATTGCGCATGGAATTGAATCACACAAACTTTAGATAGCGTAAAGTCGTTGCACCAACGGAGCTCGTAATCAAACAAAATCAAACTCAAAACAAAAAAACGCGGCGATCCGAACTCAAAACTAAACCTAATAACGATGTGAATTGATGTTGAAATTGACACACTACACACTCACACTGCTGTTTGCTAACTATTTACTTCTACTACCTCTACACCGAGAAAAAAAAAGAGAAAGAAAAACACTCACACTAATAGGTAACAAATCAAAACTACAAAAGAAGGGCAGAATCCCGCGCTCGACAAACATTTTCCAACATGTTCGGTCCAATTTTTCACCTTTGAAACACTTTTTGATAAGAGGATAAGAGAAGGAAAAGCTAGCGTGTCGAATTTCCCTTGCTTTTTGACTTTCTTTCAAACTCGTTGAAGCAATTTCACGGCGAAAAAGATTTTCGAAAGTGCAAAATCTGCTGCGTTGCTTTTTTTTGTTTACAATGCGTACTCGCGGATTTCCTTCTGGTTGCGTGGCTTCGCCACGATTCAGCTTCCGTAATGTCACTATCGCGATGATTTTTCCGTCAAACTGTTCCGACGAGCGAAAAAAAAACACGTGCTTGCGCTTGTCACTGCGATGCCCGTTTGACGTTTCGTGCAAGTAAATTTTCCAAACGTCAAAGGAGAGCGCCTGTCAGCGCGTTCGTTTTGGGTTTTGCACAGTGGGTTCAATTCATGTTTATTTTTGGTCAAAATTCAAATCTGTTTATTTATTTTTTTCAGCAAAGTTGACAGCTTTTGTGTTTTGACAAACACTTTTCGTATGAAATTGTCTTCGAACTGAAAAATTACCAGCAACGGAAGGGAGAGGCGCATCCACCACATAAACACACACACAGATTGTTGCATTTGTAGCTTTTTAGGGACGTTCATAAATGTTTCGTTTGTTTTCAATTGTGTTGTTCATCGAGTCGCCAACAAGTTGTCCCCATCGCTGGAAAGTACTCACCCCCCTGCAGGAAAGTGCGCGTAGTGTTTGTACGAAAAAGAAAGCCGATTTTTGATACATATGAATGTGGGCAAAACTATAGAGACAAAATCTTGTGTGTACCGTTGTAAGTAAGGAATAAGCAAGCTAAAATGAAGAAAACAATAATCGCGTGTGCGCTCAGAAATTAGGAATCACACGCTGTACCAGGAAATTTGAGGAATGTAAAGAAAGGAAGGAACAAAGTATATATTTTTATATACCGTAATAAAAGAAGAAAACAAAAACGTAAAATGATAAAAACAATGTAATCTAGAGCAAGTGTAATAACGTAATAAAACACACTAAACTAATACAATACTTGATAAGCTAAATTATACAAAGCAGCCACACACACAAAAGAGGAAAAATCATAATGTATTTTAAAAACAACAACAAAAGAAAGATAAACAAATTTATCTGTGAAATTTGTACCATATTAGCGATTTGATACTGCAACAAACACACACAAACACGGCAAGTTACACCCAAAACAAAACCAAGCAACACGCAGATTTAAAACAATAACACAGACACACACACACAGCCGAACAATAGTTTTTTGTATGAATCTTTGTGAACACGCGAGCGAAAGCGTAGAAACGCACGAGAGAGAGAGCGGTGAGGCGTGAAGTGAAACAAAAAAAAAGATGAATCAAATAGAATTGTAATAAAATACCTTCATGGAACACATTTTCATAAAAAAAAAACAAACATTAAAAAAAGGCCGTTTTCTTACTTGTTTGGCGTGTGACAGATTGTGTGCGAGCGAGAGAGAGAGAGAGAGAGAGAGAGCGCGAATTTTGTGTGATCGCGATCTTAGAACAATTTTTGAATGAGAGAGAAAGCGGAAAAGCAATCACAATAATTTTGGATTTTGTTTGTTTTTAGTTTTTTTTTTCTATTTTCGTCACCCGCTAAGTTTAAGAATTTAACAAAACTATAATTTGAAATTGAAGAAGTGGAAACGGAATTTGCACAAAGTGTAGACTTTCAAACGAGGACAAACATTTTGCTAACAAAACCAAAATTTACAAAAAAATGAAATTGAATCGACCACCCCCCCTCCGGAATGGAATGTACTTTTCATAAATCTAGTTTCTATCGTTTAATTTTAGGCAGAGAAAAAAATATATTATAAAAGTAGACCCCTTTTTTTCGATTTGATTGCATGTGTTTAGGACTTTTTTTGTTTGTTTGTAAATTGGCAAAAAAATGCTCATAAACTGTCGCTTAACATTAAAATTAAAAAAAATAAGAAGTTTAAAGCAGAAGCGACAGTTTGTGTGCTTTTTAACTAGATTTTCGTTTTTATTCGTGCAGAATTGGTCTGTGAGAGAAGATGCAACTAAACAAAACAATAAAACGTGTAGGATAATTTTGCAGGACGCAGCGAGCAGTGGTAATCAAGATTGCAAAGAATCAAATATTATTTTATTATTTTTTATTTTTATTTAAGCATTTATGTATTTAAGCACAACAGAAATTATGAGAAAAATGAGTTATAATATATTTCATTTAATTAGTAAGATTTTTTGTGTTTGTTATTTTATCATTATTTTTCAGTTGTTTTCAGAATTTTAGAAATTCAAACAAAACTTTTTAGCAGTGAAATATCACAGTCCTGTATGAGATTCTTTATATTTTTTGGTGTCTTCGGCAAAGTTGTAGGTATAGATCCTTATCCTACACTGAAAAAATATACAACGGTAAAACATTTTTTGGTGATTTTTAATTTTACTTTTTGTCACTAAAACTTGATTTGCAAAAAAAACACTATTTTTTCCGATATGTTTTAGAGGACATCAAATGCCAACTTTTCAGAAATTTCCAGAACTGGCAAAAAAATCTTTGACCGAGTTATGAATTTTTGAATCACAACTGACTTGAAAAAAAAATCGTGAAAAAATTTCAACTTCGTTTTTTGATGTAAAATCAAATTTGCAATCAAAAAGTACTTTATTGAAAAAAAGTAGTAGATATTATTTTTTTTAAAATTAGTATCCATGTTTGCCTACCTTTAAAAAAAATTGTGAAAAGCTGAGAAAATTCTCGATATTTTGCTTTTTTGAACTTTGTTGACACGACCCTTAGTTGCTGAGATATTGCCATGCAAAGAAACAGCAAAATTGATGTTTTCTATGTCTCATCCAAACAACCCACAATTTTCTAACGTCGATATCTCAGCAACTAATGGTTCGATTTTCAATGTTAAAATATGAAACATTCGTAAAATTTTCTGATCTTTTCGAAAAAAATATTTTCAGTTTTTTTTAAATTAAGACTAACATTTCAAAAGGGCCATTCAATATTACGCCCTTTTGAAATGTTAGTCCTAATTTAAAAAAATTGAAAATATTTTTTTCAAAAAGGTCAGAAAATTTCACGAATGTTTCATATTTTAACATTGGTTGCATCAAATCAAATGTGTCGAGAGTCAGTATTTTTTAAATTAAGTTCTCTGAATTTTGAGCTTTTTTGTATTAGGTATCCCAAACTTTTAAACGTAATATTAAGAACAATTTTATAAAAAATAAATAAATTATAGCCACTTAATTTAATATCCTTCAAATTTGCATTTTAATATTTAATTTGCATTTTTAGCCCTTTTCAAATGTCAGTCTTGAAATTAACATTTGATTTTTTTAGGTGATTGCTCAAAAATCGTGTCCTGTTTCTTTTACTTTTTGTGACTGTATTTCAGTAACCAGAGGTCCAATCTATCAAAGTTTTTCGGACAAATTTTATAAAGATTTTCTGCCAGGCACGTTCAAGAACCCTCTGGTTTAAAATTTAATGATCCATCTTCTTTTAAACAATCATAAGTGATAAAAATAATTCAAACTACATTTCATTTCTAACTAAAACATTCACTTCAGATTTCCCTAACACCAGGGTGACCACTCAAATCCCATTTTCAAATTCCCGACTTTTTCCCGACTTTTTTTCCAGACTTTTCCAGAATGCTCAACAAATAATACGCATTTCTTATCTAAAGAATGATTTCAAACAAAAAACTTTCTATAAGAAAAGTCAATATTAACCACCGAAAAAAAAAATCAATTTAAAAATAATCCAATATAGGCATTTTTTGTAAATACAGCCACTAAACAACAATTAAAAAAAACTTCAAAAATGGAACTTCATTATTAGGATTCAGAGTAGAAACACAAACAATTAGTTTTTGAAAAAAATATCGAAAGTTCAATACTTATAACATTCATGTTATTTTTTAAATTGGCAAAAGTATAGTTTTTGATACTTCGTTTCAACTGGAAATGACTAAAAGTTAAAGATAAAAAAAAAAGATAACTGAACTTAAAATTTCGTTCCTATTTTTTTAAACTTCATCATCATTTTAAATCAAAGAATGATTAAAACATAATTGCTGAAATTATTCATTCAAAGGATTTAGGAAAATGTCAGGAAATTAATTTAAAAAAATGCCTGGTTCCCTTTTAAATTTTGTAATTTTTTATATTGTTTTTTTTAATCAATGTTAATTTATCTCGTGGTCAGTATTTAACTGTTAAGTTTTTTCAATGAACATTCAGTTTGATATGATTTTATGTTTTACCACTTATTTTAAGCAAAATGTTTGAAGAGACAATTTTTTAACAGTTTTGCAATAACTCTAAATTTCTTGGATTATTTTTTTACAATTTCAAAATTTTCTTTATGTTTTCAAAACGTAAAAAAGTTTTTAAATTTTGTTTTTTTTCGCTATTTTTTCATTTTTTCGAAAACTTAAAATCAAGCTTTATGTATAGTAGTAATTTACCCATACTCACAGAAAAAGTTTAACGGCAACATTTGAAGAAAAAAACATATTTTAATTACTTAATGAATTTAGTTAAACAATTAAAAATATTTACCAAAAAAAAAACATTGCCAAACTCAAGTTGGAATCTGTTTTCAAATATTCAATCTATGTGACAAAATGAAATAGAATCATAACTCTAAGCTGGCCATTAGGCTCTATATTTAGATTAGTTTTTCATTAACTTTACCTCTTGTTTGATTCGCAATTCGCAATTCGCAATTTTCAGTGTAAGAACGGGCCTTGACCGATCTTATGCACCAGGTTCCCGACGAACACGCACTGCCCTTACACCTACATCTCACCCTTGCTCTGAGTCAGTACGAGCAGCACGCTAGAACACGCTTTGAGTGTTCGTGCCAGGCATGCACACCTTCTTTTCCGGTTACGCATTTTAACTCGGCCGGGGGTGGTACATTACGTAGGGTTTGATGTAAGTATAAGCGCCTAACCATTTATAGTGTGCCTATCAACTTTCATTAAAGCAAAAACTGTTTTATGTGTTATTTTACTGTGTATTGTTTTCTCCTGAATCATTCCTAGTGTTGAGTCGTGTTTATATGTTGCTATTTCTTTTGTCGCGGTGTTTTGTTACAATTTTTGGTCCTAAGCATGTTATAAAAGTTTACCAAAAGTACAATTGTAATATTTGTGTTAATCCTTTAAACATTCCATAAATTGAGTAAGGGCTCAAACCTCACTTGTTTGAAAAAAAGGGTGAAGATTGAAAACAATAGACAGTAAAAGAGAATGTATTTTATAAAAATCAAGAATCAATAGTAAGAGAATGATGAGCGTATTTTAAAGAATAAAAAGAGAGAAGCTAGATGTATTGGATGTAAAATTAGACAATAGGTAATAAATAGAGATACAAAAAAAAAAGCTAATGATAATTTATAGGACAGATAAAGAATTATTTAAATAAATTAATTCGAAATAAAATCAAATTAGGCAAATGATAAATAGACTTGATATTACTAGTACATTAAGGAAAAGTATATTTTTAAGGAAAAAAAAAAAACAAAACAAAGTTTGTTACAGCAGTATCAGTTGGTAAAAAAGAGTGGAAAAGCTTTGAGAGATAAGAGAATCAAAAGTTAGTAAATCAAAACCAAATGATGGATATTAAATAGAAGAATCAGTGTAGAATTGAGAATCAGTAGAGCAAAATAAAAATAGGAGATAGGTGGTAGCTGAGAATGAAGAGAAGAGAAACCCCGCTGTGTGATGTTTCAGGTACATCCACAGCAGTTGACTCAACATACTGCGAATCAAAACAATACCGTCTACAATCACAAATTACTTCCCTTTCCCACATTGTCGCGCCCCTTTCTTTTAGCCGTCTCGACTCTGACCCGCGATGGTCAAAGGTTTACGATCCGTTTCCACAGGCCACCAGCTAGGTCATCATGAAAACCAAGCCAACGTGGAGGTAAGAAAATAGGACACTCGCAAGGAACCAGAGCTATACTGTTCTGATCAAGATAATTCGGATGATCTAACAGAACTACGGATGTAGTTAGTTACGCTCCTTCCAGGATGTTCCTTACGTGGACGTCAACCGAAGAGCACGCAACAAGGTCAGTGCCATTGCATGCTCTTAGGTATCAATCCTTGGCCTGCATTAACTTTACCTCTTGTTTGATAAACAAAAATTAATAGAGATCATATGATTCATGAAAAATATTATGAAGATCTGTGTCAAAGACTCCAATATTAATTAAGATTTTGAATGTCTTAAACAGCTTTTCCATATTCAAATATATTGAAATAGTGAAAAGAACCTTAAATTTAAAGTAAGTTATTAACCCTCTAACGCCCATGGTTACTCCAGAGCACCACTAATTTTTGGCTTCAAAATTCAATTTCTCCGCAACCCTTCATTTTTTCAACCTGGTTCAACCTGCATTAGTTAATATAGAAAGTTAACTAATAACTATTAAAATTTCATCCAATTTGGTCGATCCCGTTACGAGTAATGTGGAAAAACGTAAAAAAAATCGATTTTGCTCTGGGCGGGAAGGGGTTAAAGCAGAATTGAGTGAATCCAATTTGAGAATTGTACAAAATATTACAAAATTATTCAAGAGTTGAAAAATAATTTTCAATCAAGTATGCTTAGAATTCCCGACATTTCCCGACTTTTTGACAAAAAATCATGAATTCCCGACTTTTTCCCGATTTTGGCGAATTCCCGACTTTTTTCCGACTTTCCCGATTTCCCGACTTGTATGGCCACCCTGCTAACACGGACGTGAACTTCAAGGACTAACTAGTGTATTCGAAACACAAGTGTCCATTTTTCACTCTTAACTTATTTTTTTAAGGTTGCTAAAATTGTGACAAGTCAGGGGAGAATTCAGTGCATTTTTAACAGTTTATCGGCCAAAAAGAAGTAGGTATTCGAGTTTCATACGGACAAAATATCAGTAGCGTAACCGCATTGATATAACAATCAGAGAACCATCGATATGAGGTTCTCACTCAGTGTTCGCGATTGGCAAGTCTACAAACCTTGTAAATGTGATTAACGTATTTTATTTTGTAGGGAATGAGGCGTGTATAAATAAATAACTGGATAAAAATAAAATTCATTCCGATTGATGAGCTAGTAACGACAAATCTGGTTTCGAATTTAGTCTGAAAGAAAAGTAAATGTCGGTGAAAAATCACGGCAGGAGGTAATGGAATTTCTAAAGAAACAATTTCCTTCTGTTTTTAGAACATTAGGGATCGCACCTTCCGTGAACGCAACACATTAGGATCTCATTGAGATTGACACAAAACCGAAAGAACTTTGCTTGGAACGATTAACTGAGCTGGAATTGTTGTTCGTATAACAAACATATGAAGTCAACTGTAGCATTTAATGTCACTAAACAGCGAAAGGTATTTTTTCGTATCATGTTCGTAGAAACAAGAAACAATGTGCAGTTTTTGCGGAATTGAGATCGGTATAGAAATACATGCAGACCAAGGACGGGCACGAAGCGTGCGAAAATTATTTCGAAGAGTTTGCTGACAGACAAGTGCCGTGCTTGAAGTTTACGTCCGTGTTCGGGAAGTGTATTAACGATGATCAATTTTAGGTACTAGTACAAGCTTTTTGAAATGCTTCTTCAGACCTTCCAGCGAAACTCACTTCTAATAGACGCTTTCGCTACTAGATAACCCAAACAAAATTCGAATTTCAAATACTTAGAGATCTTACCTGATCAAAACTCCTTGTTCCACGACTTTCTTTCCGAATTAATCACAATAAGCCTCCGATTCAGTTTAAATCCATCTATTCCAACTCATTTTCAAACGCCCTAACATTCAACTTCACTCGCCTCCCTTCGCCTTCACGATGGCCCGATCCTTCAAACTCACCACCCAGCCCGGGTTCAACCCGTGGAAAATCTGCCGCGGGTCCTTGCACTGCGTCAACATCTCGTACTGCGGATCGTCCTCAATCTTAGGCAACTCGTAGCCATACTTTTGCGCCAGCACCAACCTCTCCTTGCTAATCTCCTCCGGATCCGCCAAATAGCCCCGATTCTTCGCGTCCGTATAGTAATCGATCGCGTCTTGCGGTGGCAACATCCTCCTCGGAATCGGAACGCCCTTTTCGAACCACTTGCGGGGATTCACCACCGCAAACAGACTGTGCGGGTCATAATAGGCAGTCCGGATGACGCCTCCGTTGCGCTCGACGGCCGCAATGACCAGTTCGGGCGCGTGCTGGACCTCGATGTTGAGCTTCGCCCGGAACTCGTCCGCACCCTCGTCCGTCAGCTGGACGCCGTAATGCAGCTGGTCCGGCCGAATCTGGAACAGGCCCGTGTTGCAGATCGTGGTCAAATCAATCGGCCCGCTCGCGTCGATCCGGTTCGTGTCGATCAGCTTCTGCAGCTGGTGCAAACTGATCGGTGGATATTCCCGCTTCAGGTGGTGGCCCTTGTAGTACGGTTCGTAACCGAAGCGCAGATAAAACGGAGTGTTTCCCGTTTCGTAACCCAGTCGCATGTAGTTTTGACGCTGGCCGGAACCCTTGTTTCCTGCACCGTGTTTGTCACCGCCGTGTTGAGCGCGGCCACGCTTTTGCTAAAACAAACCCCAAAAAACAACCCGGATTACATAAACCAAACTCCAGCAGGGAAAGCGAAGAAACTTACCGGTTGCTTCGAGTTTGGATTGTCCCTGATGTTGCCGATGGAGACCCGGGGCAGGGTCCGAAGCATCTGGAGTGCCTTTTCCGTTGTGTGCTTAATTTTGGACATTTTTGGGACACTGTTTCACCTTTTTTATTGATAAAAATTACGAATCGTGAAATTGAATAACAAAACACGCGACCGGGCCTGAGTGCTCTGTTTTGATTTTTTCCATGCTTGACAGTTCTTTTCATGCAGGGCTGTGCAAAAGGGTGTGGAGAAAACGGGGTTCTGACAATGTGTAGAGATTTGAACAGTGGAAGCAATTGATTAAAAATTGAACAAAAATAATGAAAGGAGCAGAAAATTTCAAAAAACGTTCATCGACGCCCTCGACCCTCGACGGATGAAAAATCTTTTGTGTGAAACATAGTGCTGTTTGAAATGAGAACAACGATTTCTCAGAAGAAAGCAATGGTCATAAATCCAATAATTAAATATATCAACAATTAAAAAAAACTAAAACTTAAACGATTGAAAAAACCAAGAATAAAATAATTGAATTTTATAAATCTAAGTTTTAAAATTCATAGTATTAACAAAATTCAACAATAATTACTATGCATTTTGCTAAAAAAAAACTAATTCAGCCAATAAAAAAACAGAATTGCAAAAAATTTAAACCAAAAAATTCTAAATTGAAGAAATCTTAAATTGAAAAGTAAAAAATGCTCATCAGCTAGAAAAAAAAACAAAAAAAAAATAAAAAAAACAAAAATTGAAAAAAATCATCCATTAAAAAACAATAATTAAAAATAAAAATAAAAACAAAAATTAAAAATATCTTCGATTCATAAAACACTGTTTCAAAATTTTACAAATCAAAATACATCAATGAAAAAAATTCTAAAATAAAAAAAGTCATTTATCAAAGAAATAATAAAAAAAATAAAACACTTAAAAGAACACTAAAAAGTCAAAAAATAATAATAAAAAATCGCTCAAAAAATTTAAAAAATCTAAAAATTTTAAATCAAGCAAATTAACGGTTGCAAAATTTTAAAAATCATCAATTGAAATATTAAACTTAAATTCTAAAAACTAAAAAATAAAATATTTTTTATTTAATAAATCAAAAAAATAAAAATAAAAAAGTCAGTTGAAGAATATTAATAAGCAACAGATGAACTGTTTAGAAATTTAATATACATCGAAATAAATTTAAAAAATTGAAAAGAAAAAAATGTCTCATTTAAATCAAACTTAAGATTAAATCCTTAAAAAATGCTACTACATAGCGGATTCTTTAATTCGAATTTCGCTACTTCGGATGTACGCTTATTTGAACGCTCGCTGATTCGAACGTATTTGAATTAAAAAGCACTCAAGCAATTAATATTCGCTCATTCGAATGCAGTTTCATTCGAATTCCAGAGATATGCAATTTAAAAAAAATGTTTTTGTTCCTCGGCACTGGCCGTGGTCGAGGGAAGGGGAGGAGGGCAAAAAATCAAATAAATATTAATTTTGAAATAACAAGCAATAGTTTCAGCATTTGCATGGAAATAGTGTTTTAAAATGCATTTTAGACTAGTTCAGTTGTTTTGTAATCATTAAATTTAAAAATATGAAAAATTTGACAAAAACAAAAAATTTTGCGAAAAAAAACTTAAAGACTGCACTTAAATTTCCATTGATATTTCGAAGTTTTTTGAAAAACATATTTTTGCTTAATGATTTTTCGGACCAACTTTGAAGGTGTGGGGGGGACAAAAACTTTAAATAATATTTGTATCACCCTAAATAATTTAAAAAAAAATCCACAATACCGTCGAGGGTTTTTTACAGTTCGCTCCATTAGAAATACATTGTAGAAAAATGTAAAAACTGCCCAACGGCGGGTGCTTCATTAAATAAAATCAAAAATTTAAAATAAAATAAAATCTTAAATTAAAAAAATTAAACTACAGGTTTTTAAAGGTCCCATAAACTATTGGCTTTTATACTCAGTCAGGACCCTTAAAATACATTAGAAATCTTCATAAAGTAAATTTGATTTTTAAAATTAGAAAAAATCTAAAGAAATAAAATGTTCAAAAATTCAAAAAACATAATTTCAACAATAAATGTTATAAAAAAATATTAAATCTAAAATTTAGAATAAAATTAAAATACTTAAAAAATGCATGGTTGCTCAAATTTAAACATTAAAAATTCAAACTTCAGATATTTCAAAAATAATCAAAGATGCAAAAATTGGAATTTTTCAGTTTATTCTCGGCCTGTCGGCAGTGTTAAATCTTTCATGTTGATATCAAGGATTTTTGAAAAGGTCCAACAAACACAATTTTCAATTTTTGTTTTTTTTGGGTGGAAAACATCCAAAAAGCAAAATAAAAAATGAAAATCTTGACTTTTTTTAAAAGACCTATGAAACACAATATAGGACCTATAGGACCTTTAAAAAAACTCTAGAAATCTGAAGTTTTTTTTTTAAGAGGTCCAATAAACCAAATTTCCAGTTTTTGCTTTTTGGGTGTTTTTAATACCCCTGACTCAAAGCCGTTTTTAAAAAACCAAAAAAAATGTTTATTGGACCTTTAAAAAAAACTCCAGAAATATTTTAATCGGAATTTCAAAAATATTGACAATAACAATTTTTCACAGTGCATTCGCCCCGTCTCAGCGCTTGCGTGTAGAGTTCCATCCCACCCCTGCAGGGTCTTTTAACATTTCGTTGGGAAGCGAAACTCAACCACAAAACAGAATCCGAAGCAAAACATGCTGGTACTGTTTGTTGTTGTTGCTGGAGTTGGTGACTCTTCCTTTATCAACATCGGATTCTTACGTCGTCGTCGTCACAAATTTAATTTTAATCTTTAGGGACCATCCATAAACCACGTGGACACTTTAGGGGGTATGGCGATTGTCCACGATCCATACAAAAAAGTTTTTTTTTGTATGGACAATTGTCCACGAGGGGGGGGGGGGGGTAACAGATTCCCAAAAAAGTGTCCACGTGGTTTATGGATGGTCCCTTATTCGCTTTCGCAATAAAAGGTGTTTGCCAAAATTTTCTGATTAGGGGCTCAGATTTGTTCGTTATCAGTGTACTGTTTTCGTAAGTTGTAAAGTTTAAAAGTGCAAAAAAAGGAGGAAGGAGTGTCCTCTCTGCAAAAAGTGACTTAAGCCAATTATCGATTGTGTAAACAAAACAAGTTAAATTTCGCAAAACCTTGAAGGAAGCAGCTGATCTTTGTTCGATTCCTTAGCGCAAGAGAGCAGCAATGACTTGGTTGTGAGAGGTTGGTCAAGCGAGACGAAACATCCAGAATGATTTCCGCGTTCGCCGAGCTGGACGAGGCCAGTCGGGTGGCCATCACGGTGGAAGATCCGGAACAGCGTCCGCTGGGTTGGGTCAGCAAGTTGCGCGTTTGCGGGGAGTATCACCTGCTGTTGAATGTCCGCGGGGAGTTGTTTTTGGGCGAGTATCGGGCGAAGGAACGGTCGATCGAGTTTCGGTTGCTGCGGGAAGACGTGGCGGATTACGACACGGAGGGGAACCGGGTTTACGTGGTGACTGGGAGCGGGGGAGAGGTGCTGCAGGGGAAGAACGGGTCGATCGGGGAGTGGACGCGACTGTTCGAGGAGAGTGGAGTCGTGTTTGAGAAGATTTGCTGCAACAATAACGGATTGCTGTTGACCAGCGGGGATGGGACGGAATTGTATGCGCAGGGGGAATTTGGCAGCTTGCTCAAGTTTGAGGAACTTACTAAAGTGGAGGAATTGGCCGGAGAAAACGTCGTGCAGATATCGGCCGGAATTGACTTTGTGATCTTGGCTTGTCAGAAAACGCGGAAAGTCGTTACGGATGTGAAGAAGGATCCTTTTTACGACCAGTATTGTCTGCGGGAGGACACTGATGTCTATCATCACTGGAGAAATTTGTACAAGGATTGTGGGGATCGGTTCAAGCAGGATATTGGATCGGTCCCGGATGCGATCTGCAATGTAAATGTGGATAGAATGCAGGTTTACGGCCAGATGATCCACGAAACCGGTGTGGCCAGCTTTGGGAAGGTCAACAAAGGTAGGTTAAATTGTAGATGATTATTTTTACAAAATAAGTTGTTTAAATAGTAAAAATCAGCATGTTGGCTTAAATTAAGAGCGGAATCTGCCAAACGTATGAAATTTCCCCTAAATTAACAAGAAAAACTACCAAAATTTTACATCCCCGCCACTTTCTTTATTGAGATTCACTTCTTGGCACCTCCGCCCACCTGAGCTGCTTTGCTTCCCTCCCCAGTTTCAGTCTTCGATTTCTGCAACTTTGCCAGCTGCTCGCGCTGCTGCTTGTAAAAGTATTCCTCCTCGTGGGCCGCCTCCATCTTGCCGAAGGCACCGCCGGCCTCCCGGATGGATCCACCACCGCCACCTCCCTTGCCGGCACCGGCTCCCAAATCTCCAACTTGGCTCATTTTTGCAATTCTGTCGAGGAAAAACACCGGCAATTACGTAACGAATTAATTTGTACAAATTACTAAAAAGTCAGCCAAAATTCTCACCTAATTCCACTTGGATAAAGACGAGTTGCGTTTCGCTGGATGGAAAACATCTGACTGATTGACCAGCTTCCTAGCACCGGGGACAAGTTTTTATAGAGGAAAATATTCTACGTCGTACCTATGAAACGATGTGACTCAAAGCGGTGCGAAAACAATAATGATGAAAACGGAGCAGTGAATCGTGAAAGTCAGTGAGAAAGAGCGTTATTTTTAGCTTCGAAGCTGTTCAGTGAGTAGGCGATGAGCTGTTTTCGTAGTTTGTTTTTGGTTGCTTTCCTCTTTGGGCTGATGCAAATTTGCATGAGAAAGTGAGAAGTTGAGGAGTGATGCACTCACCTTGTTTATGTTTGTGGGATTGATATGAGCCATTCTCTGCGACTTCGAAGAAGATTATTTTTTGTTGGCAATTTTGATAAATAAAATAATTGAGAGAGCTAGACTTACTTTGTAACCGTTGGTTACAATTCTTCAACGAACCTTCACTTTTCTACTTGATTCCGTACATACAACATCACACCATACATGGCAGTAGAAGGGTTTTCGTGCCGCTGTAACGAGATAGTCCTTGACAGCGATAGGGCAGGACTACTCGAATTGGATGAAAAAGAAAATGGAGCTTTTCCCCTCCCGTTTGGAATTCGAGCGGGAAATGTCTTCTTGGCCCGCCGATGTTTAGCATCGGTCTCTTTTGCCATTCAGGCGTCCGTGTGTTTAGTCGTGTCCGTTGTACCAGTACCGTCCTCTTTGTGCTGTGTACGTTTCGCCTTCCGGAAGTGGAAGTGCCCACACGGAAGTCTAGTTCCGTCGGCGCGACGGCACACGGGTATCCGGTGAACCTAGCCTTGTGAGTGCGCAGGAGCCGTTGGCTACGTTTTAACGTCAAGCACCGACCCGAATCTCTGGTGCGCGGCGCCATAACACGTCAAGGAGATTATCCCCTCTCGGCACGCCCAAATCAGTGGACTCTGGGGCTGCCGAATCCGCCACTGAGGGAAGACGCCTGCCGCAAGTAGGCCCAGCAACGCCCGCTGGCCTACCTCTGCGTTCCAGCCCAACCCAGCAGCAGCTCAAGCCATCCGGAAGTCGACGACCAACCAGCAGCTCAAGAACATTCCCCCCCCCCCCACGGGATCGCGGCGGCACAGTCGAGGGCGCTCCTGTGACCGGCCTTGGAGCAGGTGAACGCCGAAGGCGTTCGAGGTTTGGAGTGGAGTCAGCGAAGCCTCGCTGCGAGTCCAGCTGCTGAACGGTACGTTGTCCCTGAAGTGCCTTACATTCCCCACACACACCCACACCACAGACAAACAGACGGGACACTCGAGTTCGGAACCATCGTCCTTCAACAGCCGAGCCAAAAAGGTTATTTCAAATGCAATTTAGCTTCGGCATCCACTCACCCGGCGCTGATGGCGCTGCTGTCGTGACAGCTCGCCCGTCTTTCCTCAGTGTGTGTAATGTGTTTTTGTTGTTGTAAAGTTGAGCGTGAGCACGTGGCAGCAAATGAAAACAAAACAAAATATGATAGAATTCAGGAATTTTAACGGTGATCCACAATCCAGGCCTTACGGGACGAGATTGGGGCAGTTTCGACCAGGTTCAGATGAGCGGCTGACTAGCGAGGACATACCCTTTGCCCCACTATTAACCCGGAAGCCAGATTCTGTGGTGAAGTCATCTCCTTCGGAGCAACCTGCTTATCCTTCATGGATTGCTGCTCAGATTGCTGCTGCTGGTCGTCCTTTTGGCGATGTTGCGTCGATCGTGAGCGCTACTCAATCTTCATCCACAGTTGTTCTGTTTCGATGTAAGAGTTTGCGGCAGCGTTTTTTGGAATCTTAGCGACTTTTTTCATCTCATTCGCCACTTTTTGCTGTTTAACGCAACTGAACTGCGCGTATCTTGTATCTTGTTGATCAGGTGTAATGGTTCGAGGTTTCGGGAGAGAAGGAATGTTGGTAAGTTTTTGGGAGTAACGGGGAGGACCAGTGGTTGGGTCTCTGTCGTTGCGGTTGTGGTGCGTCGTTGCTGATGCTGCCGCATGGTTTGGCCGTCATCTTCGGCCGTCGGTGTTAATTTTAATTTTTATTTCATCAAGTACTGACGATAAGCAACAACAACATTATTTAAATCAGCTGTTGATGTTTACAATCGTTAAGGCTTGATTGTCTCACGCATACACTGACATGACACATGACAGTAATGGGTTTGTATTGGTATGTTTGGGCTGCGCTTCGGCATAAGCTCACCAGGCAGCGCTGGCGTCGCCGTGATTTGGTGGTTTGATGAAGGACGATGAATTTCAAAAATTATTTGTATGGAGAGTCACGTCTGTTTGTCTGTGCCCACACCCTACACTATCCCAGAAATACACGTTTTAATTAGAAAATTGTGGTTCTTGATTTTTATTTCATCCGTGTCTCACTTGAATCGCTGAGTAGAAATGCCGACCCTGAGTGATGAGTAGTCAGTAGCTTTGGTCTACGACTACCTTTGAGTTGATGGTCTTTTGTCCTGGAAAGGACTGAGCTAGCCGTCCTTGATAACTGACCAAAGTCATTAGTTTCAACTTTCAGGTCATTAAGAAAAATATTATTATTTTTTTCGTTGAGTGCAAAAACTTCTATTTCTTAGAAGTGAAACAAAATCTTCCGAAAGTGTTTGTTTATATTTTCTGAACAATTAAGAAACATCGAAACAATCTTCAAGAAGAGATTATCTGTTAAAATGGACTGGATTGGATGGATTTCTCAAATTAATTTGTAACAACACTCAACTCATTTTTTAACTTCTGCTTTCCGGCTCTGAATATTTAGTTTCTCTTGAATTTTAAGTTATGTTTTTTTTACCTTATTTATTGTTTATTTTATACTGGATACATTCAATTATTAATCTTGTGAATCGTATTTCAAACTTTTCCCGAAAACATAACCATTTGGATCTAACAAAAATGATTATTGGGGCTTATTCCGGTGGGCGTACTGTGCTCAAATCCCAAATATGAGCTTGATTCAGATTCTGGCTCTCCGCCTTTAAATTTCAGATGGAATTTAACCCGTAGAAACATTTTTTTTCTAAATTTAAGTATTCTTGAGAAAATACCTAAAGTCGAACATTCAAAAATTAAAGCTCTAACATTGAAAATTCTAAATTTCTGGAATTTATTAATTCAGAGCTTTTTGATTTTTTTACAGTTTTGTAATTTCAAAAATTCCAATTTTTAATATTCAACAATTCAAATTTTAAAATTTAAAAAAATCTGGAATTTTAACTCCAAAGTTTAGGAATTCAAAAATTAAAAAAAAAAAAATCAAAATTAAAAAAGGCCAAAATTAAAAAAAATCATTAAAATTGAAAATTAAAAACAATCAAAAAAATTAGTTTCTTTAATTCTTAAATTATATTATTTCTAAAATTCTTAAAATCTTAAATTCTAAAATTCTTAATTTTTCTAAATTTAAGCATTCTTGAGGAAAAAAGATAAAAACATTCAAAAATGAAAGCCAAACATCGAAAATTCTGAATTTCTGAAAATCAAAACATTTTAATTTTTATAGTTTTGTAAATTCGAAAATTCTGAATTTTTATAGTTTTGTAAATTCCAAAATTCAGAATTTTTAATATTCAACAATTCAAATTTAAAAAATCTGGAATTTAAACTACAAAAATTTAGGAATTCAAAATTTTTAAAATTTAAAAAATTCAAAATTTAAAAGGCCAAAATAAAAAAAAATTATTAAAATTGGAAATTTAAAACAATCAAGAGAACAAAAATTTAATTTTTGTAATTCTTAAATTATAATATTTTTATCTTCCTAATTTCTAAAATTATTAAAATCTTAAATTCTAAAATTCTTAATTTTTCTAAATTTAAGCATTCTTGAGGAAAAAAGATAAAAACATTCAAAAATGAAAGCCATACATCGAAAATTCTAAATTTCTGAAACTCAAAACATTTTGATTTTTATAGTTTTGTAAATTCGAAAATTCAGAATTTTTATAGTTATGCAAATTCGAAGACTCAGTTTTTTTTAATATTCAACAATTCAAATTTTGAAATTTTAAAAAAATTCTGGAATTTTAACTCCAAAAATTTTGGATTTAAGAAAAATCAAGCTTCAAAAATGTAATTTCTGTAATTCTTAAATTATAAAATTCTTAACTTCTTAATTTCTAAAATTCCTAAAATCTAAAATTCTTAAACTTCTAAATTCCTAGATACCAAAGTCCTAAATTCATCAATTCCTGAATTCTGGGCTTTTTGAAAAAGAACTGCAGAACTCTCAAATTCTGGATCATTCAAAAAATGAAAAATTTCAGAATTCTTAAATTCTTGTCATTTTTGTGATTACAGAAATTTTGATAATTTTGGAGCATTTTTGGAGTCATATTTAAGGGTAGATTAATTTTGAGAAGAAAATAATATAAATTTGGTGTTTAGATTTTTCTTAAGTGACACTTTGGTGAGGATCATGGAGTACGAAGAACTGTATTTATATTTTCAAACTCCTAGATTTATAAAATAAAAAAAAATTGATTTTATTTAGTTTTTATGTCTAAACTACTAAATGTTTTAATTTTTATTTTTGATTTTTTGTTTTGCATATAAAATTAAAAGAGTGATAATAAATTCAAAATTTAGCTTTATTTTAAACTCAAATTGCGTGTTAGGAAATTTCTAGTATTTTCGCAACAATACGGTATTGGATAAATATTTTAGTATTTTACAAAAAAATAATAACAAAGCAAAAATGCATTCAAAATATTGTTTTGTTTGATACCCATGTTGCAGATTATGAAAATTTGAGTATTTTCAAAAATATAATATTTTGTATTTTGCACAAATACAAATTTTTGAGTATTTATACTTGGGACCTACCTACTACATTATCAAAAAATCCCTCTTAGTGAAAGCATTGCAAATTTAACATGCAAATTTAACAATCGTTAAGTCAGTTTTAGAAAGATTTGAAATCGAAATAACGATAACAATACATTATTAAAAACAATGAAGAGAACAACAATTTGATTTCTGTAATTCTTAAATTATAAAATTCTTAAATTCTTAAATTCATAATTTCTTAAATTCTTAAAATCTTGAATTCTTCAAATCTTAAATTCCTAGATTGCTAAATTCCTGAATTACAGAGTCCTAAATTCAAAAATTCTCTGGCGAGGATTTTAGATTTTTAAGATTTTTAAAATTTTTATTTTTTTTTTGAATTTAAATTTTATTTACTTTTTATATCTAAATTTCTGAATGTTTTAATTTCTATTTTTGATTTCTTGTTTTGCAAAAAATATATTTGCCCATGGAATTTTCGACGTTTTAAGATTCTGCGTTCTGAGGTTCGGCCTAATGAGGCTATTCTGGATTTAAAATTGTATTTGACACATTCACCAGCGACTAAACCGAATAAAACTCACTTCATCAAAAACTAATTCAAAAATCCTTTCTCCTCCCACATTCCAGGCCAACTCGGCACCAGCGACCACATCCGGCGCGACAAGATCGTCCACCTGCAGCAGCTGTTCAACGTGGCGAAAATCACGACCTGCTGCGACTACTCGGCCGCGCTAACCGTCGACGGCAGCCTGTACCTGTGGGGTGACACCGCCGCCAAGAACCAGGCCACGCTGGACACGAACCTGGCGCTGGCCTCGCTCAGTGCCAGCTCGCCGACGCTGTTTGGCCGGTTCCGGCAGGTGCTGGACGTTTGCAGTGGGAATTTCTCGACCTACGTGGTGACGTCGGATTTGCGGATTCATGATTTGAGGTTGGATGAGCGGAGTTTGGCTTACGAGGTGGGGGATCGGGGGAAGTTACGGGGGTGGGAGGTTGAGCACTTGGAGGACGTTCCGTTGGTGGTGGCGAGTGACAGCTTGATTGTGGTGAACCACTTGCCGATCAATCGGGACGCGTTGCGGGTTTACGGGAAGGAACAGCAGACGGTTCAGGCGTTGCTGAAGCACTTCCGGGAGAATGGATTGGGGGGGATTCCGAAGAAGGCGTTGAATGTGGTGTCGACGCACTACTTTTACCGATCTTGCACGAGGTTGTTCTATCTGCTGTTGCTCAATTTGAGATCGTTGCGCGCGTTTTTGTTTGAGAACGATTTGAAGCGGATTATGACCGTGATGTTGCACGAGGAGATGCTGTTCTTGTATCGGAGGATTGTCAAGTGCTACTGTAACAGCGACTGTCTTGGGTTGATGAGCGAGCCGGAGCAGAAGCTGCTCCGGATATACCTGGACAATGTGAAGAACTACATCGAGCTGATTGAGCTGCTCGTCAACGCGAACAAATCGCTTGAAGAACCGGTCGAGAACCGACTGCTCAACGCCAAAAGCGAGTGGCTCAAGTTCTTTAACGAAGAAGTCACCGAAGAAATGGGCAAACTCGTCAAGATTACCAAAGAATTCTGGCTCAACGAGGAGAACTTCCGGTGGCAATCGCTTAAAGAGTCGCACCGTCGAGTGATCCTGGATTCCGCCGAAGTTCCGCTCAAATTTCTCGACGTCAACATCTTCTCCTCCTCCCCGCGGATCGTCCTCTTCTCCGACGTGCTCTGCTATCTGTCCGGCGTCCAAATCATCGAATACCCGCTGAACCTTATCTGGGTCTCAACCGAAATCAAAGACGCCCTCAAGACCCGCCACAAGGAAAAGCTCCGCTTCCTCATCAACATCATCACCCCGGAGGAGGTCCTCCGCTGCTACACGCTCAACTCCGCCGACAAGCTGGTCTGGCTCAACAGCCTCAAAACCCAAATGATGCGTGTCCTGCAGCGGGACGCCACCGCCAAGCAACCCGTGTACCGGTGCAGTCGCTACCGGTTCGGCGAACGGCACGCCAAATTCGGTGGCTCCCAGTACGAGGGCATCTGGAAGATGGGACTCATCGACGGCGTCGGCGAACTTTCCGCCAAAGAGCGCACCTACCGTGGGGAGCTGTACCGCGGGGACATCACCGGCTACGGGTGCCTCCAGCGCACCCTGTACGGCATCGGAACCATTTACGAGGGTAAGTAAAACGCAAACGTTTGCTAGTTTTCCATCAAATCAGTTTTATTTTGGAATCGTTCAATCGTAAAATCCGCGATTCCGGAGCCGCATCCGATGGTCGAAGCGCATGTGGCCGTACAGGAAGCACAGGGGGACTTTCTGGGCCGGGTAGCTGCACGGATAGTAGCAAGGTCCGCAAGGGGACGGGTTGCAACAGGGCGAGCACGGTCCACAGCCGGTGCCGCAGATGGTGGGGAGGGTTCCGCTGGGGTACATGGCGAGAAGGTTCTTTTTTTGCTATTTTGTTTCAATGAAAAATTTGGAAACGTCAACTCGTGACAGAAAGTGGATTTGGAATGAATTTGTTGAATAATGGCATGCTATGATCTAGCCATAAGATTTTTATAAAACTTCAAACCGCGTGTCAAGCCTAGGAATTTTTGAATTGTTTGTCGTGAAAAAAAAAGTTTATCTTGGTATTGGAACAATTCAATGTTTTTAAAATGCAGAGATTTTGCAAGCAAAATGAGCGCTTCCCAAAAACGGACGGGAATGTCAAGGTTTTCTGGCGAACAACATTCTGTAGAAGTAAACAAGAGCAGCTTACCCCACCTCGCCGGCCGTCTTGCCTCCACCTCCCCTACTTTTGAAATTATCTCTAATTTTGAACAAAATGCTGCATTTTTCGCTGTCAATCTAAGTAGTGACATTTAGAGGAATGTTTATTTTGCATTCGTTTGTATGCATTTTGGGAGTGTTGAATGGCATTTATTTTCTATTTAATTAACAGGAGTTGACCGGTACGTCGATTCCGACACAGATCCACAAATGTGATCGCAAATCCTGAAATTGAAAAAAATGCAGAATAATCATAAACAGTGACACGATGTGTATATGGGAAGCCAAGTACGACGTCCAACCTTATGAAAGGTCTAAGTGTTTCGAACCTCTAAGTCTCCAGAGCTACAAAAAACCGGACCGGAGACTGGACACAGGAACAACATATACCACATGCTAGCTAGAGGAACGCTCGAGAATGAGGTCGAAATGGAACGCGGGACGAGGGACGGGAAGTGAGGGCAACTCCGCAGAGATGGGCAGTCCTCACCCGCTTCCAAACGTTCCCAAACGGTCCGGTCATCGAAAATTAGGTACTTGATATTCCCGTCCGTGTTTGGATGCTAATTCGTTTTGTTGGAAGGAAGATTTGGTCCGGACTTTTTTTTAATGGCACCCCATTACCTTCAAGTAAGACGTAGCAACATTTTTTCCTGGATTCGTTGACCAATATCTCAATCTGCATAGTTCAATTAGCTTTGGCTGACCGGTTCGATATCTAGTTGGAAATGATTTTTATTAGTATCTCAAAAATCTCACTAAAACTGATTACATAGCAGATCGTTTCGGGATTTAACAATTAACTTGTTTAATTAAGCACACACACATAACTTATCACTGGAACTTATTTCGAACGCATTTAATGATGAATATCGCTAAATTTCACGTCTTCCACATCACATCACATTTGCTCCCGGCAGTTGGGACACTTCTGGTTCGGCACCCACGGCGCGATACAATTGTCATGGAAGAGGTGTCCGCACCGCAGCTTTATCGGTCGGCTGTCCGCTCCGTCCTCTTCCTCGATTTTCTCCATGCAAATCGAACAAACAACGCTATAATGGATGATGTAATGAAGGGGATTAATCATTCTTAATCAATCGCACGATTCAAATTCTTACTCATCGTCGGAACTGTATCCCTGCCACTGCGATCCGGTGGCCTTGGCTCGGGACGTTCTGCGACCGCCGCCGGACGGCCTCGTCGGTTGGCTTCTGCCGGAACCACCAGGAGGATACTGATGGGGTCGGTTCTGGGTCTGGCTGACGACGGCGTAGATTCCGAACGCGACAGCCACCCCGACGACCAGCGAAGTGACCACGCCGAAAATGGCCTGCAGGGACATGGCGCTTCTGCGTCGTAGATAATTCCTCACCAGGAACGAAAAATGGCACTTTTCATTGCACGGCTGCTGCTGCTGCTCGGCTTTGGTCTGTTTTGGTGTAGAATTTGCGAACGAAAATAGAAACGCCAACTGTGTGGAGCAGCGGGAGCGATTGATGGATGAGAAGCATGAAAGCAGAAACACGAGTTGACGTTTTGCGATGTTTGTTTGTACTTTGACTTTCGTTGCTTGCGTGGCTGTCATCGGCGGGAAGACACTCACAGAAAATTTACTTGCTTTATTAAATTAAATGTTTTTTTTTTAAATTGAATTGAAATGAAAATTGGCATTGAAATTTTAATTTCTAGCTAATACATTTAGTTAATCAATTGACTAGTTTTCGTCAATTGTCTTCAATCATTTGGCGCTCTTTTATGGTTTCTTGCTCAAAATTCCATACGACACCTGGGACATCTTCCATTCTGGAGCCAGTCTTCAACACACCTTGCGTGGAATCGATGGCCGCACGGCAAACTCCTGGAGCTGTAGCCCGACAGTTCCTCGTTGCACATATCGCAATGAATCTCCGGAGCGCGTCGAGAAGAAGAAGGAGGAGGCCTTCTAGATTCACCATTCGTGTGGGATAGCGCCCTATGCCGGTGATACGAGCTGTAAGCTCCCCCTACGCCCAACATCACACCGATGAGCACTGCGGCCAGTTTTAAAATGCCGTCTAAGGCCATACTAAATGGACGAAATTATTGGAAATCAGGGAAGAATAAGTAACTTAATATCGAACTGCTTTAAAATAAAAACACATATAAAACGGAAACGATAAGGAGGTTGGCTTAAAGATTTCATCGATGGTGTACACTCAGAAAATTGTGAATTCGAGATGTTGAAAATGCATCAACCTTTTTTAATCAGCTTGATTATTTCATTGAAATGTCGGTAGTTCACGGTCGAACCACAATAGATCAACGAAATAAAAAAATAAGCATATTTGTAACAGCCTTATGTTTTTTTAACAAAAAATTATGTACACTGAAAAATCTGAATATTTTATTTTTGTTATTGTTAAATTCCTATTGTTATTACAATTTTTGTGATAATTATTTGGGGATGAAAATTAGCATCTTGTGGTCGATAGGTTTTTTTTAATATTTTAAACAAAACATATTTTTTAAAGAGTTTAAATGCATGCATAACTATTGTAAAACACCTGAGCAATTCGCTACAAAATCGGTCTTTTTAATTTTAATTTTTGTATTTTTAAATCTGGCTGAAACTTTTTTGGTGCCTGCGGTAGGCCCAAAGAAGCCATTTTGCATCATTAGTTTGCCCATATAATTTTCCATACAAATTTGGCAGCTGTCCATACAAAAATCTATATATATAAAAAATTTCGACGGTTTTGTTCGAACGCGCATCAGTTTATAACGGAAAGTCGGATCGGAGCGCTCTTTGCTGCGTTGGGTTCGTATAAGCCCAAGGAAGGTTCTTACGCTAAAGAGTTACAACTTTGGCCACTCTGGAACCGATTCCGGAAGATCTGCAGATTGTATGGGAAAAGTTGCGTAAAATCAAATTTCGATCGCAGGAGGCTGAATAAGCAAAAAATCAAAAACGTCAACAAACGAAAAAATTACAAGACGAAGTTTGTCGGGTAAGGCTTGTGTTATATGAAAATTCTGAAATCTGTATCTTTTGTAGGATTTTTTCGATCGATTTGGTGTCTTGGGCAAAGTTGTAGGTATGGATAAGGACTACACTGAAAAAAAAAATGATGCACGGTAATTTTTTTTGTGATTTTTAATTTCACTTTTCAGAAATTTCCAGAAAATGCAAAAAATCTTTGAGTTTTTAAATCAATACTGATTTTTTCCAAAAATTGAAATATTGGTCGCAAAAAATTTCCAACTTTATTTTTCGATGTAAACTCGAATTTGCAATCACAAAGTACTCCAGTGAAATTTTTATAAAGTGCACCGTTTCCAAGTTATAGCCATTTTTAGGTATTTTTTTTGAAAATATTAGCAGTTATTATTTTTTTAAATTAGTGCCCATGTTTGCCCACTCTTGAAAAAAATATTTTTGAAAAGCTGAGAAAATTATCTATATTTTGCATTTTTGAACTTTGTTGATACGACCTTTAGTTGCTGAGATATTGTCATGCAAAGATTTAAAAACAGGAAAATTTGGTCCTAAAATGAAGCTTAGATTGCTGATATTATTGTTTACAGCGATAAAGCTTATTTTTCTGAGTACAATGACCCTTTGTACGACCACAAAGAGTTTTAAAATGGATTTTTAAATTAATTTTGAAAAATTAACCTCGCGATCCTTCTTGACAGAAAATGTCCTACTTGACAGCTCGTTCCAAGGGGACCATAGTTGATCCATCGAAAAAATGTTGTCTTGTCAAGTTTTTTTTTGCATTAAAATGAAAAAAAGTGATTAGAAATGGTTTTTAATCGTGTTTCTTACCGCTGTACAGAACAAATTACATAGGGCTTTAGTACCCAATTGATGATTTCTAAGACTCACCCAAACAACCCACAACTTTCTAATGTCGATATCTCAGCAACTAATGGTCCGATTTTCAATGTTAAAATATGAAACATTCGTGAAATTTTCGAAAACAATATTCTAATTTTTTTTTAATCCAGGCTAACATTTAAATAAGGCCCCCCCTAAGGTGTCCACGTGGTTTATGGATGGTCCCAATGGAAAAAAACTCAAAAATATTATAAAATATTATTACAAAATCTAATAATTTTTTAGAGAATGTAAAACTTTTCAAAAAATGGTTTGGAAGTTATTCTGTTTATTTGATAAATAAATGATCAAACTCAATGAAAAAAAAAAATGTGAAAAAGTATGTTTTCAAGAACATTTTAGAAGTTTATAATTATTTTTATTTGTTTCATTTTTTCACATTCGACCTTTTGTCCTTTCGACATTTTTCCAATTCGACCTTTTGTCCACTTTCGACCTTTTGTCCATTCGACCTTTTGGCATTCGACCTTTTGGCATTCGACCTTTTGTCCATTCGACCTTATGTCTTTCGACCTTTTGTCGCACATCCCGAAAAATCAGAGAGCAAATCTTAAAATGAATGAAAATGTCAATGGAAATACAAAATTATTCAACCGAAAACAATCTAAAATGACTTTTTCGCATTGATATATCATTATAATAATTATAATCATATTTATCATTTTTGGGCTCGTTTAAAAATATTTTAAACTTTTGTGAAATAACCATGTACAGCACCGCAAAAACTTTTTTTCTCGCAAACATAAAATCTTCGTCGATAGTAAGAAATTTTGGAATCTTATTATTGCAAAAAAACTGGACAGATGTCTAATGCACTTTTTCCTTCAAATTTTGAAATCGTGACCTGTAATTTAATTTTTTTTTATTGTTTTGAGAATTGAGAAATCGGTTGCTCTGAAAAGTATTGTGAAATAAGTTGCTTAAAAAGTGAAAATCAGCAAATTCGACGGTAACATTTCAAAAGGCATCATGTACATTTTGACACTTTCTGGGTTATTGCATATTCTGAAAGTACTCCTAATAAGCTACCTCTCCACCAAAAATGAGCACAAGTTACTTCAGTAAAGTCTGCTTAATCATGATTTTAAATAAAGTAACATAAACAAAATCTCTGCCATCAGCAGTCCCTGTTTATATAGCCCTGTCAAACTGTCAAACAAAAGACTACATGAACCTCGTGACGAAAAAAAAGCAACATGAACAAAGCGCCATGTACATTCGGCGAAGAAAAACGAATCATAACAAAGCATCCCCCTCAATGACAGCAGGGTGATATAGACGTTGGTGATTTCAAAAGAAGTTATGTTTGTTTTTCTCAAATAAAATTACGGAAATAATGTTTTATTGAATTTGGATGATCAAGTATCCATAAAAGCAACGTTTTTCATCGTTTGTTATCATTAGAACATCTTATTTTGCTTTTATATTCCCTGGGCCTTGTAAAGTCAAGGGGCATGATTTGATCCTAGTGCATAAGTTAAAATTTGGGTATACATTCTTTTTTTATAAGCACTATGGACACCACTTCATGCTACGAGAACTCGCTTTGCCGCAGCCCCAGGGCTTAAGCGTTGACCGATAAGCTGTCTTCGTGAACTAGGTAGTTCTCCGATAGTGAAAATATCACAATTGCACAAGACACCGTTGCTTCTGTGACCTTTTCACTATCACAATGTGGGATTTAGGTGGGACTTCAGGATAGTACAATTGATTTGTTGCTTAGCATTAGCATTTAAAATAAATCTTTATCCTTTCTAAATCTATTTGATGATAAATTTAGTTGCAATTGTTAAGTTAGAGTAGTGCTGTCAATAAACTTTGATTGATGTAGAATACTAGGCATTCTTTTATGTCAAATTGTCCATAGAGTCTCGATCAATCAATAATGTAATGATATCGGACAAAATTCGTTGATCTGTTGAACTAACGGTTTTTGGATTATGGTTGTATCGACCATTGTTGCGAATCGAGGAACTACGGATCTTTTGACGTAAATGGTCATTTCTTTTTCAAATCGCGATTTCTATCCTATTTGTATATCAGTTCATATTTTTTTTATATTTTTTTTTGATAGAAGTAGTACTACAACAGTTAAAGGAAGGTTTAGTTTTGAACATTAAGTTTAGAGGATTTTAGATTAAAGTTTAGATTTTCAATCCAAAGTAGTTAGCAAATGAATATTTGGACTTAAATGAATAATTGAATTAGTTGGACTTATGAACAACACACAACTGTGCATTTATTCTAGAGTCAGATCCATACAGCGTCAGTGTTTATTTGGTCGAAGTGTACTAATTCATTGGCAGATCTGATTCTAGTTGTAATGTACGACAAGACTACTGACGGACGTGACAGGACGAGGGCCCAGTTTAGAGGTTTCAACATCAACGATGTGCGGCTGGACCACCATCCCAAAAAAAAAAAAAAACATTTTATTTTGCTTTTATATTAAAATGGGAATTGAAAATGGATGCTCAACATTCAAATGCGTTTTTCTCAAAACGCATGGTTTGTACATGATGCTTTTTGAAATGTTGGCGTCGAATTGCATGGAAATAGGGCCGAATCTTGAACCGTTTACCCTAAATCATTTTTGTGCTTTCCCATTTCCAGGAGACTTTTTCGAGGGCAAATTCGACGGGTACGGAAAGTTGAAATCTTCCACCGTGCCCGCTGCGCAGTACTTCAAGTATCGCGGCTACTTCCGGGCAGACAAGTACAACGGCTTTGGCACGCTGCTAACCAACTCGTACCAGTACAACGGAGACTTTGTGAACGACCTGAAGGAGGGTTTCGGCGTGGTCGATGACATCGAGAACGGGGTCAAGTACATTGGAATGTTTGCGAACGATCGCAAGTTTGGCAACGGAATCCTGATCACCACGAATGGAACCTACTACGCGGGACTGTTTGCGAACGACACGCTGTCCAACTCGGCCGGGGGATTGGCGATTTTTCCGAGCGGGATCTACTACAAGGGCGAGCTGACCATTGAGGGGCCCTGTGGGAAGGGAGTGTTTTACTACCCGGAGAAGGAGATTGGTGCGGAGACGTTCGAGCTGGACGACACGAACGTCCAGATGAGTGGCCACACGATGATGGGGACGTTTGCGGGCACGTGGGACAGCGTTAGGATCTCGAATGGGTCGATGGCGATGGATCAGCGGTTCAATAAGGTGCCAGTGTGAGTAAAATCTTGGAATTTTGTTTTGTGATTGGTTGAATTAATTTAGGACTGTTTTATTTAGATTGGACTTGAAGATTAACGCTGAACGCAAATGGTCCACCATCTTCAGCTGCTTCCATCAGTCCGTATTTGGAACGTCAGACCTTGCGAAACTTCGTTCGATGGACGTCAAAAAGATCTGGAACAAAGTGGCGATCTACATCACGCGAGCCAAGCGAAAAGAGCAGCTCAAGACGAACAACTTTGAAGTGAAGCTCTCCGAATTCGACGATCAATCGGCGGCTCAAATCTGCCAAAGCGGCTTCAGATTAACACATCTTTCGACAACTTCCTTAAGGTCAAGCTTTTCCGATTCCAAGATCTCACTCAACACAAACGCAACTCAGAACGGAAGCGCCAACGATTCCGCAATGGACAACATCTCCATAAAAAGCTTCACCTCGATGGTGTCCCGAGAGTACGACGACGAGTTCATGCTGAATCCAACCAGCGGTGATCGAAGTCGTGGTTCGCCGTTCCGCGACCTGGAAATCATTCCAGATTTCTGCATCAGCACCATCGACGGGCCAAGTTTGCAGCTGCTGCGAGACTATCTGACTGAGGCGTTCCGGAACACGCACCACCCGTTGCACCAGCTGTTTGACAAGCTGTCCAACTGCTTCTACTCGACGTACAGCTGCTGGAAGTTTACGCCGAACTCGATCCTGTGCGAGCCGGCAATGAACGAGTGGATTTCGATTGTGAGCAGAATTTACACGTTGGTGCTGACGGTGATGTTTCCGGCGCTGCCGAAGGATTCCGCCATCGTTGACGGGTGAGTTGTCTTGGAGTCTCTAAAATCACATTTTTTTTACAAAAAAAAGCGGCCAGGCCTAATGCGATGCATTAGCCGCAACGGCAAATTCTGTGAACGGAACACATTACCCAAAATTAACATGAGAGGAAGGATGCGTGGACTTACCGTTATTTTTTTTCTTTTCTTTCTTTATTATAGAGTTTTCAGTTTTTAGGAATTTAAGAGTTTTCAGTTTTTAAGAATTTAAGAATTTTAGAATTTAATGATTTAAGAATTTAAGAATTTTAGAATTTAAGAATTTAAGAATTTTAGAATTTAAGAATTTAAGAATTTAAGAATTTAAGAATTTAAGAATTTAAGAATTTAAGAATTTAAGAATTTAAGAATTTAAGAATTTAAGAATTTTAGAATTTACAGAATTTACAGAATTTACAGAATTTACAGAATTTACAGAATTTACAGAATTTACAGAATTTACAGAATTTACAGAATTTACAGAATTTACAGAATTTACAGAATTTACAGAATTTACAGAATTTACAGAATTTACAGAATTTACAGAATTTACAGAATTTACAGAATTTACAGAATTTACAGAATTTACAGAATTTACAGAATTTACAGAATTTACAGAATTTACAGAATTTACAGAATTTACAGAATTTACAGAATTTACAGAATTTACAGAATTTACAGAATTTACAGAATTTACAGAATTTACAGAATTTACAGAATTTACAGAATTTACAGAATTTACAGAATTTACAGAATTTACAGAATTTACAGAATTTACAGAATTTACAGAATTTACAGAATTTACAGGATTTACAGAATTTACAGAATTTACAGAATTTACAGAATTTACAGAATTTACAGAATTTACAGAATTTACAGAATTTACAGAATTTACAGAATTTACAGAATTTACAGAATTTACAGAATTTACAGAATTTACAGAATTTACAGAATTTACAGAATTTACAGAATTTACAGAATTTACAGAATTTACAGAATTTACAGAATTTACAGAATTTACAGAATTTACAGAGTTTACAGAATTGACAGAATTTACAGAATTTACAGAATTTACAGAATTTACCGAATTTACAGAGTTTACAGAATTGACAGAATTGACAGAATTTACAGAATTTACAGAATTTACAGAATTTACAGAATTTACAGAATTTACAGAATTTACAGAATTTACAGAATTTACCGAATTTACCGAGTTTACAGAATTTACCGAGTTTACAAAATTTACAGAATTTCAGGATTTCAGAATTATAGATTTCAGAATTATAGATTTCAGAATTATAGATTTCAACATGTTAATTTTTTAAAATTTATATGTTTTGCATTTGCATTGCATTTACTTATTGTTTAATATTTTTAACATCTAGAATTTTTAAATTTTTCGCTTGAGAAAAACTGTCACAATTTTTAGCGCCTATGTAATTAGAATACTTTCAACGTTTTTCTTTAATTAGAAACTAGCATTGGGCTTGTTGGATTTATATTTTTCCGAGATTTTGCATTGGTTTTGATTTTTCCAATTCTTTATTGTTTATTTCCTTCCAGTGAACTACTGTCGTACCAAACGCTGCTGTATCCAATCCTGATGACCCAGGGGATCTACTCGGCACTGTTTGTGCTGTACGCGAGCAAGTGCTGCAAAAATGACGAAGTCTACCGCCAGCGGATTCTGATTTGCGAGAAGAAAACCGACGAAAATCTTATCCAGCTGTTGGACATCAATCGGTTTGTATTTCACAAAATTTATTTTTTGAATTATAAATAAATTGAAATCATTTCAGAGACCTAATTCCAATCATCAAGAGCTCCCGCTATCAGGAAGCAATCGACAGCTTGAATCTTTTCAAGGAAAAGTGCTGTCCCAGTGAAATGATGAAACATATCAACGAGGCGTTTACTTTAGTGGACGTTGCCAGCAAAGAGCAGGGTAGGTTTCCTCTAAACTTTCTAATCAATTTCACCTCAACCTTTAACCTTCCTCACACGAGCAGACTCGGACATTGCGGCGGACAGCTTGCTCGAGCTGGTCATCCTGCTCATCATCAAGGCGACCATTCCCCAGCTCGGGGCGGAAATCAGCCTGCTCGAGGATCTCATGCAGAACGACGTAAACGACGCGAGCCTGAGCTTCCACAGCAGCACGCAGAACGATTACTGTCTGACGACGCTCAAGGCGTCCTACCAGCATATCATCAGCGATAACTTTTTCGTGAACAAGATCTACGATGGTGCCGGCGGAGGCGGGACGTAGGTAAGTACGAACACGAGAGAGCGCAAACGCTCGCAACCTGGTTTACCTCATCATACCAACCTGTTTCCGGTTCTGTGATTTGTGCATCATTCCCATACCTTGCGGGTTTTCTCTGTTGTGAGCTTTAAGTCGATCTCTAGATTACGACAAAGTTGAGTTTTTAACGTATAATTCCAAATCAAAGTAGCAATATTAGTATCGAAAGCATTATCCAAATTATTTGGTGTAAATAAATGTCGCTGTAACTTAGGCTTAAAGTTCTTGTTAGATTTTTCGCTGTTTAAAGTTTGTTGATTAATCATCCAGTGATGGAGAAAATTAAAAATTTATTGACCTAAAACAATTTTTTTTGGTGTCTGAGACATATCTGAAAGCCACAATAGAATTTTTTTTACGATTTTAAAATAATTTAAAATTTAATGCCTTGCAAAAAAACATCCCTCCTTTTCTGTTCAATTTTTAAAATTTTAGTTTTCCGTCGTATGTCTAGGAATAGCTGAAAAAGATTTTATTTGTATTTTTTTTATTTGGCCTAAACTTTGTGGGAACCTTCCCTATGCCCTGACCAAAGAAGGCCATTTTGTGTTATTGCTCCACATACAATTTTGGCAGCAGTCCATACAAAAAAGGAACATACATTTTCGAAAATTCCTGCAAAAGATACAGAAATTTTTTGGATAAATTTTCTGATCGATTTGGTGTCTTCGACAAAGTTGTAGATATTTGGCTAATGAAAAAACTGTTATCTTAGTATCTTTTTTGTGTTTTTTTGACATTTTTAAATCTATGACTTGATTTTTCAATCTCAAAAATACTATTTGCGTCATTTAAAAAAATTAAACCACTGTATCTTTATAAGGATTGGACGGACAATGGTCCATATGGAGACGTGGTTGGACGCGAACAAGCAAAATAACTCACGGAGTCCTCAGGGCAAGAGAATCTCCTTCCGACAGTAACCTCCAATAACTCCGAAAAAAGTTTGACAAAGCTGAAAAACAGGGCAGTTAAAATACATGTTAAATTTCGAATCGTTTGATACCCCCAATGCAAATCATAAATATTTGAGTATTTTCGAAAAAATACGGTATTTTGTGAAAATTTTAGTACTTCATTCAAAAAACTCTAAAACAGTTAAATACGTGCAAAATTTCGAATCGTTTGAAACCCATATTGCGAATCATAAAAATTAAAAAAAATCGAGAAAATACAGTATTTTGTGAAAATTTTAGTATTTCATTCAAAAAATTTAAAACAAGCAAAATACATGCTAAATTTCAAATCGTTTTATACCCATATTGCGAATTATAAAAATTTGAGTATTTTCGAGAAAATACGGTATTTTGTGAAAATTTTAGTACTTCATTAAAAAAAAAACTCTAAAACAGTTAAAATGCTTGCAAGATTTTGAATCGTTTGATACCCATATTACGAATCATAAAACATTTGAGTATTTTTGAGAAAATACGGTGTTTTTTTTAAACTTGAGTATTTCATTCAAAAAACATTAAAACAGTCCAAATAAATGCAAAATTTCGAATCGTTTGATACCCATATTGCGAATCATAAATATTTGAGTATTTTTTAGAAAATACGGTATTTTGTGAAAATTTTAGTATTTTATTCATAAAACTCTAAAACAGTTAAAATGCTTGCAAGATTTTGAATCGTTTGATACCCATATTGCGAATCATAAAACATTTGAGTATTTTTTAGAAAATACGGTGTTTTTTTTAAACTTGAGTATTTCATTCAAAAAACTTTAAAACAGTTAAAATAAATGCAACATTTCGAATCGTTTGATACCCATATGGCGAATCATAAATATTTGAGTATTTTCGAGAAAAAACGGTATTTTGTGAAAATTTTAGTACTTCATTCAAAACACTCTAAAACAGTTTTGTTTGAAACATTTCGAATTGTTTGATACCCATATTGCGAATCATAAAAATTTTAGTATTTTTGAGGAAATACGGTATTTTTTGAAAATTTGAGTATTTCATTTAAAAAACTCTAAAACAGTTTAAATACATGCAGAATTTCAAATCGTTTGATACTATTATTGTGATTTATAAAAATTGGAGTATTTTTGAGAAAATACGGTATCTTGTGAAAATTTGAGTTTTTCCTTCAAAAAACTCTTAAACAGTTTAAATACAAAATTTGAGTACTTGAAAAAAAAACAGTATTTTGTGATTTTTTTAAAGTATTTATACTTTGAAACTTACCCTATTATATAAATAATATAAATTAGAGGAAGCTTGAAAATTCAACATAATTTGGCTGGTTTTAGTTTTTAGAAATTTTAGAATTTTAGAAATTTATTAAATATAAGTTATCATTCGTTATCGTCGATAAAATTGGGAACTAAAGCTCTATTTCAATTTTTATGTACTACGGTAAAAAACACGATTAAAAACCATTTCTGATCACTTTTTTTTCATTTTAATGCAAACAAAAATATTGACAAGACAACATTTTTTCGATGGATCAACTATGGTCCCCTTGGAACGAGCTGTCAAGTAGGAGCTTTTCTGTCAAGAAGGACCGAGAGGATAATTTTTCGAAATTGATTTAAAAATCAATTTTAAACTCTTTGTGGTCGTACAAAGGGTCATTGTACTCAGAAAAATAAGCTTTATCGCTGTAAACAATAATATCAGCAATCTAAGCTTCATTTTAGGACCCAATTGTCGCCGATAGAATTATCGAGGTTCGATAACGATAACGATAGATTAGAAACATTCTTGGTACCATGCAATTTGAACACTTTGTTTGTGGTTCCCATTTACATGAACGCATGTTCACGATTTTGAGAACTATTTTTAACTCCGTTTAGGCAACTTGGGCTTAGACAATCATCACATCACATGGCGAAATCCAGTCTGCAATCCGCTAAAATTACCGTCTCCTAGCGAGGCGAGTTTGTCATTTTTCAGAGTTTTATTCAATCTAATTCGAAAGGCCAAAGGGACCTAAGCTTGATCCTAAAAAGTTATAAGCGATTTTTAAAAGTTATTTTTGCTAGAGATTTTATGTTTTATACATTTTTAGCATATTAAATCGCAATTTAACCATTATATATTGTAAATAATTGCCTGAAATGGTGATAAAATGTTTCACAAAAGGAAAAATAAACTCATAATATCTTAAAACTACAACTATTATACAACTTTATTCAAAGGATTCTTGAAATCTTTTTACACATGGATGGAATTCATAAGGCGCTCCACTTAACTTATATCACTGCTGCTTGGACTGATTGTGTTTTCACTGTTCAATCTTCAAACTTCGCTCTGGTGCACAACTTCTCTTACTCACTAAATCATAAAACATCTTTTCCAAATGGTTCCGACGGCGGCAATCCCCAACACAACCAACGCCAAGCTCTGCCCTCCTCTGCCAGCACCACTCTTGAACGAGTTCAGCCCCGGCTCAAACTCGTCGTAGATCGGCGTCCGGTTGTACGTCGCATAGTACCAGTCCATGTCTTCGCGCTTCCGAATCTCGTTCCCTCCGATCGGATGGTTGTGGTGATGCTGGGCCAGGTCCGCGATGCTCTGCGTGACAAAGTCACCCCCGTCGGGTTGGTACTTGGCGAGGCCGGTTCGATGCGTCCCGGGTGAGTATTCCTCCCCGCGGGGGGAACTTCCGACAAATGGGGTTACGGTGGAGGAGGGGGCTGCCACCTTTACGATGGTTGACTTTCCTGGGGGTCGTTTTGCGGATCCAGCTCCGCTGGGGACGTTGTTTTGGGCGGTGGTTCCTGAGGAGGATACCAGTGCTGAGAGGGAACTTGGGGAGTGGTTGACCGCGTCGTAGAATTCACTGGATGGGGCACGGGTCAACTCTCGGACCACGGTTGGTTCGTTCTTGTGCAGAGTGTAAGGTTTGTTGTAGTCCGGTTGGGGTCCGGCAGTGGTGGCCGTTCCAAGTTCAATTGACAACCGGGTCGTAATGTCGCTGTCTTCGTACTTGGGAGGATCGCGGTACGGAGGAGCCTGATCTTGCTCGATCTGATCGTCGGTGTTTTCCTCATCTTCTTCGTCGTCGTCTTCTTCCATTTCCGAATTGCGCGGAGTGCTGTGAGTTCCCGTTGGATTGGGTCGCTCGGTGACCTCCAAGCGGTTTGTACTGTCCTTGTTCGTTTCTCCGGTCTTCTTTGGTGGTGGAGGCGTATGTACCGGATCTCCGTACGTTATTCCGTCCACGAAGTAGGGAGCGTGATGAGATGGTTTGATCGTGGCCTTGAATTGGTTCTTCTGCAGATAGCTGTTGGTATCGGACACTAGAGAGACACGATCCCGGAACTCGTCGGGCCACCGTCCCGGGCCGGAGATGTTCTGCTTGATGATCTTCACCGTGGGATCTGTGATTGGGGAGAATCCACCTTCACTACCAGGGATCACAGGGGTGAATCCACCCTTTTGGATGTCTGGCTTTTGGAAGGACGTATGGAAATACGGTCTGTAGAACAGATTGTTGTCGTTCGACGCTCCAGGATTCTTTTCCTGGTTATCTTCCGAGTTCTTTGGAGGTATCGCTATATCGTGGCGATCTTCGTTCTTAAATATGGAGGTGATCGAAGGTTCGCCAGGTCGATACACCTGAACACGACCCGTTCCACGAGTTCCGGCATTTGCTCGGTTGTTGGAACTTCTTCCCGATCCCCCAAACATCTTGCCAATGTTCAAGCTGGGGATCGGTACTCCGAAGAACGTGAACGGAGAATTGTTCTGCACCTGCGGTGGAACCTGATTAAACTTGTTATTGTTGAAGTCGACGAAGTTCTGGGTGAAGTTGTGCCGACCCGGGGGCTCTCCTGAAAAGGAGGTAGCAGATCCATTAGTCCGTCCCACCAGGTTACTGTCGTTCAGCGCATTGGGATAGTCAATGTACTGGTTGGAGAAGTACTCACTTTCCACCGGTAAGGGTGCAACGGCCACACCCGGCACGATACCCGGCGCAGGTCCCGGCGGAAGCGCTTCGTAGTTCTCCGACTCACAATCGTCAAAGTCCGCCGCTCGTAGGAACACATCTCCGTGATCGTTGGTCAGTGGGAACTGCTCGTCCGGTCCGGTTCCCGTCCTCGCATCCGATTGGCACTCGTTCCGCGAGAGTCGCATATCCATCAACATCTTTCCGTCCCGGCAGCGTGGTCCCGGGTAGAGATTCCTGGTCTCCTGCAGCCAAGCCAGGTACCACAGCATGTCGCAGTTGCAGTCCAGTGGGTTACCTAAGAAGACAAAAACCCTTTTAGAACCTTAATACGTCACCTAGCAAAGCCTACCCACCATCAACATCCAGTATCGCAATGTTGCTCCTCAAGTTGCGGAATATCAGCTCCGGCACGCGCGACATCCGATTGTTTCGGATGCTGAGCACCCGCAGCCGCGGCATCGTCGCGAACGGTTCGCCCTGGATGCCGCAGATCTTGTTATCGTCCAGCTTCAGCTCCACCAGCCAGTCCAGTCCGCGCAGCGGGTTCGGCGTAATCCGGCGGATAAAGTTACCGGACAGGTCGAGCACCTCCAGGTTCCGTACGCTGCGCAGCCCGACGCTGTCCAGACTGCGGAACTGGTTGGCGGACAGGTTCAGGTACACGATCGAAGGCGACCGGTAGAAGGTGTGCGGCGAGATGAGCTGCAGGTTGTTCTGCTGGAGGTGGACGGCCTGTGTTGTGGAGGGATGATCTGTTAGGAATCGTTGTTTGAGATATTTGAGAAAAAAGCATACCTGAAGATTGGGAAGATCCTCAAACACTCGATCCTTCAAATCGGTTAATCGGTTGTCCGCTAGTACCAACTCTTGCAGCTCTGGTAGGTTTCTCAGCGATCCGTGGTCCAAAGTCGTCAGCTCATTGCTCGAAAGATCCATATACTGAAGAAGTGGTAGATTCCTGAGTGATCCCTGATGCAGTTGGTTCACCTTATTATTAGAAACTTTGAGCTCTTCCAAGTTTCTCCACGAGCCCAGCACCGTCGGCGTCAGTTCCGTCAGCTGATTGAAGCTGACGTCAATTTCTCGAAGTTCGGACAGTCCGGAAAGCGATTCTGGCAGCTCCCTCAACTTGTTCCCGGACAAGTCCAGAACCTGCAGCGATCTACTGTTTCGGAACGCCTTCGACGAAATCTCAACGATACTGTTCCGTGATGCATCGAATCGCTCCAGGTTCCCGTTGCTGTCGAGCAGGTTGTCAACCAACACTTCAATACGGTTTCCCTGCAGGTTGAGATCGCGAAGGTTCTCCAGCGGAGCGAGCGATCGTTCGTGCAGGGCAAGCAAGCGGTTATCCTGCAGGTTCAGCACTTCCAATCGGTTCAACCCGGTTAGGCTACCCTCGTCGATGCTCTGCAGTTGGTTACGAGCCATGCTGAGGATGCGCATCTGGGGTGTCGTCTGGAAGGATCCCTTTGCCACGCGGGTCAGTAGGTTACCACTGATGTCCAGCATGCGGAGTGCGGGGAGATCGAGCGAGTTAGTTGGGTTTTGGGGGAAGTTGGCGATCTGGTTTTGTTGCAGGTTGATCCGTTCGATCGCGATCGGGAGTCCTGGAATGATCTCCTGCAGTTTGTTGTTGCCAGCGTCGATCTCGAACATGTGGTTCAGGTCGCGGAAGGTCGCCGGGTGGATCAAGCTGAGCTCGTTGAAGGAGATGTTGACGGTCTCGAGCATTGGGGTGTGCGTGAAGGCAGCTGGATCGAGGATGCTGAGGGAGTTGCCACTGATGTCGAATCTTCGCAGGGAAGGGACGCCGACGAGCAGGGTTGGATCCACTCGGCGGAAGTTGTTGTACGAGATGTCAATTCCCTTGAGTCCGGGGAGGTTCCAGAAGGGCATCGGAAGTAGGTCGGTTAGGGAGTTGTTGCTCAGACGGAGTTCGCGAAGGCCGGGCATGGCCATGAAGGCGTCTCGCTCGATCATACGAATTCTGTTGTTGTTCAGGTATAGTTGTTCTAGGGTTCCGTGACCTCGTAGGGCTCCAAATGGAATGGATTCCAGCTTATTGTAGCTTAAATCGAGGAATCGTAGCATTGGTAAAGCGTCCAGCAGAGATCGAAGTTCTTCAACGCGTCCGATTTCATTCTGGTGAAGGTGAATCACCTCAACTCCACTTCCGGATGCTTGCAGGAACGATTCCGGATGGACTCTTCGGAGATAGTTGTTCTCCAAGTGCACCAGCTTTAGACTTGGAGTCCTGTGAAACGCTCCATGGTAGATCTCTGTGATTGTGTTATCGTTCAGATACAGTTCCTTCAACGAAGGAAGATCAACGAAACTGGCTTCGTTCAGTTTGGATATCACATTACGATCGATCTTTAAAATTGACAAGTTTGGAATGTCTTTCACCGCTCTACCGATCATTCCGGCGTCGGCGATCTTGTTACCACTGAGCTGCAGTGTCTTCAAGTTGGGCAGTCCTACGAACGCCCTCAAGTGGACCCAATCGATCCCATTCTCGGCAAGATTGATCAAGTTCAACTTGGGTAGGTCGTTGAATAGTCCACCCTCCAGTCGAGTCAAAGTACGACTCCCGGCGATGTTCACCGTCTCCAGGTTCTTCAAATCCCGGAAACTCTGCGGTGAAACCTCGATCAACGAGGAACTCTGAACACTGACGTATCTCAGCTTGGGTAGTCCGGAAAAGTCCGGCAAACGCTTCAGGCTATCACTCTGGATCGTTACGGCTTCCAGCTTCCGTAGGCCGACCAGACTGTCGGCAGGTAAGCTGCGCAAATTACGTTCCACGATGAACACCTCAACAAGACTTTTGTCCAGGTCGTTGAGCCACCCATTGGAGACCCGCTCGAGCCCGTTGTGCCGGAGCATCAACCGTAGAATGTTCAACGGTGCGAAGGTCCTTCCCGGCAGTGACGGAAGGAAGTTGTTCTCCAGGATCAACTCGTCAATGGGCCGGTTGATGGCCTTGGAGACGGCCTTCAGCCCCGTCAGAACTCGCGGAAGATCGCTATGGGAACACCTGCAAAAGAAATTCAAAGTTTTCGATAGAACAAGATCACAAACCCCCCACAAAAATCTCACCATATCTGGATCTCGCTGGCCCGTTGCGAACATCGGCACGGCAGGATGATGTCCTGCGGTGGACAGATCGTGTCCCGTTGGCCGTACGCCCCGTGTGATCCCACAATGGCAAGTAGTACGAAAAGGGCCAACACCACGTGGTGCCGCCGTCGCTTGATGATTTCCGCCATTTTTGACGGACACACTACTAGTACTGTTTGGCTATCCGAATTTATCGTTCAACGAAGAATCACTTTTCATTTTCCGCACTTTCTTCGCGTTCGGTTTCGGTTCAGTGTTCATATCTTTTGCATCACCACGCGCAGCTGGAAACAATGCAGCGGTACTAAATCGTTAATTGGACGCAATTTATAATGATCATCATAGAGAAGATTGACGGTTTTTTTGAAGATACTTTTGGTTACACGGGTCATAACATATGGTTAGGTTTTGGCGATGAAGTTCATTAAAAGTTGAGGTTTTCTTTTGTTGGTTGGTTTTGTCGTTCTTTCTACTTTTAATCTATGGTTAAAGTAAATAAAGATCTAACGTTTTGCTTCTTCCATCACAATCCAATCATAACATGAACCTGCTACTAAACGAAAGTGGATTTTCGAAACCGTCCAAGCAAAAAAAAAAAAAAAAACAAATTTAATTAGGAACCCTAAACAAAATAAAATACAAAAATACATGTGAGTGCGTTTAGTGCGCGCAAAGGGAAAATCCGCTAATTTAATGGTCAGTTGATCAACACCACATTTTCACGGTCGTTACGTAACTCGTTTTCGGTGGCTCTTCTTTGGGCGGCGGCGGTTTAGAGAAGGAAGGCGCTGAATCTGGAATCGTCCACTCATCACGGGTGGGTGAGAAAAAGAGTGCAAGTGAAACCATTCCGCGGAGTCGGGCTTAACCTTCAGACCATTACACCCGACGGGCTTGGGCACGGGGCAACAAACCGTGCCCGGTTTGGAGGTCTCCGCGGAATCTCGCGGATATCTCTCGCTAGTGTGACGGACCAGCGAGGTTACGCAAGAACAATGTGCAGTGCATCATTGGCCATTTTTCAGCCGGTCAGTGGACCAAAGCAAACAGAATCCGTTTCAATTGGCGGTGGTGGCGCGTTGCTTCTTGGGCTGCGAGGAAGAAAAAAGTGAATCAATTGGTGGTAGATTTGAATAGACGATTCCGAAAGAATTTCGGAGTCGCTCAAGCGTAAATCCCGCGCGCGCGCACCTGCTTGAGCTCCCAAAGATTGCGACTTGAGCTCTGGCCAAGTAACTAAGGGTGGTGTTGTTAAGGGAGCGCTACAGTAGCAGATTTGTATGGAAATGCTAAAAAGTGTCTACTTAGTAAACTAAGCAGAGTTCATGGATAAAGATAGCACACGAGTTATTAAATTTTAAGCTTAGATTTTTTTAAGTTGGTTTTTTCGATTTCATCTGCATTTTAAGATAGATGGAAAATGTACATAGAAACTGATGAAAGGTAACTTGTTAGATACATTGTCGTCTTGATTGAAGCGTTACTAGATAGGGGAACTATATCTTTTTTCAGCCTATTTCTATTATCGAAATTACGGGTTTTATCAGTAGTTTTCGGTGAAATTAAACTTACAAATTAGAAGAAAGGAATGAAACTGATAGGTGGATAGATGACTACTTTCTTAGAAGAAGATTGAAAAGAACGGAAACTAAGTCAGTGAAAGGGCCATATGAGAAAGCGTACGTGTGTGATCAAGTCTTTTAACCTTCTAATTTGGCTGTGTACAAGTACTGAGTCGCAACCTCAGTAAGTGTACACAGACACATCATCCCTGTGTGTCAAAAGAAATGATCACACACCGCCTAGATACGCTTTCGGCACGTAATTTTGATTATCTCGATACATGATTTACAACCAAGTGTTTCGGGATTCTCTGAAATAAACTGATCATAAATATGCATCATTTTAATTGAACAAAAAAACTGTTATAAACAGCATGGTTTTTTTAGTGCTTTTTATAATTGAGTGGCCGTTGCAAATACTTTTCAAAGTTTATGTCGCCCCCCCCCCCCCAGCACTTGTTTCGAAAAGTAACACTTTTCAACATTTTTTTGATTTAAATGATTTATTGACAAAATACATGAAAATTTGACTTAAAATTTCACTCAATGGGTGTTTTTCGGAATTGCAAAAAATGTTGTATGGAACTCGTTGCAAAACTTGATTTTTTCAGCACTCTTCGTATTTATCCAACTCGGTGAACCTCGTTGGATAAATGTACGACTCGTGCTGAAAAAAGGTTCACCGAGTTGGATAAAAACGACGAGTGCTGAAAAAATCCAGTTTTGCAACGAGTTCCATACAACATTTTTTTGCAATTCTGATAAACACCCTTTGAGTGGAATTATAATTCAAATGTTAATGTACTTTCAATTTTGTTAATTATCCGTTTAAATAAAAAACATGTAGAAAAGTATCACTTTTCGAAATAAGTGCTGAAATGTTCAACTTTTCAGCATCCTTTTTAGTGCTGAAAAGTAGTACTGGTGTTGAAATATCGAAAAAATGCATTTTTAAATTTTATAGACATATAGGGTGATTTAGAATACCCCTGACTCAAGGCGGTTCTGAAAACACCCAAAAATTTGGTTTATACTAGGACCTTTTTTAAAAAAAATAAAACTCCAGAAATGTTGAAGGGAGAAGAAGGGTGACAAAAACTTTAAATGTGCCTAGTTAAGCAATTAATTAAATGTTTAAATGTTCGTCTTACACCAAAAAAATTAATTTTCAAAAAATCTGGATTTTGAAAAACATAAGAGTTATCTACAAAATTAGTTACATATTCCAAATCCCAACTTTTCCTAGCTTTAAAACAAGGTTATTTAAGAGTTCAGTTGGCTTCATAAATTTGTTCAATGTGTGTCAGCTTAGAATTCTTTAAAAAAATCAAACGCAACTTATATTAAAGCCCCATGCACTGAAAAATACTTTTCTGAAAAAAGTACTTCGATATTTTGTGGCCTGCTCCATTACATGTTTTAAAATGACAAACCATGAGACAAGCTTCACTAGTCAAAAATTATTTGAAAAATATCTGGAAATCCTATTCATGCCACCTCGGTTTACGGTATCGAACATTGAAAAAAAAAAAAAAAAAATATCAAAGCACTTACCAACTACAATAAATATTCTTATTAAAAATCTAAAGGCATTGCATGCCACAGTGCATTCTACTTAGGTTTACACACCAAATTTAATCCTGACAAAACAGGATTTATTCACATTTTTTCTCAACTAACCGACACAGTCCTGTTTTCAATGTATAAAGCGTTTAATCTGTAATCCCTGGAGATGGAGCCACACGTTGCCGTCGTTTCAGGGCTATTTGCCAAGATGGTTTCCGATGTTGATATATATCACACATTTATTTTATATTTATATACTTGTGTTGATAGAAATCACAACTTTTATACTATGTAAAATTGCAAGATATTGATTTTTTTATTTGCATCTCAATATTCTTGTTTATAAAATCTGGTAGGAACAGGTTTAAATCTTTTTGATACATCGTTAGCTTAGGTAGAAACTCATAAAGCAAAGCAACGCTTACGCACAACAGTAAGAGAGGTCTCTTCTAGGCATTGTGGGATTATATTAAATAATTTAATTAATCACAAAAACAGAAGCGTGATTTTTTCTTATCTAAATGAGGGTGTTAGGTTAGGATCTGGTATTTTAATAAATAAGTTTTTTGCAAGGCACTCAGAATAGCTAGTTTTTTTGTAACTGTCCGTTTTCAAGTTCAATTTGTGGACTGTATTTTTGCACTATTCCGGCGGACTTGGGGAACCACTTGGGAGGGTCGGATTATCGCAAGCAACACCGATTAAAACACTCGAGTTTCTCTACTACATCTATTTAGCAACTAATTTTAGTGTTAATTGTTTGTTCCGAAAAACTCGCGATCCGCGGCGGCGACTTCCGTCCGATCACTTCGGCTGCTTGCGGCGAACTTGTTTGGTCCTCGACTCGACGCGCAGAAAATTCTCGTTCGTGCTGTTCGCGCGCCAAAATCTCTCCTCTCGATCGTTGTCGTTTCGTCGTTGTCTCCTCTCTCGCTCTCGCACCGTCGTCAACGGCGCGCGGTTGCCAGCTTTGTCATCGATCGCAGTAGCCGTGGGGTTGGACACTGCTCACTCGTAAAATTTTCTTCGGGCTGACAGCTTTCGGCCCGAACATCCTCCCCACCGGAAGCGGCGTTGTACAGGATCGGCCGCTTCAAAACATCGCGACGTGTCCGCAAGTCAACGACTCGGACTATGTCGCCCAGATCCAGGTTTGTGTGCGTTCTTATCTCAAGTCTTGGGCTGGCCGCCTTGGCGGCAAGCATCCAGTGTTGCTCTGTCCGCCCTTTTTTGACCTTCTTCTTGCAGGTGAGGCCGCACCGCTCGACGAATGCGTAGATGCGCCCCAGTTCTCGGGAAGACGCCAAGACGTTCTTGACCAGCATGTGTGAAAAGCGCGCGGCTAGCAGCTCACTCCGTGCAATCGTGTTGACCGTCTTTGGCACCAGCTTCAAATTCAGTTCCGCGGAGCTCCCTGGGATGACTGATTTTACGTACTGCACGCTCCGTATGTGTGCTTCAACGCGGCGGCGCAGCTCGTCAGCAGCGGCGTTCGCAGTCACCACCCTACGCGGCACTCGAAGCTTGTCGAGGTCCCGAATCGCATCCAGGACGTCTTCCTTCACCACCTCTTCTGGTATCTCTTGAATCCATCCAATCTCCTTTTTCCAGACAAGCTTCCTCACCAACCTTTTGCTGATGAACACCGGCGCAGTCAATCTCGCCGGGTCCGAGATGCTCGAGACGAGCGAGAGCACCTTCGATTTCGTTTGCCGCCCGCCTCGCACAGGTGGCAGCGTCGCGAAAAGTAGTTCGTCCGCTGTGGGCTTCCACAGCAGACCCAGAGCCTTGATCACCTCCTTGGTTCCAGTTCCTTCAACGCAGACCAGCTCCTCGCGATTGGCTTCCGGAATGGTCTCCAAGAGTTCCGAACATTCCGACGACCACTTGTGCAACTCGAATCCACCTGTCTTGCACAGTTGGATTAGCTGCGATTCTTTGATCGTTTGCGAGATGCCGTCGGAGGCGAACACTGCGTTGTCGACTTTCAAATCCTCTTCGATGATCTTGGCTGCTTCTTCGAGATGTAACTCACACTCACGTTGTTCGTTACACACCTTCACATCACTTTCGCTTGCTTCTAGGTTCAAGTTTTCCAGTATGGCCATGTGCGAGTGAACCACTGCTGCTGTTTCTTCTTCATCGCACACGCCACCGACTACCCAGCCTAACTGAGTCTCGCGTAGCATTGGTAGGTGCTCCGACAACTGGACCTCTCCGGGCAACAGCAGCTTCAGGAACAACTGATTACCCAGCAGTAGATCCACCTTTCCTGGCTGATGGAAAGACGGGTCCGCAAGTTGTACTCCAGGCGGCAGCTCCCAGTTGCGGACGTTCACTGCAGATGTGGGAAGGTCGGCCGTGACCCTCTCCGTTACCAAGCACTTGACGTTGGCGCTGAAGCTGGAGTACCTCGAACGTAGTTGGACCACGCTGCCCGATGAAGCGTGGGTTTTCGTGCCGTCGATTCCTGCCACGGTGACGTTGGACGGGAACTGCTTCAAGCCCAGCGCCTCCATCATGGCCTTCGAGATCAGGTTGGCTTGTGACGCACTGTCCAATAAAACTCTGCAGGGGTGGGCCTTGTTGTTTCTGTCCATTATGTCCACCACAGCCGTGAGAAGCAGCACTTGTTGGGTTGGCGTCTCGTTGTGGCAACTGGCGGTTGTCAGTTGAGCTGCTTCTTCAGGTTGGACCTCCGGAGCTTGTTCCGGAGGCACTTGAGGAGTTACCTTCCGTTCCGGCCTTGGACTTCCTTCCGAGTGGAGCAGACTGTGGTGGCGTAGTTTGCACTTCGAGCAGGTTCCAGGTGAAGTGCACTTCTTGCTGGGGTGTCCCCTCTTGAGACAATTGAAGCACAGGTTGTGCTCCCGAACCTTGACCAGCTTCTGCGGCATCGGAAGTTCCTTGAACACTGGGCAAGCGTGGTTCTTGTGGTCATTGCCACAGATGTCGCACCTGTCTTCCGATGTGATCTCGAACTCTGACGTTGACATGGCGTACGACTTCTGGGTCGACTTGACGACCGGCTTAGGCTGGACCGTTGGCTGCTTTGGTTTCAGGTCCTCGCAACGCTCCATGACGAAGCACTGGGCCTTCAGGAACTCCAGCATCTGATCGTACTGGGGCAGTTCTCCTTTCTTGACCTCCGACTCCCAGCGTCTTCGAGTGTCCTTGTCCAGCGCTGCGCCAAGCAGATGGACCACAATCAGCTCTGATATTCCCGTGAACTCCTGTTCCAGGAACTTCAGACTCTCTACGTGCCTTGTGCACTCGTCCACCAGGCCTCTCAGCTCGACGTGGTTCTCCTTGTTCATCTTCGTCAGGTTCAGCAGCCCGTTGATGTGTCTGTCGATCGCATGACGCTTGTTGCCGTACTTTTCCTCTAGAATTTCCCAGGCATGGGCGTAGTTGCCCTCGCTGATGGTCTTCGCGTCGATAGACCCAACTGCACCCCCCACCAGCGCGTGTTCCAGATGGTAGAGCTTCACTGCTGGCGGATCGGGCGCCTTGTCGACCACTTCCTTGAACAGGACCTTGAACTTCGGCCAACTCTCGTAGCGGCCGTCGAACGAGGGGATTGGCATTCTCAAGGGATGGTGAACAATGACAGGGGGTTGAGGGGCTTGCGGGGGTGCAGTTGCGTTCAAGGTTCCGTTTGCCCTTGTGGCATTGAACCCGAGCAACTGCTCTTCGAGCATGAGGGCCACTCTGTCATGGAGGTCGTCAAATTCTTCGTAATGCTTGTCAGCCTGCTTACGACCCTCCATGTCGACCATGGCCAGGATGGATTCGTGGTTGGACATGTACTCCTTCTGAGCGGTTTCCAACTTCTTCATGTAGACATGAACTTGCGGCTCGCTTAGCTGGCGAACTTCCGCAGTCTCCGTGGGGCGAATAGCTTTGAGTATCTTCGTCACCTTACCTTTGGCCAGGCCTCGGCGGTGGACGAGCGTCTCGATCTCCATCTTGATCTTGTCCTGCAACTTCCGCTTCTTCTTCTCCTTCTTCACTACTGGCGTCGACGTTGTGGCTGAATCTCCAAATTCAGCGCTGCTTCCGGGGATGTTGCAGGAGCTTTTGAAGCACTTTTCGGCATTAGAGGAACACCAACAATCGAGCCTTGTGCCCGAACCAAACACGGAAATCGGCCAAGTCCGAAATCGCGATGCTTGGGGGGAAATTGTGTCCTCTAATCCGAATCGTCACTTCTCTTCTGGTCCCGCTTCTGGAACCTTCCACTTGTTCTTCTTCTGGAACTTTTTTCCTCTCAAGAACGTTCTGGACGCAAGATGGCGTCGCTTCTTTTTTCGCCAAGATGGCGGCTTTTTCACTTGGTCGCGCCGTTCACTTTTTTCGCGCTTTTCGCGAACTTGTCCACTTGCCGCGATACAAACGACCCTCCGCCTTTGTCCTGGGCACTACCCCGCACTTCCGGTTCACTAGATCCGGCTCGTTTGTACCATGTCCGTTTTCAAGTTCAATTTGTGGACTGTATTTTTGCACTATTCCGGCGGACTTGGGGAACCACTTGGGAGGGTCGGATTATCGCAAGCAACACCGATTAAAACACTCGAGTTTCTCTACTACATCTATTTAGCAACTAATTTTAGTGTTAATTGTTTGTTCCGAAAAACTCGCGATCCGCGGCGGCGACTTCCGTCCGATCACTTCGGCTGCTTGCGGCGAACTTGTTTGGTCCTCGACTCGACGCGCAGAAAATTCTCGTTCGTGCTGTTCGCGCGCCAAAATCTCTCCTCTCGATCGTTGTCGTTTCGTCGTTGTCTCCTCTCTCGCTCTCGCACCGTCGTCAACGGCGCGCGGTTGCCAGCTTTGTCATCGATCGCAGTAGCCGTGGGGTTGGACACTGCTCACTCGTAAAATTTTCTTCGGGCTGACAGCTTTCGGCCCGAACAGTAACTTTAGATTGTTTAATAATTCCAGGCCGACAGTTCTGTGTAAACAAGTTAAGTGATGCTATCAGAATCTCTGATTATAATTTAAGTGATATGGGTCATTCCATCTGAAGCGGAACAGCATTTGAAAATTACCCTCTCCGATCCTGCTCAAATTTGGCAGGGCTGTTGATACTATCAAAACATGCAAGAATCCCGAATTTCATTCAAATCGGACCACCCCCTCCATTTTTGTACCTCCCCAAAAAATCGACTTTTTGGCGATTTTTGACCAAACCTCCTAGTTTCAAACGGCGATAGCTCAGGAACCACAAATCTCAGAAGGTCGGTCTTAGACTCAATTTTGAAGGAAATTGGACGTAGAATCCATTTCCGTGATCAAAATTTAGATTAATTTATTTTTTCTACCTGTTTTGCGCAATTGAAAACTTTAAACGGCCGTATCTCAAAACACCCCAACTTATTTTTTTTATTTGACCTCACCATCGTGTTCCCCGGCCAATTTTACATAAGAATCACTTATCGACAGAAATGAATATGTTTTGTTCCAGAGATATCGAATTTTAAAGTTTTGTGTTTTCGAGATTACCTACATTAGCTTCATTCGCCGCATCTGCTAGAAGCACACAGGCGGGCTGATCAATAACTGCTACCTGGTCATTTATTGAAATAATATTTCATCATAAATAATCTTTATCAAATTGGGCAAAAATTAACTGTATAACACTGTAGGAAACTGGAGTTTAATCACGAATGTTTATCTGCTCAAAAAATGAATAAAGTGAATTTCTGTGCTAACCCACAGGGCAGAGCAATAACGACACACAGTAAAGGGCAGAATTGGATTCCGATGCAAAATGCAATTAATCTTGTTAGTAACACTGAACAATAAGTGCACGATACATTATTGAGTTAAAAATATGAATTAAAATGAATAAAATTTGTTGATTTGTTGTACTCTAGTGAAGGACGATCACAAGGAGTAGGAAAAGGATTTCTGTAAAGTATAAAACTGAAAAATGTAAGAAAATCACAAAGTTTGATCTGCTGCAAAGCGGCTAATTCCCCAAATTTTGTTGCGATGATTTCGACATCGTCCGAACAACAGTGTTTTTTTTCTTCTGTCATTCTTGGATTCTTGGAAAACAATACGGCTGCTGTCCTCACGTATAAAGGATTTTTTTTAAATAAAATGTACCTTGACCAAAATCATCTTTTAATTCCTGGCTCACAATATAAAAATTGATTTAATATGATCAATCTTTTAACCCATAAATGAGATTTGCCAAATTATGGTAAAGTGTCAATAATAAACTATAATAATAATAATAATAAAGCAGGTTTTGGGGTTTTTGCTGAATGGTACTATTTTGCTACCGCCCATGATAAAGGCCCTAGTCATGGCCTCGGAGGTTCTCTAAAACGGTTAGCAACACGTAAATAAACGGTGCATTCAAAATAACCCAATAAATATTTTTTTTCACAAAAATAGATTGATCAAGGTAGGGGAACAGCATCTAATTCCAGCGTTCTTCTAATGTTGCCATATCAGCGCTTTGGCATTCAATTACAGCTGATTAAAAGCGTTTTCAACTGAAATCGAGTGATAAATAGCTCAATAAGAAAGAAGTGAACAAGCAAGTTTCTATCAAAAGTTTTGCAAAATTTGTTGTTTAAATAGTGAAAATCTCGGGTGAGTTTTCAAAAAGCCGTAAGAGCCACCGTGACCTCCGACACTAATATTTGTTTTTCTCCCAATTGTAACAAAATTTCATTTTTTCAGTTTGGGGCACTTGAGAGACGAGTTGATGAACAATCTTAAGCATTTTTGAAATTTGTTTTTTCGTAAGTAGGTCGGATACCGATGCAAAATAGGCTTTGTTTACCATTGGCAATTACGGCTTTTGACTTAACCTGCCAAACATACGAGAATTTCCCTATTAGCCATTTGAATAAATATTTGCGTAAAATTATAAAAGATAAATTAAATTAACTATCTCCCAGAACAACAGGTAGCAGTTATTGATCAGCCCGCCTGTGTGCTTCTAGCAGATGCGGCGAATGAAGCTAATGTAGGTAATCTCGAAAACACAAAACTTTAAAATTCGATATCTCTGGAACAAAACATATTCATTTCTGTCGATAAGTGATTCTTATGTAAAATTGGCCGGGGAACACGATGGTGAGGTCAAATAAAAAAAATAAGTTGGGGTGTTTTGAGATACGGCCGTTTAAAGTTTTCAATTGCGCAATACAGGTAGAAAAAATAAATTAATCTAAATTTTGATCACGGAAATGGATTCTACGTCCAATTTCCTTCAAAATTGAGTCTAAGACCGACCCTCTAAGATTTGTGGTTCCTGAGCTATCGCCGTTTGAAACTAGGAGGTTTGGCCAAAAATCGCCAAAAAGTCGATTTTTTGGGGAGGTACAAAAATGGAGGGGGTGGTCCGATTTGGATGAAATTCGGGATTCTTACATGTTTTGATAGTATCAACAGCTCTGCCAAATTTGAGCAGGATCGGAGAGGGTAATTTTCAAATTTGCACTTTTTCGTGCACAGTTGAGATGGAATGACCCATATACTAACCATTCTGATTTGTCAAAATTTCCATAGAGTCTCGATCAATCAATAGTGAAATGATATCGGACAAAATTCGTTAATCTGTTGAACTAACGGTTTTCGGATTATGGTTGTATCGACCATTGTTACGAATCGAGAATCTACTGGAGTTTTGACGATCAAATAGAGCCTAACATTTCAAAAGGACACACAGGTGTGAACAGGATTGTGTCTCTTTCACTCAAATGATAGTTTACATAAGGTATGATAGGGATACACTCTTGTTTGCAAAGCTTGTGTGCCCTAATCAAATGGAAGGCACGAAATAGTCGTAATAACGAGTGTTCAACTTGTAAAATATGAACGTTTCATAAATGTTTATTGTTTTTGGAAGCAGCAAGACAGGTTTTAAAAATAGGTAAAGGAATGTTTGGCTTTGTAATTAAAATTTCGGGGATTTGAGATTCAAGTTACTTTTAGACGGTTTAGTTGAGGTTGTTGATTCAAGTTAGTTAGTTTTCCTGAAATGAATAATTGGACATAAATGATTAGTTAAATTAAAGTTAGTTGCAGTGTACGACAAGACTACTGACGGACGCGACAGGACGGGGCCCAGAATAAATGCCTTTGACAAGTTAGTTTTTATCTTTCATTTTCCAGTTAATTTATTTGATTACCTTTAGATTTGAAATACATCATAGGTTCCCTTTGTATAAATCTCAAATTAGTTTTTGAATGAATCATAATTTCAGATTTCCTATATTCAGTTTTAAAGTTAGATTAACGTAACTGCTCATGTCATCCAAGTTCTTACTACTCACACCTACACTAATTTTCTTTCACCTTCCCCATCCCGATCCCCTACATCTTCCGGTGGTGTTCATTTGGTATGCAATACTAGTTCGGCCACTACCCTTTTTTCCACAAGAAACCGGACTTGGACTGACTTGAGGCCGCGTCCCCCACCTTGCTCCGTAAAACGAAAACGAACGAAAGCGTTTAATCTGTAATCATTTTCTAATGAAGATTTTAAAGATATGTGTTCCAATTTCTTAAAAAAACGATCGATTGAAGTTCTCATTATTTGTCCCTATTTTTGATTTCATTATAATCCGCATTTCGAAAAGAAAGCCGACAAAAAAGGTTACTTTTACTCCCGCGTTTGACACGTTTGACATTCACTAAAGATTGTTTTTGGGCTCCTAGCATGCCACAGTTTTTTGTTGTGCAAGCAGCAGGGAAAACTGAAAGAAAATAGGGAGGAGCACCCGAGCGTGAATTGAATTTTACTCCGAGAGGCAAACTTTACGCGAAGTGTCTTGAATGATAGAATCAGGTCTCGGGTGCAACGTCCGTTACGATAGTTTCGTTCGAAACGGAGAACCTAGCAGGGCTCTATTGAAAAGAAGCTACCGCACAATTTAATGAAAGCGCAAGTGAGGAAACTTTCACTGATTATCTTGTTTTTTTTTTTTTTGTATTTTATTAACGTGATGAGCGAAACATAATTCAATTTAGGAGAATCGCCAACAATTAGTGTCAATAGCCCTAACTGGATGTTAAACTGTTAAATTGTCCCATCCAATTTGAATGACTCTATTGGTTCCGCTCTGATTCGGCGCTTTATCAACTAATGCGTGCAACGCACATTTGCAATTCAGCACGCAGTTCACTTATCAGAAGTGGACGAGAGACGCTCTCCTTCAGAGTAACAGCAAAAAACTATTTCGCCAATCCTCAACAAATCACCCATCAGCGTTGAGATTTGTAGCGTTGAGCAAACCTGGCGAAATTAAAGAGCCATGCAATGTGTTTTTTTTCTTCTTCTTTTTCCTTCACGGATTTTACGGTTATCACTATTAGATACGCCTTGTGTGACAGTTTTTTCGTTTCTCGTTTTGTAGGTAAATATGCTGCAACACGCGTCAAAGGGGGAGACTCATTTGCTTCCACAGACTGGAAGAAGTAAGGCACCCAGTTTTGAGTTTGTTTTTTAGGTTTTGCGTAAATGTAAATCGACGTGATGTTAATTGATGGTGGATTTGAGTTTGCATTGAATCTGTTGAAAAAAAAACTCAACTTTTCATTAGAGAATATAAAAATTATATTTTTTTGTGAGACTATCTCGTACTTTGACGAACACGAAACGAGATACTAGGAAAGTTCATTGTAAAACATTTCATGGGTTTAGCTTTTGTTATTTTTTGACGTTGCTAGTGTAAAATTTATTAATTTTAATTGAATTTTGTAATTTGCTCCAACATACTTGAATATTGTTTAGATGTGTAGAAACACTGTATTTGATTTTTTTTCATCCATCGGATCAGAATTTTAGGAAAGTTAGACATGGTTAGATTGCCTTTAGATTTTGACCAGAATTATTAAGGCAAACGTGCATTGTCTAACTTTAACTTTTCCAAGTTGAGTTTTTTTTTGTCGAAAACATTTAAATTGTTGTTAATCTGGAAATAGACATGTGCAGAGAATATGTTTTTGTTTTCAAAAAAAAGGGCATTTCTCTATTAAATTTCAATATTGAAATATAAATTTAAAAAAATCGACCACATTTTTTAATTGTAATTTTATTGAAACGATATCCTGTTAGTTTACACTGTATATCAGGGCAAGGAGGTATATATCAGGGCAAGGAGGTAATGACACCCATTTTATTTATTAAATTATTTAAATATTTAAACATCATATTTTACTTTATTTCTAGCAAAGATTACTGAATGAGGAAATTGTTTGGAAAATTGTTCAAAGTTTGAGTTTGTACAAAACAAACTTTTTATTTAGACCATGATCATTACACAAAGAGATCTCTAGATTCATACTTTATTTTTTTGTTTGCTGACTTCAATTTCAAGTAGCCTCTTTGGTTTTGGTCCTTGCAAATTTAATTTTTTTGATGTCACGATCTTTTTTTAAATTATTAAAAAAATAAAAAATCAGATACAGCTGAAAATTTTACAAAATTTTCTAAAAAATGGCTAAGTATGATAACTTGATAAATAATAATTGTAGTGTCAGGATCAAATTTTCCAATGTTTTAAAAGACCTTTCTCAAAATTATTACAGTTCAATAAATTTAGTGAAGCCTTATCAAACCTGATTTTCATCAAATAACATGAAAATTACATTTGAAGAAACTATTATTTTTTCCTTGGATATTTATTCATGCTTTGATTTTTTTTTACGAAAACAAACATAAATTTACGATGTTCTAATCAAATAACCAAACATGCTTGAAAAAAGTCTTTTAAATAATATTTTAATTTATTATAATATTTTTTTTCCGGCTTGACATTGTACTTGTTCTAAGTTTATATTAAGTCATTTTAAAAAAAATCATCTGAGTCATTAGCAAACTCAAAGTTGCTCTGAGTTATTGAGTTTTGATTTCTAAAACTTATAGAAACTTATGTTTTTCTCAGGTTTTTTTCAAAATTCAGTTCATTCTCAACATAGCTGAATTCACATGAAAAGTATGTGCCGTAAACCGGGGTGACTTTGATAGGATTTTAATTTGTTTTTTAATATTTTCCAACAGGTAAGGTTTTTCTCAAGATTATTATTTTTAAAACATGTACTGGGGTAGGCCACACAAAGTCCACGCACTATTTTGGAAAAAAAGTTTTTTCAAAAATGTTTAGAAAAATAGTTACGTTAAAAATTCTTAGTTTAAATTCCGGGTTGACTTTGATAGTCATATTTTTTCTTGTTAAAATCATATTTAAGATTTTCAAACTTTACTTGTACGTTAAATGTACCATCACTTAAGTGCTGATATCGTTTTTAAGAAAAAATAAATCAATGTTTATATTTAGTTAACTAAGTTTATAAGCTTTTTAACAAAATAAATATAAATTTTAGGTAAAATTTATAAAAAGTCGGGATTTTCCCTGAAATTTGTTAAAACTAGTTTTGTTTATAAAATTATCGATTTTTATTGCATTTTACACTGAATTCGAAGCACGAATCACAAGTTTTCATATTTTACATGAAATTTGTTCAACTGAAATCGCCTATAAATTTGTAGATTTTTTTTAATTGTGTTCCAAAAATACATATTATTTATTATTTACAAACTTATTTAACCTTCTCCTAGTGGAAAATTGTCCAAAGAATCCGAAAATGCATTCCGTTTTCCGATTCAAAATCATGTTCATTGAGAAAATCCTGACACTTTGAGAAGTTTAAAATAATGAATTTCATCAACATTTTCTTAACTATACTTAACTAACTTTTCTAAATTTTATGAAAAATTCTTCTTGAGGTACTTTCAACACTTCTCTACCACGGTCAGTATGATTCTAAACCATTCCGTACGTATTTTAATTGTACTCTTCATTTTGCGGAAAAATCGCAAACCTATCAAAGTTACCCCGGCTATCAAAGTCACCCCGTTTTACGGTAACTTGGTTTCAGAAAGGTGTCTCAAGAATATTTTGATGAAACATATAGAGAATTTACTGCTATAAACTGCCCACAAAAGCATAATTGTTCAATGTGCCTTTTCATGTTTAATGAAAAAGGGGTTTAATTTTTTGTTTAGCTATAATTTACAAGAAAAAAACGCATGCTTGTCTCACCATTCCTTTGTATTGAATTGCATGCAACGTTATTTTTTTTCAATTTTATTTTCAAAAAGCTTTAAAATTTCAGTAGGATTATAAGTGCAATCAGCTGAAATCAGTTTAAAATGCATTCTCCTGCGTATAGAAATATAATATGTAATATTTTTTTTTTAGCATGTTTGAGTTAATTAAAAAATCTCCTGAATTTTTTGAAAATTTTCGATGTTTAGTATCGTTCAAAGTTTTTTTTTCGCTAATTTTTTTATTTCCGTAAAATCTTACATTTTTTTAAAACCTAATGATTGCAAAACATCTTAACTAGTGTAAAATACATTTTAAAATACGTTTTACATTCAAATGTTGAGACTATGGCTCAGTCCCCCCTCGGCCCCGGCCAGAACCGCGAGACTAAAACAATGAAAAATATTTGCATCGGCCTAAAAGAAAAAAAATAATGGTTGCATTCCATGTTTCTTTTATTAAGATCTTTTTAAAATCACCTCAATAAGCAGAAGCATCAGAACATTTTTGATGATGCAATTTCCTTCATAAAAATTAATTTTAATTTTATGAAATCATCCGCCCAGCCGCGAGTTCCTTATTCACTTTCGTGTTCGAAACCATCAAAACGCGATTTCGAGTTTCCTCCGCAAACAATGGTCGGTCGACACACACACCACCCCCTCCCAGTGCAGTGACGTTCGAGCCTTGAGCCGAGATTTCATCATTTCCTAGTTCATATCCAAAACGAATAAACCGAACGCATGCTACCCGCCGTCGGTTGCAGTTATGGATCTATGAAAATCATAACCAACCATGTTGTTTGGTTGGTTGGTTAAACTTGTCGCAATACTTCCTCGCGGTGCGGTCACTTCCACCCTGTCTGTCTGACTCTGCAGGCCTTTTGTGCATTATTTATAATTTTATTAGTGCGCCAGACGAACTGTGATGAAGTTGCAAAATTATGACCACAAAACGCTTAAGGTGCGTGGTCCTACGCTCCACGTGACTCAAACACAAACACGTTTCGGGTGCAAGGGTCCGCCGTTTTAAAGATCCAAGTAGTCGTGTGAGGGATTATGTAAAGACCCGGCAGAAACCTTTATCGCAAGAAATCTTCTCGCGAATTGCTTTGATGGGGCCAGACGAACACTGTTGTTATTGTGCTTGCTGCCGGCACTAGTCTCATTTTAGGAGCTCGTATTATTTTTCACGCTTCAGGAGCTTTCCGGCTTAGCAATACCACTTAGTTGGAAAAAGGGGCAGCAACTTCGACAACACAGACACGACTCTTGCACGACGATTTTACAACTTTTCTTCATGGGACGACTACGCGGCAGGCTAAAGTAATGCTTGTATTAGTAACCTACAAAACGGCTTGTAAGCTGATTTTAGGTTTTTTTTTGAAAATGTAATTATGCCGGTTTCCAAATTGGGCATGTTTTTGGGCAACGCTTTTTGATTTTGAAAATTAAACAGCAATTGCAATTGCGAATATGGTCTATCGGGCTATGTTCTAGTTTTGTAAAAATTATATCGTGAGGTAATTACTCTGTACCTTTTTTGCAACTCGACTATTCTTTGTATTTTTACAGAATAGGCATCAAAATATTTAAAAAATGTATTCCTGAGAAGGGAATTTCTTATCGAGTTAGTGTCTTGGACGTTTACGTTTTAGAACTTTTCTTTAAAAAAAATGATTATTTGAATTAAATTCCCAAAAAACATATTTTCTTATAATTTCATATTTTTTTAAATGTGTTCAAGATAACCCAAACTTTTGCGCTTGAGTTAAGGATGGTGACAAATTTGGTAGTGAAGATATGATTTGTTGGAAAAAAACATGTAAAATATCCAACAACTGAAAAAATTGCAATAAAAAAAAAACATTTAGGATGCAAAATTAAATTTGTAACAGAAAATAATTTCTACATGTTTTCGTTTAATTGTGCCGTTTTTCAGATACAGGCATTTTAAAGGTTGACATTTTTTAACATTGTCGTTTTTTTCCGTGTTTCCATTTTTTTCTGAAAGGAATTAATTATATCGTAAAACTTTTCCGAAGACACGACACGAATCGATTAAAAAACCCTCTTCAAGATACATGTTTTCGAGTATTTCATACTTCCAGCTAAGCATGTTTGAAAAAACTAGCGATGAAAAATTGCTAAGGATTGATTTCATCGAAATTTCCGAGATTTCGGGAGAATTCAGATTTCTGAATAATTTGATGCATTAATTTCAAAAAAATATTCCGGGGAAATGAAGTTCAAATAAATATATTTTTAAATGCTTTTTGCCTTTCTTACAAAAGAAAGGTTTAAGCTTTGCTTTTGAAAGAACGCTTTTTTCAGAAATCTTAAAAAATCGTGCACGGCGAGGATTTGTCCCAGGAAAATATCCTATTACTAAATTGAAGGTTTAGATGCGCTCTTTCGATTGAATTTTGGCCCGAAACCCGGAACTCAAAGTCTGATTTTTGAGAGCTCTTTTTCTGAAATACATGAGCGATGTCTGTATCCGCTCTTAAAAATTTATGTTACAATTACAATTTTTATAAGTCAGATCTGTAGCCGTGAGGTCGGAGACGAACATTTTATTTTTCGATTCATAATTTTTGACCAGTAAATGTGGTCAAAGCCATTTTTAGAGGTATTTTTTGGACTATTTTACAGATAACACTATCAAATTAAAAGAATTCAGTTTCAAACAAAAAGCCATTCGAAAACATGCGCCATAAACTGCTTGGGCCCAAAATTTGAAGCTTTTCCAAAATGTATTTCCAGAGATATAGCCATTTTAGTGTTTTTCGTCTTATTTTTACCCTATTTTTTCCTATTAAATTTTTGGATTTATACAAAATCATATACTGAACATCAAATTCGAAGTCCCGGCTCGTTCTCGCTCGAAAGCCCGACAAGTCGTCAAGTCGAAGCTTCTTTCTGGCTTCTCATAATAGATCGACAAAGTGCAATAGCGATACTTATTTTTTAAGTTAATCATAGACTAACAATAAAGACTGAGTACCCTTTATTTTTTACTAATAATGTCAATCCAATATGTTTTTCTTAATTATATTTAAATATCTTGCGACAAATAATGTACCTCTGAAATTAAAAAAAAATGACATTCGAGGTTTAGCCGAAAAAGATTCGAAGCTTTAGGTAAAATTCTCACTGGGTGGTATCATTATGCTTCTGAAAAATTAATATTTCTCGGAGTTTCATAATTTTGTAAGAAAGGTTCTATTTCACCTCTGGTGATATTAAATCGGGTTTTCATATTTTCTTGTTCTTTTTAAACTAGGATCATTTCATTTGTATTTTTGAATTAGATTTGTATGTTTTTTTTGGACGGAAAAGGGCAACCTGTTCGAATAAAATTAAAAATGAGACTTGTTGGTTATATTCAAATTATATGTTCATTCACAAAAGTGCAGTTGTCTACATTTTCCTCGTGTTTTAATTTAGATCTTCATATTTAGCTTTTTAACTTAAAAATTATGTGATTTGGCCTTATTTATGTAAATAAAATCAATTTATTCTTCTTTGAATGAAACATTTGTTTTCAATTGATTTTTTCGTGTAAAATAAATTTACAAATTTACACACAGAAAAATAGATTAAATTTGCTTAGATGAATATTATGTCTTTTTTTGAAAAAAAAAAAAATACCTAAAATAATGTTGAAAAGTATGAAATTCAACAGAAACTGCTAAAAACTTCATCAGATGTTAAATTACATTTTTTTTTTTGACACAAAATCTGTCCCCATTCTCAGATGTAATATTACATTTTTATGTGTAAATATCGATGTCAAATCCAGTCTATTTTTAGGAATAAGAAACATTTTTAAACCTTTAAAAAATATTGAAATTTTCCACATTTTTATTTCTTTGTTGATTTGATGAAATAATGAAAATTATAAGTATAACCCGTTGTTTAATACCTATTAAACAGCCTTTGAATTAGAAAAAAATATCATTCAATAATTAAGTAAAGCATCATTACAATAATTATGTAAAAAAAGTTTAACCAGACTTAGATTTTGTAATATTTAATTTGGTTTTATAATAAACCACCATATATTAACGATGCTTTATTTTTTTTTATAAATACCCAATTGTACCACGATTTTTTTTTGTATCTGATTTGAATTGATATTTATTGTTATCAAGTTTCTTAGAAAAAATAGCTATTTTCCAACAAATAGTTTAAATACCATAAACCGGGGTGTCATTGATAGGATTTCAATTTATTTTTGGAATATTTTCCAACTGGTAAGGTTTTTCTCAAGATTATTATTTTAAAAACATGTACTGGGGTAGGCCACCCAAAGTCCATACACTATTAAAAAATGTCTTTTTTTCAATAGTGCTTAAAAAAATAGTAACATTAAAATTTAACAGTTTCAATTCCGGGGTGACTTTGATAGTCACAGTTTTTTCTTGTTAAAATCAGATTTAAGGTGTTTAAACTTTATTTTTACGTCAAATGTACCATCACTAAGGTTGCTCATATAGTTTTTAATAAAAAAACTAAATCTAAGGAGCTATTACACTATGGCAAACAAACAAACTCGCACTTTTCCGCGTTTGACAGTTTGCCAAAATCGCAAACTTGTTTGCGGAAAACTCGCTAACAAGACAAATTATATGCAAGCTGACGTTTCTGCAAACATATGTTGGCGAACAAACAACGCAGTCAAACTGTCAAAATGTGCGAGTTTGTTTGTTTGTTTGCCATAGTGTAATAGCTCCTTAAGTTTATAAGCTTTTTAACAAAATACATTTTATACTGAGTTCGAAGCACGAATCAAAAGTTTTCACATTGAATATTCGATTTTTTTTTCCAAAGTTTTCACATTTGGAATTTATTCAACTGAAAATGCCTTTAAATTTGGAGATTTTTTCGAATTATGTTTTGAAAACACATATTATTTATTATTTACAAACTTATTTTACCTTCTCCTAGTAGAACATTGTCCAAAAAATCCGAAATGCATTCCGTTTGCCAATTCAAAATCATGTTCATTGAGAAAATCATGACGCTTTGAGAATATTAAAATCATGCTATTCATCAACATTTTCTCAATTATAACTAACTAAATTTTTAAACATTTCAAAATTTTATGAAAACTTCTTCCACGGTCAGTATGTATGTATTTAATTTGTACTCTTCATTTTGCGGAAAAATCTCAAACCTATCAAAGTCACCTCGTTTTACGGTGTTAAATAATCACAAAGTCTGCACTACAATTTATTTTGTTGTTGTTAGACTCTCATTGTTTTGATCCGTCAAACCCACTCAATAACAGCTTTGCGTAACTCGCCCTCTTAATCTTGAATGTCCACCGAACCCAACTTCAACCACCCCAATCCAATTATCATCAATCACTTTTTGATGCTGCCGGCATCCGAATAAATTGCACATGGGTGTCACTTTCACTTGTTTTTATTTTTCGCTTTTCCAAATTTTATCCGCCCATCCTAAATTCATCGATTAATAGCCCCTCGATTGCTTCATTTCGCCACAGCTGCGACTACCTTTTGTACGGCGTTCGTCGAACTTCCCTCCCTTGCTGGTGGGTTCGTTGATTCGATCGCTGAAGCTGTTTTTAATTCACCTATCAGATTCACCTTAGGTCTGGTTGGTTCGTTCAGGAGTTAATCTTCTTCGAAATGGTCACTATCACTAAACGGTCGTAAATCTGCCAAAATCTTCTTTGTTTTTTTTTCGGCGAATCTCCAATGATCAAATCTTGGCCGCCGCTACACTTCCATGGAAAAACGGACACGGCTCACGGATTTTTCCAGCAGTTTTCACTCTCTTTCGGGGTTCGGTCACTGCTGCGTCTTCACTTTCGTCTTCGACCACCTCTCACATGGTTGAGCCTTCTTATTTTTCGGTGGCGAGTTTCCACCAACCAACGATTTTTCACCAATACACTGAGCCAAATTTCGTCAGCAATTTGTTGCGAAAAATGACGACGCGGTCGCAAATAAATTTTATCCAACGTTTTTTTTTCTTTTCGTAACCGTCACTCTTCACTCTACAACAAAAAAACAGGCAGTCCTCGCCGCTTGGCTGGCTATATGTGCAATGGGCAGAGTTTTTCCTTCACAATTCACCACCGAGAAAAGCCGCACGCGATGTAGGGAGGAAAACCACCCAACCAACCGTTCGCAAGGAGATCCGAGGCTCGACTGATGTGGCACGTGCCAGGCGACGAACGTTTTTGGGCGGTTGAAGTCTCTTCTTCATGTGTTTGTAGACGACGAAGAGAGCCAGCTGCCCGAAGAGTGAGTTTTCCCGCTTTGAGAGGGTTTTCCAACCAACAATCGTTCGTGTACTCGTTGTGCAGTATTGTTGGTGGGTGTAGGGGCTTAAGGTGGATGCGATGTGCGATGCTGTGTCGTAATACGTAATAGAGGGCGCGTTTGCTGAGCCGTGAATCTGCTACGATGTGGATGTTTGGCTTAAAAGTTATTTTGGAAGGTTTTTGAATGTGTGACATTTTTTCAAAATCATTAATTGATTTGGTCTTGAAAAATAAAGGGTAAATCATTGAATGACTGTGCAGATAATTATAATCGAAGACGCACCAGCGTGGGTGACATTGGTTCTGGGAATGTAACTGGGCTAAACAAATTAATGTAAATTTTTATAGCCTATTTTTACCTCCCAGATCCACCCCTGCTGACGGTATGTAAACAGATTTTTATACAAACTTTTTTATTTTTTTGTAAACTATTAACAGTAACACAACAATGTTCATTTCTTAAGCAGTTAAGCAAAAATGTTACGAGATCGTTATTTTGGGATATTTTGAGCTTTAAAAATAAATAAAAAAATTTAGGCCGCGATCCGAAAAAGTGAAAACTTATCGAAAAAAAGATCTGAGAATTTTTGCCGGAGTAAAGAAGAACAAATTTCAAACAAGCCTACTCATAAAAATTCAAATCATACTGCTATAAACAAAAAGAAATTTTTGCACCTTTTAAATAAAATTAGAATATTACACAACTTGACATTTTTGAAGTTGATGTCAGTAAACGCTTCAGTTTTGTCAAGGTATGATAGATTTGGGTTCCCTGAACACACTTCAATCGTCAGAATTGAATTTTAGTGGATTTCATGCGATAATATGATTCCGTGCTAAAAATCCAGGTGCCTCATTTTTTTTCGTATTTTTTTTATTTTCTTGCTTTTAACATCAAATTCGAGTTTTTAGTTAAACTTGAAAAGTTGATTGCTTTTTAAATAAAAAATTCAATTTTTAAAATATTTCAACACCACCATTTTGGCCGCCATCTTGGATTAAATATTTTTTCTAACTCACTTTAGAGTAGTTTAAGGGTCATGCTTAAGCTCAACAATCAAAAATAAATTGCTGATCTTTTTTTTTCGGATTGTTCAGCCACTAAAAGATGAATAAACAGACCTTGGGGTGCGAAAATCGTTTTTAAAAGTATATTTTATTCGTTTACAATTTATTTAAATTGAACAAATAAAGAAAATAACAATATAAAAATTTTTAGAAGACATTTCGTGAAAATCGGTTATTTTAGTGCTAAAAATATTTTTCTGAGTGAAAACAGAATGGCATCCTTTTATTTGGATGAAATTATCAATTTTTAGTCCGAGTTTCAAGTTAATTGACAACAATTTGGAAAATTATTTGATCGATTAAACATAAATAATTCAAAAAACTAACTTAATCCACCTATGTGGTTGGAGCCTTCCTCACTAATTACCAACAATGGCTGTACACAAATTTCATCTATTTTTTAGATCCGGAATAAAAAAGTACATAAATATTTCTTTAGTGGATAAATCTCGAGACAGGGTTGCCAGATCTTCAATGTTTTGAACTCGTTGGAAAGGTCTTTCGATAACCTACCAACGATGGGTCGGATGGTCGATCCGGACATAGTTTACATACATTTAAGTAAGATCCGGCTTCCAAAAAGTACATCAATATCACTTAATGGATAAATCTCGAGACAGGGTTGCCAGATCTTCAATGTTTTGAACTCGTTGGAAAGGTCTTTTGATTACCTAACCAACGATGGGTTGGATGATGGACCCGGACACAGTTTACATACATTTAAGTGAGATCAGGATATATGTGAAAACACATTTTTATACATAACTTTTGAACTACTTATCGAAACTTCAATCTGTATAAAACTCGATCTATGGGACCCTAAACCAAGTCGAATGCAACAGGTTCGGGTCAAATCGGTTCAGCCAGTGCCAAGAAACATGAGCTAGTTTGTTGGGCACATACATACATACACACATACACACACATACCACACATATCCCGTGAACCGTGGGGACAGATGAGGGTCCCTGCGGAGCTTAGCTGCCAGCTACCGGGCGGGTTGCAGTTGGCGGATAGCTGTCGGCGATTGCATACATTCATTGCATCGCCCCCGGACCAGCAGCGGGAGGATGTCTAGGACGTGGCGGAATTGAACAAGGGCTCTGTTTAATTTCTTCGAAAAAACCACATGGGTCCGTAAACACCTCTGTCAAGCGATCGAACGCCGCTATAAGTGTTTTAGCCCAAAACCTCACCAAACCCCGAATCCAAGATGTGACGCGACCCGTGTCGAGGGATGTATGGCTGGGGGGGTTCAACAAATTCCCAGTCGATAACGGAGCCTGTGGGGCACAGGGGCGCACCCCACACGTAATTTGCCCTTACTGCGTCACGGCAGGGCACTGGCGCAGCGGACCGTATTTCCCTAGCGACTCGTGGGATTCAAAATGAAGACAAGTGAAACAAACCAACAAAGGGTCCCGATGCGCCCCAAGCATCGGAAAACACGGAGGTAGAAGAGGACGCAAACGTCGAAATGGCAGGAGGCGAGTCAAACGGCGGCGACACAGCAGGCGGAGTGGCGAGCGCGTTCCGTGGAAGCGGGAAGGTGTTGAGATCCCCAGTGTTGAACCAGGCGGCTGCTTCGAGTCAGCAGATAGGAGTAATTGGAGAGGAGACTCCCAAGTCATCCTTGTTGAACTTCGCCGGCAGTACCCCTCAGGACGGAGTCCTGCTCAGAAGAACCGCGTTGCAGGAGGTCAGAAGGAGGGTCAACGAACTCTTTGATTTCATCAAGGACAAAAACAACGTCCACACCAGAATCAAGCAGATGGTGAATGGAGTCAAGGCAGCCATGAATGCCGCAGAGCGCGAAAACAGCTCGCTGGTGGTGACGCGGAATTCACTGAAGCTCAGAGCTGAAAGAGCCGAAGAAACGCTGAACGCAAAACTGGAGGAGGAAGCGCTACGGGAGAAAGAACCGAAAACGCCGCCCGGCCCAAGCACAAAAAGGGACAGGGAAACGCCTGGAGAGGAGGAGGACGCAAAGAAGCAGAAGCAGGGGAATGGAGACAGTCCGGACCCAGCGAAGGAGCCAGAACCAGACCCAGGGAAGGAGGAGGAATGGGAGAAGGTCAAAAAAAGAAGCGGAAGAAAAAGGGAAGCAGAACGAGGACACCCAAAAACCCAAGTTTCGCAGGGAGCGTAACAAAGGCGAGGCTTTGGTGGTCGAGGTGAAGGAAGGTGTTTCGTACGCAGACCTCCTCCGGAAAGTACGAACCGATCCGGAACTCAAGGAGCTTGGCGAGAACGTGGTTAAAACCAGGCGCACACAGACCGGAGCGATGCTTTTGAGCTGAAGAATGATCCCGCGGTCAAGAGCTCAGCTTTTAAGTCCCTCGTCGAGAAAGCCGTAGGCTACGAGTCGAAGGTAAGGGCGCTATCGCCGGAGACAACGATTGAGTGCAGGAACCTGGACGAGATCACGACGGAGGAAGAGCTAGAAGATGCGCTGATCGTTCTTCTGGATGACCGTACGACACCGATGGCAATCCGGTTGAGGAAAGCCTACGGCGGCACGCAAATTGCGTCGATCCGACTATCGACGCCTTCGGCGTCTAAGCTGCTGGAAGTCGGCAAGGTCAAAGTAGGGTGGTCGGTGTGCCCACTGAGGCCTGTTCCTCGAGTGACCCAGCAGATGACGAGGTGTTTCCGCTGTATGGGTTTCGGCCACCAGGCGAGAAATTGCGACGGTCCCGATCGAACCAACAGTTGCAGAAGATGTGGTAGAGAAGGCCACATGGCAAGAGACTGCAAAAATAAGCCGAAGTGCGTGCTCTGTAAAGAAGGCGATGGCAATAGCCATGCGACGGGTGGCTTTAATTGCCCGGTGTACAAGAAGCTGGCCTCGGGTAAAAAGTAATGGAGGTGTCCCAGGTGAACCTCAATCACTGCGACACTGCACAGCAACTGCTGTGGCAGTCGACCGCGGAGACGGGGTGTGACGTGGCAATTATTGCAGAACCGTACCGAGTTCCACACGACAACGGAAACTGGGTCGCGGATACAGCAAGAATGGCGGCGATACACGTGATGGGGCGGTACCCCATACAGGAAGTGGTCTCGAGAGCATTTGAAGGGTTCGTGATCGCCAAAGTAAACGGAACCTTCTTCTGTAGCTGCTATGCTCCCCCAAGATGGACCTTGGAGCAGTTTCAGCAGATGCTGGATAGTCTGACCGATGAACTGATCGGACGAAGCCCGATCGTTATCGGAGGTGACTTCAACGCGTGGGCAGTCGAGTGGGGTAGCAGATGCACCAATGCTAGGGGGCATAGCCTAATGGAAGCTCTGGCAAAGCTAGACGTTAGGCTGGTGAATCGCGGAACCAGCAGTACCTTCCGCAAAGACGGTGGTGAGTCCATTATCGACGTTACGTTCTGTAGCCCGCGACTGGCGGCCGACATGAACTGGAGGGTGACTGAGGACTATACCCATAGCGATCACCAAGCGATCCGGTACAGCATCGGGAGACGAGCCCCTGTACCAGATAGGAGCAGCCGGTCCTACGGAAGGAAATGGAAGCTGCAGTACTTCGACGAGGGTCTCTTCGTGGAAGCGCTCCATTGGTGTGATGGTCCCCAAGACTTGAGTGCCGACGTGCTAACAGCACAACTGGTGACAGCATGCGACACAACCATGCCGCGGAGACTGGAGCCAAGGAACTGTCGTCGTCCAGCTTACTGGTGGAATGAAGAACTCGGTACCCTTCGGGCAAGTTGCCTCAGCGCCAGAAGACGAGTCCAGAGAGCAAGATCCGAAGCAACTAGAGAGGAGCGCAGAGAGGAGTACCGGTCTGCAAAGGCCGCGCTCAAGAAAGCGATCAAATGCAGCAAGACAAACTGCTTCAAGGAGTTATGCCAAGACGCTGATGCAAACCCTTGGGGAGCGCATATCGTGTCGCGATGGCGAAGATCAGAGGCCCATCGATGGTGGCTGAAACGTGTCCCGACAAGCTGAAGGTCATTGTGGAAGGGCTCTTCCCAAGACATGACCCAACGACATGGCCTCCTACACCGTACAACGACGAAGGGGTAGCAACGCCGAAGGTCATCTGATCACCAACGAAGAACTTGTGGCAGTAGCGAAGAGATTGAAGGTGAAGAAAGCTCCCGGCCCGGATGGAATCCCGAATTTCGCCCTGAAATCGGCGGTTCAAGCATTCCCGGATAGGTTTCGAACAGTCCTGCAGAAATGCCTGGACGAAGGACACTTCCCCGACCCGTGGAAGGTTCAAAAGCTCGTGTTGCTGCCAAAGCCAGGCAAACCACCGGGGGACCCATCATCGTATAGGCCTATATGTTTGCTGGACACCCTCGGAAAGCTTCTGGAACGGATCATCCTTAACCGGCTGACCAAGTACACGGAGAGCGAGCATGGCTTAGCAGCGAGGCAGTTCGGCTTCCGTAAAGGGAGATCCACGGTGGACGCCATCCGGAAAGTGGTCGAGAAAGCCGACGAAGCGCGGAGGAAAAACGCAGGGGAACCGCTGCTGCGCAATAGTCACGATTGACGTCAAGAACGCGTTCAACAGTGCGAGCTGGGCGGCCATAGCAGCAGCGCTGCACAAAATGAAGGTGCCTGACTATTTGTGCATGATCTTGAAGAGCTACTTCGAGAACCGCGTGCTGGTCTACGACACTGCCGATGGACAAAAAACCGTTGTTGTTACCGCGGGAGTTCCGCAGGGATCCATTCTAGGTTCAGCACTGTGGAACGGAATGTATGACGGAGTGTTGACACTGGGGCTACCCAACGGCGTAGAGATTGTTGGCTTTGCAGACGACATAGTGCTGACGGTAACCGGCGAAAATGTCGAGGAGGTCGAAGTGCTGGCTATGGAGGCAATCGCAATGATCGAGAACTGGATGCTCGAGGTGAAGCTGCGGATCGCTCACCACAACACGGAGATGATACTGGTTAGTAACCACAAAAAGGTGCAGCAGGCCCAGATGCACGTTGGAGAACACGTCGTGCACTCGAAGAGAGCGCTCAAGTACCTCGGGGTGATGGTGGATGACCGGCTGAACTTCAACAGCCACGTCGATTACGCCTGCGAGAAGGCGGCTAAGGCGATCATGGCACTGTCGAGGATTATGCCGAACAACGCTGGGCCCAGGAGCAGTAGGCGCCGCCTCTTGGCAAGTGTCGCGACGTCCATACTTAGGTACGGCGGACCGGTATGGTGGACGGCGCTGGGGACGAAGCGAAATCGAGCGCTGCTCGACAGAACGCAGAGACTGTCGGGTTGCAAGCGCGTACAGGACCATTTCGTCGGAAGCAGTTGGCGTCATAGCCGGAATGATCCCCATCGGCATCACACTGGAGGAGGACACCGTGCGCTACACCCGGAGAGGCACGAGAGGTATCCGGGAAGCTGCGAAAGCCGAATCGCTGGCAAGGTGGCAACGTGAGTGGGACACCACGGAGAAAGGCAGATGGACGCATCGGCTTATCCCGTCCGTATCCACGTGGGTGAGCAGAAGGCATGGAGAGGTCACCTTCCACCTCACACAGTTCCTGTCGGGCCATGGCTGCTTCAGGAAGTACCTGCACAGGTTCGGACATGCAGAGTCTCCTCTATGTCCGGACTGCGACGATTGCGAGGAAACACCGGAGCACGTGGTGTTCAGCTGCCCTCGCTTCGAGGCAGCGCGAAGCGAAATGCTGGCCATTATCGGAGCAGACACCAGCCCGGATAATGTGGTGCGAAGAATGTGCAGCGACATCGCCAAGTGGAATGCGGTCGTCGGAGCGGTGACGCAGATCACTTCGGCTCTCCAGCGGAAATGGAGAGACGACCAGAGGAGGAACGACTAGAAGCCTAGTCGAAAACCCACGAGTGTGGCTGTGAAAGAGAGCACGTTATGATGGTCGGCTTTACCAAATCGGTACACGTCTCGATGGTCACAGGAGTTGAGAACCCACGAGTGTGGCTGTGAAGGAGAGCACGTTATGACGGTTGGCTCTACCAAATCGGTACACGTCTCGATGGTCCAAGGAGAGGGCTGCATATGACTAACCGATCAAAAGCAACGCGATTCTTGGGCGCGGTTAAACCCTCGCATGGACTCATATGTATGTAGAACAGGAAATGGTTCTAGCACCCGGCATGGATCCTGTAAGTAGACTAGTGCAGAAAATGCAACGCCTCCCCCCGAAGTTATACCGAAAGGTGGTCCCGGGGGGAAAAGGGCACGGCGTTCAAGGACTGGTTTAGTGGGTCGGGAAAACTCTTTTTGTTTTCCCAACCCCACACTACCTGAGAAATGAATTCTCAGGTGTCTGATAGCAGATTCCGACCTTGTAAAAAAAAAAAAAAAAAAAAAAGCATTCAGTTTTCGATTCTGAGTCGATATGTACACATGAAGGTGGGTCTACGACGTTTTTATAGAGTTATCTACGTGCGCATGTATTGCGTGTACGTACACGAAAAAAAGTGAGGTTAAATTTTGTACCCGCCAGCAAAACAAATGCTAGTACACCATTGTGTGTGAGATCGGGCTTAGATAGCTCTATACAAAGTTCATTTTTAGAGCAGGATTATAGCCTAACCTCAGTGAGGAAGGTAAAAGTATCATTTTCGACTAACGAGTGAATAAGTTCTAAACTCAATAACACAACTCTGAACATTGAAAGTATGTCACTGTTGATTTTTCATCTCGTAATTTTAAGTAATTTTTTGACCCACAATTTTGGGTATAAATGCTATCAAATCATTCTTCTTCTCCTTTCGAAATATGAATCCATGGAGCCGGAATTTAACTAGAATATAATTCAGTCAACAGAAGTCAACACAGACTGAAGGATTTCAATGTGTAGAATTGTCTAATTATACAAAATAGAAATCTAAATTATTTTAAAAACATCAAATAATCAATTGTTATTGTTATATTATTATTAATATTATTTATTATAATTATTTAACAATGCTTTTATTTGTTCTTATAGTGAATAAGTTTTTTGAAGTCATTAGTATAATATTTTATGTTTTAACTTTTAAATTCCAATCGTTGTACACAAGACAAGCGTCAATTTCTATAAAATTAAGGAAATACCAATTTCCTGGCCTCAGTCACAATGGAATTTTGCATGCAATTTTACCCAGGCGACTCTTCTATTCAAATAAGTTACCCGTTTTTTTTTTACTTCACCAACTTCACGCCTAATACCATTCAACACCTCCGCCAAAAGTGTCGCCATTGTGTCTGTTTTTTTTTACAACTTCCAAGAAGGAAGGCCAATTCACGCGATCGCCCTAAGACTAAGCCTAAGCCCTCGACTCGGTGTGTGCGGTGGTCTCAAATTAAGCGCACTTGTCATGTGTGCACCGGTGCGTTGCGCATAGAAAAGCGACACATTTGTCGCATTGTTCTCACTTTTAGTATTTTCCTAGTTGCCTCCGAGGTCCAAGGTGTTTAAAGCCAGCCAACAATTGGGATTGAAGGAAGCTCACTAATTGCGTCTTTGAATGGGTGAAATTGAGTCCTTCTTCACTCGTGTGATGGTGGCCAAACTTGCAAGTGGCGGAGTGTAACGACCTCAAAATCACACTATTATTTGGCGCAAGTATGCAAAACCAACTAAACTTAAACCGTCTTTCAAAAGTCGCCTCGTCTTTTGTCATCGGCTAATTGGGCGTCTCTAAGTAGCAGCAGCTTGAGCCGATCGTCCAAGGTCCACCGCCGAATGGCAAAGTGGCGGCGGCGAACCCAAATTCATGCCTAATAAATTTACTTCTGACATTGACGGACGAACGAACGATCGATCGATCACGCTGCAGAAATGAAAACCCATTGTAGGGTGGAAAATGGAAAATAGTATCACTGCCCTGTGGTGATGGCGATGATGCAACCGATCACTGACAGTGCGAAAAATCGCCTGCATCTCTCGCATAAATTTTCCATACACTACCACAACTACAAGTATACTCACATGTACGCGATTCGTAGATTGCATTGTAACAAAAGGTACATGCATGGAAAAAAATGATTGGAAATGGCCGTGAGCTATCGATTGATTAAGCTATCGATTTCAAGCCAATGCAGTAATCGGTTGCCGACTCATGAATGGTAAATTAATCGAATTAAGTTATTGAATTGTTGAGCGTAACAGCCATGGCATTGTCAACTTGACAATGACAATCGTACGAAGAAAAGCAAATTGTAATCGGAATCCGATAACTGACATGCATAGGAAATTTTACGTAACATATTTAAATTAGATATGGTTTAATTCTGTTTTTAATTTGTTCCTAGTTAAATTTGGTTAAACTTTGTGGACAATTATGCTTAACAGCCTCACAAATTCATTTAAACATTAACAAAGAAATAGATTTTTGAGAATTTATTGAGCAGTTCTCAATAGCTTGGACTACGCACTGATATTTGGCAATAATTACAGAAGATTTGTAATAACCTTTATTTAGGATGGATTTGAGAAAAATAATTTTATCAATTTCTGAAAATTCGATTGATATTTTTTTTTAGATAAAAACACTGCAAGTGTACTGATCAAGGGTACATCTGATTTTCACATGCAGAATGCAAAATGCAGAAAATTGTATGCCCAGTCTCACTTCCAGACCCAATGTAACCCCCTGATGACGGTAGCTTTCCTTTTCGAACGTTAATTTATTTTTTCTACCTAACCTTATTTTGATTAGACATTAAAATTTCGAGCTACGGAGTCAAGTAGATTATAAATTGTTGAAATTCCGCCTTCGACTCCAACTCCGTATCCGGCTTCTGGAGATTCAGCGATTCCGACTCCGACTCCAGATAGAACCGACACTACCGACTTCGACTTCAAGGCAACAATTCAAATTTATTGTATATTAGTTGACTCCAACTCTGACTGCGTCTTTTTTTTTATATATATATTCTACAAAATTAAATTTAAACTATCCGAAAATCATGTACACCGATAAAAAGTTGTATTTTGGAAGGTTGAAAATTTGTTTGGTTGAATATTTACCTCTTTTTTGAGTAATTTTACCTAAAGGCTAGTACGCAGATCGGAAGGAAAGGGGTCGAGAAACAGCTTTACGAACAGTAGAACAAAGGAAAGGGAGCGATTTCTTGGGGCTTTTCTTTGCCCTCTTTGACTTGCTTTCGCTGCCGCTGCTGCTCATTTGAAATATGTATTTCTTGACCGATTCTTTCCGAAGTGCATCGCTTTAAAATGTGAGGCTGATCAAAATTCACCAAATACTGATGAAAATTTACCAGTTCCACATGAAATATGATACATTTTTTTGACAGAAAATCTGTCACCTATTACCACATGATGTACTTTTCCTGTTAAGTAAATTTTTGATTGTAAAAATTTAAAGTAAGAAGAGAAAATACTTGTTATATGCAACATACTTTCTGTTGACGTAGGGAATGGATTGACAATGTTTCGACCAATAAAAAAAATACAAAATAAAAATCGCGATTGTTATTTTTGAATATCTAAAAAGAGAATTAATCCTTACTTATTAATTAAGGCTATTTTAAATTGTGTTTCAAGTTTTTGTCACCCACCTTCAAAATTTTCCCCAAAAATTAGGGGGCATAAAAAGTAAATATTGACTTAACTTTAAATTTTGATTGAAGAACCAGTAAAATCGATTGTGAACTATTCAGAAAACTTTGTTTAACGCTTATTTATGCACTTTTAATCAAATAAAGGTCTCTTAATCTCTTTACAAATTTTGCATCTTTGGACCACAAATTGGTAAAAGACGTAAAAATACTGGAAAAAAAATATTTTCATATTTAAATTTATTAATATTTTGCAATATTTGGTTAGTAGCAAAACAGTAACGATGTATAAAGTATTTTGTGATACATTTTATTTCGGTGTTACGAAAATAAGGCTCGAAAATGGTTTGTTTTTTTTTTTGCACAATTTGTTGGTTTACCGCTTGGAACTCAATCAATTTGTCTGCCTGTGTGAATCAAATGGGACCGCGCACTGGATTCACAATCCAGAGGTCGCCGGTTCGAATCCCGAGGCAGACGCAAAAAATCTAAGTGTTAATATAGGTATTCAGTGCCCTCTCCCCGTGCCATACCTTCACACTTAGGAGACCCGGGAGGCGGAGTCTTGTCGCAAAAAGAACGATACACGCCTGTGGATCCGTTGACGAAACCGCAAGGTTTACGAGGGCCACATTATAAGGTGTTACGTTGATTCCGTTTTTCCGCTCAATCGAACGAATATGGGACCATCCATAAACCACGTGGACACCTTAGGCGGGGAGGGGGGGGGGGGGTTCAGTGATTTTTTGGATGGAAATTTTCCACGAGGGGGGAGGGGGGGGTCTGAGATTTCAATAAAGATGTCCACGTGGTTTATGGGTGGTCCCTAATGTGTTAAAAAAAAGTGTCACTTATGGTTTAGTGTATCATGATGTCAAATCTCCAGCTTTTTTTTTAAATTTATTGTATCTGGAAACTCGAGTATTTCTATTTTTTTTAACCTGCTAAAAGCAAACTTATAGGAAATTGGACGAGCTTTCCGGTAAAAATATTTTTGAAACTGAAAAATCAAGTCTGTCATTTAGAAATTGCTAAAAACCTTGAAAAAACTAATTTTTTCAACATTTTTATTTTTAAAACCGCTGTATCTTCACAAGGATTGGACATAGGATAATGAACAATAAGAAGACTTTTATGTAAAATTTTCTGAGAAATCGATTCCCACTATCGGTTTTTGAAAATTTTGACGTTTAGATCTCTTTTCAAAAAAACAGTTTTAGTGAATAATATTTGTATTTTTTTAGGAGAGACATACCATCCTGCATTTTTCGTGAGTCTTTTAGTAACATATTATCTTTTTGAAAACTAATTCGAGAAATGATGTACTTTTCTTGTTAAATAAAGTTTTGATTGTAAAAAATGACCGGGACCGTGGTGTAGGGGTAAGCGTGATTGCCTCTCACCCAGTCGGCCTGGGTTCGATCCCAGATGGTCCCGGTGGCATTTTTCGAGACGAGATTTGTCTGATCACGCCTTCCGTCGGACGGGAAGTAAATGTTGGCCCCGGACTAACCTAAAAAGGTTAGGTCGTTAGCTCAGTCCAGGTGTAGGAGTCGTCTCCCTGGGTCCTGTCTCGGTGGAGTCGCTGGTAGGCAGTTGGACTAACAATCCAATGGTCGTCAGTTCGAATCCCGGGGTGGATGGAAGCTAAGGTGTGAAAAGAGGTTTGCAATTGCCTCAACAATCAAGCCTTCGAACGCCTAGTTTCGAGTAGGAATCTCGCAATCGAGAACGCCAAGGCAATGCTGTAGAGCGAATAATTTGATTTGATTTTGATTTGATTTTTGTAAAAAATGAAAGTGAGAAGAGAAAATACTTGTTATATGCAACATAAACTCTGTTGACGTAGGAAAGTTTCGACCAATTAAAAAAGTACCGTAAACTGGGGTGACTTTGATAGCCCGGGGTGACTTTGATAGAAATTTGATTTGGCTACTAATTTTTATACATCCATTGTAACGGTCGAATTTTTGCATATATGTTCGATAATAAGCTATCCCTTAATGCTTACATACTTAAAATTCTCAAAAATGTTTAAATACTAATTTGACGGGCATTTGAAAAACCTATCAAAGTCACCCCGGGCTATCAAAGTCACCCAGTTTACGGTACAATATAAAATTCGCGATTGTTTTTTTTTTTATATCTAGAAAGAGAATAAATCCTTACTTATTTATTAAGGCCATTTCAAATTTTATTTCAAGTTTTTGTTACCCATCTTAAAAATTTTCCTCAAAAATCAGTGGGCATAAAAAGTAAATATTAACTTTACTTTAAATTTTGATTGAAGAACCAGTAAAATCGATTGTGATCTATTCAGAAAACGTTGTTTAACGCTTATTGATGCACTTTTAATCTTTTTACCAATCGGCTGAAAAACTCTATAATAAAGAATAAAAAAAAATCTTTTTACAAATTTTGACTCTTGGGACCACTGATTTGTAAAAGACGTAAAAATTAAGAAAAAGAAATATTTTCCTTTATTTATGAATATTTTGCAACATTTGGATAGTAACAAAACAGTAACGATGTATAAAGTATTTTGTGATACTTTTTGTTTCGATATTGCGAAAAATAGGCTTGAAATTTGAAATTTAGTTTTTTGCCCCCTTTTTTATATATATTTAAAAAAAACTTACTCAAAAGACGATCTCAACAAAACCATTTTTTGTAAATCAATTTGTTGGTTTGCCGCTTGCAGCACAATCGAACGAATAATGTGTTAAAAAGTGTCACTTATAGTTTAGTCATAGTGTATCATGATGTCAGATCTCTGACACGTTTTTTTTTAAATTTATTGTATCTGGAAACTCCAGAATTTCTATTTTTTCAACTTTCTTGTTTATTTATTCCTAAAGGGTAGAATATTTGAATCACAGAAATTTTGATTTTAAGCAAAAGGTTGTCATTTTTCATTTTCTGATTTATGTACTTCCCCTACAGTTTGGTGATTTACAAGTTCAATCAAGTCAATAACACATGAATAACATCACTTCCGTTAGCTCATATTTGTTCTCTGGGTTTCCCCGTAAGTCATAAGACCAACTGAATTTACCAATATTTTTTTTCAGATTAGGTACCAGAATTTTGCACATCGCTGGAAATGATTTTTAATTTTTTGTTTTTCTTAAAAAAAATTAATTAACAACACAAACAAATCAAATAAATCGATAAATCGTCTAACACAACCGGAACAGACCAAATGAACTCCTGTGACTCCAATCGAAATTCAGTGACCCGAGTAAATCAGTGCATTCCACCACTTTTTTCCGGTCCCAATCTGATGTAACCAGGCAGACTCCCTCACGACATAAACGGTATGACTAAAGCCCGGTAGGAAGTTCAACGAATGACATTGGCCGTCAAAGCAGACTCCGTCCAACGGTGATGTCAGTTATGGGAAAAAACGGACAGAAGCTATTTTCATCTATTTCTGGGTATTATTTTTGACGCCAAAACGGCCAGCCCACGACAACGGCAAACAATGAGAAGATGAAAGGAGGAAGAATGGACTAGATTGTTGTTTGTGGTGCGAATATGCGGTGTGAACAGATTTGACCAGACAACAACTTGGTTAGCTTAACGACGCGGGTTCGGCGCTGATTACGAACATCCGGAACGCTGCGACGCACAATTCACGTGCGCAAATTGGACATGAGCTGATGGTTGGTTGGCGCATGCGTATTAGGGTACGTTTTTGACACACCCCCAAAAGTGATTCGGATTTTTTAAGGGTAAATGAAATGAGCTATCAATTTCTGTAACGGTTTCACCAACCGTAACGTGCCGTAACCTTGCCCTGGATGACCCACTTAAGGTCTAATTACGATCAATTCATGTATTGTTTCCTCTCAGTTCAGAGGCCAGACCGTCATTTTGATTGCATCAACATTCAACGCGAAACATCTTAAACCGATCATCGAGATGGAAAATCGTTCGAACATGTATGTCATTCAAATCGTGGCTCATATTGCTGTTGCAACTGTTGCGCACAGAGAGAAGAGTCGGACAATTTTCCACCGAAGCAGCACTTTTCGCAGTTTGTATTGCATTGTCTTTTGCAAACCATTACTTAACATAACGCGTCGTTGTCGTCTCCACCAAGGGGGTAGTAGCATTTTCCTTCCTAATCTTCGTAGTCGTCGCCGTTCTACGGAAGAGTCTAAGGTTAGGAAAACGGTTTCGAGCGGTGATCATAAGGTAGCGATAGTTTTGTAGCCACCCTCGAAGAATGGTAATTTTGCCTTTGGTAACCGTTTATCAAAACGTTTCATGTATCGTATCGGCACCTTGCGGGAGGAAATTACTGCAATTTGAATGTTGTCTGGGAGGTTGTGTAAACATCATTGCGTAGAAATGCAGTTCAGATTTGTTTGTCTTGGAATAAGTTATTAAAATATTTGAAGGAATGCGCAAAGCAAGATAAAATTTATCTAAAAAAAAATATTCAAAAAAAAAATATTATTTTTTTACGACTTTAAAAACACGTGCTTGCCAAAACGTAGTAACCTCACGAAAAATGCAACATCATCCGATATTTCCCATAATTCTTTCTTCCTCCTCTGATATCAAACCTGTTTCGCTGGGATCGTCTGCCAAAATTTCGCGAGGTCACTCGAAATTATGTGCACACTTTTCTTTGTGCTGCAGTCCGTTGGGGCGAGAACAGGTTTCAAATTCTGTCCACTCTGCAAACACCTTCGTTGGGAAGGCAAAAAGGATCGTACGTCATCAATTTACAGTGTCGTCGTCGGTGTGGTTGTCGATGTCTGCGGAAATTATTATTCAAGTTCAGATTCCTCAGAATTTGGATAGTGGTTGAACATCACTCTAAATTTGGTCAAAATGAGAGATTGATTAAATAAAAATCTGTAACATTTGGTTGAAGTAATCAGTTCGAATGTTTCTGATAAACCAAACCGGTTTAATTTTTTCTTTGCAAAAACCACCAAAGTTAATCACAGCCTTGCGTTCTCCCCATTTCAAACCTACTATCAAATCGATCAGCAGTAAAGCGACTTGCTGGGGGCCCGTCTCTTGCCGTAATATCGTGTATATCGCTGACTTGCAAGTTCCGAGGGTATCGAGTTGTGTAGCAACAGAGTGGCGCTGCACGTGAATCCGTTCTAATGGTCGTCGAGCTCTGCTATCACTAACGGCTCGCAACAGCTTGTTTGATGACGGTGGGTCAATTTTAATTTTTTTTTGTGCAGTTATTTAGATTATTCCATTTTTCTATTACTTAGTATATATTGCTTAGAATTGCAATGCCCTGAAAAAGTGCAACAGAGCAATTCTCCCCATTTCATTAGGTGACTTCCATTGATTTGTCCATACAAGTCTTTATACAATATTGGCAAGCTAACCAATACAAAAATGACATGTAAATATAAACAAGACTAAAGATGAAAATTTGAATCGAATGCATCGCGTGTTAAGTTAATTCTGCAAGCTATAGGGGAGAGTGGGGAGACTTGATCCCCGGGGACACTTGATCCCAAGCCTGTATCTCATCAGCATGTGGGTAAAACAATTAGCTTTGTTCTAGAGAGTTGTGCAAAATTAACTAAAACTCATTGTAGAAAACAAAGAAAAAAATTGAAAAAATGTTTAGATTGAGTTACACACATTTTTCTAAAACGAGCTGCCAAAAACTTCCAAGAGATCTTTTTTCTTTGTTTTAGTATGTATAGAAAACACTCAAAAATTATTCAAAAAAATATTTGTTATGCATGAATTGTTTGATAAACTTATCAACTCCAAAACCCTTACGCATTTGATGTTAAATTTATCGTCATACTATTTTTACAATCAATTGTTTAAAAAAGTTCGTTTAGGGAGACTTGATCTCTGCATTTTTACAGTCACTGGTATCAGCCTCAAGATTAATTAATTGGGCTGGGTTTTCATACATAGTTTCCTTTAGTATAGTTGTACATAACTAACTGCAGTTTGAAATTTTTTTCAAAAGTTTTGTAAACAAAAATATCCAGCTTTTGTAAACATGCTTAATTTTGGTCTAAAAAATAATATTTTAAGTTTTCAAATATTTTACATACTAAACTTGTTATATTTTGAACACAAACGTACAGGTTTTATGTTAAATTGCTGTAACTTATAGAAAATTAAGAGTTTGGATGAATAAGAAACATTTTGCTTGAGATTTCTTCAAAATGTTGAAAGGGGGATCAAGTTACCCCTAACATTTTTAAAATGCCGGTTTAAAATATTTTTTCTAAACGCTTCGAAGAGATCATCTGATGAAATACCCTTATAAGCCAAACATAGATGAATGTTTAAGCTTTCAGTTCATGCAAAAAGTTTATAGTTTTGTGATAAATTGACAGAGTTATGTGCGATACAAAAAAAGGGGATCAAGCCTCCCCACTCTCCCCTAAATATAGATTCCCCCTTTTTTCTAGCTTGGGAGTATAGGTGTTAAAGTAAAAAAACATCTGGGGAACACAATAGTGACGTTTGAATTGAACTTTAATCTATCGCGAAAAGTGCATGTTAAGTTTCAAAATTGCCAAGAATGCACCAAAATTAAAGTCCAATCAAAAATCTATTGACGGCCTTCAATTTACCGTTTAACATTCCAACGCCCAAGGCTCCAAAAAAGTTGGAACGGTAACTTCAACTCAATAGTTCTCGAGCATAACTCAACCAATCAAGATGATTCCTCTTTCCAGTGATTTGTTTGGATGTCTACATGATTCTAGAACTTTGCAGAACTTAATTTGATCAAATCTGTAATTTTTGCGATCAAAAACATCGTTCCAACTTTTTTTTTCACGTGAAAAAAAAAATCGCCAAAAATTCCGGGGGGCAGACGTTTTCAAAAAAGGTGGAACGATGTTTTAAGTCGCAGAAATTACAGATTTGTTCAAATCAAGTTCTGCAAAGTTTCAGGATCATCTAGACATTCTTACAAATCACTGGAAACAAGAATCGTCCCGATTGGTTGAGTTATGCCCGAGAACCAGCGAGTTGAAGTTACCGTTCCACCTTTTTTGGGAGGCTTGGGCGTCCGTGTAAGTTGGACATGCGTTGGGCGTTCCAGTGTTAATTTGCTTCAAAAATAGTGGTAGAGTTTTGTTAAATCAGTTTTTATTTCCAGAATGCGGCCCTTAAACCAGAAGTTTTTTTTAATTGATGAAAATCGCAAAATTTTGAGGCACTGCCAAAAAAGAAGCGGTGTATAAATATTGCAGAGATTCGTGATTCTTGCATATTTTGAAATTTGTACGACTTACTCAGTTGGGGTAAATAATTTAAAAAATAATTATTCCGATCATAAAGAAATTTTAACATGTATTTTTATTTTAAATTAAATTCACAACCAGAAATTCATCTTTTTAAAAAAGTGCAAGTAGTGCATTTCGAATTATAGGTAAAAGTACCTAGTTCAATTTTGAGACAAAATCTTTTTTTTATTTGAAAAAAGTGACCATGTTAAATATCAAGCATTTAAAAAAATATTCTTAACTTTAAAATTTTCAAAATATTTTTTTAAGATCGAAAAAATTTACGAACGACTAACATCATTTCAAAGATATCGACATTTGAAAATTGTTGCTTTTTATGTGACACTTAAAAAACATCAATTTAATTGTTGTTTTTTTTATTTAAGCTGCTGCAAATATCCCAAATTTTTCTTCAAAGAGTTTTTTACGGTTTTTAATCTCAGCTCTCTGAAAAAAATATTTCAAGAAATGGGCACGATTTAAAAATATTTAATATAAATTATTCTTTCCTTGAAATTAAATAAAATTTGGTTTTGATTGAAATTTGTTTTATTTAAAAAATATATTTTTCTGCGAAACTTTATAACTCGGTGGCAAAATGTTTGCCCTAATTCTTGTGACTCAAAAGATTTTTTTTTCTTACCCTCAAAAATAATTAAAATAAAATGCGCAGATCATAAAACAGGCCTGGCGATTGGCCATGCTCCATACAAAAAAGATTTTTTTGTATGGACAATTGTCCACGAGGGGGGTGGGGGGTTCGAGATTACCAAAAAAGTGTCCACGTGGTTTATGAATGGTTCCTTAAAAAGGCATATTATTAATACTGAGAATATATCGCTGCAAATATTTTAAAAATATTAAAATATATCTCAAAGTGAGTCAAGAAATTAGGAAGCAAAAATATATTTTTTATAAACATTGAATTTTGAAGAATAACAAATTGAAATTGATTTACTATATATTTTTACAATTTTTAAATTAAGTGTGTGTTTAAAATTATTTTAAAATATTTGAACAAAGGTGCTCAACAATGCAAAAAGTTTGTATTATTTGTAAAGGATATTCGAATCAAAATTTCGTTTGAATAAATTTTATTATGTCTCATTGGTTTTTTACATCGTAGTGTTGAGGATATTAAACTTTTAAAAAATGCAACAACCATTGAAATTTGATTTTTTTTATAAAAAAATAATATCAAGGTATTTTATTGCAATCTTCAAAAACAATAATTAAACAATTGAGCATGAGCATGAGCATGAGAGACCACCCATGGTTGTCCTTCTCCGTTGCTGAACAGAACCGTAATATCGTTTCAGCACTACTGATCATAGGCTTCGACGATCTAGTGGTGTTTCCCTTATCAACAGCATGTATGAATGCGCTGAAAAGATAAAACACCATGATTTCCAGAACAAGATCAGTTGCGAATAGGTAACAGTCATTGGCCACCAACGGCGCCCGCCATGTCAGTTTGTAGATCTCGATTTTAAGGGACGGGAATGTTAGTTAGCGCAGGTTGCTACTAGGGCAGCTGATTTACTCTGTGCTTACACCCCACAAGCGCCAGGAACCTGAAAAATTGGTTAGTAGGATAGGGTGTTTGGTCAGGATTCATCATAGAAGATGATGATGCGACCCAAAATCATAGTGTTTGTTGAAAGGTATTATATTTTATTCTCAAGGCAAACACTCGGTTGCTGCGGATGAGACATTTCCCGTTTAACTGTTGTTAAATTTTTAATGAAATGGTTTAATCTTAGACAGCCGGCTGTGGAAAGATAAAACCAAATAATATTTATTTATAAAATGAGGTGTTAAACGCAATGCTGCAATGATAGCGTAGTCTGATTTGTAATTATATAATCATTTAGTTCATGAATTTGTTACGGAATAGACGCGACGAACTCAATCATCAAGTGCCTTCCTATCTTCTTTCTGTTAGCTAGATAAGGTATTGATTTTCGTTTCCTCTCGAGCTACGATGCTATGGAGAGGGCTTAACACACAAACAACCGACGTCGAGCCCTCCGAGCTACGGAGCTATGGGAAGGTCTTTTCAACACAAAAAAGACTCGCGCACCACACGACGTTCTTGATGAATCAAAATAATTTTGCTACGCGATAAACCTAACGAACTCGGATCGTTTTTATCGAAAACTATATCACAATTCACGACAAAAATGCGAAACAAAAGGCACACACAAAAAAAAATCACTTTTCTCTCCGAATATTTTTTACGACCACGCACTCCCTTTGCCAATTATGCACTCTCTTCAAAAACAATAATTAAACAATTGTAAACAAACAAAAATTAAATAAGTCAAACTTATGGGAAATTAGACGAGCTGTCCGGTAAAAATATTTACGAGACCGAAAAACCAAGTCTGTCATATAGAAATTGCCAAAAACCACCAAAAAACCCGTTTTTTCAACATTTTCATTTTTAAAACCGCTGTATCTTCCCAAGGATTGGACATAGGACAATGGTCAATATGGAGACTTTTATGTAAAATTGTCTGGATAATTGATTCCCACTACCGATTTTCAAAAACTTTGACGTTTAGACCACCTTTAAAAAAAAACAGTTTTAGTAAATGATTTTTGTATTTTTTAGGATGGACATACCATCCTGCATTTTTCGTCAGTCTTTTGGTTATATTTTAGGCTATTTCCTCAAAAAATTTTAACGAAAAAAAAATCGTGATATCACCCTGAAATTTAAGTTTCAGGCTTAAAAATCCAAAAATCTCATAGATGTGGTGTGTATTTTTGTTTCAGTGTATTTTTTTTTTCAGAAAGCCCGTCCAATTTTCTACAAGTTTGTCTTTGACCACTTTTTGATACGACGCAACGGCTTCGGAAACAGTAATTTTTAAATTGCAAAATACAAAAATATTTAAATACCTTACGCCCTTCTCAAATGTTATTTTCGAGTACTATAGACTCCATATACACAAAAATGGCTTATATAGGCCTAGGATAACATGTCTACTAAGTTTCATTGAAATCGGTAAGGGTCGGGTACAAAAGTACTAGAAAAATTCCTGATTTGAGCTGGAATTGCTCTTTAAAAGAACCCAATCATAAAAAAAAATTAAAAAAAGTGTTTACTTTTTCAACTTTTATCAAATATTAGTTCCGGCCCGCAATTGCTTCAGAAAAATCAGATTTGGCCCGCAGGGCCAAAAGATTGGGCATCCCTGAGGTAGGTACTTAGGCATATTTAGGTTGAAACTAGTTTCCTGAAAAAAATACCTTGGTGAGGACATTAATCAGAAATTTCGATTCGTATTCTTTTTTTATTTATTTAAAAATTAATTTCTTCAAAATAGCAATGAATTTAAAATGATTGATTTTTTTAAGATATGAAAATGTTTTATTAAAAATTTACTTCACAATCAACCCACCGCTTTCAGAACATTTATCATCGCGCAGCGAAATTTCGATCAAACTTGGCGAAATTGGTTGAGCGCGCGCTCGCGCACGATACCCAAACCTGAACTGCTCCTGCTGAAACCAGTGGTTGATTAGCGCTTGAACTGGACGGTCCAGCAGACATTCTCCTCGCCAGAGCAAAACTGGACGGAGGTCCTTCAATCTTGAACTCTCCTCCTCTCTGGCGCGCGTGATTTTAGCCTTCCTCGGGGTGTGCTATTTTTAACCGGAAAAACTCTACGGCTTCCCGCGACACATCTGGTGAAACCCCTCCCCTCAACAATCCCCTAATTTTGGGAGTGCCAATCACTTGTCAATCGATATCTCTGCGCGGGGGGAGATCTTGCTGACCGCGGAAAAACTCGCCGCGCGAAAATTATCAGTTAGAAGTTCGCGAGTTGGCTGATCGGTCGGACGGACTAGCGCGTGTACCTTAAGGTGTTTGTCTAGAAGTGGAGTTTAGTGAAAAGTACAAAAAATGATCCTGAAGAAGCTGCTGACCGGAAGTGGGAGTGTCGTCGGGTTGGTGCGACAACTCGGTGGCGTCACGACGACGACGACGGTTGTGAAGACCAGCCAACAGCAGCGATTCTTTTCCATCGGGAAGAAAAGCAGTCCCAAGATATTGATCACAGGTGAGTTTGATATATGGGTCACTAGCGTGTCCCAAAAAAACACGAAGTCGAGGAATTCAATGTGCTCAGTTCTCAAATGATAGAAAATCATGTAAGAAACAACTCTCTCATACATGAAAACTTTCGGAAAAATCGTTTACCACGTTCCCTGGGCATTTTTTTGAAAAAAGTCAGTTTTTTCGACAATTTCACAAAATCTGCTTAGAAAAAATGGAAAATTTTAAAATTTCAAATAGCTTTTACCATTAAATGATGGTCTGTGGTCCAATAAACAAGTTAATGTATCGATTTGGCCTTTTAAAACCTTGTTTTTACTTTCCCGGTAGCTTTTATGTCGAAAAATACGAGTTTTTGCTTTACTTTTTTTCAATCTTTTCCCTCGGTATTGAACACAAAAATTTCCTCATATGTGAGAATACATGCATCTTGTAGGAAATTTTCCGCTGAAGATTTTCGTCTAAGCAACTTTGAAGTTTCATCAACTCTATGCTGAGATATTCCAGTTTTTGTGAAGAAAGAATATTGAATATTTGAAAATGTTGATACACTCAAACCCCGATGGTTTGACACCAACTGTTTTCAAACGAACGGGGTCACTTTTTAGTTTGACACTCCTTTTACACGGAGTTCACACACACTACCAAACGTTTGTTTTGATAGTGTGAGTGAGCGCCGTGTAAAAAGTGACAGTTCGTCACTTTTTAGTTTGACTTTGTCAAACCAACGGGGTACAAACTAAAAAGTGTCAAACGAAAAAGTGACCAACCACCGGGGGTTGAGTTACCTCCTTGCCCTGATATACAGTGTAAACTAACAGGATATCGTTTCAATAAAATTACAATTACAATTAATCAACATTGGCATACAATATTAAGGATAATTTAAGCCTAATTTGAAGTGCGGCTGTATCGCATCTGTTTTTTAACATGATTGGTTCATCCTTCAATACTAAGGGCCACCTGGTGTTGTTTTCTCATGGCACACTACGTGCTAAATCAATGAATTACTTTTAGCAAATAACTCATATTTAGAGCATTTAGCATTTAAACCAATCGATGCACGTTTGCTGTGTTTCCATGGATACAAATAAACAAATAACAAATATAAGGTTCAATTGTACGCATTTCCGTGATCTGAACCACAACGTAACGTTTACACTCCCTTCTTATAACTCCTGTTGATAAATCCGATGTTCAGGTAAATTATAAATATCACTAATATTTGGAATTTATTCTATAGGGATCCATCCATTAATCACGTAGACATTGTTTTTAAATCTCAGCTTCCTCCCCTTCTCATGGTCAATTGTCCATAAAAAAAACTTTTTTGGATGGAGCGTGGACAATTGCCAACCCCGTACAATCGAACCATATATTTCGATGCCTCTGTGCTCTTGTACTAAGCTTACTGGTTTTCTTATCTAGATAGCATATGAGAGCACAGATGCATCGATTTGTTATTTGTTTATTTGTATCCATGAAAACACAGCAAACGTGCATCGATTGGTTTAAATGCAAAATGCTCAAAATATGAGTTATTTGCTAAAAGTAATTCATTGATTTAGCACGTAGTGTGCCATGAGAAAACAACACCAGGTGGCCCTTAGTATTGAAGGATGAACCAATCATGTTTAAAAACAGATGCGATACAGCCGCACTTCAAATTAGGCTTAAATTATCCTTAATATTGTATGCCAATGATGATTAATATCAACATTTTCAAATATTCAATATTCTTTCTTCACAAAAACTGGAATATCTCAGCTCAGAGTTGATGAAACTTCAAAGTTGCTTAGACGAAAATCTTCAGCGGAAAATTTCCTACAAGATGCATGTATTCTCACATATGAGGAAATTTTTGTGTTCAATACCGAGGGAAAAGATTGAAAAAAAGTAAAGCAAAAACTCTTATTTTTCGACATAAAAGCTACCGGGAAAGTGAAAACAAGGTTTTAAAAGGCCAAATCGATACATTAACTTGTTTATTGGACCACAGACCATCATTTAATGGTATAAGCTATTTGAAATTTTAAAATTTTCCATTTTTTCCAAGCAGATTTTGTGAAATTGTCGAAAAAACTGACTTTTTTCAAAAAAATGCCCAGGGAACGTGGTAAACAATTTTTCCGAAAGTTTTTATGTATGAGAGAGTTGTTTCTAACATGATTTTCTATCATTTGAGAACTGAGCACATTGAATTCCTCGACTTCGTGTTTTTTTGGGACACGCTAATGGGTCACGTGCGAGGTTCCCCAGGGAACAGTGACCTCGTTGTGGTGCGTTGTCAATGGAGTAACGTAACAGTCGTGCTAGGGTTATAAAAATGTAGAGAGTTATTAAAAGTTAAAACAGTCCAGCCAATCTTGAGTTATTGGATGGCTTTGAAGTTTTATAGCCAGTGAAGGTCTACGAGTCTATTTGGCGTCCCCAGCGCTGATGTAATTTAATTTATTTCAATTGAGAATGATTCTCGAGCGCACCATGCTTGCCAGAGGGATGTGGTTGAACTGTCACTGAAGTGTTGTTTCTAAGCAATAGTGTATACGAGAATATGTATGCAAATTGCCGATCTTGACCGCGTGGAAGGCACGACAGACCTTAGAACTGGATACTTGTCGGGGAGGAAGACTGGGACTAGATTGTTGTTGCTAGCCTTCAATTCACTGAAAGATTTATTAGATTGGAATTGAGGAGTAGTTATCTGTTATGTTTTAGGAAGTGATCGAGCTGATATTTTTTTGAATACTTTCAGGGTTACAAAAATGGTTTTTCTTGACAAACATATTATTTTGCCAAAAAACATGAACTAGATCTGCTGAGAACATTTTATGCTTTCGTTGATAGGCAATAACTTAAATAAAAATATCCCAAAAACACAAAAAAAAATATTTGAAATACCTTTTCAGCTGTAAATAAGAGTAAACTATTGAATAAAGGTTTAGCTTGCCTTACTTTGAGATTATTCTTGAAATCCTTTTGAATGTAATGCAACAAGAATAATTAAAGTTGCAATTCCAATAACCAAAACATTTTTTTCAAAATAAATGATAAAAAAATGTGTTTAATCCCAAAAGAATATAAAATGGAATAAAAACTAAGTTGCTTCATTTTTAACATAACGCATACTAGAAAATATGAAATCTAGAAAAAAATTCAGAAAAAGGTTGTGAAAAGTTTTCTTCAAATCGGTCATTTAACACAATAGCCTGTAAAAAATATGCTATGTTTGTAGAAAGTTGTGCGAAATTTAATCAGGATTAATTAGAATTTGGTCTACATTTTTATAAAAATTGTTGAAAAAACATTCAAAACATTTGTTATTATTTTTTATTGCTTAATTTTACTTCAACTATGGGAAAATGTTGACCATCTTTTATCAAGGATCATTATTTTGGTCATGAAATGTGGACTTTATACCAAAACTTTTTTTTTTTAGTGAAAATTTGTATAGCTGATTTTTTTATTATTTATATACCCCCCTAAGGAATCCAACAATTTGTTTGAAAATTTCGTAAGTGCCATAATCAATTTTTTATTATAATTTGTAATTATTTGTAGAAATATGGGAAAAATTTGACCAATTTTGCCAAGAACATTATTTTGCCCATGAAATGTGGTCTTTGTACCATATGTATTTTCAAAAGTGAAAAATTTGAAAGTTGTTTTTTTTTTAATTTTTGAAATTGAAATGTTCTTTTGATTATTGGTGTATCAATAATTATAAATATCCAAAAATTTGATCAAAATGATGTGTATTACGAAATATTTTTTCATCGCTAGAACTTTCAGAGTAATTCCACCTCAAATCAAGATTTTTCTTTGGTACTTCTGTATCCAAAAATTTGATCGAAAATCAATGTTGTGCATAAGAATTTTTTTTTATCGCTATAACTTTCAGAGTAATTTCAGCTCAAATCTGGTACTTCTCTACTCGACCCTCTCCGATTTCAATGAAACTTTGTAGAAATGTTATCCTAGGCTTATAAAAGCAATTTTTGTGTATATTTAGCCAATACTACTCGAAAATGACATTTTAGAAGGGCGTGATTTATTTAAATATTTTTGTTTTTTTTTGAATTTGAAAATTACTGTATCTTGCAGCCGTTCCATCGTTTCAAAAAGTGGTCAAAGGAAAACTTTCAGGAAATTGGACGAGCTTTCTAAAAGAAAATACACTGAAAGAAAAATACATGCCACTTCCATGAGATTTTTCAATTTTTAAGTTTTAAAGTTAAATTTTAAGGTGAAGTAACGATTTTTTTTTTCGTTCAAAACTTTTGAGGGAATAGTCCAAGAAGTTTCAAAAAGACTCACAAAAAATGGAGGATGGTATGTCTCTCCTAAAAAAAAAAACAAAAATCATATATTATAACTGTTTTTTTGAAATTTGGTCTAAACGTCAAAATTTTGATAAAAACGATAGTGGGAATCGATTCTCCAGACAATTTTACATAAAAGTCTTCATATTGACCATTGCCCAATGCCTATCCTTGTGAAGATATAGCGGTTTTAAAAGTAAAAATGTTGAAAAAATAACTTTGTTGGTGGTTTTTGGCAATTTCTATAAGACGGACTTGATTTTTCAGTCTAGACAATATTTTTATCGGAGAGCTCGTAAAATTTCCCATAAGTTTGCCTTATAGTTTCAAACATTTTGGTTATTTGCTCTCTTGGATATTTTGCCAGGTATCCGTTTAATTTTTCATTTATTGCTATTAATAAGAAATCAATATCAAAATCAACTATTTACAAGCACAAACAACATATCTCACAAATACGAAATTGAGTTATCTGGAATATTTTTTCTCTGTTGCCGAATTTTCTTGTAATAAATTTTGAAAACAGAATGAGTTATTTTTCGAAATAATCTCGGTTATTATTTTGTGTTATTATAACAGCTAACAAGTTTCGACCTCCTAACAATAACAGAACTTGATTGTATTATTCAAAATTTCTTTAAATATATTTAAATACTATAGTTGAAGGGGGATCAAGTTACTCATAATGTTTTGAAAATGCCGGTTTAAAATATTTTTTTAAGACGCTTGACATAACTCAAAGAAACATCTTGATCAAATATCCTGATCAGCGAACTTAAATGTTTGAACTTTCAACTCAAAAAAATCAAAGTTTGGTGATAAACTTAGAGAGCTTTGCGCCATAAAAAAATGGGATTAAGTCTCCCCACCCTCCTCTACATTCTATAAGTAATTTTTAATGACGTTCTATGCTTGATTGTCCTACCCACACCATGTGACTTTTGAGAATAATGCGTAGAAGTGAATGTGAATTTCCATATTTGGAGCCTAACATTTCAAAAGGGCACATAACTTTTGTAAACAATAGTGTATCCCTTTCACTCAAATGAGAGTGTACATAAAGTGTGAAAGGGACACTCTTGGTTAAAGAAGTAATGTGCCCTAATGAAATGGCAAGCACGATTTGTATATATTTTTAACAATTTTAATACACTTTCTCTGTCTTCAAAAGGTGGACTCGGCCAGCTGGGGACCGAGTGCGCGAAGCTGCTGCGCGGCACCTACGGCGAGGACAGCGTCATCCTGTCCGACATCATCAAACCGAGCGAGGAGATCGTCAACAGCGGGCCGTACATCTTTGCCGATATTTTAGACTTTAAGGGCCTGCAGAAGATCGTGGTCGATCACCGGGTCGACTGGATCATCCACTTTTCCGCCCTGTTGAGTGCCATCGGCGAGCAGAACGTCCCGCTGGCCGTGCGCGTCAACATCGAGGGGCTGCACAACGTGATCGAGCTGGCCAAGCAGTACAAACTGAGGGTGTTCGTGCCGAGTACGATCGGAGCGTTCGGGCCTGACAGCCCGCGCAATCCGACGCCAAATGTGACCATTCAGCGCCCGCGGACGATTTACGGAGTGTCGAAGGTGCACGCAGAGTTGATTGGGGAGTACTATCACCATAAGTTCGGGCTGGACTTTCGCTGTTTGCGGTTTCCGGGAGTCATCTCGAGCGATCCGCCGGGCGGTGGCACCACTGGTAAGATTTTTTGAGATTCAGTGAGAATTGCAGTTTATGAGAGGTCTTTTCTTGTAGACTACGCCGTGGCGATCTTCTTCGAGGCGCTCAAATCGGGCAAATACGAGTGCTACCTCAAGCCGGACACGCGGCTGCCGATGATGTACATTGACGACTGTTTGCGGTCGCTGCACGAGTTCATGACCGCGCCGGAGGAGAAGCTAGAGCGCCGGGTGTACAACGTGACGGCCATGTCCTTTACGCCGGAGGAGCTGGTCAACGAGCTGGCGAAGCATATTCCAGAGATCCACGTGAGCTACCGGCCCGACTCGCGCCAGGCCATCGCCGACTCGTGGCCACAGGTCTTTGACGACCAGGACGCGCGCCGTGACTGGGGCTGGCAGCATCAGTACGACTTGGAGAAGCTCGTCAGCCTGATGGTCAAAGATGTGCGGGAAAATTACGTGAACAAGGGACTAAGCAATGTTTGAAGTTGGAATTACCCGTACACACACGCATGTTCATCCCATTCAACTTTATTACTTGTATGCAATCTTGAATAAAAGTGCTCTTTCGAAATATTCCACGAATCGTTTCATGGCTTGCTTTGCTTACGCGCATGGGCTGATTTAAGCCAATTCTCGCACTTGTTTTTCGATTCCTCAATCTGGTTCCACGGAACTTCATCCCGGGTCAGCCAATCGAAGCGCCGATCGTCGTACAGATTGTAGTAATTGTTGGACATCGGAAAACCATTCTCCACCGAAACGGCGTCCAACATGCGCCACACACCAGAGAGTGAATCGTTGTCCGGACCGGCGAAAGATTCCTCCGAGGCAGCTCGCCGGGGACGACGCTCCTTCTTCTTTTGGGCTTCCTGGAATAATACAAACTTTTATATTTATTTCCCAAATTACCAGATCCAGCCATACCTTCCGCTTCTTCTCTTCCACGTGGTACGTCAAATCACACTGCTTCAGCAAATCATCAATAAATTCACGAAACTTTGGGCTAAACTGCCCGGGGTCGTGCATCAGCATTAGCTCGTCCTCAGTAGAATCTCGCTCACCCTCGTCTACGATAAAAGGAGGCTCCTCTTCCTCCTGCCCGTCCCTCCTCTCGGCCATCATTTCGTCGTAAACCTTGCGAAACTCCGGCGTGAATTGGTTCAGCAGAATCTCGTCTCCTTCATCGTCACCTGGTTTCTGAATATCACAAAATATTTCCTACAATTGTTTTTCAACAAAGAACTCCCAACAAACCTTCGTCCTCTGGTCCAGCAAAATGTAAGATTCGTCCAGGTCGGAAAACGGTTCCGACAGGGCGCTGTACTCGGACCCGTGCTCGTCCTGGCTGCCGCCGCACCCGAGTTTGGGCATTTCCGACTCCGACAGTGGGCGCAGAATGTCCAAAATGTTGTCGGAGAAGCGCTTCCGGATGAGGGGATCTTCGCTGGTGTTTTCGTAACCGTCCATTACGAAGTTAATTTAATTCAAAAGAAAATAGCTTGCAAGTGAATCAAATTCTAGAACTTCCGACTTGGGCGGGTGTTGGATCGATACTGGAACAATGCTTGGTTTACTTGGTATCCAGGAAGGGAAAACACGTGGTAAACTTGACATTGGTGGAGTGCGGCGTGCTCCAGTTATTTCGGTGACTATAACGACCGTTATTCAACGTGGGCTGATATTTTTTTGTGCGATCTCTAAATATGATATGTTATTTTTAAACATATTTTTTTTTTCAGAAAAAGATAATTTTAAAATCTGTAAAAAACTAAATTTTCCGTATATTTATTTTTGTCTGAATAGTCTCAACTACAACTTTGCCAAAGACACCAAATCGATCAGTAAATTCCTTCAAAAGATACAAATTTTCGAATAATTACGAACAATTTTTGTATGGAGAGCCAAATAAAATAAAATCAAATTAGATCCATTTCAGGAACTCGGGAAGAATTGCTCTTATGAAATAACTTAAAAATAGTGCTCATTTAACAAAAAAGTTGATGAATCCTGCTGACATTTTTGCTGCAAATAGTTTTTATGTTGAAAAATTATCTTATTAATTGTATGATTTGCATTGGCCAGTATCAATGACAATGATTACAATCTGGGTGATGAATAAAGAGAATGCGCAACGTGATTTTCGAATGATCCCCATCTATAAAGTAGGAGGATGTTCAAACACAAGCATGACTTTTTTCTTAAATGAGCTGTTTTATAATCAGTAGTATGTGTTTTATTTTGTCTAGTTTTTAACATTTTTTGCTGAAAAATTGTGTGTGTTTTCAAGTTTTGATCGGTTAGAAGAGGTTTTTCATTTTTACGGGGGACGAAGAACTACGGCGAGAGTGTCATTCTGCGATGTCGCAGATGAATTTCCTGGCTGCTGACTATATCTCGTCCTCAACTTTCTTAAGATTTCTCGACTTCAACTTCAGGTCCTCAAAAGCCACATATTTTTCATTCTTGCTAACAAAACTTTTAAATGATCGATAACACTTTTGGCGAACAGTAAATTGGTTCGACTTTGACCGTTCAAAATTGAGGCCGTTTTGCGAACCACTATTCAGCACCCAGATTACAATATATGTAAAATTGTAATAAAAAGAATATTCATATTGAATAATTTGGTCAATTTGAATTTGATCAAAAACGAAGATTGATCATTGATATAATGTCATATATATGTCACCATCGACATACAAATTTGACAACATTCCATATCGTCTGCCAAATCTTCTTATCAGGTCACTTCAACACAACAACCAATAAGTAAACAACGCAGTTATCTGTTTGGCAGGAGTAGTGCCATACATAAGTCACAAGCTGTTGACTGCCGTAATCAATTGAATCATGCATTTGTTTTGTTTATTGTTCACGGGTTTTCTTTAGATTTTGTAATTGAACTAATAATTTTTGAATACCTTCATAATCATTTTAATGGTTACTTTTCGTCCAAACAAACTGACAGTGATAATCATCTCGTACTCACTCACTCGTGTATTGAACGAATACTACAAAGCTGTTATCAATCGCCTATCACACCTTCCATGTGTTCGTCCACATGTTGAATCACTTCAGGTGAAAGCTTCCTTATCTATCCTTTATTCTATTGCAGTCACTACTTTGCTTTTTGTTTTCTTTGTGAAGTAAAAGGTTTTTGTCAACATCGACACCAGGCAAGGCATCTGCTTCATGGCGTCCATTTTCTCATTATTGGGCACGAACGATTGATACTCGAAGGCCGTCCGCCGGGCCACTCCGGTCAACAGTGTCAACAGGTCACGAATCCGCCCGTTCTCCTTGAACTCCCTGCACATCGACTGTATGAACCACGAGCCTTGTTTGGGGTTACGCCACGAGTAGTGCCCATCGTACGTGGAGTACATCACCAGAAGATCCGCCATCGCCGGAATCGAGTACGACACTTGCTCCTTCTTTGAGTCCACCATGTCTTTGGGTCCGTCCGTCTTGAGCGTAACTCCTTCATCAAACTCCTCTCCGCGACAAGCTTGGATGAAGAACATCTTGGGCTTCCCAATCAACGAAGGGCAGGCGTTCCCGACAAAGTTCTTCCACAGCGCGTCCACGTTGTACTTGCTGTCCCTGGCGTACAGAACTCCCTCCTCGCCGTGAGACATAACAACCACCACGAGGCAGTCGCTGTCCGAATGGTCCTCTAGAGACCACTTCTTCAGCGTCTCCAGCACCTCCTTCCGACTCAAATCTTCGTACACGTGCACGTTAAAGTCCAACTCGTACAACGCGGTGCAAATGTCATCCCGATCCTTGTCGGTTCCGTTCCGCTTGGCCATCGCCGTAAAGTTCATGTGGCTAAACACCAACGCCTGGCCGCGGCGTCCATTCGTCGTATCGTAGTACTCCTCCAGAGTAGGCCGTGAGACGGGCTTCTCTTTGGCGGCAGGTCGAGTTGAGTTTGATCTGAAAACACACAATCCAGTAGGCTGGTCTTTCTTGCTTCATAGCATCTTACTTGCTCCCAAATCCCAAAACATCCAATTCATCCGCACTCTTGGATCCGTCAGTGTCCATTGCGACTTCCTTGCTTCAATCCGATCTGATTTTCACCTCAATCAATTCAATACTGAATTTCCAGCGTTCAAACGCGTTACCTCGGCGGAGAAAGAAATCGAAACTGAGACCAACTGATAAGCCGCTGGTGCACGGTTAAGCGTGATATCGCGTTTATCGCGCATCAAGTTCAAAGATAACGAACGCAGTTAGATGTGTACACGGTGTACAACAAACTTCACGTCACATCGAATTCAAAGTATGATGACGCATACGCAAATGTATGCGATAAACTCTTGTCGGAATATGCTTCAAATGCACTTAATATTTTAAATATCGTGCGTCATGGAAAGCTGAAAGGGTTTGAAAACGAAATAATATGATATTCAGTTGCTATTTTAGGTCCGATAATGTTAGGCTGAACGGGGAAGAATGTGTGGGCAAAGTAGATTTCGCAGAAATGATCTCATTACTCGGAATAGCATGGAACTCATAATTCCTGGAACTTATTAAGAACAAAAGGGCGATAATTCTCCTTCAGTTTTGTGACTCTAACGTATAGCCTGACATAAGCCAACAAAAATAGGAAAAAATAGGGTCTGTACATTTGCCCATTTGTGAGAAAGCATAAATAAAGTGGTCTCGAAACGGGTTTGTATGGGAAATAAGGGCGGTGTTACATACAACTTTAAGAAAAAAGTTGTTGCACAATACTCACTTAGAAGTTAATTGGTAACAAGTTTAAACGTAACCACATGCAGGGCTCTGGAAACCAATGAGTCACTATCAAAATCCTTTGAAACAAAAATCCTTATTTGATTATCCAAAGTTGCCGACCTACGGATATTAGAATTTCAGACTATCGAGATTTTGAATAACTCAGTCTTGACTATGGCGTCCAATTTTCCTGAATTCCCGGGATATTTTTGAAATGAAAAAAAAAAAAAAAAAAAACATTTTGCAATACATGTGTAAAGTTGTGATGCTTTAAATCATAGAATTAGTCGATTGCCATTAATTGTTTATAACTAAACTGAAATCTTAAAAGGGACGTTTATTTTTAGAATGGAAATCTAAATGTACATTGTTGTGCTTGGAACCGAAAAACAAAGCAATTTTATATCCGGTAAATTTTAAATTTTAGATAAGTTTAGATTTTTTTTTCTTTTGTATAACACTCATTTTTCAAATAACTTTTTATAAATAGGGACAGTTGATTTGGCAACATTGATTAGGAAATCGATGTACTTTTTTTTTGTTCTTTACCTGTTTAACAGAAATCAATCAAAAATATCAACACATTTTTTCACATTTTTTCAAATATGGATTCAACAGCTGTCTGAATTCGATACATTTATACAGCAATTCCCCACGAAAACAGCATGGAAAAAAACAAAAGTGCTCGGATCGGGCTCAAAATTTTTCTGGTGGTTCCCTGGCCGAAATAATTAGACCCATATTCTTTTGTTTGGCCATTAGGGTGACCTACGGCGTATTAGGATGGTCTGAAAAATGGCGATTTTCGTCGATTTTCGCAAAAACCACTTTTTTTGAAAAATCATAACTCCTCGCCATTTTAACCGATTTCAATTGTCTTATACGCAAATGAAAGGTGATAAGTTGGCCTTTCAAAGAAGTTTCAAAAATGTAGCCTAACATATGAAAAGGTCGAATGAAACTTTAAAATGCCGTTTTGACGGTGTCTGGACCAAAGAGCCTATGTCTGGAAATATTTTTATCGGATTCCCCGGCCATTTTTACATAACATACCAAAAAATGGGAGGAGTTCATTAACAGGATTCCGAGATATGAGTTTTTGAAAATAAAATCCGTGTTTTTTGACGCGCCGCGCGCAAAAACCGGAGAATGACGAAATTGGCAAAAAATCAACTTTTTTCACTAAAACGGCGATAACTTTAAAATTTCAGCGATGATCTATAGATGTTATGGTACCAAAATTTTTGTATTTAAAAGACGCAACTTTTGGTACCCAGACATGTATAGGTCATCGCTGAAATTTTAAAGTTATCGCAGTTTTAGTGCAAAAAGTTGATTTTTTGCCGATTTCGTCATTTTCCGGTTTTTGCGCGCGGCGCGTCGAAAAATACGGATTTTATTTCCAAAAATCATATCTCAGAATCCTGTTGATGAACTCCTCCCATTTTTTAGTATGTTATGTAAAAATGTCCGGGGAATCCGATAAAAATAAACTTCTTAATATTTTTCTTTGAAAGGCCAACTTATCACCTTTCATTTGCGTATAAGACAATTGAAATCGGTTGAAATGGCGAGGAGTAATGATTTTTCGAAAAAAGTGGTTTTTGCGAAAATCGACGAAAATTGCCATTTTTCAGACCACCCTAACACGGCGTAGGTCACCCTAATGGCCAAACAAAAAAATACGGGTCTAATTATTTCGGCCAGGGAACCCTCAGAAAAATTTTGAGCCCGATCCGAGCACTTTTGTTTTTTTCCATGCTGTTTTCGTGGGGAATTGCTGTATATGAACATTTACTTCGAACTTTAAAAAAAATATAAATATAATTAAGCATATCAATCAATGCAACAAATCTCTATGAACCAAGATGTAAAATTGTTATTTCGATAAATAAAATGAATTGAATAAAAATAAAAATTATCAATCTCTTAAAAATATAAAAAAGTACACAAAAATGTTCAAATTGCTAGGCTTTGGCGCTGTATACAAAGGTAAAAAATGTTTGATAATAATTCATGGGTAATTCTCCGCCAACTCACACAGCGGTTTTCCCGACACCTCTTCGGTTTGCTTGAAACTTTGTCCTAGAGGGTACCTTTTATCCCAGATCAAGAATCCTAGGACCGTTTTAAGATATCTCGTGACGGAGGGGCGGTACGACCCCTTTCATTTTTGAACATGCGAAAAAGAGGTGTTTTTTCAATAATTTGCAGCCTAAAATTTGATGAGATAGAAATTTGGTGTCAAAGGGTTTTTTATGGATATGAGTCCGTGCACCGAAAAATATGCACACGATTATCTCCGGACTGGCTGAACCGATTTGGACCGTTTTGTTCTCATTCGATCCGTCTTGGGATCCCACAAGACCCTAGTTGATATTATGAAGTTTAGAAAAGTACTTCAAAAGTTATGCTAAAAGTTTGAAAGAGGCTAGAGTTTGAAATATTGTAAAAAGGGTGGTTTCTGCAAGAAAACCCGTCATGCTATACATTGTTTGAATGGTATTTGAAAGACCTTTCAACGCGTCCAAAAGATTGAAGATCTGACAACCCCATCAAAAGTTATGAGCACTTAAGTGTTATTTATACTCTTTTTTGTCCTTTCCTCTAACTATCCCACATCTATTAGCTATTTCGAAGGTTATTTTTGCATTTTTTTTCCTTCTCTGCACAGAAAAAAATAATGTAAATTTGGAAGCTGTAATTTTGGAAGGTTGAATATTACCTCTTTTATGATGTAATTTTACCTCAATTTAGACTGAAAAAGTGACATTACACCAGAAAAGTGGTAAAATTACACATTTTCAGAGGTAAAATTACACCTTTTTTCTGACATAAAAGATGTACCCCTTCCCAGATGTAATATTACCATGATTTTTTTTCTGTGTGTCCAATTCGTTCTCCTTAGTAAGAGTAAACTCTCTCCCCTTTAAGAACAAATCAGCTGTTGAAAGGTAGTCCATATCTCAGCTCAGGATAACAACTGCACCAATGTATTTGTTAAAGCAACCAAATAAATGAAATGAAATGAAATACACTTTTTTGAGGCCGGATTTAAAATATTTTGATGAACAAGTTGTCCGGACCTATCATGCGACCCATCGTTGGATAGGTAATCAACAAGCCCAAAAGAATGAACATCTGACAAGCCTATCAAAAGTTATAAGTACTTTAGAGTTTTTAATACACTTTTTTTGAGGCCGATTCTCAGATATTTTGATAAAAATAAGTATTATTTATACATTTTTTTGAGGTTGTGTGGTATATTCACTTTATGAATGCGAGGAAGGCACCAACCACCTAAAGGTGGATTAAGCAACGTTTTTCATATAAAAAATGGACTTGCGAGCCTTCACCCCGAATTTGGTCAATTTGGTCCATCCCATCTCGAGATATCGTGGCACCCGTAAATCAACTCGGTGTTCAGAGAAAAACGCTCACAAAGTTTGACAGATCGCTTTGCGCATGGCCAAACTTCAAACTTAAATCGTCTCTTTCTCAGTTTAATCATGACATACCTTCATAAAACTGTCAGGAGTGATTGAAAATCATATTTTTATGTCTGTAATACGAATTCAATAAATTGTCTGTAATATGAATTTTGAAATTTGGTACATGGTTGTCACCCCTTAATTAGTTTGTAACAGCTCCGCTGTTTTCACAACAAGTTCTGAATTACCGAAAATATTATTTATTTTTGTTAAATTTCAGGAAAAAGGGAAAAAATATAAAATTTTCCGGGATTTGGGAATTTCCGGTTTTGGAAAAATGGACGCACAAGTCTGGACTGTAATGTAACACAATAATAAAACACAGTTCTACAATTTTTATTTATTTATTTCATAAATTTTGAACGAAACTGTATGTTAGTTAGATAATAGAGTGTTACCCAGTATACAAATCGAATTCGTGTTCAGAACTCAAATTGAACTGACTGTTCAAGAGAAATTTTAGTTTAGCTTAAAGATAGGTTTATTGAGAGAAAAAATAGAATGTTTTTTTGTGTTGTTTTTTTTTCAATTTTTTTAAGTTCTCAAGCACAGTGGAGTGTAGATCTCAACATTTATTCTTTCAAAGAATTACGATCGTCTAAAATGTTATCTTTTTTGATAAAGTATAAAGATTTGGTAAGCATAGAAATCATACAGGGCATTTGAACTGGCTTGTTATTAGACCCGGACAATGTATATCCATAGATTGTTCTCCGAATAACGTTCGTTAAAAGTGTCAGCAGTTCACAACTTGCATCATATTCTTTAAGCTCCTTACAAAGCGACTGGATTAAACAAGATCCAGTCAGGTCATCCTCCCATGTATTTGGACCATTGTCCATGATCAATAAATCCGCCCACGTTGGAATAAAAAATGGTGGTTTTTGATGCTCACTAGCCATACAGTCTTTCAATTTAAGTGAAGAGTCCTTGACATCGTTATATTTTTTCCCTTCTAACACCCACCCTTGAATAAAGAATATTTTTGGTTTTCCTATAAGCGAAGGACACGCATTCCCGACAAAGTTTTTCCACAGTGTATCCACTTCATATTTTCCATCTTTGGCATAGACGAATCCGTTTCCACCGTAGGTCATGATGACCACTACCAGACAGTCATTGTCTATGTGGTGTTTTGCTTGGGACCACTCCTTCAAAGTTTTCTGCACTTCCTCCTTATTCAGGTCATTGTTCACTTTTACATTAAAAGACAGATTCTTCAATGCATCACATATGTCGTCACGATCTTTTTCTGTAGCAACTCGTTTTGGCATTTTCAACTCTTTCTGAAACTCCATATTACAGAATATCAACGCTAGCCCTCGATACTTATGGTTTGTGTTGTAATTCTCCTCCACAGTAGGTCGAGACTTGGGAGTTATGTTAGCCGATGGCATCGATGAGTTTGGTCTGAAAGCAGATAAAAAAATACTTTGTTTTTTTTTTTGCTACTTAGGCATATAAAGCGTGATCGTGTTGTAATATCATAACCAACACCGCGAAAAAGGCCATTTCTGCCAATAAAAGCGATAGCCCTATGTTATAAACAATTCTTTTAGTATGATCTATCACCGTAATCTTACATGTACTCCATTAATCCTAGAACATCCACTTCGTTTGTCAATCCTTTGTCCATCGCAACTTTTGGGATAACTCGATCCGATGCTAACTAGAATCAAATTGGTACTGATTTTTTTTTATTCCAAGGGTTTGCTTTTTCCGGGCGAAGAAGAAATTAAAAAAAAAATATAAACTTGATAATATACGCACTAGGGTGCCAAAAAAATACACACGCTTAGACTAAGAAGTTTTACAGCGAAAATTTTGTTTGGGGGCATGATGATTTACAACAAAGTTTGTCAAATTTTTCATTCAAATTATTTCCGGATTGGGTCCATAAATGTACCGTTTTGTAAAAAAGAAGCCAATAACATTTATCCATATTTTTAGTCACCCTAATACGCACACATTTAAAGTTCAGTAAAAATTTCAATTCGGTCGGATGTTTATCAAATCTAAAGAAACTTTTGAAATGGGCGGACCGGTAACAATTTTACAAAACTGCTCGAAGTGTTAAACAATAGCTGGCCTCCCCAGCAAACTTTCAACACTACGAGTTTTCTTAAATATTTACCGGTTGTCTCGGAATTAACAAAATAGTTCCAGCTGTCAAAATGTTTATGCGCCCAGAAATGTTGCTCATTAACAATTCTTCGGAAATGTGACTCATAATGTGACTGCTTTTCGAAATGCTTAAAAGATGTGTGGAAAAACGGAACAACTCAGTTTGTGCTTGAATCAAATAAAAAGCAGTTCGGAATTAACCAAGGCAGCCATGGACAACGGATCGCAGTGTGCCAACATGCTGGATGGGTGTATCAAGTAAGATTCATAGAAGGAATAACGAGCTGGTTGCTGGTTTCATTGAAGCTTTTTTGTAGATCAACAATGTCCAAACAAGTTGCAACTGAAAATCCTGAGTATTCCTCTTCTGCAAATCTCTACGATACAACGAATGATTATCGGGGACTTGCGTTGGTGTTTAATCATGAAAACTTTGAGACGGAAAAAAAGCGAGATGGCACCAATGAAGATCGGGATAACTTGAAAGATCTACTGAGTAGTCTTAAATTTGATGTGCACATATATGATGACTTGGACAAGAAGGAAGTGCTGAAAACACTGAAGATATGGTCTGAAGAAAAATACTCGGACTGTGACTGCCTAGTAGTGGTTGTGATGACTCATGGTGATCCACATAATTTGTACGCTAAAGATTCATGCTACCCAGTGGAATCTCTTTGGGTAAACTTTATCGGGAACAGGTGCCCCTCGCTGATTGGGAAGCCCAAGATGTTTTTTATACAAGCGTGTCGAGGAAAAGCTCTTGACCAAGGAGTGGTGTTCGATCCTGAAAGACAAAACGACAAAAAGGATTGTAAAACATACGAAGGTTCGAATTCGAGCCCGCCAATGGCTGATTTATTGGTGATGTATTCGACATATGAAGGGCACTGCTCGTGGCGTAATCCCAAAAATGGCGGGGTGTTTATCCAGACGCTATGCAGTGAGCTGAAGGCGAACGGGAATAAACGTGAGCTTTTGACGCTTCTAACTGGTGTGTCTAGAAGAACGGCATATGAATTTCAGTCATATGTTCCAGATGATGAGAAGTACAACGCCAAGAAGCAAATGCCGTGCCTGGTTTCGACTCTGACTAAGAGCTTTTACTTTACTGATAAGACAACTAGCAAGAAATTTGAGCTGAAAAAGTTTTGACTCTGTAAAGATGCTGAAGAACATTTAAACAACAATAAAGATTAATTTAATTCCAGAACTAAATTTGAGGTTTGCTAACCGATTCGAGGAGGAGGGAGGGTTGGATGGACCTAAGGTTGTACGTTAAGATTAAAATTTTCAGAAAATTATTACAAAAAATCGCAATTTCCATTAATTCCCAATTCCTATAAGCAATTTTCTACCAAAACTGGAAATGGATTTTAGTTGTTTTTTTTTTCATTTGGCTCAAACTTTGTGGGGGCCTTCCCTATGACCAAAGAAAAATTGTCAAATTTTTAATTAGCTTTTTTCACAAAAACTCCAAAATACAAACTCCAATTACATAATACATATTTTTAGATTTTCGACATTTTGATATATTTTAGGGGACAAAAATCCGCAACTTTTGAGCCATAGAGAAGTATGGTCAAAAAATCTGCCGCCGAGTTATTATTTTTTGAAAAAAAACTGTGATTTTTGGAGAAAAAAATAAATCTTACACAACTTTTTTTAACTAATTAAACAAGACAAACATTTCATAAGGGCGTATTATTGATTGTTTGGCCTTTTTGAAATGTTAGTGTTGATTAAAAAAAATTGATTTCGAAAAGATCGGCAAATTTTTTTTATATTTTAACATTGAAAATCGGACCATTAGTTGTTGAGATATCGACATTAGAAAATGGTGGGTTGTTTGGGTGACACTTAGAAAACTTTAATTTTCATGTTTCTTTTTCTTTAAGCCGCTGTATCTCAGCAATCAGAGGTCCAATCTTCAATGTCTCTTAGACAGTTTCATAGCAAATTTTTTGAACTTTTCGAAACAAATATTATCAGAAATGGTCACTCATGGTAACTATTTTTCAAATTCGAAAAACTGCAAATATTTCGCTAAAATCAAACTTTCGGTGGCTATATCTTCAAAAAATCTGTAAAGTACTTTTCGAATGCAAATTCAATTTTACATAAAAAATTGAGGTCAAATTTTTGTTTTGCTATAATATTTCGATTTTTTCCAAAAATCACTTTTTTCAAAAAAACATAACTCGGCGGCAGATAATTTTCCCTATAAATCAAAAGTTGCGGTTTTTGTCCCCTAAAACATATAAAAAAATCTCAAAAATTAAAAAATCTCGAAAATATAAAAATATTTTTTTTTGGGAAATTGAGTTTTTGTGAAAAAAATGTAATAATCGGCAATTTTTTTTCCGTATGCCTATTTTTTTTCTCAATAGTCCTCAACAACACCAACAACTTTGCCCAAGACTCACTCAAAAGTTAAAGCTGTTTAAATATTTACGTACCATTTTTGTATGAACAACTGCCAAAATTGTATGGAGACTAGTATGGGTGAACCAATGACACAAAATAGCTTCTTTGGTCATTGGGAAGGCTTAGTGATTTTTCACGCTTGAAAATTGCCGATTCCTCGGAGACCTCACTTTCAAAACATCAAATTCACGCAAATTTCGCGGAATGTGAATAATGTTAAAATAACTGTAAAAATCTTGAGTTTAAATCACAGAAACGAAAAGTTTTTTTTTTTTAAGTTTCCACCTGGTTTATGGATGAGCTCTATATATTTTTTGAAACAAATGTAGGGTATGCGTTTTCTCATTAACTGGACTGCTTTTTTTTTAGATATTCGACTAGTAAAGCTAAAAAGTTTTCGCTGATTTGCTTCTGACTTATCATTTGACATTTTATTAAATTTCAAATCCAAGCAACATTAAACAATCTTGTTCAGTCAAAGTGAGTCAAATTGTTTGAATATCCAATTTTTTTAAGTTTTTATCTCACTTATCGAAAAATTAATTTAAAATCAACAGGAAAAATATTGTAATTTGCAATGAAATCGAAATTTTCAATTCAAAATGAGAACAAAAAAGAATATTTTTTACATTCACGGGAATCATCCACCCAAATAATCAAATATTGTTAAAAATTAAATAGGACTCAGGAAAAAAATGTTTTTAAAAGGTTATTTTAATGATAAAAATACTTTTCATTTTATTTTGAATAAAACAAAGCTGGATAATTTGAATTTCTATTGAAACAATACCTTTCAAAGAAAATAGCAGCAAAATGTGAATAACAACGAATGAAAATATTACTAAATATAGTTAGTTTCTTAGAAAAAAACTGAACAATTCTTCAAAAACTAATAAAATTTACTAAAATAGTCTTATTTATTATTTTGTTATTTAAAAAAAATTGTATGAGAAAATTGATAATTCAAGCCGTACACGAAATCGTCAAAAATCACCAACCCTATATAGTTAATTAAACCAGGGTATTGATTTGCTTAACTACACTGTAATTCAAGAGATTATTTTCATTCTTATTTGAGTTTGAAAAATTATTTTGAGAAATATCGTTAAGTTTCAAACAAACAAGCAATTTTACGGGATTTCGGGGAAAAAGTCAAATTTCACGGATTTCACGCTGTCCGCGAAATCGTGAAATTTCACTAACCCTAGTCATAGGGAAGGCCCCCACAAAGTTTGAGCCTAATAAAAAAATACAAAAAATAAAAATGGTCGATTTCGTAGAGAATTGCTCACATGAGCAATTCTCTCAGATTTCGGTCATTCGATTTTTTTTATTTTTTAATCCGGCTGAAACTTTTTTGGTGCCTTCGGTATGCCCAAAGAAGCCATTTTGCATCATTAGTTTGTCCATATAATTTTCCATGCAAATTTGGCAGCTGGCCATACAAAAATGATGTACGAAAATTCAAAAATCTGTATCTCTTGAAGGAATTTTTTGATCGATTTGGTGTCTTCGGTAAAGTTGTACGTATGGATATGGACTACACTGAAAAAAAATTATGCACGGTAAAAAAATTTTTGGTGATTTTTTATTTAACTTTTTGTCACTAAAACTTGATTTGCAAAAAAACACTATTTTTATTTTTTTTTATTTTTTTGATATGTTTAAGAGGACATCAAATGCCAACTTGGGGCCAAACATTCAATATTACGCCTTTTTAAAATGTTAGTCTTGGTTTGAAAATTTTGAAAATATTTTTTTCGAAAAGATCGGAAAATTTCACGAATGTTTCATATTTTAACATTGAAAATCGGAACATTAGTTGTTGAGATATCGACAATAGAAAATGGTGTGTTGTTTGGGTGGTACTTAGAAAACATCAATTTTCCTGTTTTTAAACCTTTGTATGGCAATATCTCAGCAACTTAGGGTCGTATCAACAAAATTCAAAAATGCAAAATATAGAGAATTTTCTCAGCTTTTCAAAAATATTTGTTTTAATAGTGGGCAAACATGTGCACTAATTTAAAAAAATGAAAAACTTCGACTATTTTCAAAAAAGTCACCTAAAAATGGGTTTAACTTGAAAACGGTGCACTCTATCAAAATTTTACTGAAGTACTTTTTGATTGCAAATTTAATTTTACATCGAAAAATGAAGCTGAAAAATTTTGGCGACCAATTTTTCGATTTTTTGAAAAAATCAATATTAATTCAAAAATTCATAACTCGCTCAAAGTTTTTTTGCACAACCTGGAAATTTCTGAAAAGTTGGCATTTGATGTCCTCTAAAACATATCAAAAAAAAAAAAAAAAAAAGATAAAAATAGTGTTTTTTTTGCAAATTTTTAGTTTTAGTGACAAAAAATTTTTTTTACCGTGTATCATTTTTTTCAGTGTAGTCCATATCCATACCTACAACTTTGCCGAAGACACCAAATCGATCAAAAAATTCCTTCAAAAGATACAGATTTTTGAATTTTCATACATCATTTTTGTATGGCCAGCTGCCAAATTTGTATGGAAAATTATATGGACAAACTAATGATGCAAAATGGCTCCTTTGGGCACACCGAAGGCACCAAAAAGGTTTCAGTCGGATTAAAAAATACACAAAATAAAATTGAAGAAAAAAGACCGATTCCGTAGAGAATTGCTCATATAGAAAACGCCAATTCATAAATGATAGCTGCGCTCACCTAAACCCAACCGTAACACTCCCTAACCTACGTGCCCGTTACAACCCGAAACGCATGTTCCTAGGGCTTCCCTGTCGATGCCGGCAAGTGGTCGGAACTGGACAGCCCTCGCCACGCCACGGCCAGTTCAGTTCGTCGTTGGCAACTCGCGCGTTTGGTTCGGAAAAAAGCAGCTTGGAAAACCTGGAGCAGGAGGAGGAACTGTGCCAAACCTCAAATTGGATTAACCGTGTTGGCCGCGATTTTCGGACGGACCGCGGAACGGATTAACGGGAACCGGCTCTGGTAAAGTGTGCGAGCGGTTTGGAAGTTTCAAGATGTTTCTGAAGCAATTGCTGGATTTGTGGGGAAAAGTGTGAGGGAAAACTGTGTCGACCTGTGCAAAATCGATACCAAGTTTTTCGCAATAATTCAATTAATGTAACATTGAAACGTGTTGCTCTGAGGAGCGCTGGATTCAGGGGTGTTGATTGCTGGCCTCCCACGGGGGTACACGTTGCGTGACCTCGCAGCGTGTTGGAATTATGAACAGCTTATGGAGTTGGAGGTTTAGCGGTGCCTTTTTTTCGCGCGGAGGTGTTCACGACTTCAAGCCTAAGTAGTGCTAACAGGATCTGTCCGCAGCTCAGATTTGTAGACTGTTTGTTCGTCACCTAGATTAACCTATGATCTGCGAGCCAGTGACTTCTTGGAAGCGACTGGAAATTCAATCGAGCTTGAACTATGGAACGCACGAAGACCAAGCGACTCCATCGAAACGCAATAGCTACCGAGGAATATCAAGTTTAGTGTAACTTCGTTGAAGATTAGCCGGTTTCTTCGCGTCTACCTTGGCAAGTAGCCGTGACGAAGAACCAAAAGTCTTAAGGAACGCGCCAGTTTTACTGCTTCATCACGTGCAGTTCGGGTCGGATCGGGTTACGGGTGCAGCAGCGTGGACCTGGCATGTTACAGCATTTTGCTGCTTGCCGTGATATATTTGGTTACACCAACGACTGTGTGTGTGTGTTTAGAATAGAACTAGAGCAAATGAGTATTATGGCGTAGGCGGCGGAAACACGTGATAATGATTTCAATGAAGGCGGTTTTGTGTCAATCAAAGTGTGGTCTGAGTAGCGACTTATATTTTTAAAGTCTGTAAATGGTTGTAATCACACTCAAAGTGCCTGAACAGGAAGTATAGCTGACATGGAAATGTTGATGTCAATTGATTGGTTGTTAGTTCTTGTTGTTAGTCATAATTATGATGACTTAAAAAATCGCGGTGGATTTATAAATAAATAGACACGTAAATCATAAAAATAATAGCTACAGGAGTGTTGAGCAATTGTAATCTTTTTTTCCAAAAAATAAAAAAATAAAATACAGCGATTGCACGTCAAACCAGCAGGATCCAGATAAAAATTGCTCCAATTTAGATCAAATTTGGGAGTTCCATTGGCAATATAAATAGACCCGTATTTTTTCGCAAGCTCTAAAAGTGCTCCGAAAAACACATTTCTATAATTCTTAACCCTGAATTGCTACGTTCAAACACTGATTTTTGAAAGTTTGATCAGATGTTTTCTCTAAATTTGGTCGTAGAAGGCCTGATACGAGATAAAATATTGGTGCCTTGAACAAAGTTGCTTGGATTGGCAAGCCCAACAATTTTCTAGAAGATGAAAAGAAATCCCAAAAATATTCCTGAAAAGTTAGATTTTCAAAACAACCCAAATCGTGAACCACCCTAATTTTGAACCAAACCAAAAGTTGACTTTTTCCATTTGCAAAAAAAAACTAATGTTTTGATTTGGCATATTTTCCCAGTAGTTGGAAAAATGCCAAAGTAATTCCGATTTTGAAACCGGATAAAAATCCTGCTGAAGCCTCAAGCTATCGGCCCATTAGTTTGCTTTCATCTATTAGTGAATTATTCGAAAGAATAATTCTTAATAGAATGATGACGCACATTAATGATAATTCAATTTTCGCTGATGAGCAGTTTGGTTTTCGCCTTGGGCATTCAACTACTCATCAGTTGTTGAGAGTTTCAAATTTAATTCGAAGCAACAAATCTGAGGGCTATTCTACTGGCGCTGCTCTTCTAGACATAGAAAAAGCATTTGACAGTGTTTGGCATAAAGGATTGATTGCGAAATTGAAAAGGTTTAATTTTCCGATTTATATCGTGAAAATTATTCAAAATTATTTGACGGATCGTACTCTGCAGGTATGTTATCAGAATAGCAAATCTGATCAACTACCTGTACGTGCTGGCGTCCCTCAAGGAAGCATTTTGGGTCCAATTTTATACAATATTTTTACTTCTGACTTGCCTGATTTGCCCCCAGGATGTCAGAAATCACTTTTTGCTGATGACACAAGCATCTCCGCCAAAGGCAGAAGCCTTCGTGTCATCACAAGAAGATTACAAAAAAGCTTGGATATTTTTAATTCTTATTTGAAAGAATGGAAAATTACTCCAAATGCTGCAAAAACTCAACTTATTATTTTCCCTCACAAACCAAGGGCTGATTTTCTTAAACCAAAAAGTCATCACATTATAAAGATGAATGAGGTAAATTTAAAGTGGGAGGATCAAGTGAAATATCTTGGACTTGGTTTTGACAAAACCTTACTTACAAGGATCACATTGAAAGTATCCAGGTTAAATGTAACAAATATATTAAATGTTTGTATCCACTTATAAACAGGAATTCTAGACTTTGTCTCAAGAATAAACTGTTAATTTATAAACAAATTTTCAGACCTGCCATGCTTTATGCTGTGCCGATCTGGACAAGCTGTTGCTTAACCAGGAAGAAAAAACTTCAGAGAATTCAGAACAAAATTCTGAAAATGATTCTGAAACTTCCTCCCTGGTTCAGCACCAGTGAACTTCATCAATTAGCCGAAGTTGACACTTTGGATGTTATGTCCAATAAGATAATTGATGCATTTCGACAAAAATCATTTCAGTCTTCAGCTGCATTGATCCGCTCTTTATATAGTTTATAACAGGGGTGACCAAAGTATGGCCCGCGGGCCAAACGTGGCCCGCGAGGTGATATTTTGTGGCCCGCGGACCCATTTTGAATGATCATTTAAAATGGCCCGTAGACCACTTGTGAAGTGATTTTATACTTTTTCAAAAATAAGGTTTATTTTAAACTTTTATATGCTTTTTTTTATTTTTTGTTAATTAAAAAAACCTATTATCTATATTGTGATCCCCACTTTAGGATACAAATAATTTGTTCAAAAAAATTTATAATTAAAACAATTTCACACGTTTCAATGTACGTGGAACTAGTAAATATCGTCAAAATGTTCATCAAACATTTTTGGAAATATTAAAAAAAAAACGTTCAAGTTTGACTTCGAATTCTGTAATGGTTGCAAAAATATAAGTTTTCTTTATTAATTTGCAAGCCATAATGACCCTTTTATGAACTGACCCTCAAATTTACATTGCACTTCAGGATTCGAACGTAGATAACGAATCTGATTCACTACCAACTGATTCAGGCAGACAAACGGACGATCAAGTTTGTTGCAAATATTTTACAAAGCTTTCGGAGCAAAAAAATATTTTCAAAAAACTTTAAAAAATTAAACTTAAATGCAATCAGCTGAAATTTATTAAATATGCTTTCCTTTGCATTCGAGCATGTTGGGGTTTACTAAAAATAATTTGAATTTTAGTGAATTTTCGATAAAATAAATAAATGTTTTTTCGCTAGATTGGTTTATTTTGTCGAATCTTATTTTTTTTAAATGATTGCAGTTTAACTATACGGAAGCTAAAATCATTTTCTTACCATTTTTTTCATTGAAATGTTGAAATTCTGTCTCTCAAAGATTTTTCATTAGCCACACTTTACTTATAGATATAATTACGCCGTTAGAAGAATTGTTCAACATGTAATGTAACCATTTTCGATACATAAAAAGAAAACTTTTTTTTTTGAAAATTTCGGCTAAAAATTTTTTTTTTCAAATACCTGAAACAATAAAATAAACAATACCGATAGAAACCCGTTATTTTGTGGTTTCTATTATTTTGAATTGACTTTTTTTAAATAACAGAAATTTAATCTTTTGAATTAAAATAGCGCAATTTATTTTTTTAAAACCTTTTTTGAAAATTTGGCCCGCAAGCTCATTTGAGCTTCAAATTTGGCCCGGCCTCCAAAAACTTTGAGCACCCCTGGTTTATAAGTTAGTTTTAAGGTATCCCTTTTCCCTTTTGTACATGTAGGACCTCCTACATTTGAAATCACTGAATAGCGAAAGCTACAATATTTCATGAATAAATGAAAGTTGCTAGTATTTAAAATTGAGGTGAAAAGTCATCGTTTGTGATTGGACACTCAATAATATTTTAACTGAATGAATGTACATGGAAAAGAAATTTGAATAAATATAAATTAAAAAAAAATTGAAAAAAAACTCTTCTGAAGACACCAAAGCTCCAAACCGTCACTATTTTTCGGAAAATTTATTTTACACATAATTTTGCGTTCTTGACCACTGATGATTCAAAGCCATTCCGTTCGAATTTAATTTATTTGACAAGAGAAATCTTGAAACTGATGTTTAAATTCAGACTGTAGTCCTGATTTACCCCAGTTGACGGTACTCATAAACGTATTATTTAATGCATTTCTTTAAGGGAATATCCATAAACCATGTGGACACTTTTTGGGAATCTTTCAACCTCTGTATCCCCCTCGGGGGCCTCGTGGATACAGAAATAAAAACAAAATTACAGTTATGCTACATTCAATCATTTGCAAAATCACTATGTTTTTATGGAAATATTTGCCTTGATACAGTTTACAGTTTTATTTATTTTTTCGATCTGAGGTCCCAAATTTCAAAATTTGTTTTAAGTCTAAGAGTCGCATTTTGAATTAAAAATGCAAAAATAAACGTTTTGCAATGTATTATAAATAATTTACAATACACAATAGCAGCACAAGTTTTTTGATGAAAATTTTAATTGTAAGCATTTTTTTTCTACCCTGATTCCAGTATTATTTTTTTTGGATTTCTAGATGATTTTAGATCTTTGCAGAACTCAATTTGATCAAATCTGTTATTCCTGCGACCGAAAACATTGTTCCAACTTTTTTAAAGCGACTGCCTCCGCGGAATTTTCGACGAATTTTTTCACACATGAAAATAAGCTGAAATGATGTTTTTGATCGCAAAAAAATACAGATTTGATCAAATTGAGTTCTGCAAAGTTTTAGGATTATCTAGACATCCTAATAAATCACTGGAAAAAAGAATCGTCTTGATTGGTTGAGTTATGTCTGAGAACCAGCGAGTTGAAGTTACCGTTCCATTTTTTTTGGATCCTTGGGAGTTGGAATGATAATCTTTACGCACTAAGAGATTACAAACAACAATCAATTTCGTCAAAATCGAAATTATTGCTCCAGGTGGTAGATCAGGGGTGATCAGGTCATGTAAAATGGCCCGTTGACCACTTGAAAAGTGATTTTAATCCTTTTTCAAAATAAGGTTAATTTTAAACTTTGTAATGCTAATCTTTTTTTAAAGTAAAACTAATGATTTACCAGTATTTCGATCCCCTTTTTAGGACACAAATATTCAGATCAAAAATTTAAATAACTAAAACAATTTCACACGTTTCTATGTGAGTGAAACTAGTAAATATCGAATACAACTTTCAACAAACATTTTTGAAAACATTTATAAAAAATTAAAAATGTTGAAATTTGGCTAGAAAAATGTTTTGTTGTACTTCAAAGTACATCAATTGGGTCCTTAAATGAAGCTTAGATTGCTGATATTATTGTTTACAGCGATAAAGCTTATTTTTCTGAGTACAATGACCCTTTGTACGACCAAAAAGAGTTTAAAATGGATTTTTAAATCAATTTTGAAAAATTAACCTCGCGGTCCTTCTTGACAGAAAAGCTCCTACTTGACAGCTCGTTCCAAGGGGACCATAGTTGATCCATCGAAAAAATGTTGTCTTGTCAAAAAAAAAATTTGCATTAAAATGAAAAAAAGTGATCAGAAATGGTTTTTAATCGTGTGGTTTACCGTTGTACATAAAAATTTACATAGGGCTTTAGTACCCAATTAAAAATGCGTTTCTCTACGTTTAGTGTCATTTGAGCATGCTTAATACAAAATGACGATTGTGATTCAACTTAACGGGTGCTTAAAATATTTTCTAACATTTTTTCATTGGAATGTTGAAATTCTGGCTCTCAGCGATCTTTCATTAGTCACACTTAATTTGAAGTTAAAACTACGTCGTTACATAAATTGTTTTGATTACATGTCACCATTTTCGATATATTAAAACTAAATTTTAAAACTTTATTCAGAATTCAGTTTTTTTTATTTGTTTTCTTTTTTTAAATTATCGAAAATGTAAAAAACGGATTTTTTTTAATCTGTACCGTCATCTGGGGTGAATCGAGACTACAGTCTGAATAGGGACAGCAGTGTTTAGAGCAATTAAAGGTTTTAAATTTGGAAATGGATGTACCCATTTTGTTTTGTTGTCTGTTCTATCCAAAACTAACCAGAAAAATCAAAATACTGCGCTCTAACATGGTTAAAACTGCTGTCTCAATTCGCCCCAGCCAGTTGACGGTAGTTGTATCTTCTAGTCTTTTAGATTAAATTATCATAATTTCATTTTTATAAATAACCTATTTTGTAAATTTGGCCCGCAAGCTCATTTGAGTTTCAAATTTGGCTCGGCCTGCAAAAACTTTGAGCACCCCTGGTAGATGATGTTCCAAATGCAGTTTCTGAAAGTTTAATTTTACAGAAATAGTGTTAATATTTGACAGGTTTTGGCTGCCGATATAAAAAACCAAACGGCTAAAATTCAATTCTAATGGGAAATTGGTTTGACAGAGAATTGGTGACGAATACAAAAACGCATTACTCACCTAATTCTTGATTTGGCATAAATAGTAGTCAAAATTGTAATTATTGTCAGTATTAAGTTCATTACAAGTGAATCGAAAATGGAATTTTACACTGAATAGTTAAAAATAAGTAAGGCTTCATCCGTAAAGTACGTCACGCTAAAATCGGCCAAAATTTACCCCCCTCCCCCCTTTGTCATGCTTTTCCTATACTTATAACATGCAATGTCACACTTGCTCAGACACCTCTCCCCCCCCCCCCCCCCCCCTAGAGCGTGACATACTTTATGGATGGCGCCTAATATAACAAAAATGTTTTGGTGTATTAATCTTATTCTAGAGTTCAGAATGAAACTTCATGCAACAACAATTGTCCGGAAACGATGATCATTCGAAGCCAAACGAGAACTTTAACACAACCAAAAGCGAAAGCACGTGATTCATACTGCCATTAGACTATGGTAAGCTGCTCAATCAGCCGAAACGTTATCATTCGTTTAATTAAAACTGTCTCAACCTAGGAACTCCCCGAAACGGGCCTTCCTCCCCCGCCGGAATTTCCCGAGCCCACGTCCACCGAAGCGTACATCATCCCGACGCTGGGCCTCCACCAGGGCACCTTTGTGTTCTCCTACCTGTCGACCTTCCTGTCGTACATCACGCCGTACGATCTGCCAGTAGGTAAGTCCGACGGCGCCACGCGAAGACCCGCAATGGGCCCCGACTTTCAAAAGGTCGATTAAAGTTTATTGTATTTTAGAGCTCTTGCGCGATGCTTTTCACACGCGAGTCTCCTTTCTACAGCTTATTTTGGAGGTAGGTCCACGATGTCGCGCGTCATCTTGTGAAGATCTTAAGACGTGTACAACTGGTGTATTTGCAGGCACTCAAGGTAGAGTCCGGATACATCTGCCTGATAGCGATATTCTTTTTGATTTCGCTGATCCCACTGTGCTACACGATCGCATGGGGTTGCTCGAAACCTTCGGATGATGACCTTAATGCGGGACCAACGGTGGACGCGATCATCCAGGCCGAGGAGCTATCACTGGAAGATTCGTTAAAGTGCAGGAGAGGCTTCCTGAGTTTGACGCTGCAGATTATTATTCTGTTGTTGATGTAAGTTGGAGATTGAATGACAAATTGATGACCTTCTGATCAATTTCGACCTTTTTTAGAGCTAGTGTGATCGCCATGTTCGTGACCAACGAGCAGATCGCGTCCGCGATCGATCAGACCCCGGAGGTGGTACGTTCCTCCCTCGCCGATGTGGAGACCTTTCTGCGCGATACGGAGCAGCAGATTTCGTTTGTGATATTCGAGGGACTGGCGACGACGGTCGACCGGATACGAAGCGATCTGGAGGAGATAGATAAGCTACTTGGGGAACCAATCCAGCATCATCTGTCGTTGTTTACCGGGATTGAGATAATTTTTGAGACGATCATGGATATTAGTACGAGTAGTAACAACTTATCGAGAAGGATATTCCTTCTCCAGGAAACACTGGCTCGAGCGGCCAAGATCTCCTACGAAGCGGAATACCGGCTAGATGAGTTGCAGATTCAACTTTCGGTCTTGCAGCGGCAGTGTAGCTACCGCGATCGACCTTTGTGTGATACGCTGAAGATCAAGAACTTTGAAGAGTCTGGGTTGATAGACAAGATTCGGAAGTTGCAAAGTGATCCCGTGCTGTCGAAGTTGCTGTCGATGGGAGAAGCTGGCAAGAACAGTACGATGAAACTGTTGACCCAGGAGTTGACGGTAGCTCGATCGATCTTTCGGAACTATCGGACGGAGTTGAAAAACTCAACGTTGGCACCAAAAGAGAACATTGAGAGACATTTGGAGGAGTTGAGCAATTCAACGCTGCTATCAACCAACACGTTGTCAACCACCATGAACAACCTAGTTAAGGAGGTCACGCGAACTGCAAACTTCTCCGACTCCTTCTTCGATTACTATCGAGAAATCGGCGATGGCCTCTGGTTGACGGGACTCACGGCAACGGTCTGCACCTTGCTGGTCACGTTCATCCTACTAGGAGCGCTGAGTTGTGGATGTTGTCACTCGGACAACAAAGCCGGAATCACGTTGATCTTCGGCGCGATCGTGATCTGCTTTGCCAGCGTAGCGTTGTCCGGCTTCGCCATGGTCGAAATGCTCATGGGAGCCCATGGTCACGTGTTCATCTGTCACCCGCTGTACGACGAGCCAAACTACACGGTGCTTGGAAAGTTGATCGACAAACCTGGGTTGATCTACCCTGTGGAACCGCAGAACGGGATCATCGACGAACTCATGAAAGCTGCCGATCCCAACCGGATCGGATCGATGAATGTCCCCTTGTCCAAAGCTATCAACGAGTGCGAACGTAACAAGGGTGCCTACTCGACCTTCCAATTACAGAACCTGCTCAACGTTTCATCAATCATGGACTATCGCAACTACCCCGGTCTCGATCGCGCGATCAACGACCTAACCGCTTCGGAAGCTCCCTTCATGGGCTTCACCACCCAGATCCAGGCAATCTTAGAAGACATGCTAACCGACTCGGACATCAACCTCACTGCATTCCGGATGGACCTCACCCAGCTTTCCCCCGACAAGGACGTGGTCACCTTCATCGATCAACTCCAGCGTGTATCAGCCCAAATTCAAGACGTTGCCACATCCTCCCGAATGACCACCCTCGGAAGTCGCGCCAAACGATTGCAAGTCTCACTCCTCCACCCCCTGGAACAACTCCGCGGAGACATCGTCTACCACCTAACCGCACTAGAACTGCAACTCTCCCCTTGGGCGACCCAAGTCAACAAGAGTTTAATCCACCTGAGAAACGCCCAGTCCTACCTGGACGCGGAATCGGCGGAAGTGTGCCACAACAAGAGTGACCAATTCCGGGCTCGGCTCAAAGGTCACTTTGAAGCGTATCGCAATCACACCAATGTGATCCTAAGTGATCGTTGTGCCAGCTGCCGGCCACTGTTTGATATCTTTGATGCGATGAGGATGCTGTTCTGTCATCACATAATGGATCCGATGAACGGGCTGTGGTTTTCGTCGTTTTTGTGTCTGTTTCTGTGGGCTGTTGCGACGCCGGTTTCGCTGATGATGTCCAGCACGTATCGGCGGCTGGAGATGCTGTCCGGGAAGTTGCAGCATAGTGATAGCAACTACTATGGGTAAGAAACTTGTATTTTTATTGCATGTGAATTTGCAATCTTTTGGTTTGGTTGAAAGTTTAATCAGAACGCTATTTAATCTATTTAATATTAAATTAATAGAAAAAACTTGTCTCTTTGTATTCACCATTTTAATTAGCTTTTTTATCATCATTATAATATTGAAATTTATTTAAAAAAAATATTTTGTATTGCAATAATACCAGGGCAAATAAAAAGTTTTTAACCCTTTTGAAATGTTGATCGTGATTTGGAAATCTGGAAAGTTTGTTGTACTTTAGTATGAACATTTCCTAAAATTTCATGGTGAAAAAAATGACAAAGAGTTAGAACCAAATGCAGAAAAGTATGTTTGAAGTATTTTAATATTTTCTACATCGATTTACTTAAAATTTTCCTGATAATGTTTCAAACGAAAGAAAAAATTAACAGAAATTTTTTTCAAAATATCCAATAGTTCTTGAAAAAAATTTATTGTCAGAAATTTAACTCTTTTCCCAATCTATGATTAAAACAAACCGATTTTGCAACGAACTGCATACAATGTTTTTTGCAATTTCCAAATGAGCAATTTTTAAAATGTTTTTTCTTGTATTTTTTTTATTTGATCAAACTTTTTGTGTACTTTTTCTATGAACAAAGAAGTCTTTTTGCATATTTGGTTCGGCAATACATATAAAATAATCTGTATCTAATCTATAACGATTTGGTGTCTTGGGCAAAGTCATAGGTATTGGTAAGAACCCTTTCAAAAAAAATGGTCAGACTCCAAAAAATAGCTACAGTCGACTCTCTGGCTGTCGATCTTCTCGATATCATTATTGCTCCATCTATCGATAAATTCTTCAGTCCCTTCATTCTGCATACTTCAATTCTCTTCATTCCTCGATATTTTCTCTTGCTTGAAGGATCCCTTCCTCGACGGTCCCTTGGATTCTGTTTGCTTTAAAAATTTCTTCCGGTTGTCAATAATTTCAATTTCTCATGGCTTGCATAGATATTTTTGTTTGCGAAACGAAGCTTTGAAGGGTGTTTGACATTAGTTTGTTTTTGTTTGCTGGACGTTGCCATGATTCTCTCCCATAGCTGGGTATCAAGAAAAAAAAATTCAATCGAGTCTTCATCGTTCTGTAAACTGATGATTCTCTTCCTCGACGGTCCCTTGGATATTGACAACCAGAGAGTCGACTGTATTTTTAAAATTGTGCGTTTTACGAAAAACATTGAACTGCGTAAAATAATCAGTTTTGATCATTTTCAGTTTTGGATATGTTTAAAGTTACTAAAAAATGCTGTTTTTGAGCACAAGCTGGTCAAAAAAATTTTGACAGCGTTTTAATTTTTTTTCAAAAAAATATTTTATCGAAAAACGTTGAAAAGGTCGATCTTTTTAATTTATTTTAGATGTAAAATAGAATTTGCAAACGAAAAGTAAAAAAAAATAAAATATTTCGCTTAAACTTGGCGTTCTCGGTTGCAAACGAAAAGAATTGAACATAATTTCGATATCGTGCACCATTTTTAAGTATAATCACCTTAATTTTGTTTGGCACGTGGCCTTTTTTACCTGTAGAAGTCATGTCCAAGCTTTACTACAGAGCAGATTTGTTAATTCGAATGGAACTGCCTTCGAACTAGCGAGTTCGTAAGGACTGACAGCTGTCAAAAGAACGAAACTATGTGCTCGGAAATCGACGAACAAAGAGGTCGAAATGTAAACATTAGCTTGACAAATCAGTTTTGACGATTGAGTGCATTCTAATTTGAAAACGTTTCAATTAGCGAGCATTCAAATTAGCGGACATTCGAAGTAGCGAAATTCCAATTTACGAATCCGCACTGTATCTCTAAACATATTTTTTTCCAAAAAGATCCCAAAATTTCTTATAATTGACATTGAAGATTGATTTTCTCTACAACGCCAAAATTCGTCTAGTACTCCGATCATAATATTTACCTTTTTTGACAGTAGTGGTGGTGTATCAATCCATTTTCCCACGGCAAAACCATACCGCCAATGGTTGTATGTATTATGATCGTAGTAATGTCGAAAACCGTAAAATTTAAAAAAAAACCGCAGCAACTTAGAAATATAAGTATATAATTTTAATTCTGTTTAGGTTTTTTTCTAATTCTTAGAATTTATTTTTCAAGATATAATTTGCAATGTATTATTTCTACCAAAAACTATTTTTCTAACAAGACAGTTTCTTCCGCAGTCGTGGAGGGGCTAGTCGTTCCGAGAGCCAGCGCCATTCGCACCACCATCAGCAGCAACAACAACACCACCATCATCCTCAGCACGAGTCCTCCAGTCATTGGTCCACCCAAAGGTAAACCAGAAAATAGTTTAAACAGTTTATTTCCAGGGATGTGGAGTTCGCTATTGACTTCAACTCAAATGTTGTACACAATTTGTGTAAACTGTCTCACACCCAGACTCCACAACCCTGGCGCGTTTGTGCTCACACCGAAAATCATTCTCTAACTCAAAATTTTCCCCATTTTTCTTCTCTTTCCCTGCACCCCTCGAATTGGCCCAGATCGCATATGGCATCCTCCGTCGGCACATCCGCCAGTGTTCTTCCGGACATTGACCGGTCCAATTGGTGATTGGAGCTCCTCCGACATTGACCATCATTCTCCTCCCATCTCTCACACCCGGGTGATTCCTGCTGTTGTTGTTCCGTTTCTGTGATTTTCAACCGAACCACCTCCTCCTCCTGCAGGTCCGTTTCGGTGCATATTGCCGCGGTCAAGGAGAGCTGCACCGACGACGAGATCATTGCGGACGATGATGAGGGTGGTCAGGACGGGGAGGTGAAATACATCGAGTACGAGTACATCGAGCTGATGTTCGACGCCGACGATCCAACCAAGTACCGCGAGTGTTTGATCTGAAGCTCTAGTCATTTTTGCTCTATTATTATTATTCTTGCCTAACAGTATACTCTGAACCACCATAAACAACAGTGAATAAAAATGTGACTTAAATTACGTAATTTGTGTTTCAACTTCGCCTTTTCACATATTTTTCCCTAGAATTAGTCGAACGTTGAACGGCGGTGATGTTGTGGTTACCGATAAAGAGACACCTAGTTAGACATGCGGGATGATCATCATTTCACTTTCACTTGCAGTTAGTGTTACCAAATATATTCAAGTTCTATCAGTTTTCAAGTCAAATACAAATAAAAATTGCTCTTGAAAAGAAAATGACTGCATTTAATAAAAAATTATTTAAAATATATTTTGCGATGTGTATAATAACATTTAATTAAATTTGTTCACAATTTCACCTCATTAATTTTTTCTCCGTTTTCGCCAATTTTGATGAAATTTCGTCATTTTTTTTTCTCTGCAATGCTCCATACAATTTTGGGGGCTGGTCATACAAAATGGGAATGTCAATGTATGCTAGATAATTTTCCCTAATTAATTTTTCCGATTACATTTAAAAGTTTTGAAATTATTTTTATTGAAAAGATCACAAAATTTTACAAAGGTGTCATTTTGGAGTTATCTTCAGTTGACTTTTATGGGCTAATTTGGTGACACTTACAAAAACTAATTTTCATCTCTGGATTTTTTTTTAGTTTTTTTGTATGGTCCAATAAACCAAGTCAGGGGTACTAAAAAAAACATCCAAAAATCAAAAACTAAAAATTTGGTTTATTGGACCCTTTTTAAAAAAAACTCCAGATCTATTCTAATTCTTTGTGAGGCTGATACTAATGTCCGATTTTCAAAGTCTCAGAGAGAAAATTGTAGGAAATTTTCTCAACTTAAAAAAAAATCCAAGATGGCTTTCCTTCATAAAATATAAAAAAAAGGAAAAATATTTAACATAATATATGTTAATATTTCCGAAAGTCACTATACCTCCAAAACGGTGCACTTTATCAAAAATTAGGTTATCCTACTTTTCGATTGCATATTTGATTTAACCTTTAAAAATATTTAAATAACAAATAAATAAATTACCTACATATCAAAAATTGTAAGACTTATTCCAGCTTTGCGACGTCACTATATTGTTTTTAGAAATGTGTCTCGTATGCTATCAGAATCCTACCGAAACTCAAATATTATTATTAGGGTTAGTGAAATTTCACGATTGCGCGGACAGCGTGAAATCCGTGAAGTTTGGCTTTTTCCGCGTAATCCCGTGAAATTTTATGTTTGTTTGAAACTGTAACGATTTTTCTCAAAATGCTTTATCAAGATCAAATAGGAATAAACATAATCTTATGAGCTTCTATAGAATGAAGCGGATGAATACCCTTGTTTAATGGCGCGGATGCGTTGTTGATATGAACCATTTGAAGAATTGTTCAGATTTTTCCTTGAATTTTTCAGTTTTTCTAGAAATTAAGTTTAGCAATATTTTCATTCGCTGTTATAAAAAATTTACAGCTATTTTATTTGAAAGGTATAGTTTCAAAAGAAATTAAAAGAATCAAGCTTTGTTTTATTCAAAATAAAATGAAAGCTTTGAAATTAACTTTTAAAAACATTACAGATTTTTTCTCAGTCCTGTTTAGTTTTAAGAGATTTTTTATTTATTTGGGTGAAAGATTCCCGTGAAAGATAAAATATAACTTTTTGTTTTGTTTTATTTTGAGTTGAAATGTCGATTTCGGTACAAATTATATTATTTTTGCCTTTTAATTTGAATTTTTAAAGGGATATATAAAAACCTTTAAAAAATATTAAAGTGTCAAATGTCGCAAAAAAATCAAATTATTTCACTTATTTTTTGCTGGACAATATTGTTAAATCTTGCTTTGATATGAAATTAAATAAAATAAAGCAAAGCAGCGAAAATGCTTTTTAAAAATTTTATTAGTTGAATATTTAAAAAAAAGCAGTTCAATAAATGAGAATATGCATGCCCTGCATTTTATTTCAAAATATTTATAGAGCCCTTCCATAAACTAGGTGGAATCTTTTTTGAAAATTAGGAGATTTTTTTGTGTCACGTTCAAATTTATTAAAGTTTTTTTTAGTTTATTGAAGAATAAAATATAATGAAGCATAAAAAGTAGTTTCTGTGATTTGAACATAAGATTTTCAGAGTAATTTTAACATTTTTATCGTTCCGCGATATTTACGTGAAATTTGGTGTTTTGAAATCAAGGTCCCCGTGAAATTTACAATGTTCGAGCGTGAAAAATTACTAAGCCTAATTATTATAGATTCGGATTAGAAATTGAATTTTCTACAAGTAGTGACTATGGATAACTAATTTTGACCCTTTTTTGATATCAGGTGATTGCAAAACAAAGTGTTTAAGATTTGTTGTCCTTGAATTTGTTTTTAACTTTTTTGTCTTTTCTCTAATTTTTTTAACAATTATTTCGTTGTTGTTTCTTTTCCTGTTTTACAAGGAAAAAAAATCTTCATAAGTTATATTTGAAATGACTTTAAGAGGCAAACATTCATCATAGTTTTTGTCCCAAAAAAATCAGGTTGTTGAAACAGAAAGTTCAACGATTGTATTTATTTTTTGTTTTGTTTTCATTATGTTTATGTTGATTTTTTTTTAAGTATTTGTCTACCATTAAATTAGGGCAAAAAATAAATAAAAAATTAACATACGATTGTAAAATTTTTAGAATACATTGTATAACATTAATATTTTCGTTTATAATCGAATCGGGAGCATAACGACAGTAACAAATTTTGATTTTTTCGAACCAAATGAAACGCAGGACTGTTCTAACGATAAAAGCGTTTGGTAATGACTTTTGATCCGAAAAGAAATTTTATGCTTGATATTTGTGATTATTTTTTAAAATTATTTTGTTTTTTTTCTGGCTGCGACCAGGGCCGAGGGTCAAAATTAATTTAAATTTGTAGTAGGCTAATGAGAACTAATTTTAAAAAATGTTTAATACAAGCCATATTTTCAACATTTTAATGAAAAAAAAGTGTTTAAAATGCAACCATAAGTTTTCAAAATAACAAAGTTTTTTAAATATGTCACAAAATAACCGTTGAAAATATTGAAATTTCAATTTGCCAGAAGAAAACCAGTAAAAGTCTGGTAACCCTAACGCGGAGAAGGTGTACCCCGCGATCAAGCATAAAGCCGATGGTCCGGATCGCTTCGCGATCAGTTCTGGTCTCCACCTGTTCCGGTGAAGATGCGGTTCCGCTATGCGTTGTTCGTGGTTCTTGTGTGTTCAAGTGCCGCTAGTTCCGACCAACAAGAGCAGGAAGTTCAACTACATCCAAGCGCATCTCCTAGAAGAGGTCGTTTTCTCGGACTTCTTGGCCTGCTAACCGGATTGACTTTGGTGGATTCGTTGGACGACGGAGATGGTCCACCTCGGATACGGCCGCCCACCGGAATAGTCAAGATCAACATTGGTCGACCGTTTGCGGAGTCCTTCTACCAGCACGCGTACGCGTACGCCAATCCGTACTACTATGGAGCAGTTCCGACGATCAACATCAAGATTCCACTGAGACCGGACGGAAGTGTGCACGAAGGGTTGGATGGGTTTGGGTTTGTTGGAAACGGTGGTGTTAATGTCAATACGGGACCGGCTGTTTTTCCTGGACAAGGGGGAGGAGTTGGTGCTGGTGGTGGTCATTTTGGACTGCATGCAGGGCAGAACTTGATCGAACCAAGGCCACAGTTTGCGGATGAACAGGTGAGGCAAGCGATATTCGAATTAAAAATAAAGTGGCAATATTCATTTATTTTTTTTTATTTGTTTTTGACTATTTTACAATGACAGGTACCGGAAGTAACCGAACCCTCGGAGAAAAAATCCCGTAAAGCAACGTCCATTCCAAAATCTAAGCGTTCAAAACTGCCAACAACGCGAATAGTTCGCAGCACAGCACGCAACGATTCCGTCGAAGACCAAACCGGAGAGGCATCTGAAAACCAACTAGAGGACCTAATCTCAACAACAACCATCCCATCAACTCCGGCCATCCCGAACAATGACCTGCCAGTGACGAGTTCCACCGAGGAACCGCTGGTCCTGCACGCAACGGCCATTCCAGTTATCGAGGACACTCAAGCATCGCTACCGATCGCACAGTCGTATTACGTTCACCCAGGGAATCACCAGCTGGACGTGGAGTCCATTAGCCTAACGACTACTGGAGGTCCTCCCCTTCACGAAGGCAGAGAGTTCAAACCGAGTCGACCTGATAAACTGCTAAACTTCTACAGCAACTCTGTGACCGCGTTTAGCCCGGACGAGTTCCGTCCCGTTGCGGCCGTTGGCTAGAACTTTTCATTTTTATTCGTATTGTAAGCTTTTCTGTAGAATAAAGAGTGTGTTAAAAACTGTCGTTACAACATCACACCTCGATGTCCGAAATGCGACCCACAGGAAAGATGGCCCAACAATGGCCATGTCTCACCACTAGACCGTAGACGACACCTCCGACAAGTCGGGGGGACCCCGGGAGTGATTATCAGTCATTTCTCACCTTAATTTGTGTCCCGCATCTATTCTACGGTTAGCAGTTTAGTGGAGTCTCTTCGACGATGACCTGCATCAACCGTGACAATCCATATGGCGCTGAGACGACGAGACAACCAATCGAGAGGTACTTCAAATTCCCATTTCGGTGAAGGCCAATTAAGTCGTATTACGTAATTTGAACTGTTTGGGAGAGGAAGAGGGAGGATGACAGAAAGAGAGGCCCATAATTGAGGTGTCCTACGGTGTGGTGGGATTCCGGGTAATCACACGTCCCGGGGGATTATTGTCCTAAATGGATGCTTCTGGTTATGGGGCTTTTCTTTTGTTTCTACAATTTCTCAGTGTTCAATGACTCGACAGTAAATCACTGCTCGGGACATGTGCGAGACGCAATGAATGGGTTGAGTTGAGTTTGTATTATGATGTTTTGATGCGGTTTTGGTTGCGATCAATTAGAAATGGTACCATCGAAGTAGGCAAAACGGCAGGTTATTCTTGAATCTAGCTAAACTCGAAATTTGATTTTTTTTCATTAAGAGCGAGTCCACGAGCAAAGCATACCCATCTCGCATCGACCTCACCAATCTGCCTGAAATTTTCAGGGGTTGTTGGTACATATAAAACTAGCATCTGGCCAAAATATGAGCACTCTAGGTCAACGGAAAGTGGGGCAAATCGGGACACAAATTTTGAAGGTTCATAAACGTCAAGAATCTTAAAAATGCTATAACTTTGGCAAAATTCAATATAATTTCAAAATTCAAAATGCATCTGAAAGGGCTTAAAAATGCAACAAAATGCAGGGAGAAGCATCCAGATATCAACTCGGTTCGACCTGCAGCTTGTAGGGAACATCTGGGACTACCATCTGAGACTGAGAACACTTTGGGTAAGGCAGTTTAACATATTAAATAGACACTTTTACTTTTTGTGATTTTTTTGGTTGTACATTTTTGCTCGGGAGACCCCTTAGATCCCATTTTCTGGTGATAATTTTATCATATTCGTGTTCCTGAGACAATTTTACAACAGAAACATCCATAAAAATGTTTATTTTTATCCATATAAAAATGAAAACTAAAAAAAATTTTAAGAAGCTGCATTTTTTCTGGTGTCATCTAGTATCCTTGGAAACGAACTTGATTTTCAATAAATGTGAACCGAAGATTTTTTTTACTTTCATTTTTTAAATGGTAAAAATGGATGAAAATAAACATTTCTATGCATGTTTCTATTGTGAAATTGTCTCAGGAACACGAATATGATAAAATTATCACCAGAAAATGGGATCTAAGGGGTCCTCCGAGAAAAAATTTACAATCAAAAAATTCACTAAAAGTAAAAGTGTCTATTTAATGTGTTAAACTGCCTTACTGCCTTACCGTTCTTAGTCTCAGATGGTAGTCCCAGATGTCCCCTACAAGCTGCAGGTCGAACCGAGTTGATATCTGGATGGAACACTTTTTATTTGAGTTTGAAAATTATGCTATTTTTTCACTAAAATGCTAATAAATCCCTTTAAATTTAACCAATTGGAGTGTTTTTCCCTGCATTTTGTTGCATTTTTTAAGCCCTTCCAGATGCATTTTGAATTTTGAAATTATATTGAATTTTGCCAAAGTTATAGCACATTTAAGATTTTTGACGTTTTTGAACCTTCACTTTGTGTCCCGATTTGCCCCACTTCCCGTTGACCTAGAGTGCTCATATTTTGGCTAGATGCTAGTTTTATATGCACAAACAACCCCTGAAAATTTCAGGCAGATTGGTGAGATCCAAACGACGTCCCATACAAAGGGTTATGCCCTGTTCGTGGACTCGCTCTTAAAATTTTCGAAAAAACTACCAATTTTTAATAAAACACTAACACTTGAATGTTTGGCCCTTTTGAAATGTTAGTTTTGATTTAAAAATTTTGAAAATATTGTTTTCGAAAAGATCGAAAAATTTCACGAATGTTTTATATTTTAACATTGTAAATCGGACTATAGTTGCTGAGATATCGACATTACAAAATGGTGGATTGTTTGGGTGAGACTAAGAAAACATCAATTTTCCTGTGTTTAAACCTTTGCATTGCAATATTTCTGCAACTAAAGGTCGTATCAACAAAGTTCAAAAAAGCAAAATATAGAGGATTTTCTCAGCTCTTCAAAAATATTTTTTTCAAAGGTTGGCAAACATGGGCACTTATTTAAAAAAAAATGAATAACTGCGACTATTTTGAAAAAAGTTACCTAAAACTGGCTATAACTTGAAAACGGTGCACTTTATCAAAATTTCACTCAGGGCCGTAGCCAGGATTTTTGTTCGGGGGGGGGCTTGGGTGCAAAAATTCAAGGAGTATAAAAATCAGCAAATCATTTATACCATCACTTGGTTTGTGGTATAATTATTGAGATGAATTGTAAAATTTTAATGTAATGTACGCAAAAAAGTTTTCGAAGATTTTCATATTAAGTTATCAATGTATTTATTGAAGAAACTCGTTCGTCATTTTTTTTCTTTATTTTAACAGCTAGTTTGTATTAAAGGAGTAGAGAAAGTGTTTTTTTTTTCTTGAATTGTTTAATTGTAATCCAATTACGTGATAAACGTCGCTAAATTTAAAATATACTTAACTTGAATCAAATTTTTGAAAGCATAATTTTTTTTTAAAAGAAATATCGATTTATCTAACCATAAGTATTATGTTTTCTGTATTTTATACTGAGAGAAATTTTAAACCGTCTGGATTTACATTTTCAGCTGTGTGATAATTGTGATGGTTTATCTAACATTTTTCATTTTTTCTAGCACAACATAAAACTCATAACTGGAATATTTTTTTTTCTTAAAATTTTATAAACAAACTTAAACAATGTTTTATTTTAATTGTTCTAAGCTATTGAAGCCATTTCATATTTTGCGAAGCTCCTGGTACTCTCAAAAATAAATAATTTTAATACAAAAAAATATAATCGTTGAAATTTCAGCTTCTGAAGTGTCTCCATGGCAACAAAAAAAAATTACGTCGAATCCCAAGTTTACATCAACTGAGTTTACATGTGATTCATTTTTTCCGTGTCGAGTAAATTCACATTTTTTTCTGTGTAGGCCTATAATAAATATATATTTGAAGGAAAAAAATCAGTGCCTGTGTCTAATTTTAATGTGTTAAAAAATTTAGATAAAATGTATTAAATTAATTTTTAACGCCAAAATATTCACTGGAAGAGTTGTTAATAATGCATATGTAACCATTTTTAAATGCATATGTAACCGTTAAAATTTTCCTCGATTGCATCAAACATTAAAACGAATCATGTTTAACTTAATATTCCGACTAAACGCCATTTTCAAATTCATTACTCATTGTATTCTGAAAATTGGTCCAGAATTTGAGCAAAAATAAAATTTTAAAATATGACAAAAAAATTTAATCAGATCTCAATTCTAAAGATATTTTTTAATAAAATTTTAATCTATATACATGTTTAATAATTTAGGATTGTAACCATTTATTAAAATCGATGTTTGTTCAAGCAATATCTTGACTCTAGGAACAAAATCCTGCACATTTTATGGTTTAGAAATTTTATATTTACGAAACCTTGCTAAATTAAAAATAAAGAAAAGTTTATGTAAGAATTCATAAATTGATTAGTTTTATCCTGTAAATCTAATCTTAGTCTGCACTTGAATTCAAACATACCAATATTCGAAGCATCAAAAAATAAGATTATTAAAACATAATTTATTGAAATGATTGAAAATTATTTTTTGAATATCTTTATTTAAAAATGATAAAAAATGTTTTTTTTTATAATTTAAGGATTTTTTTAGTTGTAATTATTTTACATTTTTTTATGTATTTGATTTTTTTCATTTTTGGAATTTCTGATTTTTTTGAAATTATCATGTGTAATTATTATCTTAAATTTTTATTTTAAAAGTAAAGAATACTTTATGTAAGAATTCTTAAATCAATTACATTTTTCCTGTAAATCAATTCTTAGTCTGAATTTTGCTACAAGAACTATATTTTACTTTCAAACGAAAATTTTAAAAAAATGTCCTGTAGTACGGAGACTCTTAACAGTCAAAACCCGAAGCCTGCAAAATGCGTTACAGTAAATTTTCGCAGGCTTGGGAAATATGCAAAATAGCACCAAACTTCAATGTTTTATAGTGTTTTGGAATCGTCAGAATGTCTACTTTAAGGAAAAAATATGCAAATTAGTGGATTTTTGGGCGGGGCTCGGGGGGGAGGGGGTGAACGAAAAAATATCCGAGCAAAATGCGTTACAGTAAATTTGTAAAATTTATATCTTATGCAAAACACTCCATACAAAAAAATCTCAAGGAACGGTCAAGAAATGGTTTACGAAAAGACTTCTCTTAAGCGGTACGCAGCTGAAAAGGAACAGAAACAAAAAGCGTCGTTTGATATTTCTTCGGGAGCAATATGTGTTGATGAGATTTTGATTTGTTTATTTGGATGCGACTGAAAATAACGTTTGAAAATAATGTATTCGCTTAAGAGCAATTCTCTACCAAAACCGGAAATGGATTTTATTTGTATTTTTTGATTTGGCTCAAACTTTGTGGGGGCCTTCCCTATGACCAAAGAAGCCATTTTGCATCATTAGTTTGTCCATATAAATTTCCATACAAATTTGGCAGCTGTTCATACAAAAATGGTACGTAAATATTCGAAAATCTGTAACTTTTGAAGGAATTTTTTGATCATTTTGGTGTCTTCGGCAAAGTTGTAGGTATTGTTAAGGACTATTCAGAAAAAATAGGTACACGGAAAAAAAAATCCCGATTTTTTTATTAATTTTTTTTTCACAAAAACTCAAATTCCCAGAATACGTATTTTGAATGTTTGGCCTTTTTGAAATGTTAGTCTTGTTTTGAAAATTTTGAAAATATTTTTTTCGAAAAGATCGGAAAATTTCACAAATGTTTCATATATTAACATTGAAAATCGGACCATTAGTTGCTAAGATATTGACGATAGAAAATGGTGGGTTGTTTGGGTGAGACTTAGAAATCATCAATTTTCCTGTTTTTAAACCTTTGCATTGCAATATCTCAGCAACTAAAGGTCGTATCAACAAAGTCCGAATAAGCAAAATATAGAGAATTTTCTCAGCTTTTCAAAAATATTTTTTTCAAAACTGGGCAAACATGTGCACTAATTTTAAAAAATGAAAAACTGCGACTATTTTCAAAAAAGTCACTTAAATATGGCTATAACTTGAAAACGGTGCACTTTATCAAAATTTCACTAAAGTACTTTTTGATTGCAAATTTAATTTTACATCGAAAAATGAAGTTGAAAAATTTTTACGACCAAAATTTCGATTTTTTGAAAAAATCAGTATTGATTAAAAAATTCATAACTCGGTCAATGATTTTTTGCACAACCTGGAAATTTCTGAAAAGTTGGCATTTTATGTCCTCTAAAACATATCAAAAAATAAAAAAATTTAAAAATAGTGTTTTTTTGTAAATCAAGTTTTAGTGACAAAAAGTTAAATAAAAAAATCACCAAATTTTTTTTACCGTGTATTATTTTTTTCTAGTGTAGTCCGTATCCATACCTACAACTTTGCCGAAGACACCAAATCGATCAAAAAATTCCTTCAAAAAATATAGATTTTTGAATTTTCATACATCATTTTTGTATGGACAGCTGCCAAATTTGTATGGAAAATTATATGGACAAACTAATGATGCAAAATGGCTTCTTTGGGCATACCGAAGGCACCAAAAAAGTTTCAGTCGGATTAAAAAATACAAAAAAAATCGAATGACCGAAATCCTAGAGAACTGCTCATTGGTCAAAAACTGAAACAGTTGCTTTTCTCCATACAATTGACGATTTTGCCCAAACTTGGTGGTCAGTGGTCAGAAAAAGCTCAAATTTTGGAACTTAGGCTAGTGATGCGTAAATCTTTGATTTCAGGGGATAGCCCCAAGTAAGCCCAGATTTGGACCATCCTAACCAATGTAATGCTAAAACTACAAGATAAATGAGATTTTACTGAATGGAACAATGTTCAAATCTGCAGCTCAATTTTTAAATATCCAAATTTTGGATCCATAATCTACAAAAACTGAGCCCGGCAATGGACAGGCAAATTACTTAGTTTGATCAATCAATTCTTGATTCTCTATCTTACAAATTATTTCTGGGAAGAGAACACACAATCATTGATTTAAGATTTTTTAAGGTAGTTCAATTTTAAAAAAAAATGGAAAAAATTTCGGGGGGGGCTGCAGCCCGGAAGCCCCCCCCCTGGCTACGGGCCTGATTTCACTAGAGTACTTTTTGATTGCAAATTCAATTTTAAATCGAAAAATGAAGTTGAAAAATTTTTGCGACCAATATTTAGATTTTTTGAAAAAATCTGTATTGATTGAAAAAATCATAACTCGGTCAAAGATTTTTTGCACAACCTGGAAATTTCTTAAAAGTTTGCATGTCCTGATGTCCTCTAAAACATATCAGAAAAAATAGTGTTTTTTCGCAAATTATGTTTTAGTGACAAAAAGTGAAATTAAAAATCACCAACATTTTGTTTATCATTTTTTTTCAGTGTAGTCCATGTCCATACCTACAACTTTGCCCAAGACACCAAATCGATCAAAAAATTCCTTCAAAAGATACAGATTTTTGAATTATCACATATCATTTTTGTATGGACAGCTGCAAAATTTGTATGGAAAATTATATGAACGAACAAATTATGCAAAATGGCTTCTTTAGGCATACCGAAGGCACCAAAAATGTTTTAGCCGGATTAAACATACAATGAATGAACAAAATCTCAGACATTTGCTCATATCCAGAGTTTTTTTTATAAGGTCCTATAAACAGTAAAAAATACAAAAAAAAACTAAAAAAGTTCTTTGAAAATTAATTTAAAAACTAATGAAATATTTTTTATCTGTGTACATATTTAATCTAAAAAGTTCCAATCCCGACCAATAACTTTGCCGAAGACATCAAATCGATTAGAAAATCTCTTCTCGAGATACAGATTTTCGAATATTCACCATCAAATTATATGGAGCGTTGTATGGAATAAATTAATGATGCAAATATGGATTCTGTATACAAAGTGCATTTAAAAAATACAAATAAAAAAATGAGAAATTCTAGAGAATAAAAGACTTAGAAAAATCTTTTAATCGATTTAGTTGAATCAATTTTTACCCATACTTGATTAAACTAGATTTTTCCAAGTGTTTTATTCTCCAGCATTTCCCATTTTTATTTTGATTTTTTATTTGAAAAAAGCCATAATTCGGCCACTAATTGTCTGTTTTTGGAAGTTATATAAAAAAATTATAGTGAATTTTTTCAGGTAAAAAATATATTTTTAAAATTGGACAACTTAAAATAATCCTATTTTTTACCATAAATTAAGCTCGACATAAACATTGAAAAATATTTGCAACGGCCTTAACAATGTTCAAAATTTTTCAGTGTAGTGTTTATTATGAATAGTTCTAATCAATACCTACAACTTTGCCGAAGACACCAAATCGATCAATATTTTTTCAAAGGATATAGATTTTCGAATATTTACGTTTTTTTGTATGGACAGCTGCCTAAATTGCTTGGAGACTTCTATGTGCGAACGAATGACCAAAATGCCATTTTTGATCACAAAGAAAGTTTGAGCCAAATTAAAAAAATACAAATAAAATCCATTTCCGGGATTCGAGGAGAATTGCTCCATTAAAATGCAATGAAGCATAGTCTTGGAAAAAAACCAATATGACTTAATTTTGGTAGTCAATAATCAAAACACGGATAAAGTTGAACCAAGGATTCTTTATTTTTTCAAAACATTGACAAAATCACAATTCGAACTAAAGTAAATTTAAGAAACTAGAAAGGAGTGGACAGTTTTATACCAAATATTTCAACAAGAATATTGAAAAAAAAAAATAATTTCAATAAAACGATATTTAGTCGCAAGTCTATACGTAACTCCAAAGACATTGGTCACCAAAGCGTTGACTGCTGCGACGACAGCCGTCCACGAAAAAAAGGGGGCCGTCCCTCGCTCAAGTGGGCCATAAAGTCGATCGCTTTTTAGCCCCTTTGTTCAGCGGGCCCTGGGACAATAAACGTTGGTCACCAGAACAAAAGGCACAGGCCAGTCAAAATCGACAGAGGAAAAAAACGAGACAACCCTACAGCAGGCTCGCTCCGAGACGACGCCGACGGTATCGTCGTACGCCCCAGGATCGAAGCAGGCCACCATCCGGTTGGTTGCTTTGTTTTGTGAATCGGAAGAGACAAATCCACAAACAAAACAAAGGATCGATGTTTACCCCCGATTGACTGGCGAGGTGGGTTTTTCCCAGACGCGATTCTTTCATGAAGTTTTTATTGGAATATTGAGACGTCTCGATTTTTTAGGTAGTTTTGACGACGACTGGGGACATTGGCCTGCTTTGATTTTTTTCTCATTTTCTGGGTTGAATCGTTCTCATTGAGAAGCCTCCGTCAACCGTCGAGTCGCAAACCGTTACGGATTGACTCCTAAATGCTTCTTGATTACCCACAACAACAGACACCGGCCGCCGGGGATCCTGGGTCAGATCGGATTATAAAGTCTCTCTCCCTACCCCTTTAACCGAAGGGGTTAAGTGGCCCTAAGCCAAGTCACCAGCCACCTTATTGGCTGGTTTATTGTGACGTTTCCCCGTAGATTAGTCCGTCCTTTGTGGCTAAACAAACAACGCCCGCGCCGGAACCGATAAGAACCGAAAACAGTGCTTAGCGTCTGATCGGAAACAAGAATCAAGTCGGGCGCCCGGCCAATTTCCTGTTTGGGCTGTTTTTTTCTCTGCTCTCAACCCTGAACAAACCTTGCCCAGACGACCCCTTGAGCCCTTAAAAAGTCAAACATGTTTTCCGTCTCAGAAGGCACCTAAAACGCAAGATAACAGAACTCTATGCGAGTGTGTCCTGGGGAGGAAATGAACTTTATTATCCCTTTTTGAAAAGTTTTTTATTTGCATCCGACGAAAAGCCAGGGCGCACTACGACACGGTGACTCCGATGCGAAAAAGGATTTGAGATTTGGGCCGCTCGTCCGCAGTTGGCTGGGAAATCGATCGCGCCTGCTTGGATCACCCCTAATTGGGCCCGATGTCTTCTGCGTCTAGTCATAGCCTGCCTGGACTCGGCCACTTGAGAGTCCCGGGGCGTGCGACGCGGCTGCTGACGAGTGGCTCGTGTGTTTGGCAAGCTTGAGTTTGTTAAAAGGTTAGGAGACAGTTTTTTTATGTCCGTCGTCGTCGAGGGATCCAGAAGTCGAGAGGGTCTCAAAAATTGGTTCAAGAGGGTTATCTGTAGCATTGATGGATTGTGGGTCTGGGTCTGTGTTTGCACTTAGCAAAACATGTGTTGCGTGTCCGTCAACGATGAGTTAAAGAGATCTATGGACTGGTGCAATCTGTAAACGATTTATTGTTATTATTTTCAAATGGTTTCAGAATTCATAAATTCTGGAGTTTTTTTTTAAAGTTCCAATAAACCAAATTTCCAGTTTTTGCTTTTTGGGTGTTTTTGAAACCGCCTTGATTCAGGGGTATTGAAAAAACACGCAAAAAGCAAAAACTGAAAATTTGGTTTATTGGACCTTTTCAAAAAAACTCATGGTATAGTATCGTTACCAAAGCCTAAATTATTCATATTTTGTTTTATTAAAATGTCTGATTAAAGAACACGCCTATTTTTTACTTTTTCTAAGAAAGCTTCGGTTTTGACACACTTTCCCGCCCTATATTTTTTTTAAACTATGCCATCATTTGAACTATTTTGCATCACGGCCTTGGGTTTCGGCAACGTTATAATTTTTTCTGAAAAAAATGGACTCTCTCATTCCCCAGAATGAACTAGTCCCCAGAAATGTTTATTGTTGCTGAAGGATTATTTTTATGAGAATAATCAAGTACAAAAATTTGATTTACCTTTTTTTAATACTTGCTCATCTTCAAATCGTTTAAAAAGGCATGCGAATCATAATGAATTGTTTAATTCTTGTAAGAATTATCTCTTATGTTTTATGTCTTTAAATCTTTAAATCTCATAAAAAGGACGAGCTAATATCTGGCGATTTCATAATTATCGAAAACATTTACCTGTTTTTAATTTTCAAATCTTAAATCTTCAAAACTTCAAATCTTTAGAATTTTTTTTTCTATTACTTTATTACTTTTTTATAAATCTATCGTCTCAAAGTGTACTCGTCTTTTAACCATAAACTTTTTGAGAAATCACCGATCATACTAAACAAATATTTTGTTCAAAATTATCATCTCATCGGAACATTTTTACAAGTTTTAATGTGATTGAAAATAGAAAATTTCGTCCAAATATTCATCAAGCCTTTTTGGAAATAGTTTAAAATAAATTTAAGGGTTGCAAAAATAAAAGCAAAAAATATAAGCGTTTCATATTAATTTAAAAGTCAAATTTTTTTACCCGGGCAAATACTGTCAAAATAACAGAAAGTGTTATGAATTCTTCACAAAAATTTAATTTTTGCATAAGAGTTGAATGTTATCATAACAAAATTTGTTATTGGTCTGATATTGATTGAAAGCAACAACATCTTGAGAATAACATTTTATGCTATGGAAGAATAACTCCAACTGTTATTGGGATGATCGGATTAGTTGTTAAAATAACAAAAAATAATAACACAGATTTGTTCGAGGAATAACCAAAATGTTATAAGTCTGTTGTTACAATAACAATCCAATAACAAAAAATTAATAACGACGAATAACAAATCTTGTTATAAATAACATAAAATGTTATTGGCTTAGTATTTTCAAATATCAAAAAGTGTTATTCCAAAGTTATTACCGTCTGCTCGGGTATGAACTAAACATCAAGCTTTTTTTGCACTTGGAAACCTCACTTGTCGGGAATCAAAATCAAAATAAAAAAAACATGTTTTTTAATTATTTTGAAACCAGATACCCCTTACATATCTGGAGTTTTTTTTTGAAAAGGTCCAATAAACCAAATTTTCAGTTTTTGCTTTTTAAGTGTTTTTGAATACCCCTGACTCAAGGCGGTTTCAAAAACACCCAAACTGCAAAAACTGGAAATTTGGTTTATTGGACCTTTTCAAAAAAAACTCCAGATATTTTTTCAAAGCTTATGTAAAACCTTTCAAATAAACGTTAAAATTTCACGTACATTTTAATTAAACAGACCGTGACGTTACAACTTTTAACATCAACCTATCCAAATTACAATATTTGCTGTTAAATGAAAATTACAAAAATGCTGTAGTATTTGTTTTTGATTCGATGATTTGAATAAATTTCATCAGATTGATTGGAAGCATTATGGAACAAAACTGTTGGAAAATTATAATTTTGTGTTTTCGAAAGATCAAAATGTCTAAAACATACCTGAAATACCAAAACCTTGATAGAGTTATTTTATTATCTTTTATAATTAAAAATTGAGTAATTTTAAAATTTAAATACACTATCTTCCATAATTGGGCCGCAAGTTCATGTGAGGTTAAAATTTAGCTCGAAGTTCATCTTTTTTTATCAACCTTTTAACGGGACTGTTTAAAGATTGTTAGCACCAAAAATATCCTCTTTTTAAATTAGATTTCAATCAGAAAAACTAAATTTTGACTTACTTCACGCCTTTCGACTTTTATTTTTTTTTTTAATTTTATGATATAGTTTGGAACTACAAAGTGCCAACTTTTTATTTTTACATTGCAAATCGCATGAATTGTTTTCGGGATATAGACGATTGAAAAACCAGAAATACTCATTTACCAACTTTTCATTCTTTCTAGACTATATTACATCAACCATAGTCCAACAATGTTTAAAAAGACAATTTTGAATTTTTTTTTTAAATTTTGAAGTCCAAAACTTTTATCCACGAAACCATATAAAAAATGGGTAATTCTCTACCAACTCACACGAAATCGGGAAAAGTTGCCCCGACCCCTCTTCGTTTTTCGTGAAACTTTGTCCTAAGGGGTAACTTTTGTCCCTGATCATGAATCCGAGGTCCGTTTTTTGATATCTCGTGACGGAGGGGCGGTACGACCCCTTCCATTTTTGAACATGCGAAAAAAGAGGTGTTTTTCAATAATTTGCAGCCTGAAACGGTGATGAGATAGAAATTTGGCATCAAAGGGACTTTTATGTAAAATTAGACGCCCGATTTGATGGCGTACTCAGAATTCCGAAAAAACGTATTTTCATCGAAAAAACAATAAAAGTTTTAAAAATTCTCCCATTTTCCGTTACTCGACTGTAAAAATTTTGGAACATGTCATTTTATGGGAAATTTAATGTACTTTTCGAATCTACATTGTCCCAGAAGGGTCATTTTTCATTTAGAACAAAATTTTTCATTTTAAAATTTCGTGTTTTTTCTAACTTTGCAGGGTTATTTTTTAGAGTGTAACAATGTTCTACAAAGTTGTAGAGCAGACAATTACAAAAATTTTGATATATAGACATAAGGGGTTTGCTTAAAAACATCACAAGTTATCGCGATTTTACGAAAAAAAGTTTTGAAAAAGTTACTTTTTGCGTTTCTCTTTGTTTCGTCGTCCGTGTCTGTCGCGGGTGACCATGAACGGCCATGATCGATGACGACCAACTTTTTTAAAACTTTTTTTCGTAAAATCGTGATAACTTGTGATGTTTATAAGCAAACCCCTTATGTATATATATCAAAATTTTTGTAATTGTCTGCTCTACAACTTTGTAGAACATTGTTACACTCTAAAAAATAACCCTGCAAAGTTAGAAAAACACGAAATTTTAAAATGAAAAATTTTGTTCTAAATGAAAAATGACCCTTCTGGGACAATGTAGATTCGAAAAGTACATTAAATTTCCCATAAAATGACATGTTCCAAAATTTTACAGTCGAGTAACGGAAAATGGGAGAATTTTAAAACTTTTTATTGTTTTTCGATGAAAATACGTTTTTCGAATTCTGAGTACGCCATCAAATCGGGCGTCTAATTTTACATAAAAGTCCCTTTGATGCCAAATTTCTGTCTCATCACCGTTTCAGGCTGCAAATTATTGAAAAACACCTCTTTTTTCGCATGTTCAAAAATGGAAGGGGTCGTACCGCCCCTCCGTCACGAGATATCAAAAAACGGACCTCGGATTCGTGATCAGGAACAAAAGTTACCCCTTAGGACAAAGTTTCACGCAAATCGAAGAGGGGTCGGGGCAACTGCTGTGTGAGTTGGCGGAGAATTACCCAAATGAATGATTTATATAACTTTCTGAAATTCTGAAAAAATATATTCCCATCGATTATATGATATGGAAGCAATAATCACTTAGCACTATGAAACGTGGTTTCAACTTTGCTCCCAAATATTAAAAGTTTTTTGTGCTTTTTTAAATTGATCGAACAGCGAGTGGTTGGAAAATCAAATAAAATAACGAATCTTTTTTTCTCTGAATACTTTCCCGACCTGAAGATTGAAAAAAAATCTTTGAATTCATAATATTTCATTCCCTGAAATTTGAATTTCCGAAATAATTTAGTAAATTTTACTTTATTTATCAATTATGGATCAACCTCACAAACATCAACTCTTAATTCATCAGGCAATCACCGTCTGCTGCGTGCGCTTCTATCCCCATATAACGAGCTACTCTCGAGAGCCACGCCTCTACTCTGGCCGGCCAGCCAGTAGCAACAGAAGGCAACCTGTCGCCGAGACTCGAGACAGGACCAGCCGTCGACGACAAGTGCATATCCTGGACGTACATTCAGTGGCTCGAGGACCGGGTAGGATATTTAAATGCCTCGTCCTATGGGAATATAATTCACTTGCAACTTGCGCTTCAAACGAGTAACATCATCATCTGGGGTTGTTTCGAGTGACAATGAACTGTTGGAATTGAGTGATTGAAATTGTTACAGTGATTATTTGAATAGTTTGTACGAGATAAACGATATCAACATGTGTTCAAAGGCAGTGATTTTGGTGGTGCTGTGTGTGGTTGTGGATTTAGCCGCTGGATTTACGATTCGTGAAAAGCACCCAAAGAAGGAGGATGTGAGTGCTTCCCTGCGCACGCTTGCTGGATACCGGAAACGTCTGCAAGCTCAAGGACTAATTCCCAATGTGGAACAGCACGACTCTCAAGGTAGGTTTCAAAAGATGCTGAATTGTTGACTTATTTAAACTGAGATCATCTCTATCCAACAACACCCATTTCAATAAGATCATAAAATACTAATTACATTTTCCTCTCGTTTTTTATTACAGACGTGCGAAACTTTGACGAATTGGAACTGCTGCAGCTCATCCCGGCCACGATCAAGCAGCTGCGCCATGATCTGCTCTCCGCCGAAGAACGACGATCGTTGCACAATATCTTCGGCGAGATGTGGACCCTCATGGTTGAGGATTCTCGTCGCAAGCGCAGTGAACCCCGCGATGCGGTCCTGTCCGTTTTGCTGAACTCTCGTGAAGTCCGGCTCGGCAAGAAGGACATCAACCAAAAGTTCCAGAATGACATCGAAGGCAATTCAGTTCAAAAAGTGTACAAACCAGCGGACGCCAAATCCGTTCAACTGTCGGACGACCTCACCGTGGAACCTTCCCAGAGAATCCTTCGCATGGTAGCCGCGATCGTCCAGAAAGCATACAAGGACTTGGCCGCTCGTAGACCAGCCCCGACCCCCACCCCCAAGAAGATCCGCTCTAAGCGGTCCAACTCGATCAACCTGGAAAACGTCAAGGTTACGATCCACATGCCACGCGTCAAGCGCTCCCCGTCAATTCCGCTCAAGTCGACGATCGGGCTGTCCGCGGAGGAGAAACGTCGCGTCGAGGAAGCTAACGAGGCCGCTATTATGGAGGCCGTCCTGGCTCAGATCGGCGGCAACAGCCTGGATGAAGACGAGGACTACGAGGAGGAAGACTACGAAGAAGAGGAGGAGCGGGAGTCGAAGAAGTCGTCGACGGACCATGTCACCCTCCCCAAGCTGGGTGAAATTGAAGAGGACGAGGACGACGAAGAAGACGCCGGTGATGACCTGCATGGAGCCATGCCGGATTACGCGTACGACGATATCGCAGGCAGTGACGACTACTTGATGGAGGAGTACAAGCCGGCTCGTTTTAGTGGTGGGGACTTTGAGAATCCGTCCGTCAATGAGTTGATTATGCTGGCGGCGAAGCACCGGACGCACAGGCGAAGTGATTCGGGGATCCGGGCGTCCAGTTACAGGACGGAGAGTGAGGAGTATGAGTACTAAACGGGGTCTTGGGGGAGAATTTGGGGACTGAGGTTTGATCGTACATTAGGATAGTTATGCAAATAGTAGTCATGTAAGCCGATGTACATAATTTTATTGTTGTTAAGGGAAAGTTGCAATATTTATTTAGTTACGTTAAATAATTTATGAGTAAGTTTAGTTGTATGAAATAATTTTATAAGACCGCTTAAAATTGTGAATAAACACAAAACTTTAATATGAACATTTCTCTTCCCCTCTCTTATTGATGACAAAAACGTAAAATCAAAAAGTTGTTTCTCCCTTTTGATATTGACATATTTTATCAAAATGATAAAAAAATACATTCATATTTTACCATATAAGTTAGACTTCGGTTTCAACCATATTTCTTCCATGTTTTATTTAAATCTTGATTTTTAGTTGAAGTTCAAATTACAACAACATTTATACTATTGAGGTATTGCAGCGCGACTGTGTTTTAAATGCAGGTGGCGCCAAAATGAGGTTACTTGCCAAAAATCGTATTCCTTTCTGCTGGATTGAAGAACAAAATTTGCCTATTTCTCATGATTCCTTACATCAATCTTAATGAAACTGGTTGCAAAAGACGAGAAAATTTTTTTGCTTTAAAAAAATTAGCATCAATTTTTGGGCGCGCAAAAATTTGTGAACTTTTTTTTTTGAACATGTTTTGGAACACGAAAAAAATAGTTTCCCCGTTTATATGAATGAAATAAATAGTTATATAGTTGATAACAGATGTGTTAACGTATATTCAACAATTTTTATTGATTTTTGACAGACTTTCTTGCCAAATAGTCCAAATTACTATCTTTTTCTAAATATACAGTTTTCTCATATAGGAAGTATCTTTTTTTTTTATCATATAGTTGTGAGCGAAGGGAGATTAGGGTCCTAAATCCCTATAAAATTTTTATGTACAACGGTAAAAACACTATTAAAAACTATTTCCGATAATTTTTTTTTTCATTTTAACACAGACAACAGACGTAGCAGTAAAAGCAGAATAATTTAAAAATTGTGAGTTAATATATGGCTGGTGATATACTAACGCCATCTCGTAGTCTATTGTCACTTGCAAGAATAGGTCTGAATGTAAACGCAGTGCACCACAGCTTTTGCAGGAGCCGCATTCTGATCCTCACTAACTTGATTTTGATGATGCTTTTGCCTTCCTCACCTCAATGAGAAAAGGCTATAAAATCACTCGAAAAATGAACTTCTTAATTCGACTTCGTAGACCCACCCTCACGTATACCTATCGACTCAAATCAAATTCTGAACAAATGTCTGTGCGTGTGTCTGGATGTGAGTCCGTGCACCGAAAATTATGCACACGATAATCTCCGGACAGGCTTAACCGATTTGGACCGTTTTGGTCTAATTCGATCCGTCTTGGGTCTCACAAGACCCTCGTTAATATTATGAAGTTTTGAAAAGTACATCAAAAGTTATGCTGAAAAAACGATTTCGAATAAAGTCCGGAAGATTTTAAAAAGGGTGGTTTTTGAAAGAAAACTCGTCATGCTATACATTTTTAGAAAGGTATTTAAAAGACATATCCAACGAGCCTAAAACGTTGAAGATCTGACAACCCTATCACAAGTAATAACCACTTAAGTGTTATTTATACACTTTTTAGAGGCCGGATCTCACATATTTTGATGAAAACATCGTCCGGTTCCACCATGCGACCTATCGTTGGATGAGTATTCAAGAGATCTTTCCAAAGAGTACAATAAATTGAAAATCTGACAATCCTATCATAAGTTATCAGTACTTTAATACACTTTTTTAGGCCGGATCTCAGATATTTTGATAAAAATAAGTGTTATTAATACTCTTTTTTGAGGCTCTGCAGTGTATTCACTTTATGAGTGTGAGGAAGGCACCACCTACCTAAAGGTGGATTTAGTAACGTTTTTTTTTCAAATAAATTTAAATTTTTGCTCTGAAATTGACTAACAATTATCTGAACGATATTCATAATTATTTCTTCGACGACAGCGCCACAAACGGCTTTCCATTCTCGAAAAAACCGTTGCATGGTTTTACACAAGGCGATCGAGCAAAATCGTCTGTTGTCTGTGCCAAAACCGCCAAAACATAAAAAATAACAAAACTGAAATAGGACCTTTTTTTTTAATTGTGAACAAAAACTTTTATGCCAATGCAGATTTTATCAGTAGTTTTTGACCAGCCCCCCTCCTTTCAAAATTATTTCAAAAGGTTGGGAGCAACAAAAATTTTTTTCAAGAAAAGAACTCATTTTTTTTATGTTTTAGACTACAATTTTGAAAAAAAAAGACATTAACTTTAGGGTAAAAATATTTTTCTGAAGTATTGCAAATATTCATTTTATTTCATGGTAATTTTGAGAATTATTCTTGAAATTAGAAATTTAAATATTTTTTTTTCGTCATATGATTTTCTATTTATTGTTCTACAGATGGTTTTGTCAACAAGGTGCAATAAAAAAAATAATACGTTAGTAATTTATATTATACCTCAATTCAAGAGCAGTAATGATTTCAAGGTCATCGGGACTGGCAACACCAGCCAGCAACAGTCAAGTGTTCGGAGCTCTTCAGACTTTTCGATTTTTTCGCCGTAATTTACCGTGATTACCCGCGAGTTTGCTCCTCCAGCATGCCAAGGGCCAGCCGTGGCCGAGGCAGTTCGAGTGCGGCCTCGAAAAACCCGCGAAGTTCATCTACCGGCAGAGTGCAGAAAGGTAAACACACCAATGCCGCATCGACCGCCATCGCGCACGGGAGCGTGCCCGGTGACGTCACCGATCCTTCATTTTTACACGTGTCATACCGTCCACGTGAGTCCCCGGTACGGACGAGACAATCGACCCGGGCATCCGGAAGCACTTCCGGCCAGCAGCAGCAGCAGTCCACCAGCACTACGACGACAACCACTTCCAACGTTCCCACCAGCAACGAATTTGAGATGCTGAGTGGAGATGAAAACAACACCGACAGTGACAGCAGCAGTGCTGGCGACGACGATGACGATGATGAACTTGCGCGCAAGCAAGGAAAGCAGAAAAATGGTAACTCTCCGAAGGAACGACGACCACCTCCAATTTTTGTTTTGGATACGTTGGCTGACGATGTTGACGAGTTGCTTGAGGGACTCCAATATTGTCTCAAAATTAGCAAAACTTCTGTGCAAGTGATTACCCACAAAAAGCTGCATTTCGACTTGGTGGTGAAGAAGTTGAAGTTGCGAAACTTCAAATTCTTCACATTTGATCCTGCAGAGAAGGTCCCAGTGAAGATCGTCCTTCAGGGATATCCGGACCGCCCGATCTCCGACCTGGAAGAACACCTGACGGGCGTCAAGGTTAAGCCTCGAGAGATAAAGGTGCTCTCAAAATCGACTACGGTGACAGGTACGTACACCTTGTACCTCCTGTACTTCGATCGCGGGTCCGTCAAAATCCAGGACCTACGGCGGATCAAAGCACTGGACGGCTTCTTTGTGACGTGGCGATTCTACACGAAGAATCCGGCCGACGCAGCCCAATGCCACCGCTGTCAGAAATTCGGACACGGCTCAAGAAACTGCAATCTCCCACCCCGGTGTGTAAAGTGCGGTGAGACCCACTTCACCGAAAGGTGCAGTCTTCCGCGGAAAGACCAACTGGGGAAAACGCCCAGCAGCACAAAGCACGTGTCAAGTGCGCCAATTGTGGTGGAAACCACACGGCGAATTTCCGTGGCTGTGCCGCGCGGAAAAAGTACATCGAGGAGCAGGACAAGAAGAAGAAAGCGCCAGCGTCCCGCCAACCTCCGAAGACTTCGAGCTCGACCGCTGCAGCAGCTGGCGGCGGAGCGGCTCCATCGACCAACCCAGCGTTCCCTCCCGGTTGGGGAGGTTCGTACGCTAGAGTAGCCGCTTCTGGGGGCGGTTCTCCCCCGGGACAAGCTGATGTTACCGGTGATGATCTCTTCACGCTTCCTGAGTTTTTCGCCCTTGCTGGAGAGATGCTCACGCGCTTTCGTGCCTGCCGAAACAAGGCAGAACAATTCCAAGCTCTCAGTGAGCTGATGATGAAGTACATCTACAACGGATAAGCTGCCTTGTGCAGCGAAGTTTTTCGACGTCAACAGACAATACAAACTGTGATTTAGTTTTAAGCTTTTCCTATTTCTATCCTTTTCCTTAGCAAATCTCGAAGGTTTTTTTTTTATTTTTCCTTCTCTTGCCAAATCCATTGTTAGAATATCCAATTACATCTAAATGAATTATAGTGTAAACCATAGTTGAAAGGAACTCCAAAACTCTATTAGGTTATAAGAAACACTAAATTGTAAATTGATTATTTACTAATAAACACTAATTGAATTGAATTGAATGATTTCAAGGTTAATTAGTTTTCTGTAGAATAGCAGCTACATATATCCAAAATGTAGTGCTTTTTAAACTCAGGTTTTTGTTTGTTTTTGGTAAGTTTAGACAACAAATCTAGAGTGTTTTTTTTTTGAATAGGTCCTATAAACATACAAAGACAATAGCTTATAGGACCTTTTAAAAGAAACTAGAAATATTTAATAAATTTAGTGACGAAAAATTCTAATTTTGTGTGAAAACGTCTCTTCAAGGGTTCAAACTGCTGTTCTGCGTGAGCTGCATTTGATTTACCCTACTCGCCAACAGATGGCACAGTGGAATGCGGGCGGGCACAGGCAAGCTGGCTGAAAAGTTTGAAATGCATGGAGCACGTGATTAGGTATATATGTTCAATTCAAAATAGTGATGAAAATTGCGTTTTTCTGAAAAATGTGTTTTTTATACTAATGGAGACGCCTGGTACTGAAAAAAACTGAAAAATACATTTTTGGAAAGTTTATGCTTATTAAAGGTAAAATAAATGCAAAACATTTTGAAACACGACATGTAATAAGGCTTATTAACAAATTATTAAAATTTACTTGAGCCACCATGCGCCTCCTCCCATGGTAGTTTGGGAAAACACATTTTTTCTGAAAAACGAAATTTTCACTGGTAGAATATTTTGAATCGAACATATTCTTAATACCTTCCTGGTTAAACATATTTTTGATTCAAAATATTCTTTCGGTGAAAATTGCGTTTTTCAGAAAAAAATAAACACAACTTTCTACGTATAAATCTCCCATGGGTGTTTTCGATTTATAATATTTTGCCTCCTCCATATTGTGAACTGCGTGTGTTATTAATGATGATATATTATGATCTCTCTAAATATTATTTTTTTAAATAAAGACGATGAGTTTGAATAGCTATATAAAAACGATAATTTCAAGAAATTTTTATTTTTTGTCATGTTGTACATTTGAACTAAAACTATGCAAATTACATTATGTACAACATTTAGAGACATTAAATATTCCAGTTTAAATTTATCAATTTGGAGTTTCCCGTCATATTCCCCAGTCCCACGTAACTTTTGGAATTTACGCAGACAATTCCCCAGCTGGTGTCGGTACATGTGCCAAACAAAAGCGGCACCGACTTCGGAGGTAGCCAAAAAACGCACAGGACGAACAGAGGAAAACATCCCAAACATCCATCATATTGTCATCTTTATTTCCTCTCTATAGATCTTCTCTCGATCGGCCCGCCACCAGCACCGTCGATCGGAGGTAAAGAAATTACACACATGCAGTCGCCAGACAAGGACGCCTCCAGGAGACGCGCCAAGGCCAAAGGGAGACAGAGGCTGGGATCTGAAAGCTATTCTTCTACCAATTGGTCAGGGCAGGTCAATTTTGGCTGCCTATTGAATTGACCTGATCTGGGAGATGCTGCCAGGACCGATCACGATCAGTTTCAGCTTGTCCTTTGACTTGGAAGGACATTTTTTGCAGTTTTTTTTAATGTTAAATTTTAGAAAGTGACAATTTTTACATTAAGTTGGTGTTTAAAGAGTGTTCAAAAATGACAGCACTTTACTTGCTGATTTTATCAGCGATCGTCAACTGCAGTGTCGGTTACACGATCGTTGAACGACCTGGTAAGTATATAGAATTTCAATAAGTTCTCCAAAATGGATGATCGCTACGTTTTGTTGATCATGATGCTAAAGTTATTTTACAATTTTCAGCAAAAGTCGATGAGAAAGAGTTCAGCTACAACCGAATTCCATCCGGCGTAGTTCAATCGCGTCCCCCGACGGGCTTCTGGTTTCAGCAACATCCGTACAACCTGCCGAAGTCCGATTCCCAAGCGCTCTTCGAGCTGTACTACCTGACCCAGGTGATCACCATCTACCGACGCCACCATCCACGTGCACACCGGTCCCATTTGGACGCGCTCGTCGAAGAACTGCAGGATGACGGTTTTCAGCAGAAAATCCGTCAAGCGCTGCAAGGTATCAAGGAACTCGACGTCCTGAAAGCCTACGCCGACTTGAACCTCCAGGACTATGCCCCGTTCGTGAACGATCGTCGCCAGCTGATTCCGGCGATTCACCGAACGCTGAACGAGATCCAGCTCGGCCAGATTAAGGACAAATCACTTCGATGGACGTTGGAGCGGTTGAAGGAGGAATCGACGGCGTTGACGGTCAAGATGGCACGCAAGGAGGCCGAGGTGCTCAGGGAGTTGATCGATTCGAACCGGAAGGTCGAGAAGGCTTGGACCGTGTCGGACATCCTGGCGGCCGTGTTCGGAAAGCAGGACGAGGACACCATGAAGGACTTTGAGCAGAAGTATGAAGTCGTGGACGACGGGAAGCCGATCGACGATGGTAAGGTTGAGGAGTTCTGGGTGGTGTTTGAGGACGACAAGCGCGAGGAGTCTACGACTAAGGCGGCGCCTTCTTCAGCTGAACCGGAAACTAAGCCATTCCAGTTTGTTGACGACAACTACGAGCAGTACGAGGCGAAACAGGAAGTTGAGGTCGATGCTAAGGAGGAATCAGCAGAACAAAGTTCTGAGCCAAAGGAGGTAGAAGAAGCTGTTACCATTGAAGAGGTTCAGCAATCTCTGGAACAGGACTCTGAGCCCAAAGAAGAGGTCGAAGCTGGTGCCGAAGAAGAAGTTGAATCGTTGGAACCAGATACAGCCGTTGAAAGAGAAGACACCGTTGCCGAAGAAGAAACCATCGAAGAATCTCTTGAACAAGAGTCAACTGTTGAACTGGACGGCGAGCAGCGTATTGAGACTGATGGTTTTGAGTTCAAAGCGGAAAACTATGAATCGGATCAAGACTACGAGCGAACGGTACCGGAAGAAGACGATCAAGGCTTGGTCGAAGAAGTCGTAGCTGAGGAAGAACTTCCCGATTCCGTTCCCGAAGAACTGCAGACGCTGGATGCTTCAGTGGAAGTCGTAGAAGAACCTGAACCGGAATACACTGAAGAAGTCGAGGATGAACTACCAAGCCTGGAAGACTCTGCGAAAATTGAAGAACAACCAGAGCCTGCTTTCACTGAAGAACTGCAGAATCAAGATGATCTCGTAGAAACTGAGGAGCAACTTGAGTCAGAATCTACAGAAGAAATCAATGAGGAACTGCAGAGTGTGGATGGTTCCTTGGAAGTTGTCGAGGTATCTGAACCAGGATACACTGATGAAGTCGAGGAAAACCTACAAAGTTTGGATGATTCCGTTGAATCCGAACAACCCGAACTCACCGAAGAACTCGTGGAGGAGATCCCCGAACCAGCCGCAGCCAAGGCTTCACAGGACTCGATCACTTTCCCGGAAGATCCCAATTGGGTCGAGGATTCTGTGAGACCGCTTGGATCGTCGGGAGCTACTGGGTTGGACTCCGTGTACAATCCGGAAGAGGTTGAAACTCCGGTGACCCAATCGGTACCCCTTTGGATCAGTAAAGGCTACGCCACTGAGTACGAGGGACGAGAAGTTGTTGATGAAGAAGGTAAGCAATCACTAGGTTATACTCAGAATATTGGTTTACTGTATGTTATTGTTTTCTAGAATTTGAAGAAGTCCAACAAGCAGAAGTTTATACGAATGACTTGGAGTCCCGAGCTGAACCAACTGAAACAGGTACGATCGCGATCCAACACCAACTCCAACCAAATCCTAACCTCAAACCAATTCCAGTGGAAATCGACCAGGAAACGCTTCGCTACGTCGCCTTCGAGATCCTCAAGGTGGTGAGCCTGCTGGAGGACAACGCCGGCTTCACCGGACTGCGCGATCAGATCACCACCGAAGACGTGGATCGCCTGATCGAGCAGCTGAGCGTGGAGCAGTTTGTGGGTCTGATCGACGAGCAGGGCATCAACCGGGTTGAGATGATCAACGCGTTGGAGCGGTTGATCGTGGAAAAGAATCTGGAGAATTCGGGCGAGATTTTGGAGGTTCTTGAGCAGTGGAAGCAAGGTGAGGACGCGCAACCGGTTGATGGTGGGTACTTTGGCGAGAGTTACGGTGAAGATGGTGAGGGTGAGGTGGAGAGTCGTATACTAAAGGAGGAAGCAGTGGCTACTTCAGAGGGTGTTCAGGAGCTGGAACAGCTGGTTGATGAATCTGTAAACGTGGAAGAGTTCGAACCAGAGCTTAAGTCCAATGATCTTGATGAGGCTGAACCGGTTGACGATGGGTACTTCGGTGAAAAATATGGTCAAGCTGAAGGAGATATGGAGGGAATCGAAGGTCGTATGTTGGATATCGATGAGGTGGCAACCTTGGAAGAAGCTCAGGAACAACTTGTTGACGGAGTAGAAAGTGAAGCAGGGTTACAGGTTGAAGACTCGGAAGACAACGTGGAAGAGGTCGAACCAGAGCTTAAGTTCAATGATCTTGATGAGGCTGAACCGGTTGACGATGGTTACTTTGGTGAGAATTACGGTAAAGCAGGAGAAGATGAGGATGACATTGAAGGTCGTATGTTGGACATCGATGAGTTGACAACCTCGGAAGAAACTCAGGAACAGCTTGTTGACGAACCGGAAAGCGAAGCAGAGTTACAGGTTGACGACATACAAGACACTGTCGAGGAGGTTGAACCCGAGTCAGAGGATGTTCAGGAATTGAAATCTATCGATCTTGTAGACGAAGCTGAAGCTGAACCTGTTGACGATGGGTACTTTGCCGAAAAATACGGCGAATCTAAGAACGAAGCAGAGAGTCGCACGCTGGAAGATGATCAAGAGACAGCTGAGCAATCCGAGCTGGTAGTGGCCTCTCCAGATGAAGCTCAGGACGCGGAACAGCTTGTTGACGAGCTGGAAGGAGAGCTGAAAAGCGATGCTGAGCTGCAGGTTGAAGATTCAGACACGCTGGATGAGATTTTAGTGGAGCCAGAAAGCGTTCAAGAGTTGAAATCTGGTGATCTTGTTGAGGATGCAGACTTGCTTAACGACTCACCGGAATTGTTGGAAGACGCTTCGGATCTTTCAGAAAGCATCTCGCAAGTTGAAAACCTTGAAGAATCTTCAAACGACCAAATGACCAAGGACATTCAACCGTTCCCGGAGGAGGTCACCGAGGATACCGAACCTCTGGAAGATGCCCAACGCGTTGTAGAAGAGAAGAAGTTGCAACCGTTTCCGGAGGAGGTCACGGAAGAAACAGTTCCCGTGAACTCGAAGACGCTTGAGCCATTCCCAGATCAAATCCTAGACGAAGCGCAGCCACTGGAGGTCGCCTTGGACCAACTGGAACCGTTCCCGGATCAGATCCTAAACGAAACGCAGCCGTTGGAGATCGCCGCAGAAGATCAAGAGTCCGACTCGGCTGTTGACGATGTAAAGATCGTCCCGGTCAGCAATCGACCATTTCCTGCGACGCCTACCGGCGGGTCGGAACCTCTGGAAGTGGCTCGAACTGGCACTGATGAAGGCGCTTTAGCCGACGAGGATCGTCGCGAGGAGATCCTCGAGGATATGCATCCGGAGCCGTAACCTTTTTGTGATCAACTTAACAATAAACTAGCAACTAAGAAAAAAATAGAATAAAGACTACTTCAAGAGCATTATTGTAACTAGATTGTGTTTTGCTTTGCTCTTGCAGATCCCTCCGAAATCAGTGATGATCTAGAATCTTTTCCCGTCGATCAGTACCAGCCGGACATGCAGCAACTCGTTCCGCTCATCGTCGAGCAGCTTCGGTTGGGGAACATTTCCGAGCAGGAGCAGGAAACGCTGGCGCGCATCTTCGAGGACACGTGGCCGCTGATGGTGGCGGAAGCTACGCGGACGGATGACCGCCGGATCGATGCCCAAATGCAGGGCATAGTGGAAAATTTGAACTCGCTCGTTTGAGCGAAGGTGTGCAGTGGAAAATGCACACTTTTTGTTTCTTGTAAATAGATTACTTTACGACGGTTTACCGCTACATTTACTGGCATTTTTCTTTCGTCCTCCGTCCATTCTTCCCTGCTTCGCCGCAATTAGTCCGTTGGGATCATTACCTGGGCTGACCCGCCCGGGGCCGTTCTTGCAGCAATGCACCGTATCCAAAGAGTTGAAAGGTTCAGTTATCGCATTGCGTTCGAAGAGTTCAGTTCAAAAATGCATTCCAAAGTTCTGGTCGCCGTGATTGTTCTGCTGCAGATCGTCCTGATCAGCTCCAGTCCATTGTGGTCTAACCATGGTAATTATTCGTGAGTCACCCCATTAAAAAAATCCCTTCTCTAAACCAAAGCGACTAAATTCCAGACGCAAACTGGAGCTACGAGCCCCAGATCGTAGGCTACAAGGATCAGCTCAAGCAGTGGGGTCTCTATCCGAGAATCTTTCGGTACGGAACCAGCCTAACCACCCCCAAGTTCAACGGACCGAAGCGGAACACCAAAGAATCGTCCACCGTGAAAAAATCGGATTGGCGCGGACGGAACGAGGAAGTGGCCGGTGTTGTGAGGAAGGTGCAACCGGCCAGCCTGAGCGAGTGGGACGCCCAGCATCAGACCAAGTACGAGCGCGTGTTCCGGAAGTTCAAGGAGCAGCGGCTGAAGCGCATGGAGCAGGAAGTGGCGGAGCTGTTGTGGAAGTGGTAGGAGGATGGGAGGGGAGAAAAAGACTGATATCTTAAGGGGTTACCATTATGGATTGTGAGTTTTATATTTATTGAAAATATATATTTTTGATTTCATGGTCTGATATTTGCTTTCAATAATGACATCCAAGATCCTCTGGGTGTAAAGACTGTATCGTATAGTGTATAGTGTATACTGTATAGTGCGGCACTCCAAAATGCTTAGCAAATATATAATAAAAGGTTTCTGTTGAAAGATTTTTTTAAGAAGCATCTCGGAACATGCCGTACTATGATTCTTTGAAGAATGGTAGCTATTTTCTCAAAAAATATCAATCGGATGGATGGTTTGGATTTGGTTATGGATTTTTTTCTAGAGATCTAGAGATCGACAGCTGTTAAACATTATGATTAGAAAAGAACAAGCAGAATTGAACAAAAATCGAGTTATTTTATTGTAAAAATATACATTTTGATTAATTCAAAAAGACAAGCTCTCTGTTTTGTATTCAAAAATAAGCTCGTTATTGAATTTCAATCATAATTTTTTTTAATAATGTAAATACGACTGGAAAAGCTAAATTAGAATATGCATAAAAGTGAAAAATGATTGCAACGGCCTAAGCGGTAAAAATTAAAAGAATTGCTGTTCAGCATATTATGATATGTGTTACATTGATGAAGACCTAATCCGCAATATACTTTTTACTAAGGTTTTGTTTTTTTGTTGTATTTTGCAAAGTATTTCAAAGCGTAGCACTAATTTTCGAATCAGTCTTTAAGCTATTACAAATCTCTATAAAAAAATTTTGTCGAAATTTTAAAATAAGCTCTAACTTTTTAAAATGCTTAAAATAAATTCTTTGAAAGATCATGTCATTTCATAAATAAGTAGTTCTCTACGATTTTGAAATTTGCCCGATTTTTTAATTTTATTTTTTTGATTATGATAAAACTTTGTCCATGCACTCCCTATGTCAGAAGGAGTCATTTTGCATCTTTTTTTCATTAAAGTATCTTTAAAATTTTGAATGGGTTCGTAAATGTATGAAATTCTGTTTTTTGAGAAGATTTTTTTCTGATTGATTTGTTGTCTTCAGAAAAACTGCAGGGAAAAAACTGTTTTTTATTATAATATTTTTTAGCCCCCTGATTATTCCGTCCAACTTTGAAGGAGTGGGGGGGGGGGGGGACATAAACTTTGAAAAATGCAATTTGCAACGGTCTTAATGTTGAATTCCTAAAATAAGTATTTTTTTTATTTTAGATTTTTATATGTTTAAGGTGAAGCCGTTGATCATTTTCGAAGAAAATTGATCATCACTATAAAATATTCTGTATTAAATTCAATTTAACGAATTTCAGCACCAAAAGGAATCAGCATGTGCCGGTTGTAGCCTTCTTGAAGCCACTGAAATAATTTTTGATCTAAATCAATTGTACTTCAAAATTTATATAATTTTGTGCCACAGTCATCCTAGTTGGCAATCATTGATTAATGATGATTTCCACAACTTTACAAGGAATGCGATAATCGTTACCAAAAGGAATCAGCACTATTCTAAACAACTTGTTGAAGGAATTTTGTCAAAATATTGAAAGTGACGCAAAATTTATATCTTTGAACAAAAAATCATGACAATGATGGATGTCTTCACGTTAAGGATACTAAAACAAAACCTTTTGAGCCATATTGCGAAATGGTGCAAATTGATATGTTTTGAAAATATCGAAAATTTGGACAAAAATAAAACATTTAAAAAAAGTAGAAAAGTAACCTGCGAAAAAAAAATTGTTGAATAGTTGAGCTATATTTTTTTCGCTGGAAATTTTAAAATTGGGAATAAGTTTCTGAGATATAGCCTAACAACGAAATCGGAACGATGACATTGAATTTCTCTAATTGTCACCTAATTTGCTTGTAATTTTCATCTCACGATATCTGAAACTATACTGATCCGATTTTAATATTACTGATTGGAACATTTGTAAAATTTTGTAATCTTTTTGATAAACATGATATTAAATTTTTTAAATCATGCTTAGTTATTCAAAAGTTTAAAAAGATAGATACCATATTTTATATTTAAGTCCAAATTGAAGAAAATTTTAATCATTTTGATGCTATTTTTAGTTGCAAATTTGACATCAAATTAAGTTTAACACTTTTATTTGGCAAAGTGCACCGTTTTCTAGGCATTTTTCGATTTTTTTTTTGCAATTTTTGCAATTTTGAAATAACTCTTGAATGAATAGCACCACTGTGTCATCCAATGGAGCACCCGTAGTCGAGCAGTTTTTGACAGTTCGCTCCATAAGAAAAACATTGTAGAAAAAAGCAAAAACTGCTCGAATGGAAGTGCTCCATTATCACTCACTTTTTAACTCGTGACATTTTGGAAACTATTGGTTCGATTTTCAATGTTAAAAATTAATCTTCTGTGGAATTGTTTGCTCTTTTTTAGTAAAATAATATTTTCTTAAAGAAAAGTTACGATTTGAAAAAGCTGCAAACATTTATGATGGGCATTTTAAAATGTTGGGCTAAATTGCCATTTTGTACTTTTCGAAAAAAAAACTTCGTGTTCTGAAAGACATGAATTTTGTTTCAAGTTGGCGACACTACCAAATTTATTTTGACCATCTCTTGCCAAATCGCTTAATGGCCTTTTTGGTCATGTATAACATATCCAATAAGGATATTTTTCAAGTATTGATATTTACGCAAATCAAGTTTTCATTTTGGAAGCTGATGTAAAAAATGGAAAACATTTTCTGAGAATTACATATTGATCAGAAAATCTATTTTTAAGATACATTGATTATTATCATAGCATCATAGCTTATTGTAGAAATGATCACTTTGTTAAAAAATGTCTTAAAATTTTATAAAAATCAGCCCATATCGCAAAAAATAATCATTCCTCTGCCACATCGTCGCACAGTCGGCCCTAGGGATGTTTCTTCGTTTTGTTCGCGCGCGCTCTTGTTTGGAAAATGTTTATAAATAAAACCATACACCATACGAAACGTGTGCATCGCGGGAAAGAGCGCAAAGAGCAAACATTGTCACACTTACACTCAAACAAACACACTCGCAAAGGTCTACAAATTGTAAAGCGCAAAATAATAAGCCACAATCGAAGCTAAATACATATACGTCACACAAACAGACAAACAGGAAAACCTTCAACAAAGGAAAAACTTGACTGAGAGAGTCGCGAGAGAGAGAGAGAAAACGCCGGAAAATTCAACTCACAAACACACGCAATTTGTATCAATGTTGGAAGAGCACGCGAAGTCAGTGATTAAAGAAAAGTGCTCCACACATGTACATTTGAGCACAGACAACAGACGTTTTGGCTGGATCACCACCTTGTGTAAAAACATGCAACGGTTTTATCGAGAATGGCAAGCCGTTTGTGGCGCTGTCGTCGCAGAGGAGATTTGACAACTTCCCCGCGCTGCTACCGAACGTAAACAACAAAATTGAAAAGCACGTGGTTGGGCGTATTCTCATTCTCGTCAAAAGTTGCATGCCTCTTTTATTCGAGAAAATTGATGTGTAGATCAAAAATAGTTTTTGAATGTAGAAAGTATTTATTCCCAGTATTGCTTCGGATAACTTTAAGTAAATTTCAGAGCAAAAAATAGTTTATTAAAAAAAATAGCATCATCGAATCAAGTTGGTGAGAATAAGAATACGGCTCCTGCAAAAACTGTGGTGCAATGCAGTCTACATTCAGGCTTATTCTTGCAAGTGGCAATAGACTACGAGATGGCGTTAGTGTATCACCCGCCATGTTTATACACACGATTTTCAAATTATTTTGTTCTAGCTGCTACGTCTGTTGTCTGTGATTTGAGTTTACGATTTTTGGGAGAGTGAGAGACTCATAAGTCACAGAACTGTACTGGGGGAATCGAAATTGCGTGTAATCACGGTGTACCAATTAAGCATTTAAGTTTCAATTTTACATGAGGCTACACTTTTGAAAATTTAAAGTTATTTTCTATGACATACTTTTACCAATATTTCACTGTATTTTACGCCATAAAACTATTAAATTAAAAAGTTTTTTTTTTATAATTTTTAAGTCATTTAAATCAAAGTATGATTTTTATGTTGCAAAGTACTTTGTTCATCGGTGGGACGCCTGAATGGCTTCCCTCACCCAGTCTGTACTGTCTGTATTCGCGAACTGGTGTGCAATTAAATGAGAGTGGAGAGAGGGACATGAATGGCAAGCAACAACAAGCACACAAAGAATCGAGCACACACATCATGCGATTTGCTGTGCGTTTTGATGTGTACAGTAGTCGTGCCTTACTTGCTGGCACTGGAGTTTATGCTGCTATCATGAAACATGTGAGGAGCACTGGCTTGGATTGGACTGACACATCGCGTCGAAGCGTAGTAGGCTTCGAACGGATCCATTGAGCGAACAAGAATGAAATGAAAACAATGCTCGAGCGCGATGAATTGAAGGAAAGATATTGATGAAGACACGTTGAAGTGATTTTTAAATTGGAGTTCATTGCAGAACAATGCTGAGGATGGCACAAATACTTAAAAAAAAATTCATGTCTTTAATTTTTTTATTCAAATATTAAGACTATGGCTTGTTATTTTCACTTCTATAGTTTTTTTTTTATTTTCAGGACCCCGACCAGGTCAAAAACTTAAAAAAAATTGCATCAGCAGCCTACTGATTATTTATTTATTTAAATCATTTCAATATTTCAGAATAAGAGTATATTTTTTTACTACAGTCCAGACTCGATTATCCGAAGCCTCGATTATCCAAAGGTTTGTATGGGACTTCGGGTAAATTTTTTTTTCGTATTTTTTTATTTTCTTGCTTTTAACATCAAATTCGAGTTGTGCGACCCCAATTTAGTCAAATTTGATTGGTTGATTGCTTATAAAATTAATAAATGCATTTTTTCAATATTTCATCACCGCGATTTTGGCCGCCATCTTGGATTAAAAAATCTAAATCACTTTAGATTAGTTAAGGGGTCATACTAAAGCTCAACAATAAAAAATAAGACAACGACAACGGCTTATTGCTTAGTTTAATAAGATCTTTGCTTGAATTTAAAAAAATACTGTACGTCGTCAGCTGTGAGCTATCTTGTGATGTAGACCATTTTGGTCAAAAATGAGTTAATGATGACGTTTTGCTATACTTAACAAACACTACAAGATGCTTTAACCCGATTTTGGAAACTCGCTTCCGTTTCCCGGATATCGCAATACACACTTGTGACATAGACCAATTTATCAATAAAATGACCGTGCACACTTGTGACACGTCATACATGGTGTTGGAAAATGTGGAAATTTTTTCTTGTTTTTCACAAATTTATGTTGATACACATTTTCTGAAGGCAATGCAATCTTTTTTTGCCTTCATCACTGAGGAAAGGCTATAATCCTGAACTTTTTATTAAAAGCTCGAAGACCCACCTTCGTATGTGTGTGTATGTATGTGTGTATGTATGTATGTGACCAAAATTCTCACTGAGTTTTCTCAGCACTGGCTGAACCGATTTTGACAAAACCAGTTGCAATCGACTTGGTATAGGGTCCCATACATCGCTATTGAATTGTTTGAAGTTTCGATAGCTAGTTCAAATGTTATGTATAAAAATGTGTTTTGACATATATCCGGATCTCATTTATATGCATGTAAACGACGTCCGGATCCATCATCCGACCCATCGTTGGTTAGGTGATTGAGAAACCTTTCCAACGAGTCCACAACATTGAAGATCTGGCAACCCTGTCTCGAGTTATGACCACTTTTATATCTGTGTACTACTTGGCTCTAAAAAATAGCTGAAATATGTGTCCAAACCACTCATACTAAGTGATGAAGGCATCAACCACATAGGTGGATTAAGTTAGTTTTTTTTGAAAATATACTGATTAAGTCAGTCAAACTATTGATTTAAGTCTATTTTAGTTTGTATGGAAATTCTGTGCACACTTGTGACACGTAGTGCAATTTATCTTCCGAAACACACTTGTGACACGTGCTTTTCAGATTTTTGATCACATAATTTACTGTATCTTTTAACTGGTGTAACCAAATTAGTTGAAACTTGGAACGTTTGTTGAGCGATAGTATACGAACCGATTGCTTCAAAAAGTTTGGCTCTACCATTAATAGTTTTGAAAATATTTATCATCAAACTTTAAAAATCGATTTTCTCGAAAAGTACTAAACGATCGTTGTCACAAGATAGCACACAGCTGACGACGTATCGAAATATCACTACAAAGATTTTTGAAATGATGATTGCGAGCATTTGTTTTTAATTTTGGGTGCTGCTCATACAAAATGGGTACGTAAATAAATGAAGTTCTGTAATTACGAAGGGATTTTCTTGTTTTTTTTTTTTAATTTTCGAAATTTTGGTCTAAAAAGACATTATTTGAGCCACAGTGCGTGATAGTGCAGTTTTTTTTGAAAAATAGCGAAAATCTGTACAAAATTAAACTAAAATTATTTGTCTAAAGCTATGTCGAAAAGTACTTTACAATATTTTGATAAAATGTACCGTTTTCAAGTTAGAGCTACTTTTAAGTATGAATATTTGTTTTTTTTTTAAGCTTGAAAATAACTCTTGATAGAAAACACCACTATTTTTTTAATTTAGAACTTTGAAATCGGGCAATTAGTTTCTGAGATAGAGCCACACAAAGAATTCAAATCGATGACAATGAATTTCTTAAAGTTTCAATTAATAAGCCTGTAATTCTCAACTATTGTTCCGAGTTTCAATGTTAAAAATTGTTTTTTTTTTCGACATTTCAATGAAAACATTTCAAAAATTGTATGATTTGATCTGAAATTTGAAATGAGGGAAATTATCTATTTTAAAACATTTTCAAAAGTTCAGCTGATCCTGCCTAATTTTAAAATAAAAAAAAATCGCAAAAGTTTCAATTGACATTGTGTTTTTCACATTTTGTATATAAACATAGCCTATTAGCTTTAAAGTCTCAACAAAATATGTCAAATCACAGTAAATCACAAATAGCTTGCCTAACATTTTCCAAATCAGCAGAGTAAATGTAGTAGTGTTTGCAACAATGATTTTATAATATAAATGGCAGTATAGTAGAGTAGAGTATACATTTTATTTCAAATAAGGCCATCAAAATCTCCATAGATTCTCCCAGATAATCAAGGGCCAAAAGTAACTAAAACAAATCCATTCAAATCATGTTAATCGATTGTAAACTATTGAAAATACATCGTTTACTGACAACGACAAAAAAGTCAAACTTTTTATTATTTCTACATTTCATTTGAGCGCAGTTCTTCCAAATTAGTTACATTGCAGTTGTTTCATAACCAAATAAATATACTAGGGGAAATATACCATTTCCAATCAGACACCTATCTTCGTCATATGGAGAGTTTGATGCTCGATTAAAGCTCTAAAACTTACCAGCAACAGCACCACCTCAAGTAAGCACGCAAATTTATGCCATTTACTGGCCAAAAAGATCAAATTTAATGCACTTTTGATCATAATTTCTATTTTGCAAGACCAATTCTCATCGTTTTGTTCGCACACACAGTGACACACGCGAAAACCCCTCAAATATCGCCAAAATCAACTTTTCACTTTCGCTTACTTTTTCACGGCGCTTTCAATACAAAACTGCCCTCAACTTTCGGCATCTTGTTCTTTTGCGCATTAGTTAGTCACTCACTTGAAAAATAATCCCGAAACATGTAAATAATTAGCAAGCGCCATCAAAAAAACAAACGCGCCAAGTCTTTTGACGTTTGAATTTTGACGACCCATTCCAATCGAAGGCTGAAGAAAACCGAGCGAGGATCGAAGGCAAATAAAGAACAAATGGTGGCCATCAACACCAGTAGCAGTACCTGTTGGAGTGAGCCAGTGATGCCAGGAAATTTTCTCTATAAGTGCTATTTTTCGTGAGTGTTCGCTTAAAATTTCATCAATTTTGGCAGCCTAAGCAGCCCACAAAGAGCGTTGGAAGTAAAAAAAAACTTAGCTGAAAATAGAAAAATGAGCGTCGTCCAATGCATTCTCGTTTGATTAGAATACATTTTGGAAATATTTTTTTCAAATGCTTGTTCAAGGAACAGAATAACCTTTAGGAAAAGTGAAAATAAACAGAAATGTTCACAAAAAGTTGCTCTACTCGTTAGTGTACTTGGTTTTATCGAAATTTCAAGGAACACTCCAGATTATCCAGCATTATTCAAACACGACCGCTTAATAGGCTTGGGTTAGGTATTCTCAAAACATTTTGAAGCATTTTTGGGGTCATAATCATGTCTGGTATAGTATTATAAACATAATATCAAATTTTGGTTTAAATTTTGCAGATTATTTTGTTAGATTCTTCAATTCAATTGAATACGTTAAATTTATTAAGGAAAATGTAGATCTTACAAAAAAAAAGAATGAAGATCTCACCAAAAATATGTAGCCTGTTTCCACAAGCCCAAACACAACACTTTTCCTGCACCCCCACGATCCCAAAACCTTGCAAAAACAGTAAATCACCCATAATTAAATCGTTGCTCGGCGGTCGGCGGAAAATATACAGTAATGTGTTCACAATACACCACTCGTTTTGCGCGCTACTCTCCAGCTCCCGCCCGGAATGCGTTGCGTTCGCACAAATACGCACGCAGATTTTCCACAAACACAACTTTGCCGGGTGGCTAGTAGGCGGCGCGGAAGGGGGTGGAATGATGCGTTTTCCCGATTTACACAATAGAAACGAATGGCGTCCCGCCGCCAACTTGGACGAGTGTGAGTGAGTAAGTTAAGTGGGCGCACGCTGGAGTGAGAGAGCTAGAATAGAGAGCACGAGAGAGAGAAGTCGATCGTTGTTTGGCTTCGGAAGTGTTCGATTTGGAGCTCATTTCGCATTCGCAGTTGTGTTTTGACCATTGTGTTGTGCACAGGTGTGTGTTAGAAGGGAAATTTTCACGTTGTGATTTTTCCGAGAATTATCGCCACGATAATCACAAAGGTTAGGTTTCGATTTGTTGGAACAAGAGGGAGAGACAAAAATCAAACCTATTGTACTCTACCAAGCGGAAAACCGGAAGCAAAAAGGGGGAAAAGACACGAACACACTCACAACAGCAGCGGTGGCGTGTGTTTTGTTCGTTGTGTGACAACGTGACACAAGTTGTTTTTGCTCCGCGCCTGCTTTGCTCCGATTTTTTTTTTTGTGTGTTTAAAAATAGCCTATCAGTCGGTCAGCGTGGAACGACGTGAAAATTGCGCGCGCGGCGAGTGAAGAAAGCAAGAAGACGTCGACGTCGCGACGCCGTTGGGGGAAAATTGAGATTTTTCCAAGTAGCGCGAAGAAGAAGAAGCGTGAAGAAATTGTAAATGTGTTAATGTTGTTGATGAACGCGTAAAATATTTGTTGTTTTTTTCTAGCGTTTGTTGTTGTTGGAAGCGGACAGTGACGGCAGAAGGCAGAAAAAAACAAAAACAACAAACGGTGTGTTGCAACAGCGCAATAAAACGTGAAATCAAACACACATTGAGAGAAAGATAGAAAGAAAAAATAAAACATCAGAAAGCAATTCAGTGAGCAATCGAATCGAACAAGATAAAAGAAGCAAACAAAAAAAAACGCAGAAAGGAAAAAAGTCCGTCGAGGTGAATTATAGGAAAGCAATAGAGCAATGAATGATAAATGATAAAAAGTTGCAAATTAAAACAAGAGAAGCAGCAATTTTCGGACGACTCCGAGTGATACATATTTATATGATTTTTATTGCGTTACCGAAAAAAGCCCACCGTTGAAAGCGGCAAGTTTCCGTTAATTGAAGTGTGCGCGCTCGGAGGAAGTTTTTCTCGACTTCCAGTCTCGAAAAAAAAAACAAGAGGTAAAAGAAACCAACAGAAAAACTTCAAAAGTTGAAACAAAAAAAAGTCGGATGCAATATTCAACGCTTTAATTACCCAGAGAGTTTTCAAGAGAGCGAGGCTTCGAGGATAATTACATTCAAATTTTCGGCTGAGATTTTCGGTTGTGAAACAAAACGAGGAAGAGGAACACGGATCAATAGCCAGGTTCGAACTGAATCTTCCGGGCAACCGTGTTGAGGCGGAAACATTGCTGGAATATCGGCGGCGGTTTAAGAATCAGAAGGAGTCGGCCTGGGGAAAGGGTTCTCTAGCCAACCCAGCATTCAACAGCTTAGCCGATTGGATTAGAGGTAAGTGTAATTGCAGGGAAGGAATTATGTCGGGCTTAATGGTGTAGATTCATGGTGGATAGCCGCTGATTTTTGGTTGCTAAAGCACTAGGCTTATCAAAATGATAAGTAGGGTTAGTGAAATTTCACGATTTCGCGAACAGCGTGAAATCCGTGAAATTTGGCTTTATCCGCGAAATCCCGTGAAATTTTATGTTTGTGTGAAACTGTAACGATTTTTCTCAAAACGATTTATCAAGCTCAAATAGGAATAAACATAATCTTATGAACTTCTTTAGAATTAAGCGAATGAATACCCTTGTTTAATTACGAACGATGACGGCTTGAATTTCGTAAAATTTATCAATTATCTCATTTTTTATTATTTTTTTCAAAGTATCAACATAATAAATATTTCATACATACAGACTATTCAAGTAAATTTGATTAGTTTTTTAGTTTAGTAATATTTTCATCCGCCGTTATGAAAATTTTACTGCTATTTTATTTGAAAGGTATAGTTTCAAAATAAATTAAAAGAATCAAGCTCTGTTTTATTCAAATAAAATGAAAGCTTTGAAATCAACTTTTAAAAACATTCCAGGTATTTTCAGAGTCCTGTTAAATTTTAACTATTTTTGATTATTTGGGTAGACGATTCCCGTGAAAGATAAAATACTACTTTTTGTTTTGTTTTTATTTTGAATTAAAATGTCGATTTCGTTACAAATTATATTATTTTTGCCTTATGATTTGAAATTTAAATATTGTAAAGGGAGATTAAAACCTAAAAAAAATGTTGATGGGCCAAATGTCGCAAAAAATCAAATTATTTCACTCTTGCTGGACAAGATTGTAAAATTTTGCTTTGATATGAAATGCAAAAAATAAAGCAAATCAGCGAAAACTTTTTATTTTTATTAATCGAATATTAAAAAAAGCAGTTCAGTAAATGAGAATACGCATGCCCTACATTTTATTTCAAAACATATGTAAAGTCTATCCATAAACTAGGTGGAATCTTTTTTTGAAAATTTGGAGAGTTTTTTGTGTCACATTCAAATTTATTAAAGATTTTTTTAGTTTATGGAAGGATAATATATAATGAAGCATAAAAAGTAGTTTCTGTGATTTAAACATAAGATTTTCAGAGTTATTTTAACATTTTTATCGATCCGCGAAATTTGCGTGAAATTTGGTGTTTTGAAATTAAGGTCCCCTTGAAATTTGCAATTTTCGAGCGTGAAAAATCACTAAGCCTAATGATAAGCTATGATTTGTGGATGAAATATCTTTAAAGAAAAGGCGGAATGGTAAATTATGAATGGCTTAAAAATAAAATTTCGTCAATATTGAGATTTTTTTCGATTCATTTTCTTGTTCTTGTTTAAAACATCAAATTCGAGTTCTGTGACCCCATTTTAGTCAAATTTGAAAAGTTGACTGCCTTATAAATAATAAAATGCATTTTTTTCAATATTTCGTCACCGCCATATTGGCCGCCATCTTGGATTTAAAATGTTTAAATCATTTCAGCGTAGTTTAAGGGTCATACTTAGGCTCGACAATCAAATTTAGACAACGAACAAATTTTCTTCGTGATTCAATTATCCGAGGTGAAATTTTTCCGAGGCCATCAGATAATCGAGTCTGGAGTGTACTCGAATTTGATGTTGAAAGTAAGAAAATAACAAAAAATGAAAACATTTTCTCAAGTTATTTTTTAGAAAAGGTCCTATAAATATAAGAAACACAATAGCTTATGGGACCCTTTCATAAAAAAACTCTAAATTTGTTTTGTTCATGATTCGATTGTTTTCCCCGACTGAGTCCCATACAAACCTTCGGATATTTGAAACATCGGATAATCGAGTCTGGACTGTTTAAAAAATACACATTTCGTAGATTTTTTTAATAACCAGAAATTTGTTATGGACGCAAAAAAAAATCATTATTTAGTTTTTAAGTAAAAAGGACGGCTGCGAAAGCCGTCGCGAAAAAAAAGCTTCCCATGCAACTTTTGAGTTGCGTATTTAATGAGCGGACTTCGACGAGGCCCACTGGCCATCTATCGGTGAATACGCGCACAACTCACGAAAACTGTCATCTTAGGGTCCGGTTGATTTAAACCTGAAATATCAAAAGTGCGATTGTTAAATTGGTTGATGAATTGAACACGTTTTACCGCAAAAACATAATTTCTGCGGTTTTTTTTGCATGCCTTGATTTTTTTTACTTTTTTTTTCTTTCTGAAAGATTTTGATAAAACATGAAATTTAGTCAATATCTTTAAATAAATTTGTATCCAATTAAATGTATTGATAGCGTTGAAAGATTTGATATGCAACAAAGTTCTGCAATCCTGCTTCTCTTCATTTAATAGATTTAAAATATTAGGCTGATACAAATTTGGTAAAAAGTTTTTGTCCCGCGACTCTGGTCGAGGTCAATGAGGACAAAAAACTAAATTTCTAAGCCGTTGATTATTTTTCAAGAAAAATGATCATCACTCAAAAATGCTCTGTATCTCATTAAATTTATCGAAAAATCTGAATCAATTGTGCTTCAAAATTTAAATAATTTTGTGGTACAGTCATTGACGTCCTAGTTGGCAATCATTGAATAATGTTACCAAATCGTTACCAAAAAGGATCAGCATGTGTAGGGCAGTATTCGAAACAACTTGTAGAAGGAATTTTGTCAAAATATTCAAAGGGACGCAAAATTTATATCTTTGAACAAAAAGTAGAGCGTCCAATTTCCCGTCCCGGGAAAAAAAATCCCGGGAATTCCCTGGATTTCCCGGAAAAAAATATTTCCTGTTTCCCGGGAAATTTGTAAATTTCAAGCAGAAGAATACATTTTCCTACCTTTTTGGCATCAATGTTTTGAAATTATATAAAAAATAATAATTGGAGAACCTGATTTGATTTTATTTATTTCCATCTACTGTTAATATTTAACTAATAATTGTCTGTAAATTTAATGTCAAGTTTTAATTCAGATAATATTTATTTCTGAAGCATTCACCACTAGGAATATTGTTTGCTGTTGTCCAACATCAAAACATACGCTGTTATGGAATGAATATAAACTATTTTATTTTTGACAATTTTTTTTAATGTTTTATTTGCAAAATCATTTGAAAATAAGATATTTACATCTTCCGGCCAAGATCAACATTGAGATTTGCTTGACTTTCATTTACCTTGAATAAGTTGGATGGAAATTAAACTGATATAATTAAATTTAAAAAAAAAGGTTTGTGTGAAAACAATTTGTTTCTAAGTATTCGAGAAATTACAGATTGAAGTTATAAATTTATGAAGCACGTGAGCTACCAAGGGCGTAAGAGGGTTATATATGAAAAAAATATCGTTGAATTTCAACCACTTTTAAATACTCAAAATTATTTTAATCTAATTGATTTATTAGGCTGAAAATCATATAACTAAAATCATATCATAAAACCATGAAAAACCATTAAAATACAACTTCGTATCAGGGTAATTCTCTACCAACTCACACGAAATCGGGAAAAGTTGCCCCGACCCCTCTTCGATTTGCGTGAAACTTTGTCCTAAGGGGTAACTTTTGTCCCTGATCACGAAACCGAGGTCCGTTTTTTGATATCTCGTGACGGAGGGCGGTACGACCCCTTCCATTTGAACATGCGAAAAAGAGGTGTTTTCAATAATTTGCAGCCTGAAACGGTGATGAGATAGAAATTTGGTGTCAAAGGGACTTTTATGTAAAATTAGACGCCCGATTTGATGGCGTACTGAGAATTCCGAATAAACGTATTTTTCATCGAAAAAAACACTAAAAAAGTTTTAAAAATTCTCCCATTTTCCGTTACTCGACTGTAAAAAATTTTGGAACATTTTATGGGAAATTTAATGTACTTTTCGAATCTACATTGTCCCAGAAGGGTCATTTTTTCATTTAGAACAAAATTTTTCATTTTAAAATTTCGTGTTTTTCTAACTTTGCAGGATTATTTTTTAGAGTGTAACAATGTTCTACAAAGTTGTAGAGCAGACAATTACAAATATTTTGATATATAGACATAAGGGGTTTGCTCATTAACATCACGAGTTATCGCGATTTTACGAAAAAAAAGTTTTGAAAAAGTTACTTTTTGCGTTTCTCTTTGTTTCGTCGTCCGTGTCTGTCGCGGGTGACCATGAATGGCCATGATCGATGACGACCAACTTTTTCAAAACTTTTTTTCGTAAAATCGCGATAACTCGTGATGTTAATGAACAAACCCCTTATGTCTGTATATCAAAATTTTTGTAATTGTCTGCTCTACAACTTTGTAGAACATTGTTACACTCTAAAAAATAACCCTGCAAAGTTAGAAAAAACACGAAATTTTAAAATGAAAAATTTTGTTCTAAATGAAAAATGACCCTTCTGGGACAATGTAGATTCGAAAAGTACATTAAATTTCCCATAAAATGACATGTTCCAAAATTTTTTACAGTCGAGTAACGGAAAATGGGAGAATTTTTAAAACTTTTTTAGTGTTTTTTTCGATGAAAAATACGTTTATTCGGAATTCTGAGTACGCCATCAAATCGGGCGTCCAATTTTACACAAAAGTCTCTTTGACACCAAATTTCTATCTCATCACCGTTTCAGGCTGCAAATTATTGAAAAACACCTCTTTTTTCGCATGTTCAAAAATGGAAGGGGTCGTACCGCCCCTCCGTCACGAGATATCAAAAAACGGACCTCGGTTTCGTGATTAGGGACAAAAGTTACCCCTTAGGACAAAGTTTCACGCAAATCGAAGAGGGGTCGGGGCAACTGCTGTGTGAGTTGGCGGAGAATTACCCATCAAATTTTCAAGTTAAAAAGCGCTAGAAATTAGATTTTTAGGGTAAATTCAATGATTATTTATTCATTCACAAGTTGATTTTTTTGGTTTTTTTTATTTTATTTTTATGGTCACTCAGACAAATAAAAAAAATATATGGTTGTGGAGCATAGATTTTCACTGTCCAAACACTTTGATTTCAAAAAATCCTTCTCAACAAAAATACTAATAATATTTTCTTTCATTTGGGACGATTTGAAAGATTTAAAAATAAGAAAGTTTATATATTTTCTCATAGTTGCAAGATTTTTTACAAGCAGTCAAGCCATTAATTGATCCTCACACTCATTTTGACCATTTAAGTTGCTGTTCTATACAATTTTGTTGCAAAAGATCAATCAGAAACAGGATTAGAATATTTTTTGCTAAATTTCAAATTTCCCGAGATTTCCCGGGAAATTTGTTGAAAATTTCCCGTTTCCCGGGAATTTTGTAACCCCGGGAAATTGGACGCTCTAAGAAAAAGTCATGGTAATGATGGGACGCTTCATGTCAAACGATCTCAAACATAGTAAATATGATTTTCAACGCAGGCAAATGTATTTTAAACTGTTTTCAGATGATTGGAAATCTATTTCCATTAAAATGTTGAAGATCTTCAAAAAAAAAAATTACAGCCGGGGCTATTTTCAAGGCCCTTTTTTGCTTTGCAGTTTAAAAATTTGTAAATTTGCTCAAAATAATCATGCTTAATTTTTACCCAAAAAGAAAAATATAAAAAAAAACCAAGTGTTTGACAAAACTTTATTTCTTTTTTGAAAAAAAAGTAAAAACACTTTCAAACAAATTAAAAACAATCATTCATGAATTATATTTTTTAATATTTTCCCTTAGATGGAGATGGAAATGAGGTTCTTTAAAAAATATTCAGGGGGATGGAACAAGTAATGTAGAGAAACACAGTTTACAGTCTTTTTATATTTCTCTGTTCTTCATATTTGAAAATATTCGGTGCACATCAAAACCAACCTGGCATTATCTATAGATAAGGTTTCCCGATTATTAAAATCTTTTCCTTGTGTTTTCAACACCTCCCTTAAAAATACTTTCAGCAAAACCCTGACCAAAACCCTAGGATATCGTTCTTTCAAATTGGTTCAACAAGTCCATCTCCAAACTAGAAATAGTAAATTTAAGATCTTCAACGGCTGGTCAGCCCGGAATTTATTACAAATCTAAAACAAAAGGTTAGTTACATGTTGGGCACGCGTCGTCCCCCACAAGTCTGCAAACCCATTTGACCATCATCAACGCAGAACCCAACGAGAGCCCCTCCAGTCAAGAACTATCGAGTCTAGGCTTGCGTGCGTCCGGCCGTTCATCTTCTTGGCTCGCGCGCGCTTACGGAAGGCTAATAATCATAATTAAGAAAGTTAGCGGCCCTCCTTTGGGCTCCGGACTTGCAATCGCAAGCTATAGCTATGTGTACGCGCGTTTGCTTCTGGGGGTTTCTCCCTTTTCTTAAACGGTTCAAGTGTAAAGGTGGTAACCCTCGCCCGTACGAGCTGGTAATTTGAACAAGTTGTCTGGAGAATTATCTCTGGAAAATCGGCAGTTGAAAAGATGTTATCAACTTTTTTTTATTTGATCACAGATTTTTCCACCTTCCAGAGAACTACCCTGGATTAGATCCGAGAGTTCACCGCCAAGTTCACCTGTTTGCAGCCATCAGAAACGGTTCGTTCGCGTTCCCATTTCTCCTCACCCAGCCAAGTGTGCCCCCCCCCTCGCGAGGTGCCGGCACTTGTCCGGACTTTAATTAGTTGCCGCTACACACACACACACACACCTTCTCCTGAGTGTTGTTTGGGGAGATTGAAGATCCGTCCCCACGTGCGATAGCTTAACAACGCGTGCCAACTATCTGTGACAGTTAGAGAGGTGGTTCCGCCGGGATGGTTCCGGCGACCGTCAGCGACTAATTGGAAGCCACGCGATCCACGTGGGGATCTCGCGGTGAAACTCGGAACTGTAACAGTTGTATCAGCGTGCCAGGTTTACATGGATTTTTTGTGTCCGATTTCGCATCGCAGCTCGGGGCTTGGTCTTCGATCTCATTCAGCGTTTTTTTTCTGTTGAGGCTTTTTTGATGGGGGGAATTATTTGCTCGGAATGATGATGGAAACTGTTAGATTGGTCCGAATTGTGTGTGTACCTGTACAAACATGCTGTGAGTGCGGGTAGGGTAAAGCTACCAATTGTTGGACTTTGAATCGTTGATACACTTGTATCAGATCCACGTTGAAAACAACCCAAAACTTCCCTATAGATTACGGAGCTTTGCAGAGAGCTGCGGAACCAATTGCCGAGACAAGCCACGATTCCAGACTTGGGCCAAATTTCGCTTTTTTTCTCAGGAGTGTGTACATTTGAGAGTTGAGATGTACACATGCAGATTAATTGGAAGATTAGATCTATCATGTGTTAGTTTTGGCCAGAGTGTAAAACCAGGTGAAGCTGCTTTTTGCTCTCACTCTTTCATTTCTATCTCACCTCGGTTTTGTCGGGCCAATCAACGGGAATCGGCGGCCGTGGCAGAACGCGGTCAATCAGCTGGTTCCGTGGCTGGAGCGATAAAATTTAGGTTACCTGTCTTGGGGTTGGAGTCTTTATTTGATTAAAGTTGTTAATGGTTGATTTCTTTGGGATTCTTCGCGGTGATCTAAAATAAATCAATTTGATAAGAATTCTTTTTACGCATCTTTGAAGTTCAGATTCAGTCAGTACTCAAATTTAATGTAAAAAAAAGACAATAAAAAGTAAAATAAAAATAAATCAATAAAAATTATCAATCATTTAAATACCTTCGGATAATCGATACTTAAGGTAATCGAGTCTGGACATTGAAAATAGTTTCATTATTTTTATTCTTCGCAATTATATTCAGAACAATAGTTAAAATTTTTCGTTTATTTTGTCTTCCTCGCTGTGTTGTTTTATGTTGACAGCATAACCAAAATCCAGAATACTCATCATCCCCTCGACAGGTTCTTGCTAGTAGGAATCAACCCTCTTGACTCAGGATCAGGGATGCCAGATACACAGATTTGTCTGTGTTTCACAGACATTTGAGCTCGTGTCAGACATTTTTTGAGGTGCACAGAATTTTTAAAAACTTTATTAAATTGTTATTTTGTAAAAATATCAATCGAAAATTATTTCGTTAGTCTTCAAATGCTTAAAAACACATTTTTTGATGGATTTCTATGACTGTAAATTAATATATTTGAATTTTAGACAAAGGCACAGACATACACAGACTTTTTCACAGACATTTTAAAAATCATGTGGCATCCCTGCTCAGGATAGCAGCTTCTGAACTTGAACATGACATATGCGTTTGTGTGTGTGTGTCTAATGCGCTGTCAGTTACAGTGAAATCAACACTGTTTCAAACATTTGCACAGTGGAAGTTGGCACAATGTGTGAAATGAAATTCTTGTAAATCGTGTTTTAAACTTTCAAATTAACTCCAAAATACAAAAGTTGCTTTGAGATATTTTGTAATACTCATATTTGTTGGCATTGTTTTACTTTTCTACAGATTGATGATATACAGTTCAGACTCGATTATCCAAAGGATTCGAAAAAAAAATCACTTTGGATATTCGAATCACGAAAAAAAATTTCTTTGTTATTTTCTTGATTGAAGAGTTTAACCCTCTACTGCCCAAATTTCTTTCGATTTATTTTTTATTTTTCCGTGTCCAGGAGGGCATTTTGAGCAACTTTTGTTCTACGCAGCGATGGAATAATCATCATCAAAAGAAAATCTTTGGATGTTCATCAAGAGAAAAAATCCGAAAGGAGCATGGCTCTCCTCTCTCGCGCAAGAAAGATCGGTAAAAAGAATCTAAAAAAATCTTCCTCTTGATTATTCGGCGGAACATCTTTTTCACTACTACACTTGCAATTATAACGCCACACGTCGAAAAATGACCTGTCACTATTTGAAGATGGACAATGTGTGTAAACAAAGCGAAATAAATAATTTTAAGTGGTGCTGACAATAAAATCCACAAAAAAATCATCAACAAATTGATTTTTTGGAGAAGTTTGAGAGCGATATTCTTTTGCGTGATTTGTCTCCTCTCTCTTTCGCGAGTGAAGAAAACTCGTAAGCGAAAATAATTTGTTTGCGATTTTTCCATCCCTGGTTCTAGGAAAAACTTAACTTTTCTTGTTTTGTAATTTTATTGTTGTATTTTCAGTATTTTAATTTGGATTTATCTTGTTTAGTTTTGTTTGTTTCTGACAGTTTTTGGCATACTCTACTACCTCCTACTATTACCTTTTACCTATCTAGTTTTTTTTTTTCATTTTTTACAGTCACTTTTTCATTTTTTTCTTGGTTTTTCACATTTTCTACTATAGAACGATACCATCATCATATGAATTGTAAAAAAAAATGCTGAGGGGCATAGTCGGGTACACTACAACAATTACTGCATACTTATGTTCACATAAAATAACCAAAGTTGACTCCACAAGAAATGAAATTTTTAAAAACATTGGCAAAGTCACATCAAATAAGTCACAATTTCAATCTTGAAATTTTCTTAAATTTTAAGAGTTCTTCTTTTAAATGCAGGTTGGTTGGTTGAATTTTTTGAAAAATGATTTTTTAGATCGCAGCCCGTCTAAAAGCGGGGTTGGGTTGTAGAGGGTTAAGTATATCCTCTAAACTACTGTAATGTGCTTTGGATTTTTAAGATCAAAGAAGGCGGTCAAATGATGATGATGAAATGTCTAGAAAATTTCTTTGATAATTTAATAGACAGCCAACCATTCAAATCTGGGGTCGCAGAACTGGAATTTGATGTTCAAAGAAAGAAAAACACGTTTTTTTTCGAATAATCGAAACTTGGAAAAATGGAGACTTCGGATTATCGAGTCTGCACTGTACTTCAAAATCATTTTGTAAGATAAATAATTTAAACAGAACTGAAACTAAAATTATTAATATTTCAAAAAGGCTAACAATGTTTACCTTCAAAGTTCTGTACATTCTGGAGAATATTAAGAAAAATATTTTGCTTGAATTTAAAGTCCAATTATTTTTTGCAGAATTTTACATCAAAAACACCAATTTACCCACTATCCTCTGTCATGTCGGCAATTCCTGTTCAAAAACGGTGAAATAAACCCCATAAAGTTCAGACTTGTTGGGCGGCAGCACAAGTTCTGTCGACGACAACGACAACCCATCCAGAGTGGGCCGTCGTTGCCTTCTGGTTGGGCCGTAAATGAAAAATATAAATATTAAAATAAGGGGTGAAGCACATTCACACACAGACACGCTTTGGAAAAGCGAATGAATGAGTAGAGGGTGGCCTTTTTGTATTGCCAAATTATCCTGCCAGAAGGACCTCATTTGCGAAAATTTTGAAGGGAAATTCAACAAAGGGGGATTACACGTTGTATTACCTCCAGAATTTGATTTAACAGAAAAAGAATATGCGAAAAGGTAGCATCTTAAAGTTAACTCGTCATCCCATAATCAATTTAACCTAAATTAAAGAAGGTAAAGATTTCTTTTAAAAAAAACTAACTTATTCGATTCTCCAATAGTTTATCGATGCCTATGTGCTCTCTTGTAATATCTAGATAGGAATCTCAGCAAGCTTAGTACAAGAGAGCACACTGGTATCGTTATGTAATACAGCATCCCATATAAGTAAACGAGTGACCTTAAAACATTCACTTATCAGATGAAATTAGCATTAAACAGGTAGAAAGCATAAGGGTCCAGCCCCAGAACCATGAACGGACGTGTCGTTGCATGATACAAGGGTACCATGTGAGGACTCGAAACGGAAACAAAGAAAACGCCTGGCGCTCTCCTCCCTCTCTGGCCATGCACACTTTGCATCTGTTGTTGGTTACGTGTGTGTGTGTGTGTCACTCACTCATATTTACCGATCCGAATCTGCCTGAGCTCCTGGTGTGTATGAGAGTGCGACGACAAGAAAAAGTCCCCTGCCGAGAGACGAGGTTCTGAACGGAACACGGGGAAAATTCAAAGGGACCAAAAACGTGTAACAATGTTCCTTATCCTAGGCATTCCATGGCCCTGTTCATGGCGTTCTGTCTGTGGAAGAAGGTTACAAGCGATTCTGGGTAATGAAGGGATAACAGGGTGGCTACATGAAGGCAAACGTAAATTTAAAAAATTGCAACTCCGTTTTGAAAATGCATCCTTTTTCATTCTATAGTGACGAAATTGCCTACTTATCATTACTAAAAATTACAGTGCTGAAATGTTCTTTGTATTACTTATTTGAGTACCTTTGCGGGGAACAAACGTTTCTCTAAAAAATAATATCCAACAGTGTTTTTCAAAATTGCTGAAAATACTGGTGCAACTCGTTTTTTTTTATCCAACTTGGCAGCCTCAATGAAAAAATGTACAACTGGTGCTGAAAAACAAAAATAATTTTTGCAATTCCGTCGTGAAACTACCGTCAGTGGTGGTGACTATGGGTCAAAAAACGATACACCTCTCGTATTTTCTTAATAACAAAAACAATTTAAATAACATCGAAAATCTTTCAACGTAGATTTGTTCTTAGATAGTTAACTAACATTTTCCCAAAATATGGTGGATTTTGATGAACACTACCTCAAATGCCAATTGTTTGAAAATTGACCCAATCTCACCCCTTAGAAGGGGTGACATTGGGTCAAATGAAACTAAAATGATGCTCAAAACAACGATATGGTAAAAACAAGTCATCCAACAGTGTTTCTTGTTCGAGGGAATCGTATTGACACGCTACAATGTTTGAAGTGGATATTTTGAAACATTTGGGTAGTTTTCGAGCTATTCTAACAAAAATATTAGAAAAATGATTTTTCGAGAGGTAATTTTTGGCCAAAAACGTACCCCAACTTTAGACAGCTGCCAAAATAACAGGATTTGTCCTAGGAACGAGATTTTTTCTGAGAAGTCATCTTAAGATGTCCCCTACACAATCCTTTGAACAGAATACATTTTCATTGAGAAGAACCTGAGAAATGGTAATATCCGTAAAAAATCACTTTGACCCAATCTCACCCCCCAGACCCAATGTCACCCCCACTGACGGTACTTACTTTTCCTGTCATTCTTGAACGACGAAATAGCCTACTTTTCTGTACCAAAAATAACGGTGAACCTCGTTGGATAAATGTACGACTCGTGCTGAAAGAATCCTCTTTTCGCAACTTGTTTCAAAAACTACTATTTGTATATTGTTGCTTAAACTTTTATTTTAGACTTCAGTTTTACTTTAAAATAATCTCAAAAAAATTGACTTTTTTTATTAGACCTCTTAGACCCACCTTCACGTTTACATATCAACTCAGAATCAAATTCTGAGTGTGTGGTGGGTTGTTGATCAAATTAATTACAATCAAATGAAGTTTAATTTTAAATTACCCAGGCAGGTGAGAGTAACAAGTCCTTTTGAAATATCTGATTTTGCTATGAGAAAATAATTACAATTGATAATGAAATAAAAATAATAACAACCCCGAAACTTATTATTAGAAAATTGGATCTTTGTATAAAAACTTTTGTATAAAGTTAAAAGTTTGAAAGTAGATTTTTTTAAATTATTGAAAATCAACAATTTGTACAACATTGTCCTAAGTGTCCATAACCCAATCTGTTATTACAGTGCCATCCCGTTTTTGCTTGCTAAAAATCAACGTAAATTTTTCATTGTTGTGTGAAGTTTTAGATTGGTTTTCGATCAACAATTTAAAAGAAAAATAAAGTTAGTGACGAGAGGAAATGTTAATATGAAAATATTCTATCGGTGAAAATTACGTTTTTCAAAATTTTAAGGTTTTTGATTTTTAGTACAGATTTCTAATTGATCTGGCCTTATAGGTGGATCGATCTTTAAAAAAATAATTTTTGTTACAAATTTGTAGAGAAATTTCTCACCTTTAAAACGCTGTTTAGGCTTTGTATATCCGTTTTGATTGTCAAAAGACCACTTTAAAGACAACCATATTATGGATGATTTTTAGTTGCAAACATGATCCCATAGGTTCGAGGTCAAACGAAATTCGCACAAAAGATGGATGTCTTTAAAGTGGAATAACTTTCGACAATCAAAACAGATTTACAAACTCTTAACATCGTTTTAAAGGTGAGAAGTTTCTCTACAAATTTGAATTAAAATAATTTTTAAAAATCGATTCACCTATAAGACCAAATCAATTAAAAATCTGTACCAAAAATCATAAACCTTAAAATTTCCCCGATGGAATATTTTAATATATATAGATTCTGATTCAGGCCGGTAAAACACAACTTTCTACGTACAAATCTCCGATAGGGTATATCGGTTTATAATATTTTGTTCCAGCCACGCCGTGTTTCGTAACGTCGTGTTGCCAAAAAACGGGATGGTACTGTATTTTTTATATTGCTAATTATGGCTTTTGTCAAGGAAATTATTGTTACCTCCCAAGGTAACCAATAATTTGCTCAAATATTTTCTGTGTGAAATATTTTATATTGGTAAGGCTTTGGGGTTTTTAAGCCCATTATTTTGATAATTTGCTCACTTAATGTTTTCCAAATATTGGACAAATTTGTGAGCCGTCAGCCAAGGTTTATTGATTTCATTCAGCATTTGAAAATATGAACACTCAAACCCCGATGGTTTGACACCTACTGTTGTCAAACGAACGGGGTCACTTTTTAGTTTGACACCCCTTTTACACGGAGTTCACACACATTACCAAACGTTTGTTTTGATGGTGTGCGTGAGCGCCGTGTAAAAAGTGACAGTTCCTCACTTTTTAGTTTGACTTTGACCAACCAACGGGGTACAAACTAAAAAAGTGTAATATTTAAGGGGTTACATACATGTAGAAAATCACAAAATTTCATATTACAGAAAATTTATTGAAACCATTAAAAAGATGATTTTCAATCACTTCTGAAACATTCATGAAGATATTCCATGATTAAACTGAGTTAGAGACGATTTTAGGCTCAACATTTTGCCGTGCGCAAAGCGGACTGTCAAACTTTCTGAGTGTTTTTCTCGAACCACCGAGTTGATTTACGGGTGCCACGATATCTCGAGATGGGATGAACCAAATTGGCTGAAATTTGGGGTAAAGACTCTCAAGACATATCTCGTGTGCATGACGAAGCCCGATTTTGAAATTTTACTTTTTAAAAAAATACAAAAATAAAAAAACAGACGATTTTTTATATGAAAAACAGAAAAATATTTTTATCTTTTTTTTAAATAAGTTTTTTGAAAATCGGCCTTCGTCATGCACACAGGACTGGTTTAACGAGTCTTCACCGAAATTTTGAGCCGATTTGGTCAAGGCAGTGTTGAGTTATCGTGGCACCCGTTTTTTGAAACTTCCAACTTCAAATAGCTATATCTCGGCAATGATACAACTAAATGTCTTCAAATTTGTTTTGATAATAGATAAAAATGTATATTTTAATACCCTGAAAACAGATTTTAAATAAAATAAGGTGTGTACTCACACAAACCTCTGACATTTTTGTCGATTTACATGTATGTAACCCCTTAATTAGAATCTAGCACATATTCAAATGTTATAACAAGGTTTCATACAGAAAACAATATCAAAATCACTTATTTACCGTTAAAAAAAATATTTCCATCAATACCAAATTGAGCTATTAACTAGTTTTTTCTTTGATATCGGATTTTTCTGTAATAATTTTTGATAACAGAGTGATTTTTTTCGTACAAATCTCTGCTTTTTTAATGTTATTATTCCTGCTGATATGGGTGACTAAATAACAAGTCCTGAACTTCTAACAATAACAGAACTTTAACTTTTCCAGTTATTTTCACTTGCTCGGGCAGAAACTTAAATTTCATATTTCTATACCTTATTTTTGGTGAAAATACTCTTATATGAAATGAATATTACCATACAAGTTTCAACAATCCAAAATCTACTTTTTTACTGTATACCCTTTTAAAAGTTATGAGCACATATGAGCCCGAGTCTCAATTATTTTGATGGAATTGGTTTCTGACTACCCATCGTCAGATAGGTTATCAAAAAGCCTTTTCGATAAGTCTAAGAGATTGATTGATTGATCCTTCAAAGATATAAAAGTTTCTTCGATGTTAATATTTTTACAAAATGGCTTCTGAATTGCTTTAAGAAATATCATAAATTATTTGATTTTTCTGTAATATATTTATAATTTTCAAAATATTTTTTAAGAGATCAGAAAATGTAATCGACCGATTATCTTTTTAACATTGACCAATTCCGTTTTTCAAATGATGTTATAAATCCTATTATGATGGTCATCAATGAGAATTTTTAAGAGAAAAAAAAAAGTAACCACCCTGCACCCTGAATCAATGCACTACGCATCGGCGTCATCGTCCGCCTTCGTGGAGAAGTCCGTAGAAACTGCGTAAAAAGAAGAAAATACACACAATCACTGAACTCCGTGCAGGGCAAGGACTCTGGCAGCATTAGGATAAGCGTTTCCATTAAATTACGCATAATTTAAATTCTATCTTTCTTTCTGTGAGCCCGGAACCGATTTCGAGCGAGCCTCTGTATTTGTTCGTCATATGCGACAAACTTTCTGCGTCTTGAAGTTTTTCTCGTGAATAAAATTTCATTTCGTTTCGGGGCTGAATCCTGCCGATAATAAAAACTGCGCATTCTCATTAATGCCCTGCTTCAGGTTTATTGTTATCGCTCTTTTTTCGGGAGTCCCAACTGGCAGTTTTTTTTTTTTTGCGCGTTCTTTCAAAATGTACGCAATATAGGTGCGAATTGAATTCCTTGGATTCCTTCCTTCCTCATGCCACGTGTTATATACGCTCCACCCGCCCCCAGGATGAGTCACTCCTGGTCCAATTTTATGATCTGGGTGGTGGGTGGCAGCTCAAGATAAAAGAATTTTAATATGTTTTACAGCTTTTCCTGCGCACACTTTCACGGAGCCAGGAATTATTCGTGTTTTTATTGCAGTTTGAGGATGTGGTTGGTGCCCGTGTGTTGGATGGGAAAAGTTTTGGATATTGGTTAAGGTTCAACCTCCCTTCCTCCGAACTGCTGGTTGCTGGTCGGTTGGTCCCTCAATGGACCAAATTCCACCGCGAGCTCCAACTGGCGGCTGCTGGGGAAATTTATGAGGCGTTTCCTTGGACGCACGTGCACACAAACGAGTGCACACATACACGTCTGTACACATGGCGTGAAAAGGACATTGTGTGGTCGAGGTGTTTGTTTAGGAAGTAATTTATGGCCAGCTTATTCATATTTGGAGGGAAGCCGGGAATTTCATACTTAGCGGGAAACAGTTTTGGAACGAAATTCAACAAGAAATTAATTGGATGATTTCAGACATTTTTCGAATATTTGCATGATTTAAACGTTTCGGATATTAAACAGCAACTGAAAGGAACAATTATTTTTTTGTTGTATTTTCGAGCAGTCTTTTTTCTGAAACGCACAACCCAACTGTGTCATTTGCTTTTTTAAAATAGATATTAACATTAATGCATTAGATTTATATAATCCAGCTGACATCGTTCAAACTAAAGCAAACCTAGCACGATCTTATTCCTACTAAAGTACCTCCCGGGCTCGATCCCAATTCCCTGGGCAATATCCTGTTTTTTATTGCTGTCCTCCAACCAGCAGAGGAGCAGCCACCACGACGATCCCGTCAAAGACACTCGATAATAGCGGTTCTGTAGAACCACCACCACATGCCATCTTGCATGGTTGGTACAACAAAGCAACGACGTTCCCTGAACCCAGAAAGGTACCGTTTTCTGCTGCGGGATCTTCAGCGTTAAAGAGTACAAGAAATCCAACACCAGATGGTTGTCACACGGAGAGAGAAAGAAGCACTGAGACGTGAAGAAGAACTCCCCTCAGAACCATATGATTCATTAGCATATTAACCGTGGAACCCCTTGGTCGGGGGAGACGTTCAACCGGGCCATCAGCTGTAGATCACCCTAGCCAGCATAATTCGTGGTGTTGGTATAGTTTTTTGTTACGTTTTCTTGATAATCAGGATCAGTCGTGTAAGAAATTGCTGTAAATTATGGTTCAGTGTGGTAACACTTGGTTTCAGGACCCCTTCATGGAATAAAAAGTTGGACAGTCTAAAGAACGTTGGAAGAGAATCGCTCAAAGGATCGAGCGAAACTTCATTATTTAATCAAATAGAACATCCATCGATGATTCGAACATTTTGTGACCCGAATCCCTTGGCACTCTCTTCGACAGCATGCCATATCGCATCCTCGTAGAAGGTTGTACTAAAACCGCCCTGCCTTGTGCTAGATTCTGTCTGTTTGTATAGAATAGCGGGAGAAACTAAACCGAATCAGGGAGCAGCCCGGCAAACCATCATCATCAATAGCTGATGAAGCTCCCCATAGTCATCGTCGTTGGGAACGTCAGAGAACACGCACGCAGCGTGAAGCAAAAGTCTGGCCAAAGAACATCTGTTCCCGGAGCACCCAACAACAACCCGGTCGTCGTCGTGGGTCGACGACTACCGACCGAACCCGGCATCGCCGTAATAATTACCGACCCATCGAAAGCAAACAACACAACAACGAGGAAAACAACGGCAGCAAAAAACTAAACTAAAATCTATACCTGAAGGCAAACACCACACCAATACCGATATAAAGCCAAGTGAGTGCTTACGAGTGTGTGGAACTGACACGACTCCCGCGAGTTGAAAGTTTTTCATTACATTCTATTTTTTTTGTTGTTCTTGGTTGGTGCTCTCCCGGAAGGTTTAAGAGGAGCAAAAAAAAAAAGAAAATATTGCGTGAAATATGACGATTTGAGGTTTTGCGGTAGCAGCCGGCCGGCCACCACACGGGAGTTGAATGAGTCGAAATGGGTTTGGGAACGCGCAGGGTGGGTGCATCGAAACTGAGAGAAATGTGAAATGTTGAAACTATAATTCAATTAAAATAGAAAAAAATAATAAAATAAGGTAATCTCAAAGTAATATTTGATGGGGGTCCTTGGAAAATGTTCTATATTCGAATTCGGATAATCGAATCTTTAATAGAAGTAGAAATTTACATGTTTACAATGATATTTACATTATTTTTTACAAATAAATTTGAATCGCATTCTCATCGTAAAAAAGTTTAGTTTATCTAAAAATGGATCTATAAAAAAGCTCAAAAATCCTTTAAAAATACTGTTTACTGCATTTGTAGATAGCATCTTTGCGAATAACTGTTTCTTTCCAAATTGAGATGATACAGTTTAAGACTATAACGCACATGGTTACTCCAAAACACCACTATTTTTTTAGTTTTAAATATTTAGCTCATAATATAGAACTCACAATACTGCATTACATTACATAAGGATTAAATAATCGCTGAAAAAAATCAAAATTTCAATGAAATTAGATGTGCAATCAACTGAAAAAAAATTAAAAAGCATCTACCTGTGGTGATAATTTTTTGAGCAGAATTTAAACAGTTAATTTTCATTAAAGAATTGTGATTTTTTTCACATATAAATATTTTTTTTAGTAAAACTTAAATTTAACCTCTATTTGTCAGAATCCCTAGAAATAAATAGAAGCAGAAATGTATATATATTTGTTTACAATCAAATTTGAATCCCAATTACATCTTGAAAAAAGGGTGAAAGAAAGTTTATCTAAAAATGATTAAAGAAAAAACGTACAAAAACTCCTTTAAATAAACTAATATACTCATTGGTTCCTTTTTAAATACTCGTTTCTTTATAAATTTTGCTGAACCACTTCGAAAATAAGAAATATATTTTTTAAATTCGGTTTCGACTGAATAATCATAATATTTTTAGAAAAGTAAGGCAGATCAAATTGCATCAAGGAAAAAAAATCATAACCATAATAAATATTGTCATTTTATTTAAAACCGAAGCTTAAAATCGAAAAGTTGGCTCGTTCCAAAGTACCTTGCAATAACCTGCAAGACTATTAAAGTTGCATATCTCTTAGGAGGGTTAGGTTGTGCACTTTATCAAATCAGTTCCCCATAAACCACCTCAAAACACTGGGAAGAGGGCCCCAAAACAATACCAGCCCACCATAAAGCGCAACACTGTAATTAATTCGGGCACAATTAGATATGTGCATATTTGTCTAAAAAAAAAGCAAAATAATAAACCACAAAGAAACACTCGGCATGTGGCTGGCTTCCATTCAATTTCTCTAGTCAGTTCGGGTCGTCCGACGCGGTGGCACCACACTAACTATGTGTGGCTTTCAATTAAGGGTTCTACACTACATAGTTTCGCCACCACTAACTGAGCCCAGCCGTCAAAATAGCCACAAACTGTTGAAAAACTAAGCAGCAACAAAAAAAAAGACTCTTCCAAATTACCCCGGCGCACTCGAAAAAAATAAATAGTTCACATATGATAGTCGAGTTGGTCCCGAAAGAGGAAAAAAAACTTTAAAAAAGTATAAAAAAGATAGTGGAAGAGAAAAAGGCCAACGAACAGCAAGCGCAAAAAAGAACGCCTGAAAACATGTGCTCTCGTTGCATGCACACCAAACTGTACGTGTGTGTGTGTGTGACACACTGAAAATCATAAACCGCACAAGCATAAAGGCAACATAGAACGAAAAAAAAAATAAAACAGAAGCTCTCCCACAGGAAGAGAGTTTTTGAAGAGCAGTTGCCACCAGCAGAGGAGCACTACACTTTTTTTGTATCTGTTTTCGCCGGAACCGCGTGTGTGAGTCGTTTTCCCCGTGCGTTACTAATGGGCCCTATCGAGAGGCCTTATTGAGGGAGGACGTAGGTTGGGTTGAAAGGGCCCTGGCTTTTTAATCACTCCGGAAGTCGATTTGTATCGAATTGAATGGGCTTTGCGCAATCAATTTTGTTTAAAAAAGGGTAGCTAAAAGAATTTAAAAATTATAATGTATAAATTTACAATTTAATTTCAAATTATAGCAATCCAGTTAAATTGGAACAAATTGAGTTTAAACATCCACTGACGTGAGCAAGATACAACCATTGTCACTCGATTTTATTGACTTTGGCAAAACCGTTTTTGACTGTTTGGTCTCATTTGATCCGCCTAAAGGTTCCGTAAGTCCCCATTGAAAATTATGAAGTTTAGTAAAGTTCTTTAAAATTTATGGTAAAAAACGTTTTTTACTGTAGATCTGATATATCTATCGAAAGTTATCAGCACTTAAGTGTTATTTATACACTTTTTTGTAAGCAGGTCTCAGATAATTCGATGAAAATATTGTCCGTATCTATCATATGAACTATCGTTGGATAGGTTACCAAAAGATCTTGCTCATGAGCCAGAAAGATTGGGGATCTGAAAAGTAAAATCACACATTTTTACAGCTAAAATTCTGTCACTGATCTCAAATGCCATATTACCGTAATTTTTTTTAACTGCGTAGATTTTTCTTCTGTTTCGATATCGGCCTTCAATATTTTTTTGTACTTAAGGGGTTACATACATGTAAATCGATAAAAAAAAGTCAGAGGTTGGTGTGAGCACACACTTAATTTTTTTTTAAAGACTATTATCAGGGCATTAAAATACACATTTTCATCTATTATCAAAACATATTTGAAGACATTTGGTTGTATCATTGCCGAGATATAGCTATTTGAAGTTAGCAGTTTCAAAAAACGGGTGCCACGATATCTTAACACTGCCTTGACCAAATCGGCTCAAACTTTTGGTGAAGGCTCGTTAAACCGGTCCTGTGATTTTCAAAAAACTTATTTTAAAAAAGATAAAAATATTTTTGTGTTTTTCATACAAAAATTCGTCAGTTTTTGATTTTTGTATTTTAAAAAAAAGCAAAATTTCAAAAGCGGGCTTCGTCATGCACACGGTATATGTCTTCAGAGTCTTTACCCCAAATTTTAGCCAATTTGGTCCATCTTATCTCGAGATATCATGGCACCCTTAAATTAACTCGGTGTTTCGAGAAAAACGCTCAGAAAGTTTGACAGCCCGTATAGCGCACGGCAAAATGTTGAGCTGAAAATCGTCTCTAACTCAGTTGAATCATGTAATATCTTCATGAAACTTTCAGGAGTGATTGAAAATCATCTTTTGGTGGATTTGAAAAAAAATCTGTAATATGAAATTTTGTGATTTTCTACATGTATTTAACCCCTTAAGACCCTAGTAAACATTTTTTGAAGTTTTTTTTTTTGAAATTAAATATGTCTTTATTGAACTTTCTTATAATAATTACATTTCATTTACATTCTAAGTGGTATGGCTAAATGCTCTTCATCTTTGTTGTATTTTTTATTTTTATTCGTTTTATTATTAACTGTTCACATTCATTTATTTACTTCAAATTGTTTTACATTTTTGCATTGAATCGAATACATTTGGGTAAAAAAGAAAAAAATCTTTAACAACTAATCCTAACTTAAAACTAAGAAAAGTAAATTCATTGAAATATTAAAAATCATTAGAACGAGTAAACTACGAACTGTATTTTAAAATAAATCCTCCAAGCGTTTTTACTTGTTCCGCGCGAGTTTTGCAACCACGCAGTGTTGTTGTCATCTCGATGAAAATGTTCAGAAGTTCTTGTGGTGAAAACAGGTCACTACTGCCTTCATCCGTTGATGCTGGTTGGTTTCCCCTCGGGTGCTGTCTGAAGCCAGGAGGTGTTGTATTCTCTGCAACTTTTGGCCGCTAATTAAACGGCAATGGCTGCAGATTTGGAACCACTCGAGCAGATCCCGCTCCTGGCGACGCCAAAGCAGGAAAATCCACGTCCGTGAAAGCTGGTGGTGTTTTGCGACGATTTGGTTGGTGGCTCGTCGTCGCTTGCTCGTTTTGGGCAGCTCCGATTCTTGGTCGAATGGTCGCCGCCGCAATTGAAGCATTTGGCTTCGATGTTCTCGTTGATTGTGTTGCAAGCTTGAGTTTTGTGCTCACTTCTACAGGTTGCACAACGACTCTTGGTGAAACAGTTCCTTCCACCATGCCCAAACTGCAAGCAGTTCGAACATTGTGTCGCGTCACGGTGCACTGGACGATAAGGCTCCCAAGTCACGATGATGTTGAAAATTGCCCGAACTGCTTTCAGCTGATACGGCGTTGTCGATCCTTTCTCGAAATGAACCAGGTACAGTTGATCACGATACTTGATGTCCTTGTTGTGTCTCGTCATCTTGAAGACTTCAATCACGTTCAACTTCAGAGATTTGAGCTCATCTTTCAACACATTCACATCCATGTCGTACAGGCCTCGGAGGACCTGTTTCATGGGGCGTTTACCTGGATCGTCATGGCTGTAGTATTCAATCTTTGTGTTGTTCAGGAAATCCCGAACGTAGTTGTAATCCTTTCTGATAGGTAGCAGAATTTTGAGTCCATCATCACACAAGCGAATGGAATGGAGCGAATGATAAACACGGTCAGCCACTTTCGCACCGAATCCGATGACGATGTTTTCACAAAAATCTTCTCGCTCACGTCCACAGGGAGGGTAGCGTACTGGTTTCCAGGCGAATTTTGAGCGTCCTTGCTCAAACCGCCTGGCTTTGCAGGTAGCGCTTGGGCATTCTTTAGCTTCTTCAAATCTGCCGATCCTGCTGGTGAGGACCGCCTTTTTTTCTTGCCGTGAGGCATTTTTTGCACTTTTTAGCACTTTTCAGGAGCTAATATCGAGGAGTACCTCACTGATTGGTGGTCCACAAGTTTATGTTCCTCTGCTCTGACCAAAGTCGAGGGGGAGGGGCACAAAAAAATATAAAAATTGAAATTACAAGCCTAGGCTTTAAAAGTTGGATGGAAAAAGAGTTTTAGAATGCATTTTACAGGCGTCCAGTTGCTTTTCAATCATTAAAAACTTTTCGTGGGATTGTACATTAGCATTTCATGAAAATTTAAAATGTTTTCTAAAGAGCTCAAACATGGTAAATATGATTTTAAACGCAGCAAAATGCATTTTAACTGGTTTTCAGTTGATTAAACTTCAATTTTCACAAAAATGTTGAAGTTTTTCGAAAAAAAAAATTTTTTTTTTTGACCCCTGATTATTCAGGTCGACTTTAAAGGGGGCGACATAAACTTTGAAAATTTTGCAACGGCTTAACTCTGCTATTTACAAAATGTAATAATTTGGCAACACTATCGTTTTGGTTTAGTAAACAGAAATTTTCATTACAATGATCCCTTCAAAAATCGATTGCACTCCCAAGTGCTACTTTAACCCGGGCATGGTCTTCGGGTCTATATGACCCAAGAGCATGATAAAAGTTATCGTAACTTTTGACCTTTGGCACTTACAGAGCTGAAATTTTATGACTTTGTGTATCTTACCAAGACACACATTTGAGCCAAAAATGGACTTCCGGTGGCCACCGGAAGTGCCCCCCAGAAAAAAAGTCACACTTATGGTACTCGGGTCTATATGACCCAGAAATGTTTTTGGCTGCCAAAATTCGGAACCTTGACCGATTTTGGATGTCTTGGCCGCAAATGAAAGGTTAGAATGTCTACTTTGCGATTCCGACTGGCAGAACCAGTTTTGGGCACTGTGGCCACTGGGAACCTGCTACAACCGAAAAAAGTCCTTTTTGAGGCCCCGACTTTGAGGACCTGTATCTCCGGAACGATAACACATAGCGGGTTGCTTCCAGTTGCATTTGACGGGTAATAACCTCAACTTTAAGCTCCCGTAGAGATGATTTGTCAAAAGTGGACACCGGTTCCGTTAACCCGGAACATCCGAAAACATGATTTTTTCAGCTTTTGTTATAAAATCAACACATTAGTCAATTTTTCAACCGGATTTTTGTAAATCATTACATACGCACGCTACATACTACCCTGACTGTTTGGAATCGTTCCGGCCAACTGTGGCCAATCCGGAACCGGTTCTAGGGTACCACCAAAACGGTTCCAATAATGGTATCGCTAGAAACCCGTCATGTTGCATATCAAACTTCATGAAATTGAAAATTATGACCATCTGAGGTCATGCCGATATCCTCTGACTCAACCTGGTCATGCTGGAACCGGTTACCGGTGGCCAGTGGGGGACACTTCCGGAGTATGCAGGAAGGCATATCATGCGACATATCAAACGTCATGAAATTGAAAATTATGACCATCTGAGGTCATGCCGATATCCTCTGACTCATCCTGGTCACGCCGGAACCGGTTACCGGTGGCCACTGGGGGACACTTCCGGAGTATGCAGGGAAGCATATCATGCGACATATCAAACTTCATGAAATAGAAAATTATGACCATCTGAGGTCATGCCGATATCCTCTGATCCAACCTGGTCACTCCGGAACCAATAACCGGTGGCCACTGGGGGACAATTCCAGAGTATGCAGGGGAGCACATCATGCGACATATCAAACTTCATGAAATTGAAAATTATGACCATCTAAGGTCATGCCAATATCCTATGACCCAACCTGGTCACGCCGGAACCGGTTACCGGAGGCCACTGGGGGACACTGCCGGAGTATGCAAAGAACCCTACCATGCGACGTATCAAACTTCATGAAATTGAAAATTATGACCATCTAAGGTCATGCCAATATCCTATGACCCAACCTGGTCACACCGGAACCGGTTACCGGTGGACACGGGGGGACACTTACGGAGTATGCAAGGAAGCATATCATGCGACATATCAAACTTCATGAAATAGAAAATAATGACCATCTAAGGTCATGCCGATATCCTCTGACCCAACCTGGTCACGCCGGAACCGGAGGCCACTGGGGGACACTTCCGGAGTATGCAAGGAAGCATATCATGCGACGTATCAAACTTCATGAAATTGTAAATTATGACCATCTGAGGTCATGCCAATATCCTATGACCCAACGTGGTCACTCCGGAACCGGTTACAGGTGGCCACTGGGGGACACTTCCGGAGTATGCAAAGAACCCTACCATGCGACATATCAAACTTCATGAAATTGAAAATTATGACCATCTAAGGTCATGCCGATATCCTCTGAATAACCCTGGTCACGCCGGAACCGGTTACCGGTGGCCACTGGTGGACACTTCCGGAGTATGCAAGGACGCATATCATGCGACGTATCAAACTTCATGAAATTGTAAATTATGACCATCTGAGGTCATGCCAATATCCTATGACCCAACGTGGTCACTCCGGAACCGGTTACAGGTGGTCACTGGGGGCCACTTACGGAGTATGCAAAGAACCCTACCATGCGACGTATCAAACTTCATGAAATAGAAAATTATAACCATCTAAGGTCATGCCAATATCCTATGACCCAACCTGGTCACGCCAGAACCAGTTACCGGTGGACACGGGGGGACACTTACGGAGTATGCAAGGAAGCATATCATGCGACATATCAAACTTCATGAAATAGAAAATTATGACCATCTAAGGTCATGCCGATATCCTCTGACCCAACCTGGTCACGCCGGAACCGGAGGCCACTGGGGGACACTTCCGGAGTATGCAGAGAAGCATATCATGCGACGCATCAAATTTCATGAATTTGAAAATTATAACCATCTAAGGCGGTGGTCACCTAAATGCGGCCTGCGGGCCGTATGTGGCTTACCGAGGTCTTCTGTACGGCCTTCGGGATGGTTTTGAAATTATTTTGGAATCCGGCCCACTTTGCATTCTCATATGAAGTTCGTAAGAGAAATAATGGACTAAGTTTCTTTAAAAAGAATAAATATGTTTTTTACGAAATAACCATAATTGATTTCTGGTTTCTACAATAATTATAAGATCGTGGGAAGTATTAAACTGGTGGTCCATTATTTTCCTGAAGAATTTATAAAACGATTAAATTTCTAAATTTGGAAATAATTAATATGAAACATTCATTCCTTTAAAAATATAAAATTATGAATGTGATAGTGTGACAAAAACTTTGTATTATCTGGGAATCACATTGCTAAAAATACTAAGAATAAATCAATATCCAACAGTTCTAAACATCAGATCACTTTCTGACTAAAACTTGTTAGAAATATTGAATCAAGAAATTATAAAATATGAATTCCGAGCCAATATTTTTTGGTTCAAATTTGTTATCCTAAAAAATCGACAGAACATAAAAATTCTATTTGATTATATTTTTGATTTTTTTTTTTGTTTTTTGTGCCCCTATGGTTCAAAATGAAACGAAAATATTATACTTCGTACGAAAAGATCTTAAAAAATTTCAAAATCATTGAAAAAACACTTTTTTTTATCTTGTTTAATAATACAAATTTTTCGAAGCAAAATAAACTTCTAAATTTCAAAAAAATGTTTTTTTTTCCTATAACACACGAATAATTCAAAACTTATTACTGTTACTTCAAAATTCACTCAAAAAATCATTGAAAAAATTAGCAAAACGTTCAAAGCTTAAATAGAACAATCAAACCAAATGTGTACGCAAAACCAAGAAAATAATTATCAACAAAAAAAAGTTATTATAAATATGACAAAAAAAAATATATATTTTTTAAGTGATATACTGTCGAATTGTACAACAATTATATGTATTTTAAAACATGAAATATGATGAGAAAAATGTATGAAGAATGTTGAATTTTTTTCAATTGATTATGTATAATTGGTGACAATTTCTATGTTGTCAAAAATTTAGTTGTTTGTCAAAATTTCAATTTCAAACTATTCTACTCCACAGCTTATTTTTTATTTATATTTCACATGTTGCCCACGACTCTGGGGCAAATTTCCAAATTAGCCCGCGATGATCAGCTGGCTGAGGACCACTGATCTAAGGTCATGCCGATATCCGGCAGTGTCCCCCAGTGGCCTCCGGTAACCGGTTCCGGCGTGACCACGTTGGGTCATAGGATATTGGCATGACCTTAGATGGTTATAATTTTCTATTTCATGAAGTATTAAACTTCGCATGGTAGGGTTCTTTGCATACTCCGGAAGTGTCCCCCAGTGGCCACCGGTAACCGGTTCTGGCGTGACCAGGTTGGGTCTTAGGATATTGGCATGACCTTAGATGGTCATAATTTTCAATTTCATGTGTCGCATGATATGCTTCCCTGGATACTCCGGAAGTGTCCCCCAGTGGCCACCAGTAACCGGTTCCGGCGTGACCAGGTTGGGTCATAGGATATTGGCATGACCTTAGATGGTCATTATTTTCTATTTCATGAAGTTTGATACGTCGCATGGTAGGGTTCTTTGCATACTCCGGCAGTGTCCCCCAGTGGCCTCCGGTAACCGGTTCCGGCGTGACCAGGTTGGGTCATAGGATATTGGCATGACCTTAGATGGTCATAATTTTCAATTTCATGACGTTTGATATGTCGCATGATATGCTTCCCTGCATACTCCGGAAGTGTCCCCCAGTGGCCACCGGTAACCGGTTCCGGCGTGACCAGGATGAGTCAGATGATATCGGCATGACCTCAGATGGTCATAATTTTCAATTTCATGAAGTTTGATACGTCGCATGGTAGGGTTCTTTGCATACTCCGGAAGTGTCCCCCAGTGGCCTCCGGTAACCGGTTCCGGTGTGACCAGGTTGAGTCATAGGATATTGGCATGACCTTAGATGGTCATAATTTTCAATTTCATGACGTTTGATATGTCGCATGATATGCTTCCCTGGATACTCCGGAAGTGTCCCCCAGTGGCCACCAGTAACCGGTTCCGGCGTGACCAGGTTGGGTCATAGGATATTGGCATGACCTTAGATGATCATTATTTTCTATTTCATGAAGTTTGATACGTCGCATGGTAGGGTTCTTTGCATACTCCGGCAGTGTCCCCCAGTGGCCTCCGGTAACCGGTTCCTGAGTGACCAGGTTGGGTCAGAGGATATCGGCATGACCTCAGATGGTCATAATTTTCTATTTCATGAAGTTTGATATGTCGCATGATATGCTTCCCTGCATACTCCGGAAGTGTCCCCCAGTGGCCACCGGTAACCGGTTCCGGCGTGACCAGGATGAGTCAGAGGATATCGGCATGACCTCAGATGGTCATAATTTTCAATTTCATGACGTTTGATATGTCGCATGATATGCCTTCCTGCATACTCCGGAAGTGTCCCCCACTGGCCACCGGTAACCGGTTCCAGCATGACCAGGTTGAGTCAGAGGATATCGGCATGACCTCAGATGGTCATAATTTTCAATTTCATGAAGTTTGATATGCAACATGACGGGTTTCTAGCGATACCATTATTGGAACCGTTTTGGTGGTACCCTAGCACCGGTTCCGGATTGGCCACAGTTGGCCGGAACGATTCCAAACAGTCAGGGGTAGTATGTAGTGTGCGTATGTAATGATTTACAAAAAATCCGGTTGAAAAAATTGACTAATGTGTTGATTTTATAACAAAAGCTGAAAAATCATGTTTTTCGGATGTTCCGGGTTAACGGAACCGGTGTCCACTTTGACAAATCATCTCTACGGGAGCTTAAAGTTGAGGTTATTACCCGTCAAATGCAACTGGAAGCAACCCGCTATGTGTTATCGTTCCGGAGATACAGGTCCTCAAAGTCGGGGCCTCAAAAAGGACTTTTTTCGGTTGTAGCAGGTTCCCAGTGGCCACAGTGCCCAAAACTGGTTCTGCCAGTCGGAATCGCAAAGTAGACATTCTAACCTTTCATTTGCGGCCAAGACATCCAAAATCGGTCAAGGTTCCGAATTTTGGCAGCCAAAAACATTTCTGGGTCATATAGACCCGAGTACCATAAGTGTATGTACGAAACGAAGACCATGGCCAGGTTAATCACGACAAAAGAACCCAGAAAAACACATACACCTCTCCGGAGGAGGTTCGTTTAAAGCGGCACCTTTTCCACAACCCATTAAACGCTGTACCCTGATGTGGAAGAGGTCCTCGTACAACGTCCCCGTTCACATCTGAAACCCAGAGCTTTGCTTTCGTTTTCTGCCGCTTGTTCGCTGACAGTGTTAAAACTGTTTACGTCTGTGGTTTTCGAGTGTCCCTCCTCAGTAAACCCAGCATCAGCCAGCAGGTTCTCATACCACCGACCGGCTCCTCGACGCACTCCAAATGAGTCCCTCGGCAGTCCCAGTGTGCTGCAGATGATGACGGTGGTAAAGATGAGTGTCTCGTCCTCTTTTTTTTTTTTTCGCCGAGCCAGGATTTCGCAAAGAGCTTGGACAAATATCGACTTCGGGACCTGCCTTTGTGTGCTGTAGTGGGTGGGAGGCACAGTACAAAATTAAGCTATGAGTGAAAATTATGCAGCTCTCTTGAAATTTAGGCAACGTCTTGAAAAAAAAATGATACAGTTATTTTAAAAAAAATCAGAAATTTAGAAAAACAATAATTTTGAGGCATCATTTTAATATTCGTACGATTTATCTGTTACACAGCTTAGGAGGACAAGGCAAAACCGAGAAAAAACACTAAAGTAAAGCCTACCACTCGAAAGTAAAGTACCGGGGCTTGTCGCGGGGGAAAAACTGCAAAGGGACACAGAAAATTATGCATACAAAATTCGTTGTTTTTCAAAGATCCGACCGAGGGAGAAGATTCGATCCGAAGAATCTGCTTTGTTTTAGCGCGCGCCAGATGCGGGAAGTCTTTCGCGCGAAAAGTTGTGAATGAATAATTTTCGCATTAAACTTTTCGTCTCGTCTGGCAGGGGAAAATATCTACTCCAAGGAGTACTTTTGGCCTGGGCGTGCCGGGTAGTGTGAGCTTGGGGATGCAAAGCTTGGCAAAATTAAATTATGATCTAATTTATTTGCTGTCTCTCTCTCTCTCACTCTGGTACTGGCTAATCTGGTTTGTTATTCAGGTTAATTGAAGGACGTTTTGAAGCTTATGGGAGTAATAGACTAAACTGGAAGATGGAATAAAATTAGCGGGAACAATGCATAATGTTAGAGGAGCATTATCAAAAGATTAGCTTTAATTGAATTTGAATAAATTTAAGGTATTTGGTAGTTTGAAAACCACAAAAAAACAAACAAAAATCACATGATTTTCAAATAAAATAAAAGTTTATGGAGTTATACCAGGTGTTATTAGGCTACTTATCTCAGCCCACGTTGAGTTAGGAATCATTTAGGGAACAGGGAGAACTTTTCAAAATCAAATTTAATTTTCCTATCTTCCTAGAAACACTTGAAGAGTTTTATAAAAAAAATAATCGAAAAGGTCGATTTATTTTCTTTGTTTCATTTTTATCTCTCCACTAAATATCAACAAAATCGAGCATCATATTACATTTTTGGAAAATTGAAAAAAAATCCTTCGATAGTCTAATATTAAAGAACAATTTCAAACATTTACTTAAGAAGCTATCAGAATATGGCAAACAAACAAACAAACTCGCACTTTTTTGTTTGACAGCTTGCTAAACTCGCTAACAAAGCCAAATGTATGCAGGCTGACGTTTCTGCAAACAAATGCAGGAACACAAACAAAGCACACAGAAAAAATATGGTAAAATTTATCAGGAAATTGCGACAGATTTTGTGGAAAAAAAGGTGTAATATTACATCAGGAATTGGTGAATATTCATCAGTTTCTGATGAATTTTCATTAGGTTCACGTTTGTACACATTTTAAAGTAAAACTAATCATAAAAAGAGGTAATATTCAACCAACCAAATTTTCAACCTTCCAAAGTAAAACTTTTTTTTTCAGTGTAGGCAAACTGCTAAACTGTCAAAAAAATTGTTTGTTTGTTTGTCGTTGCTTAAAAACTCCTATATCTTTCACATGCGAGGCTTTCAAAAAATCCTCAATTCCACAAAAAAAACTTTGTTTGGACCCAAAAACTGAAAATGCAGATTATGCCAAAAAGTTTTACTTACAGAATGTTTTACAATTTTTTTAAAAGTTTTATTGAACTTGAAAATTTTAATTAAAAATGAAAATGAAAGTTTCAACAGTATTGCATTACTTATTTTCGAATGATAAACTTTTATGATTATAAATAATTTCTAAATCCATCGCATTTAAACAAATCGTCAAATGAGGTGCAAGCTGGTAAGAGCATATTTTCATGGGTTAAGAAAAACATAAATTTTGAAGCCTGATCTTCTTTTTTTTCGCGAAGAGTATCACCAAATTGTTGATACATCATTCCAGTTGTACTACTAGAAAAAATGCAAAATATTAATTATTTATGATTTTTTCACAAAAATTTTTCGTCTGTGATCCCAATATTTTAAATTTTTTAAATGATTTTAAAGTCTTAATTTGTTTTAATTCATAAGTCGATTATACCATTTTTTTTTTCAATGAAAATGTCAATTTTAGTCATTCATTATTTTGTTGCACCCTTATTTTTAAGGGGTGTTTTTGATGGAGATGGGACAAAAACATGAAATAAAAAATGCAATGACCTTATTCTTTTTATATTTTTTGCGTTTTTTTAATGTTAATTATTTTTTGGTTGTAGCAAAATTCCATAATAGTCTGTGAATTTTTTAAAGTTTATGTCGCTCAAGTATGTGTACAATCGCGTGAGAGGCAAAAATCATTGAAATTACGAGCCAAAGTTTTAACACTTGAATGAAAAAAGGGTTTTGAAATGAATTATACGCCGATACATTGAAGACTCTTTTGCAAAATAAAGTTTTCACAATGCTCTATACAACGGAATTTCAAAAAAATTCAAAATATTTTCAAACATGCTCAAACATGCTAAATGGTCGATTTTTTAAGGGAAAGGCGACATACATTTTGAAAATCATTTGTTACGCCCTAAATTTTAATGTTGATCAATTTCGTCAAAACACTTCTAATTTCTTCAAAACAATCATTGGCTTTAATACATTATAAACTTATTGTCAACATAATGTCAACTGTTTCTTTCTTCGAGCCTTTTTTTTAAGAATTACTAAATTATAAGTTGGTAGATATGAAGCAGTGTTTTGAAGAGGATTTATTTCTTTAATTGTATGTGTTCGTTTTTGTTTTGTTTTTTCATTTGTTATTTACTTAAAATTGTCTAAAAAAAATCTAAGTTTGACAACACAAAAAAAAAACAAAATCTCTCAAAAAACAAAGTCATTTCAAAACTGCACCAAGTTCGTTATCAAAACACATCTCGTTTCGTGATGCTCGAATTTCGTCCAATTCGCCTAATGGACTCCAACTTTCACTTCGATGTTTGATGGAACTGGGATGTTTTCGCAATCAGCAAACAATAAAGGCAAGCAAAGTTGAACGACTGTTTGCGCGAAAGGGTTGTATTCTAGGTGTGTCAATAAAATAGACATTTTCTGCGGTCAATTTGTACCCCAAATACCTAATTGAGTGTAACTGATAAAGGGACAACGAACCCGCGTGTTTTTTACAACAACTTTTATTTTACGACCAAATAATGTAAATTTGCTCAACGGTAAAGTACCATAAAATTAAGCAAGGGTTCAAATTTACTGCCCTTCCAATCGAGGCGCAAAGGGGTGAATTAATCATCTCGTTTTCTGACAATGGGGCTTCAAAAAAAATATTACAACGTGCTAATGCTTGCTAGCTGATCCACATATGCTCCAATGGCTCTCTGGCCGTTTGAGTTGAGCGCGGTGAGGGCCAATTGGCCAGCAGTACCTGATGGCCAGGGAAAGAGCAGCAATGAAAATGATACATAAAACCAAATTGCTCACACAAACACACACACACACACTGAACACACAGACATGTGGGGAGCATCCAACCATTTTATCTGGGCAGAAATAAAAATAAAATAAACCAAACTACGAACTCGGGAGTCAGGCCGGGACCGAACCCAGGAAGTTCCAGCGAGAACAACCTGTCCAAAAACCTTAGAAGCCAGCAGTCAAAGCTCCCGTGGAAAATGAGAAAAGAGAGTCGAGTTTGTGGAGTCCGAAAAATTTGTTAATCATTAATTTCGCTCGGCGTAATGTGGCCGAGAGTGGACTAGTGTTTGAAAAAAAAAACAGAAAAAAAAATAGAAAAAGAGATGTTGTACTCTATGAAAGGAGAGGCGTAAGAGTTTAATTATGATAATGGGTTCAGCCACGTTGGTTGCGGTGAAGTGGCGAAGAAACAGACGAGCCAGAAACTGTAAAGTTTCTCAACTCTTTGAAAGCTCGCTCTGGAGAGGAGTAGGAGGAAGTCGGAACAGATGAGGTCATGAACGTATTCCTCCCCCCCCCTTCCTTCCCATATTTTCCGTGGTTTATAGATTGGACCGCGGCGGTCGGTGTTTGGGGTGAAAAAATAACGGATCCTGGACGGAGCAGGCACCTTGATTAAGATGTACCGAAATATGGTTGTGCTCGCGAACTGACCTTAGGCTCGAGTTGTGTGCTCTGTGGAAAGATAAGGGAACGAGCAGGAACACCTGTTTCATGATTGGACGGCTTTGACCTACTTGCCGTGATCAACCGGTTGAGATTAGGTTAAATTTATATTTTTTTTTTTTTTGAGTTTTGATTAGTGAACTTATTACTTTTGGAGTCTTAAAACAAACTTTTTTCCATATATTTTTATAGATCGTTCTGTTAATGTAGGATTCATGGTACTGCCAGCAGGAGTAAATTGGGATAGCAGCACTGTTTGTACCGTAATCTGAGGTGAATCGGGACTACAGTCTGAATAGGGACAGCAGTTTTTAGAGCACTTAGAGCTTTTAAATTTGGAAATGGATGTACACATTTTTTTGGCCTGAGTCTGTTCTATTTTGTCTGTATTGTGCTCCAACATGGTTAAAACTGCTGTCCCAATTCGCCCCATGTGTCCCGATTGACCCCAGTTTACGGTAGCTCTTTAACCACCCTCTACAACCCAGCCTCGCCTCTAGGCGGGCTTCGATCTAAAAAATTGCCAAAAATCCATTTTCACCCTATTTTTGATCTTTAAAAATCGTTTGAAAGGAGAAATCTTAAAATTTTAGAAAATTTAAGGGTTGGAAGTTTTACTTGTTTTATGTGACTTTGCCAATGATTTCAAAAATGTAATTTTTTAGGGGCATCTTTGGCTGTAATTTTTACTATTATTTCTTATTTTTTAAGTAAAAAGATGTATGTAATAGGGTAATTCTCTACCAACTCACACGAAATCGGGAAAAGTTGCCCCGATCCCTCTTCGATTTGCGTGAAACTTTGTCCTAAGGGGTAACTTTTGTCCCTAATCACGAATCCGAGGTCCGTTTTTTGATATCTCGTGACGGAGGGGCGGTACGACCCCTTCCATTTTTGAACATGCGAAAAAAGAGGTGTTTTTCAACAATTTGCAGCCTGAAACGGTGATGAGATAGAAATTTGGTGTCAAAGGGACTTTTATGTAAAATTAGACGCCCGATTTGATGGCGTACTCAGAATTCCGAAAAAACGTATTTTTCATCGAAAAAAAAACACTAAAAAAGTTTCCCAAAACTTTCTTTTGTAAAATCGCGATAACTCGTGATGTTTAAAAGCAAACTCCTTATGTCTATATATCAAAAATGTTTGTAATTGTCTGTTCTACAACTTTGTAGAACATAGTTACACTCTAAAAAAATAAGCCAGCAAAGTTAGAAAAAACACGAAACTTTAAAATGAAATTTTTTGTTCTAAATTAAAAAATGACCCTTCAGGGTCAATGTAGATTCGAAAAGTACATTAAATTTCCCATAAAATGACATGTTCCATAAATTTCTACAGTCGAGTAACGGAAAATGGGAGAATTTTTAAAATTATTTTAGTGTTTTTTTTTCGATGAAAAATACGTTTTTTCGGAATACTGAGTACGCCATCAAATCGGACGTCTAATTTTACATAAAAGTCCGTTTGACACCAAATTTCTATCTCATCACCGTTTCAGGCTGCAAATTATTGAAAAACACCTCTTTTTCACATTTTCAAAAATGGAAGGGGTCGTACCGCCCCTCCGTCACGAGATATCAAAAAACGGACCTCGGATTCGTGATCAGGGACAAAAGTTACCCCTTAGGACAAAGTTTCACGCAAATCGAAGAGGGGTCGGGGCAACTGCTGTGTGAGTTGGCGGAGAATTACCCAAATGCAAATTAAAATATTAAAAATAAAACTAGAAAAACATAAAACAAGAGAAGCAAAGTTTTTCTAAGAACAAAAGTTGCTCAAAATGACCTCCTAAACACGGGAAAATTAAAAACTTTCGAAAAAAATGGGCAGTAGAGGGTTAAAGCTTCTGAAATCCATGCACTAATTTTGATGTTCTGAAATTTAAAAAAAAATGTCCGTGCTTTCTCTACGTAAAAAGATGCCATTTTGCATCATTACTTTTTCCAAGCAAGGCTCCATACAATTTAGCGCCCTGGACATACAAATTAAGTGTCTTGAGAAGGGATTCTTTAATCCATTTTGTGTTCTCGGCCAAAGTTGAGAAATATAAACTTCCGATTTTTTTTTTTTTTTGCTTTTTGTCAATGAAATTACAATTCCAGAAATGATTTATTTTAAATATCTGGAATTTTCTTGAAATTATTAGGGGACTAAAAAGGGCAACTCTACGCTAGTTTGGGATGGTGCAAAATCTTTTACCAAAAATATATTTGTTTTTAATTTTGATTTTTATTATTTTTAGGAAAAATAACAAAAATCGACAAAAAAAACAAAAAAAAAACAAATTAGCATTTTTTTTGTTTTTTTTTTTTTTTTCATTATTTTTGGTTATTTCAAAATATTTTATGAAATATGTATTTCAGTGTTTATAGTTTTCAGTATTTTCATCATTTTTTCATCTTGAATAATTAGTGAAATACTTAAATATGAAACGTTGCTATTTTCTCCTTTCAGGTACGATGCAATTGCTTGTATTTTGTTCTATTGAAATGGATAGCTGGTAAAGGTAATTTGTAATATTTTTTATACAATAATTCCAACTGACAGATTCTTATCACTGATTAAACACTTCACAAATATTGTCAAGACAAAGACCACTGAACCCTTAAATTGTTGCTCATACTATAAGTTTATGTATCGCATCGCGCAAATTGTTCACGCCAACCAGTAATTAAAACATCCAACACCTTCCACGCAAACACCCACCCACACCACCCACTTGGTCATACCCACTTAATTAGTCATTTGTATGCTTCCCTCCCCACTTTTCCGTCTCCGACAAGTTCTCCCAAGTCACGGAGGGGGGCTGTATGACATGAAAAACCTTCTCCTCGTCGTCAGTCCCAGTCTACAACTTTACTTGTTTTGCGCGCGAAAAGTCCTCCAAAAGTTGCTCTCCATTCTTCAAAGAGTCCAACTTTTTTGTTGCACCCAAGTGCCACCACCAGCTCAGATACTTGACTGTCTTTCTCTAATGAGCATTTAAAAATCGAGTCGCAAAAACTGTTTCTTCCTTACCTTTTTTTTGCAACGAACCTGCTGAAAGTGTCCTTTGAAGGCATGAAAAACTAATCGAGTTTCCTCCCCTCCTCCGGAGGGGGGTGGTTTGAAAAATTATGAACTTCCCCTTACTGTGAGCTATACCCGGAAGGAGATCGAGCTGATATGTCACACCGCAAGTCACTGGCACTTCCTGTGAAGAGGTTGTTCCTTCCTAGAACCTTTCAGTATGCCGGGGGAACTTCAAATTCATGCGAGTGTTTTTCAATAAGGACTATTGATAAATGTGCGGTTTGCCAAAGCCATTTAATACGGAAATCACGCAAATTGCGCGAGGGGGAAAACCTGTTCTGGCGAAGGATTTTTCTGAACCTTACGTGCGATTTCTTCGTGCTTATCGTGAAAAACCTGAGCGTTTGAAGTTGAGCTTGCTCTGGGGTGCATAAATTGGTGAACCAAGTGTATGTTTGAAAATCTGTTGAAAAGCGCTAGGCAGTTTGATTCTCGATAGCAGTTAATAAAATTACTGAAGAATCAAAAAGAGGGTTACAATGAAATATGACGCTTTAACAAACATAACTTAAACATGTAGAAAAGGTAATTGCATTCAATCAAAATTTATTACCATGATAATGCTAATGTTCAAGTTCCCCTGCCATAAGTTTCTTTATGAATGATATTTTTTATTCAAATATATTTTTTAATGATTAATTTGCAGATTTAATTGAAAAAAAAAATCCAATTTCATTTAAAAAAATCTTTAACTTAATTTTGTTTATTTCAAGTATAAAATCAATCTGATTACAAATTCAATCCATAATCAAGGCTCACATAACTGCAATCCATCCTATACCAGGTGTGGTAGACTATTTCCGTCGTACTAAATTGTGTCCTTTTTCGTCGACGACCACATCGATGATTTTTACGATATCCTGCTCAAACCGGTCGGTCCTATAAACACGACGAACGTTCGAACCGGCCGGCCAATTTTATGTGTTGCCACGGTGCGGCGGCCCCTTTTTTAGTGCAGTTCCGTCGGCCATCCGGAAAAAAATCATCCCTTCCGTGTGCTATGGGGTGAATACTTGATAACGTGAATTGCTGAGTGCAATTTATCACAGGCAAACGGATTGAATAAAACGTTTGAAATCAAAATAGATATTTAACATTAAAAAACACAAATATGCATAACAAAAATTAAACAGAAAAAGTCAGAAAACTTAGGAAAAGCTCAGATTTGTGGAAAGTGATATAAGACAGTGAGCAAGAGAGCAACTCTCATTTCCGTTGGAGAAAGAGTTTGCTGGAGCTTAACAGAAGAAACGAGACGTATCAGGAGGAAAGAGAGTTGCTCTCTTGCTCACTGTCTTGCCTCCAAGAAATTATTCAAGTTTTCTGGAACTGACGACTTTAAGTTTAAGGTTAAATCCGGTTTCAAAAAAACATGTTTTTTTTTTTCATTGAAGAAATTTTGTTATTCTAAAAAAAAAAGCTCAGCAAAATTCCCCGGAGATTCTGGGGTGCTGTCCTGTCAGAGCGGTCTCCATCGCACAAATTCGAGTCCCCACCGGTTGTCGTCCGTTAACATAAACGGTGCCGGTGCCACACCGATGTGGCAAAGGAGGAAGAGCTCTAATATTTTGTATGGCACCAAAATCGAATTAATGGAGTGCAGCTCAGTCAGTAACATCGAACGATAAAAAACTCCCACCCCGTCCGGTCTGTTTCGAGCTGAGCCGAGCAGAGGAAAAGCAGTGGCGATATTACATTATGTGGGGGTTGTCCGTGATTGACGTTTTCATGTTTGTAAAAAAATATAAATAAATTTTGCAGTCAGCAAAATTCCAGCTTTTCTGAAAAAAAAACCCGCTAAAAAAATAAATTTTATACAAAAATATATTTATGAAGAACATTTTTGGATAAAAAATATTGCGTGAAGGGTGGGAAATCGATTAAAACAAACTTTACTCCATGCGCATAATTTTCTATTTTTCATGTTTTTGTGAAAATCAAATTTCGAGCAAGTTAAGAGGATAAAACCATGAGCACAGTTTAGAAAATCTTGAAAATTGCTAAATTTTCATTAAAAATAAAATATAAGCTACATTTTTCGGGAAGCAAACGTATAACAAATTAATTTAAATTAACCTTACCTTAAAATACCTTATTATCATTTTGGTCATTTTGGTCAATTAAGTCATTATGGTCAATTTAGTCATTTTGGTCATTTTGCTCATTTGGTCACTTTGGTTATTTTGGTAATTTTGGTTATTTTGGTGATTTTGGTTATTTTGGTCAATTTAGTCATTTTGGTCAATTTAGTCATTTGGGTTATTTTGGTCATTTTGGTCATTTTGGTTATTTTGGTCATTTTGGTCATTTTAGTAATTCTGATCAATTTAATCATTTTGGTCATTTTGGTCATTTTGGTTATTTTGGTCATTTTGGTCATTTTGGTCATTTTGGTCATTTTGGTCATTTTGGTCATTTTGGTCATTTTGGTCATTTTGGTCATTTTGGTCATTTTGGTCATTTTGGTCATTTTGGTCATTTTGGTCATTTTGGTCATTTTGGTCATTTTGGTCATTTTGGTCATTTTGGTCATTTTGGTCATTTTGGTCATTTTGGTCATTTTGGTTATTTTGGTCATTTTGGTCAATTTAGTCATTTTGGTCATTTTGGTCATTTTGGTCATTTTGGTCATTTTGGTCATTTTGGTCATTTTGGTCAATTTAGTCATTTTGGTCAATTTAGTCATTTGGGTTATTTTGGTCATTTTGGTCATTTTGGTAATTTTGGTCATTTTGGTCATTTTGGTCATTTTGGTCATTTTGGTCATTTTGGTCATTTTGGTCATTTTGGCCGTTTTGGTCATTTTGGTCATTTTGGTAATTTTGGTAATTTTGGTAATTTTGGTAATTTTGGTAATTTTGGTAATTTTGGTAATTTTGGTAATTTTGGTAATTTTGGTAATTTTGGTAATTTTGGTAATTTTGGTAATTTTGGTAATTTTGGTAATTTTGGTAATTTTGGTAATTTTGGTAATTTTGGTAATTTTGGTAATTTTGGTAATTTTGGTAATTTTGGTAATTTTGGTAATTTTGGTAATTTTGGTAATTTTGGTAATTTGGTAATTTGATAATTTTGGTAATTTTGGTAATTTTGGTATTTTGGCAATTTGGTAATTTTGGTAATTTGGTAATTTTGGTAATTTTGGCACCTTGGCACCTTGGCAATTTGGCAATTTTGGTAATATTGGTAATTTTGGTAATTTGGCACCTTTGGCACCTTGGCAATTTGGCACCTTTGGCAATTTTGGCACCTTGGCATTTTGGTAATTTTGGTAATTTTGGTAATTTTGGCACCTTGGCAATTTGGTAATTTTGGTAATTTTGGCAATTTTGGCAATTTTGGTAATTTTGGTAATTTTGGCATTTTGGTAATTTTGGTAATTTGGTAATTTTGATAATTTGGTAATTTTGGCACTTTGGCATTTTGGTAATTTTGGCATTTTGGCAATTTTGGTAATTTTGGCAATTTGGTAATTTTGGCAATTTGGCATTTTGGCACCTTGGCAATTTGGCAATTTTGGTAATTTTGGTAATTTTGGTAATTTTGGCATTTTGGTAATTTTGGTAATTTTGGTAATTTTGGTAATTTTGATAATTTTGGTAATTTTGGCAATTTTGGCATTTTGGTAATTTTGGCAATTTGGTAATTTTGGTAATTTTGGCAATTTTGGTAATATTGGTAATTTTGGTAATTTTGGTAATTTTGGTAATTTTGGTAATTTTGGTAATTTTGGTAATTTTGTAATTTTGGTAATTTTGGTAATTTTGGTAATTTTGGTAATTTTGGTAATTTTGATAATTTTGGTAATTTTGGTAATTTGGTATTTTGGTAATTTTGGTAATTTTGGTAATTTGGCAATTTTGGTAATTTTGGTAATATTGGTAATTTTGGTAATTTTGGTAATTTTGGTAATTTGGTAATTTTGGTAATTTTGGTAATTTGGCAATTTGGTAATTTTGGCAATTTGGTACCTTGGCATTTTGGTAATTTTGGCAATTTTGGTAATTTTGGTAATTTTGGTAATTTTGGTAATTTTGGTAATTTTGATAATTTTGGTAATTTTGCAATTTTGGCATTTTGGTAATTTTGGTAATTTTGGTAATTTTGGTATTTTGGTAATTTTGGCAATTTTGGTATTTTGGCACCTTGGTAATTTTGGTAATATTGGTAATTGGTAATTTTGTAATTTTGGTAATTTTGGTAATTTTGGTAATTTTGGTAATTTTGGTAATTTTGGTAATTTTGGTAATTTTGGTCATTTTGGTCATTTTGGTCATTTTGGTCATTTTGGTCATTTTGGTCATTTTGGTCATTTTGGTCATTTTGGTCATTTTAGTCATTTTGGTCATTTTGGTCATTTTGGTCAATTTAGTAATTTTGGTCAATTTAGTCATTTTGGTCATTTGGTCATTTTGGTCATTTTGGTCAATTTAGTCATTTTGGTCATTTTGGTGATTTTGGTTATTTTGGTCATTTTGGTCAATTTAGTCATTTTGGTCATTTTGGTCATTTTGGTCATTTTGGTCATTTTGGTCATTTTGGTCAATTTAGTCATTTTGGTCAATTTAGTCATTTGGGTTATTTTGGTCATTTTGGTCATTTTGGTTATTTTGGTCATTTTGGTCATTTTAGTAATTCTGATCAATTTAATCATTTTGGTCATTTTGGTCATTTTGGTTATTTTGGTCATTTTGGTCATTTTGGTCATTTTGGTCATTTTGGTCATTTTGGTCATTTTGGTCATTTTGGTCATTTTGGTCATTTTGGTCATTTTGGTCATTTTGGTCATTTTGGTCATTTTGGTCATTTTGGTCATTTTGGTCATTTTGGTCATTTTGGTCATTTTGGTCATTTTGGTCATTTTGGTCATTTTGGTCATTTTGGTTATTTTGGTCATTTTGGTCAATTTAGTCATTTTGGTCATTTTGGTCATTTTGGTCATTTTGGTCATTTTGGTCATTTTGGTCATTTTGGTCAATTTAGTCATTTTGGTCAATTTAGTCATTTGGGTTATTTTGGTCATTTTGGTCATTTTGGTAATTTTGGTCATTTTGGTCATTTTGGTCATTTTGGTCATTTTGGTCATTTTGGTCATTTTGGTCATTTTGGCCGTTTTGGTCATTTTGGTCATTTTGGTAATTTTGGTAATTTTGGTAATTTTGGTAATTTTGGTAATTTTGGTAATTTTGGTAATTTTGGTAATTTTGGTAATTTTGGTAATTTTGGTAATTTTGGTAATTTTGGTAATTTTGGTAATTTTGGTAATTTGGCATTTTGGTAATTTTGGCATTTTGGCAATTTGGCATTTTGGTAATTTTGGCATTTGGTAATTTGGTAATTTTGGCATTTGGTAATTTTGGTAATTTTGGTAATTTTGATAATTTTGGTAATTTTGGTAATTTTGGTATTTTTGGTAATTTTGGTAATTTTGGTAATTTTGGTAATTTTGGTAATTTTGGTAATTTTGGTAATTTTGGCAATTTTGGTAATTTTGGTAATATTGGTAATTTTGGTAATTTTGGTAATTTTGGTAATTTTGGTAATTTTGGTAATTTTGGTAATTTTGGTAATTTTGGTAATTTTGGTAATTTTGGTCATTTTAGTCATTTTGATAATTTTGGTAATTTTGGTAATTTTGGTAATTTTGGCAATTTTGGTAATTTTGGTAATTTTGGTAATTTTGGTAATTTTGGTAATTTTGGTAATTTTGATAGATTTGGTAATTTTGTTAATTTTGTTAATTTTGGTAATTTTGGTAATTTTGTTAATTTTGGTTATTTTGGTAATTTTGGTAATTTTGGTAATTTTGGTAATTTTGGTAATTTTGGTAATTTTGGTAATTTTGGTAATTTTGGTAATTTTGGTAATTTTGGTAATTTTGGTAATTTTGGTAATTTTGGTAATTTTGGTAATTTTGGTCATTTTAGTCATTTTGATAATTTTGGTAATTTTGGTAATTTTGGTAATTTTGGCAATTTTGGTAATTTTGGTAATTTTGGTAATTTTGGTAATTTTGGTAATTTTGATAATTTTGGTAATTTTGGTAATTTTGGTATTTTTGGTAATTTTGGTAATTTTGGTAATTTTGGTAATTTTGGTAATTTTGGTAATTTTGGTAATTTTGGTAATTTTGGTAATTTTGGTAATTTTGGTAATTTTGGTAATATTGGTAATTTTGGTAGTTTTGGTAATTTTAGTAATTTTGGTAATTTTGGTAATTTTGGTCATTTTAGTCATTTTGGTAATTTTTGTAATTTTTGGTAATTTTGGTAGTTTTGGTAATTTTGGTAATTTTGGTTATTTTATTCATTTTGATCCTTTGATAAATTTGGTCATTTTACCTTACCTACAATTTTTCCAAAGATTCCAATTGATCAGAAATTCCGTAATTAACATACAAGTTTCATAACATTTTTTCCTTTATTTTTTATTCTCATTTTTTTAATATAATTTTTTTCAGATAAAATATGTGCAATCACAATCGATGACTTTTATTTCAGAATATTTAAATAAGTATGAACAGCTTATAAATTTGTATGGAAACTTCTATATATGAACCAATTTCCCAAAAATAGCTTCTTTGGTCATAAAGTAGGCCCCTACAACGTAAAGGCAATTAAAAAATACAAGACATAAAATTAAAAAAAAAGGCTGATTTCTGGGAGAATTATTCATGGTCAAACGAGTTCAAGTTAAGGTTTTCGAGGCCGGATATGATATTTCAAAATAAATGGTCACAACTCGGAATGAGCTGGAGCCCTCAAAAATGATTCGAAGATTGGACATTTATGGGTATTTATATTTATGATTTTGGTAATTTCGATAGAAATATTTTGACGAAAATCGCAACAACTCGAAATAGCGGGGAGAGCTTAAAGTTGTTCTGACGGAGGGAAATTTACAGAATCATGCCAGTTTGAGCACAATGTATAGTTTTTGAAACAGCGTGTATAAAAATTTCAACAGAATCAGTTAAAATTAAGGTTTCATGGATTTTCCTTTTACGAACTTTTGGTATGTTTATTATTGAACAATGTTCTTTTTCATTTAGTCATGTCTGTAACATAATATTCTGCAATTTCTATTCTTTTCTTTTTTTCTGTTTTTTTTTACAGTTTTGATACTTCTAGAATAAATATTATTTCGAGTCTCGATATAAGTTCCCTACAGTAATTTCAACTCTGTTCAAACATTTTGTAGTTTATGAACATCCCCCGTCCACCACGTCGCATTATAGTGTGGTCATAAACATAAAATCGCGCGCTCACTCCGCGTTCAATCCTCGCCTGTCGATGACGACGAGTTTCGGGGTGGGGAGGTGCTACAATTTTCATCATATTTTCTTCCGTGGGTGGAAAATCGCACGGGGAGAAGACGATGGAACGGGGACGGATCGTGCCACAGCGAATCAGATTAATCGACGGTACGTGGATTCGATGTAGTGCGTACGACCGTCGACTTCGGAGAGGAGTCGTTCACACACACACATTTTTACAGCACCACGTGAGCTACAAATGTGATGGAACAGTTAGAAATAGTTTTGTTTTGAATTCTATTTCAATATTTTTGTTAGTTCTACATCATTTAATATTTTAGAAATCTGAATTTATCATGAAAAGAATTTTTAATGTTTTGATCTCTGAAGAAATTTTTGTACAGTGCATTGATTTGCTATAAATTTTTCCCAAGGATCTTTTTCATTCCTTGTGGCGTTACAACAGAGCTTGCCGTAGGTGGCAAATTTGTACCGCTACCGTTTTTGGGGGGAGGGATTTCTCTTCACTCCCTCCCCACCCACACTTCAAAACCAATATTGCTTCCGAATGTTTAGTTTCCAATTTCCCCACCAGGGGTTAGTTTCTGGGAGCTCAAACGATGTGTGAAGAAGACTCCACAATAAAGATAAGACGCAATTGTGACGAGAGCGCGAGCAACACAGCACGTGTGTAACGGTGCAGAACACGTTGTGAGGTTCTTTGTGTCTCATCTTCTTCAAACGAAGAAGGGGGATCGTCAACCAGCAGCGTTTGGGGTCCTACCGAGTGACAGCTGACGAAAAGCTGGACATTTAAACCTGGTCCTGGTGGCATGTGCGGAGCATCTGGAAGGTCTTTCTTCGTATTGGTGTATGTTTGTTGAACCATCTTTTTAAATCCCCTAAATCATGTGTTCTTGCAAAGGAATTGAATGGAACTGTTCAGGGAAAAAAGGACGAGTAACGAAAGGAAAGGACTAAAGAAAGGACTGCTGAAAACGGACAATGGAAGGTCAAAAGCATACATAACCTGGGCTGCAAATGTGTTCCGAAGAACACCGTACCGCCAGTTTGTTTTTAGTTTGATTGAGAAGGGTAGCTCTTTTAATCTTGCAGGGATTGAATCTTGGATATTACGCAATCTTGAGATGATGGAACATAAGCACGCAAGTGATGTTTTGATTTGCGTTATTTTATTTTCCTCGAAATTTTATATTAAATGAGGAAAACCCAGAGTTAAAAAAATATATTTTTTGGAACATTTCATTTTATGGGAAATTTAATGTACTTTTCGAGTCTACATTGACCCAGAAGGGTCAATTTTTCATTTAGAACAACTTTCTAACTTTGAGTTTTTTTCAAAACTTTTTTTTGTTGTAAAATCGCTATAACTCGTGATGTGTATATAAACCCCTTATGTTTATATATCAACATTTTTGAAATTGTCTGCTCTACAACTCTGCAAAACATTATTACACTCTAAAAAAATAACCCCGCAATGTTAAAAAAAACGCGAAATTTTAAAATGAAAAATAATGTTCTAAATGAAAAAATTACCCTTTTGGGTCAATGTAGTTTCGAAAAGAACATTAAATTTCCCTTAAAATGAAATGTTCCAAAAAAATTTTAAAATCGAGTAACGGAAAATGGGTTTTTAAGTGTTGTTTTTCGATGAAAAATACGTTTTTTCAGAATTCTGAGTACGCCATCAAATCGGGAGTCTAATTTTACATAAAAGTCCCTTTGACACCAAATTTCTATCTCAACACCAATACAGGCTACAAATTATTGAAAAACACCTCTTTTTTTGCATGTAAAAAAATGAAAGGGGCCGTACCGCCCCTCCGTCACGAGATATCAAAAAACGGACCTCGGATTCGTGATCAGGGACAAAAGTTATTTTTAAGAACAAAGTTTCACGCAAATCGAAGAGGGGTCGGGGCAACTTTTCCCGATTCCGTGTGAGTTGGTAGAGAATTACCCCTATGTTTTAAAACCTTTTCAAAAAAAAACTCCCTAATTGTTGTTTATTTAAAAAAAAAATTCAAAACTATTCAGTTTAAGTTGGTATGTAACATATAGTCACTTTGGTCATTTTGGTCATTTTAATCATTTTGGTCATTTTGTTCTTTTTCGTAATTTTGGTCATATTGATCATTTGACCATTTTCTTCATTTTGGTCATTTCAGTCAAATTTCAGTCATTTTGTTCATTTTGGTCTTTTGGTCATTTTGGTAATTTTGGTAATTTTGGTAATTTTGGTCATTTCGGTCATTTTGGTCATTTTGGTCATTTTGGTCATTTTGGTCATTTTAGTAATTCTGATCAATTTAATCATTTCGGTGATTTTGGTGATTTTGGTAATTTTGGTCTTTTGGTTATTTTGGTAATTTTGGTCATTTTGGTCATTTTGGTAATTTTGGGTCATTTTGGCCATTTTGGTCATTTTGGTCATTTTGGTGATTTAGGTAATTTGGTAATTTTGGTCATTTTGGTAATTTTGGTAATTTTGGTAATTTTGGTAATTTTGGTAATTTTGGTAATTTTGGTAATTTTGGTAATTTTGGTCATTTTGGTCATTTTGGTAATTTTGGTAATTTTGGTAATTTTGGTAATTTTGGTCATTTTGGTCATTTGGTAATTTGGTAATTTTGGTCATTTTTGTCATTTTTGTCATTTTTGTCTTTTTTGTCATTTTTGTCATTTTTGTCATTTTTGTCATTTTGGTCATTTTGGTCATTTTGGTCATTTTGGTCATTTTGGTCGTTGTGGTCATTTTGGTCATTTTGGTCATTTTGGTCATTTTGGTCATTTTGGTCATTTTGGTCATTTTGGTCATTTTGGTCATTTTGGTCATTTTGGTCATTTTGGTCATTTTGGTCATTTTGGTCATTTGGTCATTTTGGTCATTTTGGTCATTTTGGTCATTTTGGTCATTTTGGTCATTTTGGTCATTTTGTCATTTTGTCATTTTTGTCATTTTTGTCATTTTTGTCATTTTTGTCATTTTTGTCATTTTTGTCATTTTTGTCATTTTTGTCATTTTTGTCATTTTTGTCATTTTTGTCATTTTTGTCATTTTTGTCATTTTTGTCATTTTTGTCATTTTTGTCATTTTTGTCATTTTTGTCATTTTTGTCATTTTTGTCATTTTTGTCATTTTGGTCATTTTGGTCATTTTGGTCATTTTGGTCATTTTGGTCATTTTGGTCATTTTGGTCATTTTGTTCATTTTGGTCGTTGTGGTCATTTTGGTCATTTTGGTCATTTTGGTCATTTTGGTCATTTTGGTCATTTTGGTCATTTTGGTCATTTTGGTCATTTTGGTCATTTTGGTCATTTTGGTCATTTTGGTCATTTTTGTCATTTTTGTCATTTTTGTCATTTTTGTCATTTTTGTCATTTTTGTCATTTTTGTCATTTTTGTCATTTTTGTCATTTTTGTCATTTTTGTCATTTTTGTCATTTTTGTCATTTTTGTCATTTTTGTCATTTTTGTCATTTTTGTCATTTTTGTCATTTTTGTCATTTTTGTCATTTTTGTAATTTTTGTCATTTTTGTCATTTTTGTCATTTTTGTAATTTTTGTCATTTTTGTAATTTTTGTCATTTTTGTCATTTTTGTCATTTTTGTCATTTTTGTCATTTTTGTCATTTTTGTCATTTTTGTCATTTTTGTCATTTTTGTCATTTTTGTCATTTTTGTCATTTTTGTCATTTTTGTCATTTTGGTCATTTTGGTCATTTTGGTCATTTTGGTCATTTTGGTCATTTTGGTCATTTTGGTCATTTTGTTCATTTTGGTCGTTGTGGTCATTTTGGTCATTTTGGTCATTTCGGTGTTTTTGGTCATTTTGGTTATTTTGGTTATTTTGGTCACTTTGGTAATTTTGGTAATTTTGGTCATTTTGTTCATTTTGTTCATTTTGTTCCTTTTTGTCATTTTGGTCATTTTGATCATTTTGATCATTTTGATCATTTTGGTAATTTTGGTAATTTTTGTAATTTTGGTAATTTTGGTAATTTTGGTCATTTTGGTCATTTTGGTCATTTTGGTCATTTTGGTCATATTGGTCATTTTGGTCATTTTGATTATTTTGGTCATTGTGGTCATTTTAGTAATTCTGATCAATTTAATCATTTTGGTTATTTTGGTCAATTTGGTCATTTTGGTCATTTTGGTCATTTTGGTCATTTTGGTCATTTTGGTCATTTTGGTCATTTTGGTCATTTTGATCATTTTGGTCGTTTTGGTCGTTTTGACATTTTTGTCATTTTGGTCATATTTGTGTGGTAAATTTTCTATCGCATATAGCATGTGAAATATCTTGATGAAGCTTGCAACTGTTTCAAATTGCTGCCAAGTGAGGAAATTTCTGCCATTTCTATTATCGGTAGAATTTACAAGTAAATAACTAACGGATGTAAATAAAAAAGAAATTAAATGCGTCAGTTAAACCTTTTAGCTTCCTGATAACGTAAAGTCCAAAAACCTTCAACCAAAGTGTCTCCAGGAAACGTCCCTCAAGGCTCTTCTCTCAAAAACCCCCAAAACTTGCACGTATGCATCATAAGAATTATGAGAAGACGTCACGTCCGATTATGCTGGCTTTCCGTCAGGATGACAACAACACAAAATCCTCAACCCCCCGTCAAGACACTTCTGCTGGTTCGTTCCTCAGCAAAAAAGTATGTCGTCGTATGTATTCCACTTCCAAAGAAAGAAGAACCAAACCGAACCCGAACCCAGTTCAAGCAGTTGAGCACCAAAACAGAGAGTCGAGCCCGCGCGCCACGAGCCAAACGCTGAGGAAGGAAGGGGGAAGCCTTACAACTGGTGCTGTCTGAGGTGGTGGTGGCAAGACGACGAACGAACCGACCAAAAAGGAATAACTCAAAAACAGAGAAGCAGCTCCCGAACGAGAACGATAAAGAAAACTCGAAGAAAAGCGCGAGCGAGCGAGCGAGCGACGAAAGAGAGAGAAAATGAGCTGAGGGAAGCCTGACTCATCGTCGGCACCAACACAATCGCAGTAGGTGAGGTGTACGTACAGAACGAAAAAGGTCCTTTCACACAAAACAGCACATCGGGAAAACCCCCGCGCCGACTGTGATCCTGACGCTCTCGAAGAGAGCGCTCATAGTTGAAGAGAGAGCGCTCGCGCTCACCAATACAGTTGCAGCACTGCTCACCGGGAAAAGTGCTCGTAGCGAGGTCGGAGCGTGGTGCGCTCTCAGTTGAACATCGGATCTCGACCTGAACGCGCGTACTTTTCGAGTGTTTTCCCGCAGCAGCTGCTCGTCGAATCAAGCCAATCAGTAGTCGGTGGAGTGCAGCAGAGGAAGGAGAGGAGTCTGATTCAGAGCTAGCAAGCAACACATAGTGCAAGAGGAAAATCTCGTCGGAAAAGCTTCGCGTCGCGTTTTGTGAGCAGTCGAGTCGGGAGTGATAGATTTGTGTTTTGTTCTTCGCGAGTTCGAGCACAAAGGCCGGTGATGAGCGATGATAATGCGTAATCGTGATCAGCAGTAAAGGAGCGGAGAAATTTTCAAAAAAAAAGTAAGGAAACAAGGAAAAGCGCTGTTGAAAGGCAAGAATTTGACCGTTTTTCCTCGATTTATTGTGGCTCAAATTGGTGTCCTGGTGGTAAAATATGAGGCGCGGTTCTACTGTTATACAGCAGGAACATCCAACTGAAGAACAAGAACAAGAGCAGCAGGAGTGGCATTACTGAGACACGAGGCAGTGGGATGTGATGTGTACAAATATAACGAAACCGTGAATGAGAGTAGGATTTTGAAATCTGCAGATGTGCAACTGTGAGTGCTGCTGACGATTCAGAAAAAGTATTCAGGAAATTGTGGCGGAGGGTGTGTAGTGTGAGGCTGGAGGAAGCTCACTCCCGGGAGTTCGTTCTTTCGAGAGTCCTTTTTTCCCTGTGAACCGTATACTGTACTGCGTTGAAGTCGGCTGAGGAGCGCAGAGCTTTATGTTTCATTTCGCGGGATTAGAGGGGTTGTTTTGCGCTTGGGATTCGGGGTTGGCATTGAGAGCACACAGCGCGGGATCAGCGCAGGCAGTTGGCAGCAGTGGCATGGCAGCATCAGCAGCCGGGGAGATGAGTACATTTGTGTGTTTTTGTGTGCATAAAAATCGGGGCATTTTGTGGAGGGAGTGGAGCGGGCCAGATGGGTTGAAAAGTTATTTAATCTTGCCGGCATTGTTTGGCGGGGTGGATTGAGTATTGAGATTTGAGTCGATGTATTGACGAATGGTTGTAGGAAGTTTTTTTAATAACTAAGGAATATCAGCATAAGAAGACAATGACATTTCTGGAGCATTTGTACATTCTCCGCATTCTCCGGACTTGTATACCAGTGCGATAATTTTAAGATTTAATTTAATGGTAAAATAGCAATTGTAATAGAATTTTGCTTAGTTGATGGCTTGTAAAACCAACTTCTACAAAGCGTAGTCGGGAACCATTTCTTTAAAAATGATCATATTCTGGAAATAGAATTAATTTCCCGTGCAACTAGGTAGATCGAAATTACTTCGTCATAATAAGTTTTAATTAAAACATTTGTACTTTTACTATTGAGAGTCGTTATTTTTAGTATTTTTTGTTATTTTTAGTCATTTCAGAAGTTTAATGTACTTAAGCTTTTTTTTAAGACAACTTTAGTTGAAAGAACCAATAAATTCAATGCCAAAAGGCCTTATGAGCAACTCTCTACAAAATCGGCCGATTTCGACCATTTTTATTTTTACGGTATTTTTTTATTTGGCCCAAACTTAGTGGGGGCCTTCCCTATGACCAAATAAGCTATTTTGTGTCATTGGTTCACCCATACAAGTCTCCATACAATTTTGGCTGCTGTCCATACAAAAATGGTATGTAAATATTCAAACAGCTGTAACTTTTGAGTGAATTTTCTGATCAATTTGGTGTCTTCGGCAAAGTTGTAGCTATTGTTGAGGACTATTGAGAAAAAATAGGTACACGGAAAAAAAATTGCACATTTTTTAATCAACTTTATTCACAGAAACTCAATTTCCCAAAATACCTATTTTTTGATTTTCGAGATTTTTTGATATGTTTTAGGGGACAAAAATCCGCAACTTTTGAGCCATAGAGAAACACGGTCAAAAAATCTGCCGCCGAGTTATGGTTTTTTGAAAAAAAAAAAGATTTTTGGAAAAAAAATCGAAATTTCATGCTATAACAAATTTGACGGTATTTTTTAACGTAAAATTGAATTTGCAATCGAAAAGTACTTTACAGATTTTTTGATAAAGGGCTCTGTTTTCAAGATATAGCCACTGAGAGTTTGATTTTAGCGAAATATTTGCATTTTTTCAATTATTAAAAAGAGTGACCATGAGTGACCATTTCTAAAATACTTTTTTTTTTAAAAGTTCAGATTTTTTTTATAAAATTGAAAATTGGACCTCTGATTGCTGAAATAAAGCGGCTTAAAGAAAAAGAAACACGAAAATTGAAGTTTTCTAAGTCCCACCCAAAAAACCCAACATTTTCTGATGTCGATATCTCCGCAACTAATGATCCGATTTTCAATGTTAAAATATGAAAAATTCCTTCAATTTTCCGATCTCTTCGAAAAAAAAATTGAAAAAAAATTTATCAAGACTAGCATTTTAAAAGGGCGTAATATTCGATGTTTGGCCCTAATGTGTTAATTGGCCCTAAATAATTATTTCGCTATAACTTTACATTCCCATTGAAAATACTGTAAAAAAGTTTCATCAGTTCAAAAATAAACTCTTCTTGAAATATCAAGCTTTTTCGGAATTTCGAAACGGAAAGTATCACTAAATTCTTTATACAACATAAAAATATTGCTACTGTAAAAATAGTAAAATATCTATGAATTTATGAACATATTTTTACCGAACTATTACGTCTTTTCCGATCTGTGGTCCCAAATTTTAAGACTTGTTAAAATATTGAAAAAAATCTTTATTTATGAATGCAGATATAAGCGTTTCCCTTTGTAATTTTGCAAATTTTAATTTTAGCCAATAACTTTTTTTTTTGGTCCCCTGATTTTTTGAAAGGTGATTTTTTTTAATTAGGTGGGGTATTTTGGACATAAACTTGAAATAAAAGTTGCACTTTGCGATTCTTTTTGCATGATATTCTGATATTATTGAAAATTTGGCTTAAAATTTAATGCATTAATGAATCTCTGATATTTTCTCCTAAAGTAAATTTTTGTCCTATTTGTGGTCCCAATATTAAAAATTTAAATAGATTAAATAGTCTCAATAACTAAGTATTAACATTTTGCAGTACTGTACGTCAGGATTTTACAAAAATCCAAATATTACTAAATATAATTATCAACGCAGAAAAAAATATTTCAAATTGTTTTCAGTTGATTAAACTTCAAATTTTATTAAAATTTTAAGTTATTCAAAGTATTTTTTTATTGATTATGACATACACTTTGAAAAATAAACTTTCAATTGTTTAACTATTTTTGCTACCTGATATTATTTTTTTTCTCTAACATTTTAAAGGTAAATTTGTTTAAAAAGTCTCTTTTATCCTAAAATTATTTTAAAACCAGTTACAAAATCCACCTCCCAATTTCACACCCCATCCTGAATTTCATTCTCTCATCCCAAACATGACAACACGTGCAAATGATGTTCACTAAATGAGCCAATTCTGAATGTTATCTTCCCCGTTCGCTCCCCCCACCCCTTCTCAGTGCAGTAGTGTGATTAATGACTCTTATCACTGTCACCATTTCCCCTCTTCCTAGTCACCCGAAATGAGCAAATGACTCGGCAAAATCAGTTACCACCCCATTGCATGCCGAGAGGAGATGGGGCGAAGCCCCAGCTTAAGGTGCAACGTTTTGTGACCACCTTAACTTGAACTACCCTCCAGAGTTGCTCAATAAAATAATTAATTCTTCCGGGAGGAAAACGTCGCAAGTTAATGCGCTGTACACTCCCACAGAACAGAAAACAATTCAACGCTGTCACTTGCAGTTTTCCTTTTTTTCCTATACTGGTGGGGATGGAGGGGTGCCGTCCATAAATTACGCTCGATGTGAAATGTGTGCACTACTTGCGAGGGGCATTGTTTCAATTACTGAGTGTCGTCGGGGAATCATTGCTGCTGAATGTGCACAAACCAGAAGGACTCCGAAGGCAGTGTTGCCAGCGATTGTGAAAAAACTCTTCGAGTGAAAACACAACAGTTCGCGATAAATTTCACATCGCTGGCAGTGAAGTGAGCATTCGACCAGGATGATGATGATGATGATGTGTCCACAACATGAGCATCACCACTACCGCTAGGAATTGTGTGTGTGTGTGTGTGGAAAAAAAGGACACATCTGCCTGTGCTGAATGGTCCACTCGAGTGGAAAAGCCACGATAAATCATTGTTTTTCACCACCAGAGCTCGTTTGGTTGTCCACCATTGTCAACGCACACATCCAGTAGCGGCAGCAATGACCACTGGACCAGGCCTTGGTGGCCATCTCTTCTGGTCATGTCTGGTAACTGCTGAAAGTGATTTGATTTATGATTTTTCTGTCTGTAGGAAAATCATTGTTTAGTGATTTGTGGTGGGGCCACTTCTGCTGGTGGAGCACCAACAAGACCCACCGGAGAACGTAGTGCCCCCCGGAAGGCTATTAGAGGAACCATTTGTCCTGCTGCGAGCAGCCATGTGCCCTCTGAACAACAATTTCCCAGAATGCCGGCCTTTCCACTCGCCAGGAGGGCGCGAACTCACGCGTTCGGAAATATGTGACGCAATTATCATTAACCTTCTCCTCGTTCGTTCATTCTTTCTCTTCTCTGTTTTACAACGCGATTTTTTAAAAGTCCTTGCCTTGACTGTCCTCGGTTTCTCTGGCATGAAATGAATTTAATTGCAACAATGGCATACGTGCACGACGTCGTCGTTTCGCGTTACGCGTAAAGCGAGCCGAAATTAAAATTCAACCCCTCTCAAATTTGAGGAAGTCTGCCAAAATACGGGCACAGTGGGTGAAAGCGAACAAAATTTGACCGTAAAAATATTTTTTCCGGTTTTGAACCGGAAACCATGACCTTTTGTAATTTACAACATACTGATTTTTGGTCAAAAATTTATTATAAATTGTTTTAAACCAATTCAAAAGTTTTGTCATGAAGTTCAAATTTCAAACCCAATATTCAACATTTTTAAGCAAAGATTCTGTTAAAAATTTGCCCATTTACCAATTTTCACTTGCATAATAATAACCAAAGTTTCATCCACACAACTCTTGTCAAAAGAACGGGGTCACTTTTTAGTTTGACACCCCTTTTACACGGAGTTCACAGTGACAGTTCGGCGATAGACTATTTTTCTAAACTCCAAAACATATTTGTTGTTGCTAAATTTTCTTGCCTAAATTGTGTTCACCTATATCAGTGTCTTGAGTTTGTTTATCTTTTACTCTTTGGTCTGACAGGGGGATTGGCAGCCAACCCCACTTTGGTCTGACAGCTTTATGCCAGGAAGGTGCTGTGTCCTATCCCTCGCCTAGACCAGACCAAAATCCATGATAAAGCTGACAGACCAAATCTGTCAGACAGGCCAGTAGCCAGGGGGGGGGCTTCCGGGCTGCAGCCCCCCCCCCCGAAATTTTTTCCAATTTTTTTTTAAATTGAACTTCTTTAAAAAAATCTTAAATCAATGATTGTGTATTCTCTTCCCAGAAATAATTTGTAAGATAGAGAATCAAGAATTGATTGATCAAACTAAGTAATTTGCCTGTCCATTGCCGGGCTCAGTTTTTGTAGATTATGGATCCAAAATTTGGATATTTAAAAATTGAGCTGCAGATTTGAACATTGTTCCATTCAGTAACATCTCATTTATCTTGTAGTTTTAGCATTACATTGGTTAGGATGGTCCAAATCTGGGCTTACTTGGGGCTATCCCCTGAAATCAAAGATTTACGCATCACTAGCCTAAGTTCCAAAATTTGAGCTTTTTCTGACCACTGACCACCAAGTTTGGGCAAAATCGTCAAATTGTATGGAGAAAAGCAACTGTTTCAGTTTTTGACCAATGGAAGGCGCAATAACTATCCAGTTCTTATCAATTTTCAGATCTAATATCTTCTTTAAATTTGGAAAAACTTTCCCGAAGACACCTTATTTTTTTGGGTTTTTTGCTAAAAAGTTATTAACCTTCGAAAATAGCAATTTCCGAGCGGACTGCTCTAAGGGGCTACATAGAAATAATTACCGTCATCTGGGGCGAATCGGGACTACAGTCTGAATAGGGACAGCAAAAATCCTTAGATCTTGTTGTCTTATTTTTGATTGTAGAACTTAAGTATGACCCCTGAAGAACCATAAAATAATTTAGAATTTTTGGATTCAATGTGGCGGTCAAAATGGAGGTCAAAAAATATTTCTGGTGTTTTTTTTAAAGGTCTAATAAACCAAATTTCCAGTTTTTGCTTTTTGGGTGCTTTTAAACCGTCAGGGGTATTAAAAAACACCCAAAAAGCAAAAACTTGGTGTATTGGACCATTAAAAAAACAGATGCCGAATTTGATGTTAAAAACAAGCAAATAAAACATGCCGATTTCATTTGTTCCTGATTCGGTTATCCAAAGTCCTTCGAACTTCGGATAATCGAAACTTTGAATAATCGAGGCTTCGGCTAGTCGAATTTGGATTGTAAAATTAATAGCCCTCCTTTATTTGCATTAAAAGCTTTAAACTGTTAATACATGTTTTTTCTCTAAATTTTTCAAAATTTATCATAATTTCTCAAAAATATTTAGATTTTGTTTTCAAAAACGAAAGCATTTAATATAAAAAACATTTGAGTGAATTTTGACTATTATCAGAAATACAATTCTAATTTTATCGTTTTGGTTTTAAGAATATGGTTAGTTACATATCTAAGACCTTAGAGAAAATGCTTGAGAAATATCTGTGTGTATTTTTTATTACTTTTCGTAAACCTTTTTTCCGAAACCACTCGTCCAAAATTCTTTCTTTTGGTCACATTTTTTAGTTTCCACCGTGGCCAATCTCCAATTTTTATTTAATATATCAAAAATCGGAAGATCAACTAAGTGAATACTTATTATCAACTAATTTTCACTTTGTGCATGAGCTTGCGATTTTTAAAGGAAGAAATAAAATGATAAAAATATTCAAAACGTTAAAAAAATTTAAGCTTGGATTCAAAAACTCTGAAATTAAATTAATTAAACATCACTTTCAAATTATATAATTTCTGATCAATAATTCATTTTTAAACTATTTAATTTCTATTTTTTTGATTTTACAGATTAGAATTTACATTTTGAAAATTTTAAATTTCTTTATTATTTTTTTATAATTTCTTATTTCTGAATATCATTTGTAAATATTTTCCAAAGTTTATGTTGCCACCTTTTCAAAATGGACCAAAAAACAGAGAGCAAATACAATATTAAAAAAAAATAGCTTCACAATTTTAATGGAAATAACTTATTTCGATTAAGTCTTTTTAGGACCAGCGACCAGGTCGGTCCGGAAAACAAATTTGAAATGTTTTTCCTGCTTTGATAATCATATACGACATGTTTGGGCTCGTTTAAAAATATTTAGAATTTTTAATATTATTTAAGCGAATACATTATTTTCAAACGTTATTTTCAGTCGCATCCAAATAAACAAATCAAAATCTCATCAACACATATTGCTCCCGAAGAAATATCAAACGACGCTTTTTGTTTCTGTTCCTTTTCAGCTGCGTATCGCTTAAGAGAAGTCTTTTCGTAAACCTTTTCTTGACCGTTCCTTGAGATTGGAGTTTTAAGAGCCTCCGTACTACAGGACATTTTTTAAAATTTTCGTTTGAAAGTAAAATATAGTTCTTGTAGCCAGACATGCATCCGCTCTAACTCCTCTTTTAGAAGAACTTGTTTGGCATTTCATGTAGAAGATACCCAGCATGTTGTGCCAGTGATTAGAATACGCTAATTACGCTTGTCTTTTAGGCTCCCGAAGACCCTGAGAGATTATTTTGAAACCCAACCGAGATATAGGTTAAGAACTCTTAATTGCACTCAAAGAGCTTTTCAGAAGTTCTTCTTGAGAGCTTAAGAGAACATTTACATGAACATATAGCTAAAATCGGGTTTTCCAATGAACCAATGTTTTCTACACATTATTCAAGCCAAAATCAAGAGATTTTTACCTAGCAACAAGCATAACATTGCTTTAAACGAAAATGCCATCTATAGCAAGCTGAGTGCCGTTAAAAAGAGCTCATAGTGCCGATGCATGTCTGCTTGTAGCAAAATTCAGACTAAGATTTGATTTACAGGAAAAATGTAATTGATTTAATAATTCTTACATAAAGTATTCTTTACTTGAAAAAAAAAAGATAATAATTACACATGATAATTTCAAAAAAATCAGAAATTCCAAAAATGAAAAAAATCAAATTCATAAAAAAATATTAAATAATTACAACTAAAAAAATCCTTAAATTATAAAAAACATATTTTATCATTTTTAAATAAAGTAATTAAAAAAATAATTTTCAATCATTTCAATAAATTATGTTTTAATAATCTTATTTTTTTGATGCTTCGAATATTGTTATGTTTGAATTCAAGTGCAGACTAAGATTAGATTTACAGGATAAAACTAATCAATTTATGAATTCTTACATAAAGTTTTCTTTATTTTTAATTTAGCAACGTTTCGTAAATATAAAATTTCTAAACCTTAAGGAGCGGCCGTGGCTGACTGGTTACGGTGTTCGCTTTGTAAGCGAATGGTTCTGGGTTCGATGCCCATCTGCTCCCAGCGAGAAAGTTAAGAACACATTTGAAATGATGAATATGAACGAAAAATCAAAAGTCACTCGTTACGGGGTTCGAACCCCCGTCCTTTGGATTGGTAAGCAAAAATGCTAACCACTAGGCCATAACGACTTGGTGAGCGTGGACTGGAATTAGGAATACTGTTACAGAGAGTGAGTTGTGGCGCTATAACCACGGCAAATAGTGTCCAGGGCATTCGTGGAAATACAATGTCCCATCCCAGAGGGTCTCGGAGTACCAAACCTTCTTAGCATGGTGCTCCCAACGAATACAACCAAATTTCGGAGCGTATGGTGGTGTGTCCCCACGCTTCTTCCTCCCCTGTCGATTCAGAATTGTGTTGTTGTTCGAACACTCAGTGCTCAAACTCAACCCAATTACGAGTCATCTCTGCGATACGGCTTTACGCAGTAGGCCTGGCCGCTTTAACGCTTGTGATGTTTCAATGCATTCTAATGCAATGGCGCACTACAAATGTTAATAAATGACAAGAAGAGTGCTAGGCGTCATCTAACCTAAGGCACTCTCCAGGATCCCTTCGAAAGATTGGCTGCGCTAGGGTCTGATTAGATTAGAATATAAAATTTCCAAACCATAAAATGTTTTGTTCCTAGAGTCAAGATATTGCTTGAACAAACATCGATTTTAATAAATGGTTACAATCCTAAATTATTAAACATGTATATAGATTAAAATTTTATTAAAAATTATCTTTAGAATTGAGATCTGATTAAATTATTTTGTCATGTTTTAAAATTTTATTTTTGCTCAAATTCTGGACCAATTTTCAGAATACAATGAGTAATGAATTTGAAAATGGCGTTTAGTCGGAATATTAAAATCAAACATGATTCGTTTTAATGTTTGATGCAATCGAGGAAAATTTTAACGGTTACATATGCATTTAAAAATGGTTACATATGCATTATTAACAACTCTTCCAGTGAATATTTTGGCGTTAAAAATTGATTTAATACATTTTATCTAAATTTTTTAACACATTAAAATTAAACACAGGCACTGATTTTTTTTCTTCAAATATATATTTATTATAGGCCTACACAGAAAAAAATAGTATAGCATAGCATAGCATTGGTGTCTACCCGTAGCTGCTACTTCGTTATTGACCAGGACCCCCAAACATTGCTCCGTGGACCACAGATGAAAAGTAGGAACCAATCATCACCCCTTCGCAATTTTCAAAGGTCCCTATCGTGCTGATCAATACCGACGCCGGCCACGACCAGTGGTAAGACACGGGAAGTGGATGGGAATGTTAGCCGATACTTGAGTGATGGGACCGCCAAATCGACTGCGTCTCCGACAAAGTATCACATGAGTTTTGAGGGGTTAGTAAGATGGGTATGAGGTCAGGATTCACTGTGGTAGGTGATGCGACCATGAGCAATTTGTTTATGGGTTGAAATTTTAAAATCTTAGGCAGCCGGCTGCGGAAAGATACCTATCTAGGGATTTAAATATAGTATTAATTCGACCGCGATTCTCCAGAAATTCTCCGTCGGCGTGCCTTCCGATCAACGGTGATGTAGGAAGGGCTTCACTCATTAAAATTATTTTATATCATAAGCCTTAAAACATATCCGTCGACGTGCCTTCCGATCCTCGATGATATAGGCCTACACAGAAAAAAATGTGAATTTACTCGACACGGAAAAAATGAATCACATGTAAACTCAGTTGATGTAAACTTGAGATTCGACGTAATTTTTTTTTTGTTGCCATGGAGACACTTCAGAAGCTGAAATTTCAACGATTATATTTTTTTGTATTTCATTAAAATTATTTATTTTTGAGAGCACCAGGAGCTTCGCAAAATATGAAATGGCTTCAAAAGCTTAGAACAATTAAAATAAAACATTGTTTAAGTTTGTTTATAAAATTTTAAGAAAAACAAATATTCCAGTTATGAGTTTTATGTTGTGCTAGAAAAAATGAAAAATGTTAAATAAACCATCACAATTATCACACAGCTGAAAATGTAAATCCAGACGGTTTAAAATTTCTCTCAGTATAAAATACAGAAAACATAATACTTATGGTTAGATAAATCGATATTTCTTTTAAAAAAAATTTATGCTTTCAAAAATTTCTTCTTCTTCAATAAATACATTGATAACTTAATATGAAAATCTTGGAAAACTTTTTTGCATACATTACATTAAAATTTTACAATTCATCTCAATAATTATACCACAAACCAAGTGATGGTATAAATGATTTGCTGATTTTTATACTCCTTGAATTTTTGCACCCAAGCCCCCCCCGAACAAAAATCCTGGCTACGGCCCTGCTGTCAGACCAAGACTGTCAGACCAAAGATTAAAAAGTAAACAATCTTGGTCTACGACGTAGGTGCACACAAATCAAGAAAAGAAAATTTGAAAAAGAATTTTATTTTTCCAATTCAATGACTGGGTTTGGACAGAAAAATTGAATGGACGTCAGAAAATGATTAAACAGTGCGGCGTCCTGTACATCGACAATTAAATAAGCAGTTAAAACCCTTATTCTCCCAATTTGATTTTTGATCACGTTTTCGGTTTACACCTGAAAAATCTTGAAATTATTTATACGGATTTGTGATTCCTCTCTTTCCACCATTCCCTTGCTTTATGCTGGATTTTGGTCTGACCACGCGGGGGATTGGCAGCCACACCCCCTTATTACACACAGCATGTACATTTTTTGTAAAGACAAAAAAAATCCAACGGACCAGCAGTGTACACACACAAAAATATGTCCAAATGTTACATCATTTATGATGTAACACTTTTGCACGCCATTAAACATTTAAATTTAAATGCAATTTGATATAAATTTGCAACAAATTATACGTAAAAACATGATTTTACGTGTGAATCAACCGTTTACGTCGAATCTCACGTTTACATCAACTGAGTTTACATATAATTCATTTTTTACGTGTCGAGTAAATTCACATATTTTTTTCTGTGTATAGACTGCCGCCTTAGCCCGCTCGGCCATTGGACCGATGATTTTTTTAGCTATGATACTTGACATCTGCTCCTTTTTTTACATAAATGAGTTCATTTATTTTTTACGTTTATGCATGTTGATATATTCATGAACTACAAAAAAAAAACATTTAATTTTTAGTTTTCTTTGGATGAAGACTAAATTTAGGTCAAAATTTTTAAACAGACACGTTTACAAAGTTTTTCACGATTTTTATTTCAAATTTATCTTAACATTTTTATCAACCTTAACCTACCGTTCCTCGAAACAACATATCTCAAAAAAAAACTCAAAAATACACCCAACCTCACTCAAGTTCCTCCATAAAGTACCCCGAGCAAAAATTTAATAAAATGTTTAGCAAAAAAACACAAAAGCGCGTCCCGCGCAATTCAAACCCCTACCGCTTCTTCTCCTTTCTGCAAAACAACCCAACTAAACAGGCTCGTTCATACCGAACAAAAAAAATGAAAAACTAAATTCACCACTTCTTCTTCTTCTTCTCGATGTGGAGGGGGAAAATGAAAATGAATGGAAGTATCGTAAAGCGCACGAAGGGACGAAAATCGGCCTGGCGGGGGAAAATTAAAACCAGACTCTCTGGAGTTGTACTCCTGAACAAGAGAAGCGCAAAAAAAGGGGCCACAAGTAAGACCTCGACGAATGAATTGTATGGCAGGGAGGGAAAAAAAACTCACCCCTTTGCACTCTGGCTTTTATTAGGGGCATTTTTCTCTCCGTGTGTGTGTGCGAGAGGGTTTGGGCTGAACGTTTGTACCGATTTTCAACCCCCTTGACGTTTTTTCCTAATTTTGTACTGCACAGTGAAAAATTATGTGAAATTACATTTTAATATGTGGAAGGTTTCGTGTTAAATAATACTACCTCAAAAACTATGTAAATTTACATGTTTTTATGTGTAATTAATTTTTAACAACTTTAAAGGTATATCTATACTTTGAAATCTTAAAAATGACAAATTATCACTTTTTAACAGTGTAGTACAAGGGAAAATGATGGCAGGAGACACAGTACTGATCTGTTTGGTTCAACTTTGATCATCAAAGTTTGCTTTTCCTGGAGATTTGGTTCGACTCCTTTGCTGATGAGAGAAGAATGCGATGACGACGTGGAAACGTGTTTACAAGTTCATTCAAAGGTGTGTAATTACATCTGAAGGAATGACAGGGAAAGGAATTTCACTCAAGGAAAAATTTAAATGATGTGAGCTTACTTGAGATTCGTAAACTTTACACCAATTTTTGTGTAAAATGGCTTCAACATGAACACAAAAAAAAAATAATGTAAATTTGGAAGCTTTAATTTTGGAAGGTTGAATATTACCTCTTTTATGATGTTATTTTACCTCAATTTAGACTGAAAAAGTGACATTACACCAGAAAAGTGGTAAAATTACACATTTCCAGAGGTAAAATTACACCTTTTTTCTGACATAAAAGATGTACCCCTTCCCAGATGTAATATTACCATGATTTTTTTTTCTGTGAAGATCAAATTAAAAATTCCTTGCGTTTAATTGAATATTCTCAAATTCAAGACGTATCTTTCAAAGAAATCATCCAAAATTAAACCGTCATCCTTTTCCACGTTATGACTCCTCCGAGCATGAAACCCCCAACTTGTTATCGCTCCTTTCGCTACATTAATTTCACCGATTTCCCACCGATCCGATTGTGTCACATCTTTCAGCACTTCCGAATATTATTCTCTTTTTAGCCCATGAACCTGACCCGTTCCACCCGAAAAATACTTCGTCTTCACAAGCTGGATAAAAGCCCCGGAAGCGTTTCTGGAACATGACTTCCTCTTTGTGTTTAAAGCTAAATTTAATTTGAAAAGTTAAATTAAATCATTACAAAAAGCAGAAAATATTAAATTTCGCTTAACCTTTGCATTGCAAAAAGGGCCGCGCCTGCTTGTTATGCAACCTGCATCGCACGTGTCACTGTCACTAACTCGAAATCGAGCGATCCCTGCGCGGTCTGCTGCGACTGCTCGCGACAGTCAAAAATAATAGAATGATAAGTCCGTGATAGTGGTGTGACGGGATCTCGCATCCGTCAAAATCTGGCAGGAACGTGACTGGAAATTTAAAAAAAAATATGTTTGGAGCGCAGGGAAAAACCTCGCCGGAAATAGATTGCAATCTTGATGTGCTGGGAAAAGTGAGCTCAGATGATTTTTTTTTTCTGTTTTTTTTTCTTTTTTGAAAAATAGCACAGAATGGAATGTGCGCGGAAAACACATTAAACACAAATGTCATCGGTAGTGAAGTCGTGGTGGGATGAATGGGAACACCACCAGTACTGGAAGAGTCTAAAAATGATAGTTGTGGCACAGACAATTAGACAACAAACCTATTTTTAATATCGGCATAATGTAGTTTATGAATGATCCCTTTAAATTTTAAATTTTCAAAGCTAACATTAATTTTGGGACAAATGTTATGATGTTAATAATTATGATTTCGTTTGACATGAACGAAGTAAACCCCGATGGTTTGACACCAACTGTTGCCAAACGATCCGGGTCACTTTTTGGTTTGACACCCCTTTTACACGGAGTTCACACTCACTACCAAACGTTTGTTTTGATAGTAAGCGCCGTGTAAAAAGTGACAGTTCGACACTTTTTTGTTTGACTTTGACCAAAAAAAGTGTAAAACGAAAAAGTGACAAAACAGGGGGTTGAGTGTGTTTGAAAAAGGTTAGATTTCCGTGACTTCTACGAAAAAAATCGGAACTACCTCTGTTTCCACAGCTGAAAAATCCGCTTAACCCTAAATACTACGTTTACTTTGATTGCATGCTGATATTTGACAGTTCAAGGGAAAAAGTTCTGTCCATTCTTTCCGTTATGCAATTTCGAATTTTTGAATATTCTTTCAAGTTTTAATCAAATATTTTGAATATTAACTTAAAAATATCCGTAAAACTCATGCTCAACGCAATAAACCTAAACAAAAATTTCAATTTCAAACAAAAACACTCACACCAGCAAACATATGGAGAAACCGCACACTAACTGAGCCGTGACAAACAATCTGCTCCCTCACCCATACGCGCCCAGGAACCGGCTGTGAAATCATCCGGAACCATCAACAACCGGGCATCTCCATCTGGTGTGCGCTCAAACGTCGTCGTCGTTCAGACGTCAGAAACAGTGGCAATAATGTTGCTGCCAGAACAGCCTACTGGGGTCCGGAAATATAATTTATGAGGTTAGACGATTTCGATTCCGGAAGGACGCACAATGCGTGTGTCATTATTTCTATAGCAAGTTCTGGACGTGAAGTTTATACACTCTCTTTTTCTGAAGTGCGCGTTCTGACTGGCTGACTCCACGAGTTACGGACGACCCCCGCACCTGGAACACTGACTCACGCGCGCACTTTATTTATAATTTTTAATACGCTTGACCAAATTTCCAGCGTATTGTACGTCTCGGCGTCACAGTCAACTTCCGAACTTCCGGGGGGCGCCTGCCCCGGCCACTTGTGGCCGTAACTGTTGTTTTTGATGGGTCATTTCCAGCGAGCATAAAGTGCACACACGAATTCGTTACGTTTTTTTCCCCTCACACCACATTGGGGAGCTTTCGAATCCGCCGTGTGTGTGATGAGGAAAGTTGATTTATTGGTCTCAAAGTAAGCGACTTTTTGGGTCAATTACCGCGTGCAAGATGTGCGATGTGGACGCTTGTTTATGGAAACGCCCCGGTTTCGGAGATAACAACACTTTGATTGCGCGTGAGGTATGAATTAGATTGTTCGAATGGTGTTTTGTCGTGAGTTTGTTAAAGAGAAACTGATGAGATCTAAATCTTGCACTAGTAACTATTTTAGTTTGACGCTTTTTAACGATTAACGATCAATTTTAACCACGACTAAACTACGTTTTGAGACCTATATTTCAGTCTGTTTGATCAGTTCTGCTATGCTATGCTATGCAATGCTAAGGACCACACAAAAAAGCGCTGCACCTAATCAAGAGAAAAGAACTCTCAAACTGGACCTGAGAGCATTTTACTCTCAGATTCAGCACAATACATAATACAACAGGTCTAATACAAACTTCTTGAAAATTAGACAAATCGGGTTTTTGGAGATGACAAACGAAGAAACAAAACTCGCAATTTTTCGTGTTTGACAGTTTGACAAACTCGTGTCAACAACTCAAAATGTATGCAGTCTGACGTTTCTTCGCTTCGCTTCGCTAGGAGAAAATGTATGCAGTCTGACGTTTCTGCAAACAAATAAAGCAGGCAAACTGTCAAAAAGGGTGAGTTTGTTTGTTTGTCATAGTCTAATACCTGCTTAACTCTACAGCTTTGGTTGATGTTTAAAACCCAATTCTGCGTTGATGTGCATAGATATATTTGCAATTCCCGACTCAACGATGGTAACATTCAGACCATACCTCGGCAAGTCAATTTCCTCGCAAAATGCAATCTGGTTAGCGACAAAACTGCCAAACTATTCATCGACCACACCCAAGTGCTAAATTCCTTTCGCAGAAACGCCACAGAGAACCCAATTTGATTTATGATGCTACTTTTGCAACGAAGAAAATCGCATTCTCTCCGCTGTGTTTCGGATTGTCCCAAGAAGTTCCAGAATGTTTGCTGGCATCCCGTCTCTGCAAGGGACCTTTTACAGCCTCGGCAGACAGCCGGAATTTCCCAAAGAAAAAAGAAACTGTTTTGCACATTCAAGCCTGGCAGGCAGGCAGGTCGTAAATTTACAACCTAATCTTCGATTTATTCGAATTTGTCGAATTATTAGGAGGGGAAACTAGCGCTAGCGAGAAATTCCTTGCATCCTTGCGGAACAAAAGCTTCGGGGCGCCCTCTGGCAAATGTAATAATCGTAAACTACCCTCCAAATGTTTCCGACAAGCGCGCGCGCGCTCCGTCCTTTTGTGTGAGAATCCTGAATGCACGGAGATCCCGGCCGGGATTGCATCTGCCGGCAGGCTGTCAGGAATTGTTGAATTTGAGCTGCATGACGATCCCTTTTGAACCAACAAATAAGAGGGATATTCATTCTTTTTTCAGCAGAGTGCATTGACTTTGGTGGTGGTTGTTCAGAGTTGATCAACTCTGGCTCGAATTGTGCCATGTAGATGGCGCTATAAAGGACGTGAATAGATCAAGATATGGTCGGAACCCCTCGTGTGGTGTGCGCACATGGCTTTGCCACCCCTTTTGAAGCAGAGCTTTCCGAGAAAGGGTTGATGACGGTTCCGCGTGTCCCTCCCTTGTCGACTCGATGTCTGTCCAGTGCATGCATGCTTGCATATAATTAATTTAATGTTGCTTTTTCCCCGCTCAACCCCTTCTCAGCTCAACTCTATGTGCGGTATGTGCCAGATATATCTGTTAATGGTTGTCGGTCGCCGTTGTTGATTGTATGTTTGTACACAACTGTACACATCCGAGGACGACAACTAAAATTGTCTCCGTACATGAACCCAAGCCGCCGATGTCCGTCCTAAATCTTGCCCCTTCGATGGCTTCATCGGAATGGTCCTGTAAATCCCAGACTTCCCCGACCACAACCCTCCTTCCCATAGAAAAGGAAGACGACAAACGCTAAAAAGGTCATCGGTTATAATTTATCAACATCAACTGCAGATACTTAACAGGCAGGCCGCACTCAAACTTGGCAAAAGGAGGGACCAGAACAAATTGATTCCTTACCCCCGCCTCCATCTTCTCGTGAGTCCCCCCCACAAAACAAGAAGGGGACACTTCTTGAAGGCGCCCTTTCATCGGCAGTCAGACAATTTTTCCAGCCGACAGGACGATAAATTAGCTCGCTCGCACCTTTTGCTCTGAAGGTGTGGTTGACTGCGAAAAGGACTCCCCTTTCTAGATGAATATCTTGAATAAAACCTGGGGCAAAGTTATCGCTGGGCCTGAAATCTAGCCGAAAAATCCTTTCATTTTGATTTATTAGTCCGTCAGTCAGGTTCTTGAAAGAAAGTTGGTCGCGTCAACGTCACGTGCGAAGAAAGGTGGGCCGGTCCTTGGGTTAACCCTTCCGGAGCGAGGTGCCGACTTTTTCCGGACGTGTGTTACGGAAGGATTAAATGGGAAATGAGCTTCCAGAAAGCCTGTTACTGACACATTTCATACTGGCTAGATTTACTGAAGTTAATGAGACGATGAGGCATGTTAAAATTTGATTTAAAAGATGACTTTGGAATAATTGTTTTTTTCAAATTTTAACTTTGATGGGATACATTTTTGCTCAGTAAATTACCTTTTATTTACTATTAAAGATTATGAGCTATGGTGTTTCATATAGCACCTTTTTAAAAAAAAAACTCTAGAAATATGTCTTTCGAGTCAAAACATGGTACTTTTCGTAAAATGTAATGTGAATTATGTTCTGCATTTTTGCTATAATTTGGCTCTTGTATCTGAAAAATACATTAAAATATCAAATTTTTTCAAGGCAAGTACAGAGCTCGGTAGAAACGTGCTTACTGGCAATATTTTTTGTGAAAAAAAATAGTTTATTTTATTTTGCTTAAAAAGTACATGCGTACAATAATGTTGTTCTCTATATAACAATATTTGAAATCTACAATTGCTTCATAAGACTGAATCTCACTACACCTAAGCTTACAATAACAAATTTCAAAAGGACGGAGTTTGTTTTTGCTCAGAATTAAATAACACAGAGGGAAGAGCTGAAAAGCTGCTTTTTCAATTTTCCGGCAAAAAAAATCATAAAATTTGAACATTAAAAAATATTTAAACAGCGTTCAAAAATTATTAGAAAGTTAAAAAAAACTAATAAAGTTTAAAATTAATAAGCCAGAATTCAATTTTCTGTCACAAAAAAATTAAAAATTCAGAAATTTCAAAATAAAAAAATATTCAAAAATTCCAGAACTATTTTTTTTAAATAAGCAAATTCAGAAAAATCAGACATTAGGAATTGTAATATAAAAAATAAAATTTTAAAGCTTATTATTTCAAAAATGCCTATATTAAAAAAACAATACAAGTGTACAAAAATTTAAAAAGAATATACAGAAAATCTAAAATTGTAAAGTTCAAAAAGATTCATTTTCTAAAAAAACAGACATTTAAAAATTCTTAAATAAAAAAAATTAAAATCCAGGCATTTTATAAAATAAATAAAGTTCATATTCAACTGTTCGAACTGCGCATCAAAATAATACTTAGAATAATTGTATCACGAAATGTTTACTTTTCTGAAAATTTGGGTCTCTTAAAAAAGACCCAAAATTGCAAAGTAATCAGATTTATGTAACTTAAAATGGTGGCAAAAATAATGGTTTTTAAGATTTCAACAATTTTAGAATTTTATATATTAGAATTTTTAAAATACAAAAATATAAAATAAAAAAATTCAAAAAGTTTTAGAATATTTTTTTTATTGCTGATTTTTTGTTTCATTTCTTAATTTTTGATTTCATTAATAACGTTTTTTATTGGACTTATATGTTTTTGAATTATGACATGTTGTATTGTTGAATTTATATTTTTTGAAAATTTTATTTTTTTACTCAAGCATCTCTGTCAACTTTTCTTGAGAGGATTAGGAAAAAATGGACAACTTTTCATTCCCGCGTTTAATGAGCCCCGTACAAAGTTTTAGCAATAACTTGTTAGGAAAATCAATAAATAAAAAAAAATCTTCAAAATGTTTAAATTATTCATATTTCTTGAAAAAATAATAAGTTTACCTCGACGTGGAGTTACAGGGTTCAATAAAATTCCCCAATTTCGTCCAAACCATTCAAAATTTGATGGATCACCGATTTGGCATTATATTCGCCACAACCATTTCCTTGGCACCGGTAATTTATGCGCCAAAAATTATTGCTGCCAAAAAATTCGGCGACTACAGATCATCGCACATTCGGCCCACTTAAACGATTGTAAATCAATTCCAGAACCGATCAGCTGAAAATATCCAGCTGAACCCCACCCGTAAGCTGTTCCGTACCCAAGTGTAAATTCCCGTATGAAGCCAAAAAGAAAGCAAAGCAATATGAAACAAGGTGCAAGCTCGAGGAATGAAACTACGACTACCGCCCGGAACACGAAACACACGGGGGTGACCCCTGGGAAACCGTACCGATACTCAGCACTTGGGCGGCGGCGGTGCGGAGTTTGAGGTGCAGGTCGAACGCCTGGAGCGGAAATATCGAATTCATAAATTCAATCGCTCTCTTCCCTTTTTCGCGCCGAACTACTACTGTTGAACGCGTTCGAGTCGGCAACCCTCCAGAGAGAGGCCATGACCATCGCTCGGGACCGAGTGGCCATGTGTAGGGTGTTCTAAAGTTTCTGTTTGGTCTGGGCCAACCAGCCGTCTGTCAGCGGCTTTTCTTGCTGGAAAACCCAAACACACTCACCTGGGCGGGCAGTGGTGGGAAATTCGGGTGGTTCGCGAGCTGAATTGCGATTGACTCATGATCGATCAACTTTGCAAATAAGTTCCAGGTGATGATCATCTCATGACCTGAAAATGACATTTTCATTACTCATTTTGATTCGCGATCTAGGCTTAGATTGCCTCCATCTCATGAGAGAGTCAAATTAATTCTCTTAACTCATTCTCAAATGAGCGCTGACGAACGAACATTCCCATCCCTGACCAAAAGTTCCGTACTTGTTCAAATTCATTTCATTAGTTCCCAACTCTCGGGCATTGCAGACTGTTCAGTGTTCACAGCCCTGTTGCGAAATATAATTTATGTACTTTTCGGCGAGGGTCGCGCGCGAGCGTCGTGTTCCATACCTGAAGAGGATTCATTTATTTGTTTAATGTACAATACGAAGTACGGTTCGTTATTTTCCTTCATTTCTGCGCCGCTGACTGGTGGGGCGTAATTTTTCGACAATTGGGAACTTCCAATTGTCGAAAAATTACGCCCCGGTGATACCGGCAAGCACCTCGCACAGACCGGAGGTCACACTTGACTGGGCTTTATTGACTCACGTTGATGCCTCGAATACGGAATTGTTCGAATTTTTCGTGAATGTTTTTTGATTAATTTGTGTACAAAATTAATCGTAAAGTTCGTCAACTAGTTGGGAGGGAAGTGCTCTCAAACTTGCAGTTTAATCGAACTGTCACAGACTGAGAGATGACATAACGGGCGTCAGAGAGCATTTTACTCTCAGTTTCATTTTAGAAAACAATTACACGTGAAACAAAAACAAATCTGTTTACCACATGAATCATTTCCATGATAATTGATTTCAACATCGTACACCAAGACATTCTGAATTGTCAAAATGTTTAAAATCCATAAAAGTCAAATAAATTTCTTCTATTAAACAACAAACGTACACAGAGAAAAAAAAGTTCCCAAAATCGTGAACATGCGTTCATGAAAATGGGAGCCACGAACTAAATGTTCAAGTCCCATGGTACGTTTTTGAATTTGAATTTGAACACTTTGTTCGTGGTTCCCATTTTCATGAACGCATGTTCACGATTTTGGGAACACTTTTTTCTCCGTGTATTTGTTGTTAAAAAAATTTAACCGATGACTAACTTTCCATTTTCTCTTTTCTCTCTTTACAGTCTGTGCAATTTTTGAAGAGATCTCATCTTAACGTCTAAGGAAGAAAAGCAAATTTTCAAAATCTACACCACCACCAAATCAGTCGTAACTAGTGCGAAATACGTAAACCGTCAATCTGCAAACAAACAAACAAATCAAACCCAACTCAACCCAACCCAGTGAGAACAGCTGTCTAAATGCAAAGCCAAAGAACGCAATCAAATCTGTGATTTTCTGTGTTTGTGTGTCCCTCTCCCCGCGTATTTGCGTGTAATTGTTTAGTTCGGCTTGAACAGGAATAAAGGGCAAAAAGCAAGAAGAGGAGTTCAATTCTCGCCAAAAGCACCCCCCTCTCTAAAAAAAACCAAAACAAACTGCTAGCAGCCAAGGGTGCCGCCCTTCTTTTGTGCCGCGTGCCGCCGGTCCCCGTAAAAGCCGTCAAAATTCTCGAGGTGACGTCCGCTGCTGTCAAGTGTCAGAAGCGAAAACCAGAGTGCGAAAGCCCCTCGATTTCGCATCCGACGCCCGAGCTCGTGACAGCGACCGCCGCCAGCGCAGCCAAACGTAGCCGCATAATGTTGATGCAAGTGGCACCGGACGCGGCCGACGCACTGGCCCTGGTTCCGTCGAACGGGGGCGGGGCCACCACCGGCGTCCAGCAAAAGGACACCACCTGGACGAAGCTGTTCGTCGGCGGGCTGCCCTACCACACCACGGACAAAAGTCTGCGCGAGCACTTTAGCGTGTACGGTGACATCGAGGAGGCCGTGGTCATCACGGACCGAACGACCAACAAGAGCCGAGGCTACGGATTTGTAAGCACGCTTGTTGACACCTCCGGCAAACCTAACCTCAAACTTAACTTTGTTATTTTTTCTCGTTTTTTGATTGAAGGTCATAATGGGCGACCGGATGAGCGCCGAGCGGGCGTGCAAGGAACCGAACCCGATCATCGACGGCCGGAAAGCGAACGTGAATCTGGCGATTCTGGGCGCGAAACCGCGAGGCAATATCACACCTGGTAAGTGGATTGATCAAAGTAGGCTTAACATCGAAAAAACTTTTGAAAAACACCGTGGGACTCCATTTGAAGTCAATCAATGGAGACGCATGGTTCGTTGAGGTTATGGTTCCAGATTGTAATCAGAGTATCTTTCTTCCATTTCAGTGTCAATGGAACTGTCAGGTACTAAATTTTGATTGTCAATGAATGTCGTAGCTGCTAAAATGCTTTTTATTGATTTTTTTTTACTTTAACACCTTGTTTGCTAATTAACCTTAATTTCATGATTTGTTTCTAGATAAGGCCGTTGCAAATATTTTTAAAAGTTTATGTCACCCCTCTCCCCCTCCCCTTCAAAATTGGTCTGAAAAACAGGAGGCAAAAAATATTCAAAATTTCTATGAAAATAAAAATCAAATCAAATTATTCGCTCTACAGCATTGCTTTGGCGTTCTCGATAGCGAGATTCTTACTCGTCCGAAGGCTTGATTGTTGAGACAATCGCAAACCTCTTTTTACACCTAAGCTTCCATCCACCCCGGGATTCGAATTGACAACCATTGGATTGTTTGTCCAACTGCCTACCAGCGACTCCATCCCCCCCCCTCCCCCCTCCCCCCTCGACTTTGGTCAGAGCCGAGGGACTTAAATGCTTTTCATTCTTAATTTTTAAATTTAACACTTTGTGTGCTAATTTACCCTAACTTCATGATTTTTGCTGGTTTCCATGCTTTTTCAATATTTTTTTAAATTAATTTGTTTGGCAGTTTTTAGTTTTAACAATGTAGATTTTTCTCACATAACTTAACAAAAAACGCATGGTTAAAACTCAACATTATGTAAAAAGCCTTATTTTCATCAAACTCGTCAATAAAAAAATACGTTTCAAAATATCAACAGTCGTCCATTTTATAACACAAACTTTTTTTCTTGAAAAATAGAGGAATTTGAGAGAAATTTCAAAAATGATCAGCATTTTGTGTTATATTTTATATATTATATTTTTTTGTTAAATTTCAACCTTAAACTTTTCGGTACTGACAATGTTGTTCCGTATCGTTCATGTTCGTTCTTTGAGCCTATGTGTATGTGTGACTGTGTGCAGTGGCCCGTAACCGTAAATACGATATGTAAACAAATCATCAAAGTAAATCGAGTTTTGCTTTTGTCGCGGCGATGTGATGGGATGAGTTGGTTTTGCTGACTCTGTGTGTATTTGTAGCCAACATTCCGCTCTGGAGGCAAACACAACATCCACTCAAGGGAGCTAGTTAGTCATTTCCGACGATTGGAGCCCTTTTTTCAACCAAAACTCAGATGGCGCTACTGCGCCCATGTTAGCATGAATGTCTCATATGCAAAAACAGCAAACTGAGGAAAAACGCTGGGCAAGTTTTTTCCTACACATAAGGTTACGCGGTAAATCTTCTTAAAATAAACTGGATGTCCTGAATATTTTTTTAAAATTTTACAATGCATATAGGACATTCTTGCGAACATGGCCGGCACAAAGCTGAGAAACTTCACGTTTATTTTGATTTGATTTGTTCTACACAATTTTATCAAGTACATGTGTTGAATTTATTTATGGGAACTTTAGTTCCAGCGTCAAAAACTACGCTGGAGCAAGAAAAAATTCTTTTCAAGGAAATCAAGACTTTCCAAAAACAACCAAAACTGTCTCCCGAATTGACGTGTTGTCGTCACTAGCTGTGATTATTTCCGCTTGGATGCACTAATTAAAATGGCTTTTCTCGCCATTTGCCGCGCTGGTTAAGCCGGTCAGAACGGCAACGTGGCGCGCAGCGCACCCAGAAAAGACAGTTTTCAAAAATAGAATCTGGCGCGACGCCGACACCAAAGTAACACAACCGTGCAATATATCTAGTGCACGGACGAACGTCACCCCAGGCATCGGCCGAAATGTCAAAGTGCGACTAGTGGTGCGACACCTGTCAGACGTGGTTTTAAACTAGATGGTTTAAACTGTAATTAGTCTTTTACATTTTTTTTCTTTTAAATTTAATTTTTTTTACAATTTTTTTCTTTTAAAATTTTGTAACATGCAAAATCAAAAGTGTCCAACCCCTTGTTGCACTTAGGAAAAGCAAAGATTTTCCCAGAAAACTAATGTGCTCTTTTTCCGAGGAGGCACATTCGGTGGAAAATAAATCAAGCCTCCCGCGCAACCTTCTTTTGCTTCGTGATTTTCACGTTGAAGCGGAAAAGGTGGTGGGACGACGTCTGTCGTCAGTCAGATCTCCAAGGTATTGAAGCCGCACGTCACAATTCTAGGGCGTGCCAGTCGTCACACGATGTCAATGATTTCTTAATGATGCCGATGGTGAAGAAGGAAAATAATGCCGCACTGGTAAACATCATTGTGAGGGAAAGTAAATTAAGCTGACGGTTGGGAGTTGCTTTAAGACAGTTAAAGGTTGTCTTTCCAATTCGTTGGAAAAAAAAACCCGTGAAATCGTTTCCTTTTTACCTCCGTCATCAACATTTTTTTAAAAATAAATTCTGAGACTTTTTTTAAATATTTCAACATTATTAGTTTTATTAAAAAACTTCAAACTTTTTAAAGAAGCTATTAGACTACGGCAAACAAAATAACAAACTTATTTTTTTTGTTTTTCACAATTTACCAAACTCGCAAACGAAGCCAAATGTATGCAGGCTGACGTTTCTGAAAACGAATGCAGGCAAACTGATAACTGCCAAAAAGGTCATTTGTTTGTTTGTCGTAGTCTAATAACTCCTTAACTGAAAAAAAGCTTACGTAATTCTAATGAATTTAAAAACGACATTTTAGGATTTGTGATCCTGAAATTCAAATTATGTAAAAAGCTTAAGATTGTCCCATTTCTCTAAAAATAAAGAATAAACGTTATAAATTGTATTCTTAAGAGTTTAAATTGATAATAGAAATGTAGTTTTTTTGTGATGGGTTTCGCTGACTAAAATTTAAACATGAAATTACAAATTTTCCGTTAGTTAAATGACATGTACAAAACCTTCTCCATAGAGTTATCTACGTGCGCATGTATTGCGTGTTTGTACACGAAGGGTTTTTAGGTTAAAATTTGTACCCGCCAGCAAAAACAAATGGTAAGCTAGTGTGCGTGAGATCGGGCTTAGATAGCTCTATTGTCCACTCGTGATGGCATCGCCGCCGCTGAGCTAGTGGGCCGAACATAAACATTCCACCGCGAAAAACAAGCAAACGATCATCGGCCCGGGTCCACAACAGATCGTAATCGAAAAGCAACAACTTTTCCAGCAGAATGCTTCGGCTCGGGCGTAGTTAATTTTTCCATTTCGAAGTTGGGTGCTGCCGTGGAGCCAGTAATTACCAGTCGGTGAAGCCGGGGGTTGGGGCTGTTTTTATTTCTGTTGTCCGTTCCATGTCCAGTTGTTGATTTATTCACTCAACATCGTCATCATCCCCGAAAAAATCTCTTGGAGGTAGGGTTGAGGTAGTTGGTGAAAGTAAAATACACCCGAGAAATGGGAACGTTCTGTGTTTTATTTACACATCGCCAAGCCAAACCAAACCAGTAAAAAAGCAACTCAGAACAGCCGTCATCGTCGCATCACGCGAAAAAGTCGGGGGAAAGTTTGGACCGCCGGAAAATGGCAGGTTCCATTTGGGCCAAAAGCGATGACAAGCCGGTCCGTCACACCTGTTGTGAAGCGGATTAAAAGTTTTTGAAAGAGGCGCAACAACCGTCCGCAACTTACTCGAAATTTGGATTTGTTGTCCAATCAAAGTCAGCAAACTTTTCGATGCTTAAAAAGTTGAGATTTCCTCCGCCAAAAAAATCAGGATTAATTTTTAAAGATTTCCGTCTAGACGGGAACCAGCCAAGCGCGTTTTGACGGTGGGAGATGATCTCTGGCTGCACAACACTCGGAGATTCATTACTCCTTCGTGGACGGAATAAGTAATTTTAAGGTGGCGATGTTGCGCGGGGATGGTGTGCAAACAAATTACTGAAATGTGTTGCACTTGCCACGAGCAAGCGGTTTTTGTGTAACTCTCCATGTTTTTCATTATTGTGAAAGCATACACGTGTCCTTTCGGTTGGTTTGGTGGGGCAAATTGCTGTAAGGTGACTTTTTCTTGCGCTTTAAAGGTGATGAAAAATGTGTGCATCAGTGCAAGCGAATAATTAATTGGACATTAGGAAAATGAAAACATTACTTTGAGCTTTCAGATTCAAAATTCTTTTAAAATATTTTCCTATTCGGTCTAAAGGATTTTATTAGAAAAGGGGGAAATCTCGTATGTTTGACTGGTTAAAGATGTAGTCCTATTTGCACTCAATGCGACGATTTTCACTATTTAAACTACCTATTTCGAAAAACTTTGGGATAATCCATCTCCAAAATACTCAGAAAATCGTCGATTTAAAAAAATCTTAATTGTTCAATATCCATTATGATATTGTACGATCAGTTCCTAACTAGACTCCGTCGTTGGAAACGACCATCGGCTCAACGACCGTCGAAATAGGCGGCGGGTCAGATGCGGGATTACAAATGTCAAAACCTCTCCCCCCTCACTTCGTTTCACCATCCAGCTGTAGCTTTGTTGACAAACAAACGAACCACGTGGTCGCATAATGGCGGCAACGAGCCATAAATAGGGATGCTCGTATAATAAAAATTGAAACAGTTTTCAAAAAAAATAATATTTTGCCAACGTGATAAAAATTTAGCATGAATGAATTTTTTTGTTGGAAAACTGATGAAAGACAAAAATTGCCAGCCATATTTTTTCTATGAATTGAACGTTTGCACATCATTTGGGCATCCCTAGTCCTATCCACGACCGATTCCAACGACCATGAGAAGATGCTAGAAAATCCAGCTAAATTTACAATATCATAGAACAAATGATGCGAATTTCCAGTATCAAAAACTAGAACATAATATTTGCTTATCTCTTTGAAATAAAAAAAAATCAAGATTTTTAAAGTCATGGCTTAAGTTTTAAAACAGCAACTAAAGAAAAACAAATTATTTTAAAATTGTATCGAAATTTAAGACTTCTAAAGTTCATAAAACTTCTATTTTCATCCAAATTTTTGACATTTTTTGAAAAAAAAATATGCCTTTTCGGCGATAACGTCATGATTCGAATTCCCGGACGCTTTGGAACCAGGAAGGTGCTGTGTCCTATCCCTCGCCTAGACCAGACCAAAATCCATGATTAAGCTGACAGACCAAATCTGTCAGACCAAGACTGTCAGACCTAAGAGCAAAAAGTAAACAATCTTGGTCTTCGACATAGGTGCACACAAATCAAGAAAAGAAAATATTAAAAAGAATTTTATTTTTCCAATTCAATGACTGGGATTGGACTGCAAAATTGAATGGACGTCTGAAAATCGTCAGAAAGTCAGAAAGTGCGGCGTCCTGTACACCGACAATTAAATAAGCAGTTAAAAGCCTTATTCTTTCACTTTAATTTTTGATCGCGTTTTCGGTTTACACCTGAAAAATCTTGAAATTATTTATACGGATTTGTGATTCCTCTCTTTCCACCATTCCCTTGTTCGGAACCTCATCTTCCCAGTCACGAAATATTCTAGCAGAGCTGGTTCTGTCAGAATCCTGCTAGAACGGTGGAACATTTCTGCTAGTATGCTGTAAGAATAACCAGCTCAGTAAGAACCCTGCTAGAATCCTGCTAGAACGTCGTGACTGTGTTGTTTTGTCAATTATTTGGATATAAGTTCGCATTATAAATGTCAAAAGTGGGTTATTTGCTGAATTCTAACATAAACTTTCATTTAAAGTTAGTTAGAAAGAACGCTGTAGTTAATTTCAAAACAATCAAATAAAATAAAATTAAAAGATTATCAAAAATGCGAAACATTTCACGTGAAATATTTCATAGGCGTCCGAAGCACCGGGAAAGGCAAAGCAGAAATTTATGGTTTTGATTTCCTTAAATTCAAGCAAATTTTTATATAAAATATCGATTGTTTTGATGTTAACAGCTTATTTGAGACCTAAAGAATGCCATTCACTAACATTTCAGTCCAAATTTGTGCGATTCATTAGCAAAAACGAATGTCCGGAATTCGAAGCAAAAGTGTCCGGATTTCGAATCAGTTTTTAACAGTGTCCGGGATTCGAAGCACAACAAGTCATTTTGATTTTCAAATTCTGATGCATTTTTTTAAAGACATATTTTGCATGCATTTTTATAAAACTGACTGATGATATTTCTTCATTTCCAACTTATTACATGATTTTTGTCAGCTATAACAAACATGATATACTAAGTGTCCGGATTTCGAATCATGACGTTACTTTTGAAAATGAAAGTCTTTTTCTACAATTTTTTGATGATTTGATTAATTCGAAAAAAAACTTTTCTGGGTGTTCCTTGACCGAAATAATCCGAAATATTTTTTTTTTGACCATCCTAACGCCGTGTTAGGGTGGTCCAAAAAAATGTTATTTTCATCGATTTTCGCAAAAACTACATTTTTTCCAAAAATCAAAACTCCGCCCCATTCAAAACGATTTTAGCTGTTTTGGACGCAAACGATGAGTATTAGATAGACTGTTGAGGAAAAATAGTTAGAATTTCAGATTTTTTTTAAATGCTGTTTTGAAGGTCTCGGGACCAAAAAGCATTTGTCTGAAAATATTTTTATCGGATTCTTCGGAGAATTTCACATAATATATCAAAAAATGGTAAAGTTATGTTTACAATTTTCCAAGATATGTTTTTTTTTTTTTTTCAAAATGAAAACTGCGTTTTCCATGCGCCGCGCACTAACGAAAAAATGACGGAAATGCGAAAATATCAACTTTTTCACTAAAATTGCGATAAGTTTCAAATTTAATCGATGATCTATACATGTTTGGGTAGCAAAATTTTAGTAATTGAAAGACGCAAATTTTCTTCAACAACAAATTATTATCTTTTAATTGTTTTTTGTTTTTTCATATTCAAAAAGTAAGTTTTCTTCTTAGAATTTTAAACTTTTGAGTTGCAACACATTGGAAAGACAATACTACAATACTTTTTAATTTTTTAACTTTCTTTCCAAAATAAATATATTTTTTTTATTTACCGGGTTCAGCGTTTGTTACTAAAATTCATGAACTTTCATTCTTTGTCTTACTTGTAAACTTTGTAAAGTGCCTTAGCTTAACGTGAAGACTCCATTGTCATGATTTTTCCTTCAAAGATATAAATTTTGCGTCGCTTTCAATATTTTGACAAAAAAGTTGTTTAGAATATTAGAATAGTGTCCTACACATGCTGATTCCTTTTGGTAACGATTATCCCATTCCTTGTTAAGTTATGGAAATCGTCATTAATCAATGATTGCCAACTAGGACGTTAATGACTGTGCCACAAAAGTATATAAATTGCTTCAAGCACAATTGATTTAGATCAAAAATTCCTTCAGTGGCTTCAAGAAGGCAACAACCGGCACATGCTGATTCCTTTTGGTGCTGAAATTTGTAAAATTGAATTTAAAACACATTTTTTTATTGTGATGATTAATTTTCTTTGAAAATGATCAACGGCTTCACCTTAAATTATCGTTACTTTCATTCAACCGTAAAATTATTATTTTTTAAATCACTGAACCCTCACCATTCCATTCCCCCAATTCATCACGGTTACTTCCGGCCGTCAACGCCGCTGTCGTCGCCGCCAGGGTGATCGCAAGTGTCACCTTTCCGACAGCCAGACATCCTGGCCGCCGCCTCGATACTCCTTATCAATAGTGTCATAACCCCCACCTTCCGTTTTTTTTAAATTCCCCGTGCGCCCCAGCCGCACGTGCACGTGTTAAACTGTATGCTTTATTTGGTTCTGTGTTCTGTGTGTTGCCCCGAAAAGAAACCTTTAAAAACCTTAAAATTTCAAACTCCCCTCCCCCAGAAGAACCGATATCGATATCGGTCGGTATCAATTTTTTTCTCACGTTCAGAGCCCACACAGACACTGTGCATTGTCTAACCACGTTTTTGCTTTCGTTTTTTTTTCAGGATTCCCCTTCACGGCGGCAGGCCTCCGGACAGGATATCCTGTGCTACCGAGCCAGTTTGGGTAAGTTCAGCTCTTCTTTCTAGTTCTCTTTTACCTCTTCCTCCTCCTTCTTGTCTTCTTAAACACCAGTTCAGACAGTTTTACGCCGTCGTAGGTTCTCCCATTTTGCTCTCTAGGGGTCGTGCTCAAGTTCTGAAAATTATCAGAAGGAAAAAAAGTGGGTTTTTTTTTAATTCGAAACACACCGACACACACTTTAGTTGCCTTCTTCGTTGAGTTTGTTTTTGTTTTCAATTTTTGTTTCGAGGCTCCCCCTTCCGCCAAACGAATAACCGAAACTTTTGCTTTTTCGCGCTATCAGACTTGATTTCCGTGCGACTTTAACACCTGGACTTCCAAGCAGAAGAAAATATGTAATTTTAAAGCATTTTCATGTATAATTACATGTTGCGCAAATTCTTATGTTTTGGGAAATCACTGATTGAAATTTGTTCGAAATTTATTTTCTTTTGCCTGGCAGTCCAACTGTTACAGTTTAAAATGACTGAATAAAATCTATTTAGAACGTTGACTGGTCCCGTTTCTTTATTTTATTCAAAACGTGACATTTCGTCGATAGCAGCACAATTTTCGTTCCTTTTTTTATTTCGGAATATTTCTTGTTCTCACTTTTGTTTTTCGTTCATTTCGTTTTTCCCTTTCCCCTTTTAAACAATATCAAAAAATCAAGTTTGACAAGTTTTGGCTGGAAAACCCAGCCGGGCAGCAAATCGATTCCGAAACTTGCAACTAAACCTCAGTTATTAGGGGTTCCGAAGAAGGAAGACCGCGTTGACGTTGGCCACTACTGTCTGCACTGTGACTGACTGACTGAAAGATCTATTTTTGGGGCGGGACCCCGAAAAGTGCGAAGTGAGTTATAATTTTTCAAACGCAAAATAAATGACGCGTTGTGGCGCGCGCGGTGGAATGTTGTAAGGTTTTCTTTCTGGCAGGGCGCTTTTTTGCCGTTTTGTCGATGGCCAGTTTTAAGTGGTGGGACATTTTGGCCGCCGCAGGATGACCTTCAAGTGACTTTTGCTATGTGCCACGTGGAGCTTTTCGCGCGGAAAAAAAGGATTTGATGGTGATAATAAAATAACATTTTTATTGAAACAGCTAAGGTCAATGCATTTTGTTTGTAACCCTTCCCCATTTCATTTTTTTTTTTTAAATCAAAGATCGACAGAACAAAAATTTATGTTTTTTACCAAATTCGGTAATTGAAAAATCGGTTAAGATCTGCAAACCATCTGTCAAATGAACAAAATTTTATCGAATGTCGGTTAAAGGATGAACAATAATGAAATTCATTTCTGAATTTCGGTAAGATTTTCCGAATTCGGTAATTTTAAGTTTACCGAACAGTTCAGTTAACTGTTGAAAATTCCGCCAACTTACCGTGTAGTAATTTTCAACGAAAAAAATAAGGCATTTTTCTTGAGACCAAAGGTCGGAAAAATGAAGCTTTGATTAGATTTTTGTTATTAACTTATTGAAATTTTGAAAATTTGTAAAAGTAGCATAACATATTTAATGTTTTTATACAGCAATTCCATATGAAGTTTAAAATGCTCCTAGATTTAGACACATAGTTTTGGTCGTTAGAGTTGTCCTACCCAAGTTAGAGTGGTTTCAAAATTTGACAGTATGGAAATAAAATAACATGATGATTTTTAAATTAAAGCTCTCTTGGGCGAAAATGAAAAGTTATTAGTTGGGCTTTCATGGGAAAAAATCTACTCAGCAAAATATCCGATGGTAAAATCGCATGCAAAAGCATGCACATCAGCTTCGTCAAAATAAACACCTAATATTACACACTGCATGTACAATTTTTGCAACACACAAAAAAAAGTTGCAACCGACGGGATTCAAACCCAGCACTATCAGTTAGGACTGGCGCCTTAGCCCACTCGGCCCATCAGACCGATGAATAGCTGCACGGATAAACGCACATATGAGGTTGACATTTCGGACTTTTAAATGCAGCTGGATTACTACTCTTTTAGCTGTGTACCCTGGCAATTAAAATGGTCGCATAAAATTTAAAATTCCATTTTGCCGTGTCTTTTTAGCCCAGTGGGAAACGTTCCAACCCCTTTTTTATGTGTAATGTTACATGTTTAAAATTATGAGAACACAACAAACTTCACAAAATCTTTGAATATATTTTTTTGTTTTGCTTTATGGGTATCAAACGACGGATTTGTTTTAATGGATTTTCAATTTATCACAAACTTAGTGCTTAATTCAATTTTTTACAAAATAACGATATCTTTTCGTGAATACTCAATTTTTTATAATTTGTTATTTGGTTTCAGACGTTGCAAAATGTCGTATATATTGTCACTGCATTAATTTTTGTGTGTTTTTCACAAAATTCAGTATTTGTTAATAATTTTAAATATGACATTCAAACGACACGAAACTTTATATGGATTTTCAATGTATTACAATTTCTAGTGGTAGCTTTATGCTTTATTTTTAAAAACAAGCATATTTAACTTGAATACTCAAATTTTCATGATTTGCAATACAACGACGCAAAATTATGTACAGATGTTTGCTGGATATTTCCAACTTTTGTGAATATTTGAGTGTTAATAAAATATAATACAGGGAAAGTCTATTTAAATTTGAATACTGCAAATAATAAAATACTGAATATTTTGAAAGAAAATGCGATACATTGGGATTTTTTTAGATTTACGGTTTGTTATAAACATTTTAGTATTTCTCGCTGAATTTTCTAATACAGTGGAACTTTTTATAAAATTTGCGCCCTATAATGGCCGTAAAGCAAAAAAAAAATATTTTTTTTTAGAAAACATGGTATTTTTCAAGTAATTACATTTTAAGACTACCTAGGTTATTAACACTCAAACGCTCGGGTAGTCATTTGACCCCTATTTTTGTGTTAAAAATCTCACAACTGTTGGTAGAATTGACCAATTTGGATGCTTCCAGTTGCAAAACATCCAGATTTGTCTATATTTTAAACTGTCAGATTGGGGACAAATTGGATATCAAAATTTTCGTAATTGAAAGACGCAACTTTTGGTACCATTACATCTATAGGTCATCGCTGATTTTTTTAAGGTATCGTAGTTTTAGTGAAAAAAGTTGATTTTTTGCCAATTTCGTCATTTTCCCGTTTTTGCGCGTGACGCGTCGAAAAACTTAGTTTTTATTTTCAAAGAATCATATCTCCGAAACGTGTTAATGGATATTCGCAATTTTTTGATATTTTATGTGAAATTTTCCGAGGAATCCGATAAAAATATTTTCAGACATAGGCTCTTTGATCCAGACACGGTCAAAACGCCATTTTAAGTTTTTATGAGACTTTTTCAAATGTTATTCTAGATTTTTGAAACTTCTTACTATTTTTAGCCAAAGTCATCACCTTTCTTTTGCGTCTAAGATAGCTAAAATCGGATGAAATGGCGCGGAGATATGATTTTTTGAAAAAAAAAAAGTTTTTTTGCGAAAAATGACGAAAATTGCCATTTATTGAACCACCCTAGCACGATGTGGTCACCCTAATGACCAAACAAAAAAATACGGGTCTAATTATTTCGGCCAAGGAACCCCCAGAAAAATTTGAGCCCGATCGGAGAACTTTTTTTCGGTTTAGGCTCTTTTCAAATGGAATTGCTGTGTATAGAATCTATATTATAGATGGATATGATATAAATAATTATTGAATCAGACACAGCTCAAATTGCTTCCTGAAAATGTTATTTTTCTCTATATTGCACAGTCACATAAACATACCAAATCACCAAACCAGTAGTAATGAAAAACAGGAGTTCCTCTGCTCCAATATTTTTTGAAGATATGAAATAGTTTTGAAAAAAGATGTGTTGACGAGTTTTCAGATCGAGTTGTGTTAATATTCCTTTTTTTTTTCAAAAAAACGAAAATTCATATTAATCTGGACAACACAAATATCTGCTATAAGTGGCTCACAAAAATTTCAGCAAAACCTTCAGCTGAAAAGTGCTCGAAATCAATATCTTGTACTGAAAATAAATCCAATTTGTGAATGTTGCCATCACTTATTATAAATATGAAAAAAAAATTCTATTCTCAATCAAACATTAATTCAAATCGATGTTTACTTCTTTTTGGCCCAGGCCACAAGACCAAACTCCAAGAATCCAATTACCATTTTCCTGTAACGCAATTCATCTTTACCGTACAAACACTCGCCGTGTTCAATTTCACCATCCATCCCCCAAAAAAAGAGAGCGAAGAACGCCACAACTCTTGCGCCTTAGTCATCTTCGAAAAACGTGACCAGGACAAAGATCCAACCACGTCGACTTCCACGAAGAAGGACCAAAAACCTTCAGGAAAAAAAATAAAACACAGCACAAACATCATCAGGGATGGTGACAAAACCAGACCACAAAGTCATGGCACGCTCACACTCAACACGAAAAGGCGTGTGTGTGTGTGTGGGTGAATTTGAGGTGCGAGAAGCAAACGTGGAAAATAAGAGCGCAAATTCCGATTTAAGCCGTCGTCGACGTCGTAAACATTGCCCTCGCGGGGGGTTTTACTACTACGGTGGAGTCGCCCACCCACTCACTAAATCAACGGTAGATGGGTTGTTCATAGAGTACGAAACGCATTTCTTTTAGTTTCTTTTGATTTGAAGAATCAACGTTATCTTCAGGGTCTGTTTCCTTTATTTATCGTGAAGAAAACCACTTAAAAAATACGTCATTTTGAAACGACCCTCCCAAACCCGAGCAGGGGTAAATAACACGGGAATACCAAATTTTTGTATTACTTGGGCTAATAACAGCGACCAAAATGCGCTCTTGGTTGCCCAGTAATAGATGGTAAAATACCATGAAATCATACCAAAGTCTTGTATGTGAAAGGGCACAACAATACCAAAACATGTTATTCCAAAGGTAAAATAATACCACAAAATAAAATCATTTCAATACCAAGTTGAGGTCTTCTGGATTTTTGAACATTGCTTGAATACCAAAACTTGGTATTGCCATGGTTTTATTTTTAGGTATTCCCGCGCCCTTGGAAAATCATATTTTGGTATTTCTGTGGTCTTTCACATACATGATTTTGGTATGATTTCATGGTATTTTACCATCTATTACTGGGCAACCAAGAGCACATTATGGTCGCTGGTATTTGCACAAGTAATACCAAAATTTGGTATTTTCATACCATTTTTAGTGCAGCAATTGCAGTTTGTGAAAAAACGGAAATGATCCTTATGCAACAGCCAAATCTATTCACCTGATGATTCCATGTTGTTTTTAGTGATATTCTTCACCACACCGAATGCATTTGTCATTGATGAACGGCCTGTGCTTGAAGTTCTTGAAGCTTCTGAAAAATAACATGATTGAAAAATAAGTATTATCAAAATGAAACCGGATTGAAATTCACCAAAATTCAATAATCTCTTGATTGACTCGTTTTTCAAAGTATTTGGTTATCCCGACTTAAAGAAATTTCAACGTTTTTGAAAAAAATATTAGTGAGTATATCACAAAAAAAAAAATCAGCTTTAACATTTTTATGTTTCAAGTTATTTTAGCGCAAAATTAATTATCTCTCCAAAATTTTTAACATTCCAACGCCCAAGGCTCCAAAAAAGTTGGAACGGTAACTTCAACTCAATGGTTCTCGGGCATAACTCAACCAATCAAGATGATTCTTCTTTTCAGTGATTTGTTAGGATGTCTAGATGATTCTAGAACTTTGCAGAACTTAATTTGATCAAATCTGTAATTTTTGCGATCAAAAACATCGTTCCAACTTTTTTTTTCGCGTACAAAAAAAAAATCGCCAAAAATTCCGCGGAAGCAGTCGTTTTGAAAAAAGGTGGAACGATGTTTTCGGTCGCAGAAATTACAGAGTTGATCAAATTAAGTTCTGCAAAGTTCTAGGATCATCTAAACATTCTTACAAATTACTGGAAACAAGAATCGTCCCGATTGGTTGAGTTATGCCCGAGAACCAGCGAGATGAAGTTACCGTTCCAACTTTTTTGGGAGGCTTGGGCGTCCGTGTAAGTTGGACATGCGTTGGGCGTTCCAGTGTTAAAAAAAATTCCATAGTTTCAGAGAAAATTGATGAAACCTTTCAATACCAAAATAATACCAAAATGTGCCATCCTGACTTAGAAAATTTTCCACAATTTCAAGTCATTTCTGTAGGGGGTATATCAAAAATGTTTAAAATCAAGTTTGAAATTTCCGGTTTTCAATGAAAGCATTCGCTTTGAGACATCATTTTAGCGCAAAATTAATTATTTTGTCAAAATTGGTCAAAATTTTCACATAGTTTCAGAGGAATTTGATAAAACATTTTAATACCAAAAGAATACCAAAATGTGGTGTTCGACCATTGACAAATTCTGCAATTTTGCAAAATCAAAACAATACCTTAAATTGGTATGATACCACATTTTGCTCTTGCATAATCCTTAAGACAAATTTTCAAGGGTCCAGGAATACCAAAATTTGGGATTGATACCAGAGAAAGGTATTATTATGCATTTCCCTTGTTATTTACCCATGCTCCGAAAGGTTTGCAGTGAGTTTTTCCCCTCGTGGGGTTTTCCGGGCACGGATTAGAGTGCCAGAGTGGGGATGAGATGTCGAGACCCGCCGTCATCAAAATGCATAACACGTGGTGGCAAATCTATGCTTTTGCAACAGCTTTTTCGCGTTCTTTTTTTTTCCTGAAGACTGCTCAACAGGCTGCCGCTACTCACAGGACGACATTGCCGGGAAGCTTGGGAACGGTTTGGAATTATGCTTTCAATTCCGATTTTCCATCGCGACTTGGCGCTCGGTGCTATTTTATGTGTCTGGGGTAAAAAAAGGAGGCAAAGGACCTGTATGTGTGTGTGTATGGGCATTTGGTGTGAATGGCCACTTGGACGACGATAAAGGCGACGTGGAAAAAGGCCTTTTTTACGGGCGACTTTTCTTGAAGAAACGCTCTGCCGGGGCAGGTTTCCGCGTTTCGCGCGTGGGAAATTGCCGTTTTAGATGAATGGCCGTAACCCGGTCCGCGATTGATGATTTGCTGTTTTGCAAGCTAGTAAAAAAGTGGCGGTTGAGTTTGTCACTAGTGACTGCGTAACTGAGTTATTATGATTGACTTTTTTTATTGTTTTTACAGAAAACGGTAAAAAACTGTAAAATATGTTTCTACAACTAAGTGTTTTGACATTTAGATCGTGGTTCCGAATTTCATGACAGCTTGTTCACGATTTTGGGAAATTATTTTTCTCCGTGTAAGAATACACTCCAAATTTGAACTATTAGTTTTATTCTGTAAATAACCTAAAATTCAATTCTATCGTGTGAAACAGCTTTAGGTAACCTAATTTTGACAAATCATGGCGATAAATCAGCAGTTGCTTACTGACTTCAAAAAGTTGATCATTGTAACACTGTATCCAATCTTTTGACGTCAAATCCGTACATCGAAATCAGGAGCTAAAGAAATCACAAATCTCATCCCACCGTCACGTGTCCGGTCACGTGTCATTAACTCCTTTCTCGGGAAGGATCCCCCTTCCTGGGCAGAGAGAGAGCTGCCATAGCTACCTCTTTTCTTCTCCGCCATTCTAGTAGCGATTCAAGGTAATAAAATCCAGAACACCACAGGCTCGCACAAAGGACCTTTTCTCCGCTGTTCCACCTCCACCTTCCAGGGAAGCCCTGATGACAGTCAATAAATTTCTGTTTGGCAACCCTGGCAAGTCTGGTGCGGTGAAGAAATTTAATCGCTTCACTCTCTTCTCAGCGTGATCTTCCGGGAGGATGCTGCTGCTGGTCCAGGGGAGGTTAGGAGGGTAATTTTGTCCCCCTCCTCTAGTTTCACTTCCGGGGTGTCCTTTTTTTCCACCCCCGAATGACAATGACAGCGTGGCGGTATTTAAGGATCGGCAGCCAGCAGGGTGGAAAATAAAAGGTGCAGGGGAAAAATTGATAACAATGCGCAGAAGGAGGAGGATCCGACTCATCCTTCGGAACGACGACGTGCGGTTTTACTGCCCGGTTTTCGGAAAATTGAAAGCAAAAAAAAATACGACGAAGAATGGTCACATCGGTTGAGCTCCACTGTCGCATGACTAATCGTGTTTATGACACGCTGATTAACGACGGTTTTGGGTTCGAGGGATGAAAAAATCAAAAGTCCATTAGCATGGGCGGCCAACCGGCGGTGACTAGATTGGCCGATTTGGGGATGGTACTTATCACACATTTGGGGGACTTTTTTCTTCATTTAGAGAGAAGCACAAAATGAACAACACCGAAAAGGTGGTCTGGATTGCGATACAAATTGCGCCGTGGTAATGATGATTTGATCGAAAATCGTTACATAGATTAGGTGACGTTTGCTAAATGGCCTCGTTTGATGGTTGGATCAGCAATCAATTCAATTATGAGGTGAAAAAATGTTCTGTTCTTCTGTTAAAAAAAAAAACAAAAAATAAAACAAAAAATAAAATGAAAAAATTCTTGAAACTTGTGTTTTGTAACAACTTAAAATTAAATTAAATTACAGTCATCCCACATATTCGGAACGGTTTCCAGATCGGCTAATGTTCAAAAAATCATAGTAAATCGATAATTGAACTTAATGATTCGCTTTTACCTTCAGTTGAAAGCTTTTCTTGCAATCTTTCGAATGCTGTATCGAACATCTGCATTTCTTTTTTTACTTTTATGTGAAGTTTTTGAAGAATTACTTTGACCCTTGAAATCCACAAATTTGGAACACTTTTTTCTTACGAATGTAAACAAACTTTGGATCTCTCCAGGAGTACATATTTATTACCAAATAATGACTTCACGCACTGAAACCAACGAAACTCAAGCTTAGTGATGTTTTATACATGGTTTGATAACTTTTTTGTGAAAATATCAGTTAAATTCAAGTGTTCCACAATTGTGGGAGGCACAATAACATCCCACAATTATGAAACAGTCCATTTGGAGGCAGTGTTTTGCTGCTCTGGATGAAATAGTCTTGGAATGAAGTTTTTTGTACTACTTTCACTAGTGAAATAGCAAGATAATGTCCAAATGAAGGTTCTAAAAATAGTAAGGTCGACAGAAAAGCTACTTTTGGCATGCTATTGACAAATTATCATAAAAGTAATCCGAATTTGTGGGTGTTCCGAATATGTGGGATGACTGTACATATAATTTACTTGTATGAGATGTTTGTTTATGTATCTCTAGTTTGTATCCAATTTGTAAAGTAAGTCGATATAAATTTACGAACAATTTGTTTAAAAAAAACCTTTGATCACATATAAAAGCACATTTGATTAAATAAAATCAAAGCTTTTTCTACTTATTTACAAATTTATTTTATTTTTTTACATTTTTATTTACAACTACAACTACAAGTATGGTATATATTATTTTGACAGATCTAAGATAAGATCCTAAGAAAGTTAAAAAGTGAGATTATCATCAGCATTTCGAAAAAAAAAAGTTTTTTCATTAAAAACAAAATAAATAATATGAAAAAAATAATAACTTAAAATTCTCAATTAAATAATATACCTTTAATTCAAGCTTAGTTTTCAATTATTTTTCTTTTCAATTATTTATATTATTATTCATTCTCCTATACTCGCAATAAAATAAAATGAAACAAAGAATAACCTAAAATTATCATTTCTACAGTAAACTCAGCTCATTTTTCACAGAATAAATACGGTTTTGTCCATCGCGCAATATTCTCAACAATTTTCCAAAACAGAGAATCCATGAATAAAAAGGTTTTTTTTCTGAAAACCATATTTATTTATTTTTTAAATTAAATTCTACATTAAATAGTTTTTTTTTTAATTCACGCTTTATTATTTAAGGATATTTTTAAAAATATGTAAGCTTTTGAATTTCGATTTAAAGTTGGTGATAAAAACTCGTTTGAATGTTTAAAATTAAATTTAGAAATGATTTTGCTTTTGAAACTCGTAAAAATCATAACATTTTGGAAAAAAAACCTTCTAAAATGTATCTAATTGTTCACAGATAAAATTGGCAAAAATAGTCTCAAATTAAAATAATGAGTAATTCTCCAAAGTAACGCATTTTTTTCAATTTTTTGACTGGTCATACAAAAAAGGCGTGTGGACATTCGAAAATCTGTATTATGAGAAAGGATTTTCTGATCGATTTGGTGTTTTCGGCAGAGTTTTAGGGGGAAAACTGTGATTTCTCAACTATTACAGCATTTTTATGGAAGAATTTTGTTCGATGTTCCAAAATAACTAATATTCTTCGTCATCCATGTGAAAAAAATCTTTAAATCTCTCAAAATTGATCGAATGTATGAAATTTCTAAAAACATTTTTGATTCATTTCAAATAACCATAAGGGGCAATATGCACCCCAACTTTGGGGCAAAATGCGCTACAACAACGGGGCAAAATGCACCGGGTTAAAGCAGTTTTCACTAGTCACCACTAGATGACACCGCTGTTTTAACAAAGGAGCATCACAGCGGTGCATTTTGCCCCGATAACACTTTTTGCAGAGAATTTAATTAAAAATATATTTTTCAATGTTTTTGGACTCATTTGTTCAATGAAAATTAGATGAAAGCATAACATTTGAAAGTTTTGCATATAACTTAAACTATTTTTATACTACGATGCTCAAACTTGTCCAGCATCGTTTTGCAATGTTAAGCTTCCAATTTCAATGATTTTTTTTCCCGGAAAATTCTTCCCAATATCGAGAAAAGCAAAAATAAAAAAATCAAACCATCCACATTAACGACCCCCGGGTCTTTTGTGGTCTCTATTGCAAGTTTCTGCTCGAACCTAGGAGTCCGAAGCTTGAATGGGGAGAGCACCCAAACCTCTTTTACTCCAAGGAACCTTCCACCCCAGTGTTTGAACTGACGACCTTTGGATTGCGAGTCCAACCGCCGCCAGCGATTCCACCGGAGTAGGCTTGGTTTGGTGTGTTGTTTGTACTTATGGCATGGAGACGACTCCTACACCTGGAATGACTTAACGGCCTAACAACCAAGGCCGGGACCGACATTTTACTTCCTCATCCGATGGAAGGTTGCAGCAGATGGGAATCGAACCCAGAATCATCCGCTTACAAAGCGGACAACGTAACCATTCGGCCACGCACTGCCAGCAGGGGGTGCATTTTGCCCCGGGGGTGCATTTTAATAATTCGATTTTTATTATAAGAATTACTGTAGTAAAAGTCAAATTACACAGTAGTTAAGTTAAACGTTTCATGTGATAAAAGTACAACTTTAAATTAGGTCATCGGCCCGATGTGTGCTTAATAATCCCAACTTTAGTAGTTTATTTTGCAAATAAATTGTTAAAAATCACCTCACAAACATACACTAACTTTTAAACGTACATTGCGGTAAAATTTTACATAAAAACAATAATTACTTTATTTCCATTTTATGCCTGCAGTTTTTGTACTTTTTTTTACAGTGCGCAGTTTCTTTGTTTTGGTTCCGTAACGAACAGCTGTTCTTTTGTGCTGGAGCCGAAGTTGACATTTCCCTTTTGTTCTGGTGTCGATGTTGACAGCTTGTGTTGGCTACGGGCAGTCAGTCAATTCCTGACTTGTTTTTAATTGATTTTTTTATCACTACGAGTTAAATTCCCAAAACACGTACTTTGCATTTTTGAAAAAAATGCTTCTTTTGTTAATGGTGGTGCAAAATTTGGCACAGAAGATTTGCATTTAAAAAAAAGTTTATTTAGAAACTTTTTTTTGCATTTTTTTTAAGTTTAAAATACTATTTAGGAAATGCACCCCTGGGCCCTACAAAAATATTGTTGAAAAGCTGAAAAAAAATCTCAAATTTTCTTTTCGTTGTTTTGAGACTTTTAGATTCCTATAATCAATTGAAAACAATATTAAATACATTTTCGTTCGTGAATAATCAAAATAAGCAGGGCCGCAAAAAAAAAAAACATTTCCATAGCTCTCACCCCTCTTGAGTTTGGTCAGAGTCGAGGGAAATAAATTTCAAAAATATTTTCAACGAAAAATTTCGGAATCAAAAAACTAATCCCAACATTTTAAAATTTGGAACAAAAGTGTGTTCAGCCCTTTCAAAAGTTGGTTTTTAATTTATCAATCCTATTTTCAAAGTTATCATTTTCAAAACGTGCCAAGCTTTTAATTAAGATGTTCTTTTGATTGATCATGCTTACATAAATTCATCTGGGACAGTAAAATATAAGGAAACAAAATACCAAATGTCACCATTTCAGTGCCAACATGTTTGTTCGTGTCATCGAGACACCAAATAATTCACGGTTAAAAAAAAACACTCCTCAACCATAAAATCAAATTCTCTTCCTTTCGAAAGTAACTCTTCCCTCGAGTGTCCACACAATAGTTCTGCGCCATCGCCACGGTGCTACGCCGCCAGCAAATCGTCCAATAAACAACGTCCCAATCAAATCCGTGTTCAAAACAGCTGTTCATAAATAAACAACCCCACAAATCTTGCGCCATTTTGAAGTGTGTGGCAGGCTCTTTTTTCACAAAGATTTCTTAATTTGTGTCGGCAACTTAAAAACAAGAGAGCGCTCTAGCGCTCTGTAATTTTCAGGATTTTCCACCATCAATCATCACAACGCGACGATCGAGACCAAGACGCTCTGGTGATGAGGTTTTCACTTCAAGTGCCGAATTACGCAAGTTATTCGCTCGCTTTTTTCCATTTTCATGCAATTGCAGCTTATAACATTGAGATTGAGAGGTTTTTGACCCGATCGGGGGCCAATCTAGTAGGCTGTGAGAGCCTACATTAGAGAAGTTTGCGGTGAGGAGATCGTGCTGGACCTTCGACTGACTTAGAATTTGCGTATAAGAAGATCATGGAGTTGTTCACCTCACTGATCCGATTGTAATAACTACAGATTGCATCTCCCTCACTTAGGTTCTCTTAACTGGACCTTGATCAAGATGAAGATGCACATTTCTCGTGGTGCAACGACGACGACGAGACAGTTTTTGCGCGCAAAATGTGCATCTCAACTCGACCCCCCTCTCTAAAAATAGATCTTTCGCCATCGTCTCCTTGCATCAGTCTCCGCTGTGGCGATGATGATCAGCGTGTCGGCCCTACGAATTACCAAGACAAGACCCCGAGAATATCTCACTTCATTTTGGGACGCCCAGCGGTTTTTAGTACCAAATTACAGATTTTATGAGCCCTTGCGTTGGCTTCCTCGGTGGAGCATTTGTCCCGACTAGTAAGTTAACTTTTCCGACTAGAAGACGCAGACGAGAAGAGACACACAAACAGTTGAGGCGCATTTATTTCGGAGGTTTTATAGGGAATCTCGCGACGACGACAACGCGTTGACGGTAATAGGTCAGAAATAGAATCGTTAGTGGTTTTAAGGGAGCAAACCAGCGGAAAAGTACTAAACGTCGTTGGGACCGGTTGCGCTCGGGGGAAAACATGGGACAAATTGTTACTTTGGGGATTCAAGTGGGAAGAGTCGTTTTTGAAAGTAGATTAAAAAGTTTTTTTTACAATAACAAACAAGAAAAAAAATTTAAAATACAAATCTAGACTTTTCTAATAGGCTCTATAAAAAAACAAATTTAAACCCCCAAAAACTGCTGATATTTGAATTGCAACAATTAATCGCAAAAAATATTACTGGGCAATTTACTACTAAGCATTCCACTTGCATTTTGATGCTAATATGAAAATAAAAATTTTGATTAATTATTATAGGTACAGTTGTCCCATTTACTATATTTTTTGAGATTTTATTACTTTTCAAGTTATATGTAAATCTGTAAATTTTGAAATGTATAAAAATGCAATCAAGATTTAAAATTTCACAACCTTATAGAACGTTTATTTTTTTGCTTTTGTCGTCCTAAAAAAAATACAATTTAATGGTACCATAAAACGGGGTGACTTTGATAGCCGGGGACTTTGATAGGTTTGCGATTTTTCCGCAAAATGAAGAGTACAATTAAAATACGTAAGGAATGGTTCTGAAACATACTGACCATGGTAGAGAAGTGTTCAAAGTACCTCATGAAGAACTTTTCATAATTTTTTGAAAAGTTTATAATGTTAGTTAACTATAGTTAAGAAAATGTGGATGAAAGTCATTATTTTAAACTTCTCAAAGTGTCATGACTTTCTCAATGAACATGATTTTTAATCGGAAAACGGAATGCATTTTCGGATTCTTTGGACAATTTTCCACTAGGAGAAGGTTAAATAAGTTTGTAAATAATAAATAATATGTGTTTTTGAAACACAATTAAACAAAATCTCCAAATTTATAGGCAAATTCAGTTGAACAAATTTCATGTAAAATGTGAAAACTTGTGATTCGTGCTTCAAATTCAGTTTAAAATGCAATATAAATCGATAATTTTATCAACAAAACTATTTTTAACAAATTTCAGGCAAAATTCCGACTTTTTAACAATTTTATAAATTTATATGTATTTTGTTAAAAAGCTTATAAACTTAGTTAACTTAATATAAACATTGATTTTTTTCTTACAAACTATATCAGCTACTTTAGTGATGGTACATTTAACGTACAAATAAAGTTTGAACATCTTAAATATGATTTTAACCAGAAAAACTATGACTATCAAAGTCACCCCGGAATTAAAACCAAGAATTTTTAACGTAACTATTTTTCTAAAAACTATTGAAAAAACTTTTTTTCCAAAATAGCGCATGGACTTTGTGTGGCCTACCCCAGTACATGTTTTAAAAATAATAATCTTGAGAAAAACCTTACCTGTTGGAAAATATTCTAAAAACAAATTGAAATCCTATCAAAGTCACCCCGGTTAACGGTAATTTAAAAAAAAGTCAGAAGATGTTTAAACATTTAAAGACATAACTTTTTTACAAGTCAATTGTACTTCCAATCGAAATGTGATGCAATTGGACATTTTTGCAACCATTAATATTTTGAAATACTAAAATACTAAACTAAATTCATTGGGCTTTTTCAAATACTTTTTCCAATTTTTTGTTTCCTGTTTTCTGCTCATAACGGAAAAAATGTGAAATATTGTTTACGTTTTGAAAATATGAAAAAAATATTTAAAATGCTAAATTTGAATAATTAGGCCGTTGCAAATATTTTTCAAAGTTTACGTCCCGTGCCTCTGAACAATGTCGAGTGGGGCAAAAAAATTTAAACTTTACATGGTTTCGACATTTTAATGAAACAAGTGTTGTAGAATGCATTTTACACCAGTACAGTTGTTCTAAAATCATGAGCTTAAAAAAAAAATGGGGAAAAAAGATTTTCTGCCAAAAATAAAATTTACAGTACTGTGCATAGAAATTTTATAAAATCCAGATTATTTTATTGATTATTTCAATCATGCTCAAAGTAATTATCATTGCTGGAAAATGCATTTTAAATGGTTTCCAGTTTATTGAACGTCGAGCCAGTTTTGAAGGGGGGATCGTAAATAGAAATGTTTTATTTTGGCAAAATATCCCCTTTTTATTTCTAGTTAAATTCTTGACTTGACAAAAAGTTAATTATAAAAAAGTAAGTATCAACCATACCACAACTATTTTTTAATACATTTAAAAAATCAAACTATTGACAATTTTATTAAAAATAAGACCTTACAACATATCTAAAAAAAAACTTCAAAAACAGGAAGCACTAATAGGATAGATTCATAGAGAAAACATAAACAAAAAAATAATTTAAAGCTACAAAACAAAAAAATCCCTTTCAAGATTTGATTGTTTATGTTTTCTCTATGAATCGATCCTATTAGTGCTTCCAGTTTTTGACGTATTTGTTTTTTTTTCAAGTTATTGTAAGGTTTTATTTCTACTGAAATTGTCAATGGTTAGATTTTTTCAAATATATTTAAAAAATGTTATGCGATGGTTGATGCTGACTTTTTTATGCTTAACTTTTTAATTGAAATCATTCCTTGCGTAGGAATGCCTATTATTTGAGCAACTCTCTACGAAATCGGCCGATTTCGACCATTTTTATTTTTTGTATTTTTTTATTTGGCTCAAACTTTGTGGGGGCCTTCCCTATGACCAAATATGCTATTTTGTGTTATTGGTTCACCCATACAAGTTTCCATACAATTTTGGCAGCTGTCCATACAAAAATGGTATGTAAATAATCAAACAGCTGTAACTTTTGAGTGAATTTTCTGATCAATTTGGTGTCTTCGGCAAAGTTGTAGGTATTGTTGAGGACTTTTGAGAAAAAAATAGGTACACGGGAAAAAAAATTTGCAGATTTTTTTATCAACTTTTTTTCACTAAAACTCAATTTCCCAAAATACGTTTTTTTATTTTCGAGATTTTTTGATATGTTTTAGGGGACAAAAATCCGCAACTTTTGTGTCCTATCCCTCGCCTAGACCAGACCAAAATCCATGATAAAGCTGTCAGACCAAATCTGTCAGACCAAAGAGTAAAAAGAGTAAATTCCCTTGTGACAAGATGATGCCCCATTACACAATAAGTAATTCTAATGATAAAAAAAAAAACATATTTTTCAATACTCATGTTTTTTAATGTTTTGCGAAAAAAAAATCCTTAATGCTGTTGAAAAGTTTTTTATTAATTTTTAATATTTATATTTTTATATTTGCTTGGAGAAATCCACACGATTTTTTAAACATTCTTTTCTGTTATTCTGTTTTTATTTCAGAATATAAATTACACAAATAAATAAATCAATTGATCTTGAAAATTATCAATTGCGTAGAAAAAAAAACACGTAATATTATTTTTGCAATTCCGTCGTGAAACTACTTACTTTTCCTGTCATTCTTGAACGACGAAATAGCCTACTTTTCTGTACCAAAAATAACAGAATCGAATAGCAACACTTTTCAAAATAAATGCTGAAAAGTGTTACTTTTCAGCACTCAAATGGGTGCTGAAAAGTTGAACTTTTCAGCACTTGTTTCGAAGAGTAACGCTTTTCAACATTTTTTTTGATTTAAACGATTTATTGACAAAATATATGAAAATTTGACATAAAATTTCACTCAGTGTGTGTTTTTTGGAATTGCAAAAAATGTTGTATTGAACTCGTTGCAAAACTTGATTTTTTCAGCACTCTTCGTATTTATCCAACTCGGTGAACCTCGTTGGATAAATGTACGACTCGTGCTGAAAAAATCCTCTTTTTGCAACTTGTTGCATAAACTACTATTTCTTTTATTTGTGTTATTTTGCAAGAAAGAGAGTGGTTTTTCAGTTTTAATTGTTTAGTTTTTTGATCCTTTTAATGGTTTCTTATGGTTTTTCCTAAGTGACTTCGTTTCAACTTCAATTTGTCATGTTTCGTTTTTTCCAAGTGTTGTTTTTCGTCGCGACAATCGAGTACGATTTCTTTTTCACCTGAGGATGAAGCTAATTGAAGTTTTCATTTCACACGGGGGTGGTCAACCCAAAAAAAAACTCGCTACTTTCACGTGCGTTACGTGAGACATGTCGGTGATATGTTTTTTTTTTTTTTTTTGGTGGGGAAAATGCGTGGCACTTTTCCTTTCTCGTTGTGAAATTTTCCTCACATCATTATCGTGCGTCCACTTATGATGACGAGCAGACTTTTTTTATATAACCCGTTTGGAAAGTGCGGAATGTTTCGACCTCGATCTGTGAAAGGTGGGCTGAAAGATTGACAGGGTGTCAACCCGAACGAGAAACTTTTAGGAGTTTTTTTTTCTCGCATAATTTATCACCCATTTTGGTGCGTAAAAATACACTCACACACACGTGAAAGTATCAAAACAAGCCATTTTGAGCGCGGACCACATGACCGTCAATTCACCTTTTCGCGGTCTATTTAGTGGTCAAACGCGATTTGATATGCGGGTGGAAAGTGTTGTTTTTTTGTTAACGGATTTCGAGCGCTTTTTGCGCTGTCTGGCTTTCGGATGCGCTAAATTTTTAATGACGAATTAATTTGCACTTTAAAGCTGGTTTGACGTGTAAATGAATTGAATTAGGCTGTAATTGACCTTTTCTGGTTCGGCGGACTCCAAACGGGTTGACATGGGGCTGGGGGACAGCTTTGAATTTAATTACGCCTCTAATGCGTGTTTATTGCTTGTGGAAAAATCATCGTGAGCACATTTAGAGGTTTAATGTCATGAGAACAGTTTAGTTTTGTCATTGAAAATTGACAGAATTTTTCAAATTTGCGTTGAAATCTGATACAAAGAAAATCAATCCAAATGAACATCAAATTTAAAATAATTAAATTACAGGGCAAAACGTCCGCAACAAAAAAAACTACGTTCATTTTCGGATAAGAAATTACCACCTGCGTGCGAGCCGCGTGCACGTGTTAAACCTGTTGTTGAAAATTTCCTCCCAAAAAAAACGAGCCCGCGATCATTTCGGATGATTTCGCGTTGTTGAGGCATCAATTTGCCACCATCACCCCAAATCGAAGAAAAAAAAGTTACGTCGAGATTACTTAATTGATCTCCGCAACTAATGGTCTGCGGCGAGGAGGAGGTTGATGTGAAATTTTTCCTTTCTGCAGTTTTCTTTTAAGAGGCGGTTTGATTTCCGTAACGAATTGTGAAGCTACGGAAAAGTTGATGGGATTGATTAAGATATTTCGATGGGTAGTTGGATTTCAAATAATATTTTACAATATATTTTTTAAATGTTTCAAACAACTTGGGATTGATTTTTTCATAACTTCGTAGCCGGCCGATTGAAGAGTTGTTCTTGCAAACTGACCAAATTGACGCAATTCAGTGAGATTTCAATACACTAACCGGCATTTTTTGCATGAATTCTTACGTTTGGGTGTAAACATTTTTTTATTGTTTCATAGCCGGCTCTTAAATTTGTCAAACACAGACTGTATTGGTAAGAATTCGTAGCCGGCCTACGGCTTGAAGTTTGGTAGAACACAAAAAGTTTTGACAGTATATTTTCCCAATTTCTAAGCAATTTCAAATTTATTAAAAGCCACAATATTTTTTTTCATGATTTCGCAGCCTGCTTAAGGCTTATGGTTTTGTAACACTCAGAAAAAATGATGAATTACCTACAATTTTTATTTCTAATTTATGAACAACTTCTACTTTTTTAAAAGCAACAATATTTTTTCATAATTTCGTTGCCGGCCTACGGATTTTGGTTTGGTAACATGCAGAAAGTGTTGGTGAATAACCTGAAAAAAAAATTAATTTCCAAACAATTTTTAATTTTAAAAGCAAGAATATTTTTTCATAACTTCGTTACCAGGCTACGGATTAAGGTTTGGTAACATCCAGAAACTGTTGATGAATAACCCACAATATTTTGTTTATTCCTAAACAATTTTGATTTTTTTTAAACCATAAAAAAATCATAACTTCGTTGCCGGCCTACAGATTAAGATTTGGTGACATGAAGAAAGTGTTTGTAAATAACCTTTAATTTTTTGTTCTAATTTCTAAACAATTACGAATTTATTCAAAACAACAATATTTTTCATAATTCCGTAGCCGGCCTCAGGCTCATCGTTTTGTAACAGGCAGGACGATTTAAAGAACGACCAACAATATTTTTGTAAATTTCTAAACAATTCAGATTTTTTTAAAGCAACATTTTTTTCATAACTGGACTACGGCTTAAGGTTTGATAACACGCAGAAAGTCTTGGTGAATAACTTACAATATTTTTTCTAATTTCTCAACAATTTCGAATTTATTAAAAGCAACAATATTTTTTCATAACTTTCTTGCCAGCCTAACCTACAATATTTTTTTTACTAGATGCATCAATATTTTTCATAATGTCGTTGCCGGCTTACTGCTTGTGGTTTTTCACTAATTTCTTAACAATTTTGATTTTTTGTTAAAACAACAGTATTTTTTCATAATTTCGTTGCCGGCCTACGGCTGATGGTTTGATAACACACAGAATGTGTTGATGAATAACTTAAAATATTTGTTGAAAAATTTCTTAACAGTTTCGAACTTAATGAAAGCCACAAGGTTTGGTAACACGCAGAAAGTTTTGATGATTAAGGGGTTACATACATGTATATTGACAAAAAAGTCAGAGGCTAGTATGAGCACACACCTCAACTTTTTTTTAAATTCTTTTTTCATGTCAATTTGAAGATATTTGGTTGCATCGTTGCCGAGATATAGCAATTTTAAGTTAGCAGTTTCAAAAAACGGGTGCCATGATATCTCAACACAGTCTTGACCAAATCGGCTCAAAATTTTGTTTAATATTCGTTAAACCGATTCCGTGTGCATGACGAAGCCCGATTTTCAAAAAGTTTATTTTAACAAAAGATAAAAATATTTTTGTGTTTTTCATAATAAAAAAAAACCGTTTGTTTTTGATTTTTGTATTTTTTAAAAAGCTAATTTTAAAAATTAGGCTTCGTCATGCACACGGGATACATCTTGAGAGTCTTCACCTAAAATTTCAGCCAATTTGGTCCATCCCATCTCGAGATATCGTGGCACCCGTAAATCAACTCGGGGTTTAGAGAAAAAAGCCAACAAAGTTTGACAGCCCGCTTTGCGCATGGCAAAATTTTGAACTTAAATCGTCTCTTACTCAGCTTAATCATTAAATATCTTCATGAAACTTTCAGGAGTGATTCAAAATCATGTTTTGAGTGGATCTATCAAATAATCTGTAATATAAAATTTTGTGATTTTCTACATGTATGTAACCCCTTAACCTACAATATTTTTTATTTATTTATTTTCTAAGAGCCTCAATATTTTTCATAATTTTGTTGCCAGCTTACAGCTATAGGTTTGGTAAACACGCAGAAAGTGTTGGTGATTAAACCACTAATTTTTCTCTTATTTCGAATTTATTAAAAGCTGCATTATTTTTCCATAATTTCGTTGCCGGCCTACGGCTTTAGGTTTGGTTACACGCAGAATGTTCTAGTGAATTACCTAAAACATTGTTTTTAAAATTTCTAAATTATTTTTTTTTTGGCGACAAAAAAATCATAATTTCACTGCCGGCCTACGGCTTTTTTATTGATAACACATTATGTAAAACACACTGGTGAATTTTGCTGGACAAACAAACCTAGTTGGAGTGATGCAATTCTGAGTCAGTTTTACACAAAATGATTGTGACCATGGTTAGACATTATTTATTTGGGTTTAGTAAACTATAGACACATTTAAACTTTTTTATTTGCTTCTGTTATTTTTCCCTTTAACAAATCCAAAATATCACACAATAACCCCGTCTCAAAACCTGTTGTTTTTCAATCATTCCACATTTTGTTAGCCCCCTGCGCAGGATTCAGCCCCCGTCGTAAATTACGCTCTAGGTGACAATTCAGAGTTTTTCAGTGTTTTTTTTCTTTTCGTTTTCATTCAAATTTTAGCCATTTAGACAGCGTTCCATCTCTCACAGCAGACAAATCTAGTTGGTAGTGTGATTTATAGTTGTTTCTCTTCATACATAGTAAACATCCCGCGAGCAAGCAGTTGAGAGTCATTTTAGCCATCTGTAACGACAAGAAAAACCTTTAGCATTTTGCCACTATTTTTAGCGAGCCTAATTAGTTGTGTTTGTTTCTCTTATTTTTCTCCTTTCTGAACCACATAAAAAAAATAACGAAAAAAGACCCATCACCTAAACGGCGCACGTGTCGTGTGCCGTCCACGTGGTGGACCGATGACAGATCCACTCCCCTCAGCTGTGATTTAGGAAAAAATCGTTCCTTCGAAATTCGAGATGAAACAATGTGAGAGAAAGAGTGTGCGTGTGTGTGTGTGGATAAAGATTTCGTTTGCGCCTTTCGTTGTCAGAGTTTTTTTCTTTTTTGTTTTGTTTTTTTTTTTTCTTGAAACATAATCGATCGACTAACTTTAAACCTAGCGTGCCTAGAGGTGTACTGTGTTACTTTTCCCTAAATATAGCGACTTATAAAGAGAGAAAGAAAGATACAACGCAACACTATACTAAGAATCTAAGAGTACTGAAGTGTATAACTGCTTTAGCGTTTCCAGAACTTTACACTCAGAAAGAGAGAGAGTTGCGTTTTCTCGTTTTTTAAAGTATGCGTGTCTATTTCGTGTGTGTGAGTTTGGAGTGTAAGTTTGCCGGCAAAACGGTTAAAATTTTGGATTTTGGTTGTGACTTTGTTTTGAATATATATCACACACTAAAACGCGATTAATCGGGTTTGTCTTTTTTCTGTTGTTGTATTTTATGTTACGTTTTTCTTTCGATGTTTTAACAATTTATTGATGTCCATTAACCAACCACGTGGCACGACGTTCCAACTGTCAGAATGCTTTTAGTTTCATCGAAAACTGATATCCGAACAAATTAGCTCTGCACTCCAAACAATCTTAATTGTACTTATTACAACATCCCTCCCAAACGAGGTGAGAGCATATAAATCTCAAAACCTTTCGTCAGCTCATCACTTTTTCCCAAACCCACTAGAACGTGACTTCTCATCGATCCCTCATCGAGTGGCGGCGCCCACTTGAAATGCGCTGCGCCAATCAAAAAAGTGGTGCGCTTCGCTAGTGGCCACTAGAGGGCCACCCCACACCGCCTACTTCTTTCAAAAGATATCGCGAACCACTTGATAGCTTCTTTACACCTCTCTCCCTTGAACGTCAAACACGAGCTATTCTGGGAAGGGTGGAGCAACTGCTGTTTCCGGTTTGAAACATCCGCTGAAAGCGGCTGACGTGGACGCCCTTTTGTGTAACTGGAGTCCCTCGATGAGTGGCGCCACTCGGCGGTGAATAGCGCGGTCCCCTCTTGTGAAAAGTTGTCAAGTTTCACTTTTTTTTTTCTTTTTCTCTGTTAAATGTACATCATAAACTTCCAACTGGTTTATCAAAGTTGTCAGTCGGTTAGTCCGACCAACGGTTCCACCGTTCCGGCTCGATTCCTCCAGCTCAAATTCAACCTGGTACAGTTAGTGGTCGAATATTTAATTTAAACTTTTTGCAATGCTAATCAGCGTGCGCGTAGCGCACCACCAACGACACATGAGCTGGAGGTTGATTGTTGTTTGTGACGCGAGACTGCTGCTGACAAAAGGAAAATGTAAACAATGGCCGCCATTACTGACGTTAAGGGTCAAACGAGCTTCGCCCCGTAATGGTTCCCATGGAGCCGATTGTGGAGTTGCGCGCGCGGCAAGGTCTTATCGGGTTGACATTGTACACTCGATGCAGTTCTGGGTTCGACATTGGAGCGTAAGACGGAAGGTGGCAGGTAATTTGTTAAATTGCTTCCGATTGCTTGCGAGGAGGAAGACTGCTGCGTTACCTTTTTCAGCGCTATTTTGTCAACAAAGTTCTACGTCATAATTTATTATTTTTTACTTAATTTTATCATAAACCACATTTTTGCTAGAAGTTTATTCAACTCAAACGCAATAAATTTTATTGTATATCAACGTAGTCCTACGTTATAAAAGGTTAATGATTTGTCAAGCCCTAGTACAATGGCAAATTGCAGAATGGCTGTCACTTTTGCCCCTGTTTACTAGAGAACCTAGAGCTTATTAGAGAACGAACAACTCAAATAGAATGTACTAAACGACCTTTAGGCATTTTTTTGAAATTTGCAAAAAATGGCATTTTGGGCGCCCTGGGGCCTCCTGAGGGGGCGCTATATCTTTTTCATGAAGGCGCAGCACAAATCGGTAACTTGGCAAATTTGCAAAATGCAAAGTTTCTCTTGGGCCCTGCTGAGGGCGCCAAATTGTTTAAGGAGGGCGACCTTTTTTGTAAAGAACTTGTTAGTCGACGACTAACCTCGACTAACCTACAGCTCAGCCCTGAAACGAAGCACGAGAACTGTCAAACGAAGGTACCAATCAAGCAAAATCTATTGTATTTTGCTCGATTGGTACCTCCGTTTGACAGTTCTCGTGCTTCGATTGGTACATTTTATTTGAGTTGTCCGCTCCCTAATAAGCTCTAGGTTCTCTACTGTTTACTTCGATGTCAGACAGGGATCGCAGCAACCGATGGTCGAATACTCGACTGACATCTGGATCAACTTGATGATTGTTTTCGTAAGTTTGAATGTAGATAAGGTTTTATCCTTTTTAACAAGCAATACTGCCCATGATCGCATAAATGTCCCATATGCATTTTCGTCACTTTTGAGTTATTGATGCAGTTTGGTTCAAAATCGTGTGCACGGTGCTCAAAATACCGTTATTATGAAAAAAATATGCACTCCTAGATTTTGGGGTCTATCGATTCCTTACACCATAGCGCTTCTCTGTGAAAAAAATAAAAACATTCGCTGATGTTGTTTTCGAGATACAGCCCTTTTAAAATGTTACATCCGATTTTAAATAAGAAAACCAAAACAATCAATATAATTTCAGCACTTTAAAGAATATGCATTTCGAGATAAAGGTGTTTTATGCTTCATATGACTGTCAAGTATTTCTGGGCCAAGTTTCAGAAGGTTTGCTGATGTAGTTCTCGAGATACAGCCATTTTAAAATGTTATTTCCGATTTTTTCAAAGAAAATCCATAAAACCAATATAATTTCAGCACATTAACGAATATGCATTTCGAGATAATACATCAGCAAACCTTCTGAAACTTGGCCCAGAGATACTGGACAGTCATATGAAGCAAAAAACACCTTTATCTCGAAATGCATATTCTTTAAAGTGCTGAAATTGTATTGATTTCATGGGTTTTCTTTGAAAAAATCGGAAATAACATTTTAAAATGGCTGTATCTCGAGAACTACATCAGCAAACCTTCTGAAACTTGGCCCAGAGATACTTGACAGTCATATGAAGCAAAAAACATCTTTATCTCGAAATGCATAATCTTTAAAGTGCTGAAATTGTATTGATTTTATGGATTTTCTTTGAAAAAATCGGAAATAACATTTTAAAATGGCTGTATCTCGAGAACTACATCAGCAAACCTTCTGAAACTTGGCCCAGAGATACTTGACAGTCATATGAAGCAAAAAACATCTTTATCTCGAAATGCATAATCTTTAAAGTGCTGAAATTGTATTGATTGTTTTGGTTTTCTTTTTAAAAATCGGATGTAACATCTTAAAAGGGCTGTATCCCGAAAACTACATCAGCGAATGTTTTTATTTTTTGAACAGAGATGCGCTATGGTGTAAGGAATCGATAGACCCCAAAATCTCGGAGTGCATATTTTTTTTCATAATAACGGTATTTTGAGCACCGTGGTGTGCTCTTTCAAAAGAGCCTATAACATCCAGTACTTTGTTCTAGAAATCAGGAGGAATTCCAGTTTTTTCGTGAAAACTTAACACGTAGCCTTATGTGTGGGACAAACTTGTTTAGCGTTTTTCTCAGCTTGCTATTTTTGCATATGGGACATTTATGCGAACATGGGCAGAATAGGTATTTCAACTTTTGATCATGAAATGTTTTTTTTATAGTTTACAATTTGTCAATATTTTTTTAACAAAATCTTTATTTTTGAATTTGTTAGTAATTTGTAAAAAAAACAGCAATCACGACTAAAACTGTAATAAATTTATAATTTTGCAACGTATTTTCAAACAGCTTCTCAAGTTTCAGTTGCTTTGCCTCATATTTATAAAATTTGTCATGAAATTGACATTTTGTTGCACATTCCTCGAAAAGCTCTACAAGTGGAGCAAAATTCCCTCGAGCTCCAGTGCTGCCACCTCTAATTGCTTCACCTTGCCTGCGGCGAGTTCCCTGGCCTTACGGTGGGGGCCATAATTTATTCAATGATGATTTCGCCGCCTGAATATTGTAGGCCATCGCCATCGTCGCAACTGGAAAGCACTCTCTATTTCCAATCAGCGAGAGTACAGAGCACAGGTCTTTTCATCACTTCCGAGGAAATTGCTGTTGTGTTGCCATCGAGGATTTGTCAATGCTTTTTTGATGATGGTCAAAGCTTTCAAATAACTTTATTTTTTTATTTCATTTTCTGCCCCCGCAACAAAGTCCGGCAATTCGAGGACACACAAAACACTTCCATTAGGGGAATTCTGGTGCTTCTGGTGTCATGTGATGTGCATATCGCACGATTTATATCAAATTGAAGTAATTACATGTGTGCCTTCCCAACGTCGACTTTGGTTGATGGGCGACCCGGGGTCGCCCGGAGTTGTCCATAATTTATAACATTATTTATATGTGTCCCCTCGCCGGAGTACCCCCCGGAGGTGAATCCACCACAAACCAAGCTTGGACACGTGGGGGCACCACCCAACACAGCTTGGCGAACATTTCTCGAAAGAATGATAACACAACATTGCGTTGGTGGGTGGAAGGAAAATATGACAATTTCTCACCACCACCTTGGCTGGGAAGTCCCCAAACTCCCAGTTCCAGCACCTTCCTCAATTAGTGCTAATGGTTGACAATTTTTCGGTAATGACGTCCGACTCGGGAGCTCCCAGGTAATGAGGGTCCCCTTCTTTTTTTTTTGGTGTTGTGAAATCCCACCATTACACCCAACCGGCGGATGCATGGCAGCATGAAAGTATATCAGAATCTGCATGAAAACTGTCCTCATGCATTTTTTGCGATATAGGGGTGTGACATTTTTGCCCGTTACCGACAATTATCGACATTACCGACGGCAGATTGATTGTATTGCAGAAAAAAAAACCTTAACAGAACGAAGATTAAACCATCAACTTCTAGGTTGCTGATCCGACACGCTACCACCGCGCCATGGACGCTTGATGAATGGTAAGGGACAGAGCGCGAACATAATGTTCTCTCTAGATTGTTGCTCGGGGACGCGCTAGCATTCTATGTGTTGGTGAGAACTGCAGATCGCTGACGTGTTTACACGCGGGCAAAAATGATCTATGGGCTTGCTGCAAAAAATGTAATAAAATATAACATTTTCTGCAGCAAATTCACTGTTGCAGATTTTGAGATATATTTATCGTTTGGGTGTAGAAATGTCAAAAGTCGTTGTCGATCCCACGTGGCTGCAATTCTTCAAGATTCTTAGCCAACTTAAAGTCGCTCAAAGTCAGCAAAGTCCCGTCCCAACTGCTCGTCACACCCAACGAAACTTTCTAAAAATATGCCCCACCGACTAAGCCAAAACTTCTTCTTCTTCATTAGCTTACTCGAAAAAAAAAAGTTGGACTGCAGAGTTGAGTGTCTCGAACCAAGGGGAATGAAGTGACGACGATCGGCTTTGCCTTCTTCTTGCTCGTTATTTTGGGTGAAGATCATATTTTTAGAACTGTCGTCTACGCGAGAAGATCTGCGCCACGTTTTGCAGTGGGGACTCGTCACGAGGCCCACTTTTAAACGCGACCGATATGTTAGTTTGAAAAGAATGTTTAATAAACTTTGTTTTAAATGGAAAATATTAAAAATAACAAAATTAAACAAATCTTTATACAAGTATGTTTGGACTTATTGAGAAGACATTGGGACACCACAAAAGAAGGATCATTCTTGAATTTCAAATACAAACCAGATGCGAAATAATAATACAATAGTCAAAGCCAAATTGATTTCGGCCTATAAGGCTACTACAAATTGCTTAACTTGGAAAATTTTACCAAAAATGAACACCCTCCCCTCAAAAAACTGATTGAAAATTAAAGTTTTACCCAAATATAAATTTGAGCATTTCAAATTACCCGAATACAAATTTGCTTTACTTGGACAATTTTACCTTAATATAATAAATAGCCTACAAGATTTTGGAACAAAATCAAATCCTCTTGCCCGATTAAACTTTAGCATTTATCGAAATAAACGCAATTTCGTAAAATTAAGAGCATTTTTTTTCAAAATCCTAGATGTAGGTTTGGGTGCAATTTAATTATTCGAACGTTTAGGTTTGAGTACAATTATTGATATGGAGACTACCAAGACTTATAGGTTCCAAAGCCAAAAAAAAACTTGAAAAAAAACACATTATTCTTGGAAATAGCTTTTTTATCGAAATTTTGAAAAAGAGCGAAAGAGCCGTTCCAAAGAGCAGCTCTTTTTAATGAGCGAACGGAAAATGAGCGGCTCCTAAAAAAGAGCGATTTTGTCCACCTCTACTGAAATCAATTTAAGATGCATTCCCCTGCGTTTAGAATTTTTTTAAGCATTTTAGGTTGATATAAAAATCCTTTCAATTTTTGAAAATTTTCTATGTTTTGTATCGCAAAAAGTTTTTTTTTCGCTAAAATTTTAGTTTTCATCGAATCTTACATTTGTTTAAAACTAATGATTGCAAAACAACTGAACTAATGTAAAATGCATGGTAAAACACTTGGAATTAACCTTTTTATCAAAATTTTGAAAAAGATCAAAAGAGCCGCCCATTTTAATGAGCGAGCGGAAATGAGCGGCTCCTAAAAAGAGCGGTTTTGCCCACCTCTATTGGTTATAGAGTAGTCCCCCCGGATAATATAGTCAAATACAAAAAAAAAAAAAAACAAAAAAAACTTGATTAAAATAATATTTTTTGGCGTTGTTTCATTGATATTATCCTAGAACATTACAAATTCAAAACAGTTTACGAAAGAAATGATTCTTTTGTGTTAAGAATAAATTATTTGGATTTGTACAGCAATTGATAAATGGGAATTCTCCAACACGTGACTTTTTCTGATCATTCAATCGAATAAAATGCCCTCATTCAGAGCTTCATCTCCAATTCCCACTCAACCTTTTACACGTGTCCATTGCCTCGACCCCGCAAGGGAAGAGGGAGACATCTCCCAGCACAAAACCCTCCCTGTGGGCAAGACTCAGCCCCATTCCACCACATTTCTTCTTTCACTTTGACTTTTGGAGCACACAAGTCAGTGCAATGGCGGCGACACAGAACGAAAGAAAGAGGGAGAGCGACAGAGATCACACAGATTGCGACCGTTTTTTTCTCCCACCCACGGTCCCACGTCGGTGACTCGAACAGACTGTCTTTTAAGTCTCACTCTCGAGCAGAGGGAAGAACCGAGAAGAAAACCTCAATCACTGCCGTCCAATGAATGGCTTTGTGAGTGAGTGTGTGTATTCGTGGTTGAGTAGTCGATTGTACTTTTGTGGTGTAGTTAATCCAGTTGTTGTCGTCAATTATCACCACCACCACCAAACCTTTCGTACTGTTGCGCCGCCATTTTGTCTCCCCCCCTTTCTGGTGATCGCGCGAAAAACAGCGATGGCGACTGAGACCTTCGACTTGATCGACTTAAGCGTTTGTTTTCGTAGTTTCGTTGACGTCGAAGAAAAACAGTGTGGGCGAACTCAACAACAACAACACCACGTTCTGTTTGAAAGTTGAAAAATGTGTCTCAATTCGAGTCTTAACGATCGCTTAGATCTGTCACCTCCGTGCCAGGTTTGCCGCGGGGGTATTTTTGGTCCACTTCGGGGCCGGAAATCAATTAATAACCCGTTGTGTGACATGTGGCGCAGCGAAACAGTTGGCAGCACTGCTCTGCTACTGAGAATCTTTAGTGGCGATGACCAAATTGACGAGTGCACCCTCGAGATCGGTTACGGATGAACACGGCTGGCCGAGCTTGAAGTTTTGGCTGGACGCTCATTTGCAGGAACGATCGGTCTCGACGGAGCAAGGTTTGGACCGTGGCCAAGTAATTAAATTTATTGATGATTTAGACGTTTGTCACGCCGGTGTGGTTTGTATTTATGCAAGGGATATGATCGATGGTGAGGGACTAATAACGAGTTTAGTATTCCAGAAGATGATATTTTCGTAAATTGAGGTTATGCTGAGTAAATGAGTCAGCCTAAATTAAAAAGACCCTTTTAAGACCGATTTGTTTTTCACAAATATTCAAGTATGTTGAGGTTTCCCATACTAATACGCTACATATTTCTCTGTCTAGTTTTACATAAAATGTCTTAAATGGGGCATTTTTTGACACCAATTATTTTTAAACAAATCGTAAAAATACATTTGAAAAAAACTTTTTACGAATTAAATTCCATTAAAAACTCCAAGTCTGATGCAGTCGCCTTTAATTGGGATTTAAGTTTAAAATTCAATATCTTGTGAACTTAAATCAATACATTGATCAAAATTGGTAAATTTATGCAAAATTTTCCCAGAAACACGATGGTGAGGTCAAAATTGTTGTTAGGATATGCGCTCAATGTGAAAATTTAGCAATAAATTTTCATTTGCGCAACCTACACTGAACAAAAAAAAAAGAAAAAAGAACTGCTTCGATCGTTTCTACGTCTTATTGCGCGTATTCCCGAAAAGGATACGCGGCATACCAGCCTCGAAACGACGCCCCTGCTTTCGGCAAATGCGCGCTGTCAAATCCCATACTGTGCGTTTTGTTTTTGTTGATCTTCTTCTTTCGAATTGCATGGCATTGTTGCCGGGAATGTTTTTTTATTGCACCAAAAGGGCACAAAATCGCTGGCAACAGTGTCTGCGGCACATTCTGAAATGCCGCGCGGCGTGTACCTTCGAGAGAAACGGACAATATTTTCATTCAATTCAGTCTTGTCAAGTATCCACTATTTGTGGTTCCCGAGATATTGCAGGTTAAAAATAAAACTTTTTTTTTCTTGACTATATTTTTCATATTTTTGCTCTTTTAACATTGGAACGCCCAACGCATGTTCAACTTACACGGACGCCCAAGCCTCCCAAAAAAGGTGGAACGGTAACTTCAACTCGCTGGTTCTCGGACATTATTCAACCAATCGGGACGATTCTTGTTTCTAGTGATTTGTTAGGATGTCTAGATGATCCTAGAACTTCGCAGAACTCAATTTGATCTAATCTGTAATTTCTGCGACCGAAAACATCGTTCCACCTTTTTTAAAACGACTGCCTCCGCGGAATTTTTGGCGAATTGTTTTTTACACGCGAAAAAAAAGTTGGAACGATGGTTTTGATCGCAAAAATTACAGATTTGATCAAATTAAGTTCTGCAAAGTTCTAGAATCGTCTAGACATCCTAACAAATCACTGGAAAGAAGAATCATCTTGATTGGTTGAGTTATGCCCGAGAACTATTCAGTTGAAGTTACCGTTCCAACTTTTTTGGAGCCTTGGGCGTTGGAATGTTAATAAAAATAGTTAACAAGCCTTGCCTTTGAAAACGTTTAAAGTAAAAGTTTTGCATCAAACCTAAAAGACACATTTCGCCACCTATGAACATGTAGCGTAAATCTATGATTTTTTGGAAAAAAACGTGTTTTTACCTTCAAAAACAACATATTTATGAAACTCATGCCTGATTCTTATAAGAAAAAATATTTTCAATGTTTTGGTGTACAACTTTCCAATATTTGTTCGATAATTCTATGAAAAAAAAAACTGTAAATTTAGAAGAAAAAAAAACACAGTAGAAAATTTTGTAAATTGATAAAATAACACATTTTCAGAGGTAAAATTAAACAGAGGTAAAAATTCAGTAGCGTGACCAAGCTCTGACAGGAGGGAGGGGGTAACGCATGGATTTTTTTTATTAGAGTTTTTATGAATGACCCCTCGAACATATCTAAAACAAATTTCTGTCGAAGGGGGAAGGGGGCACGGACCCTCGCCCCCATACCGCTCTCTGGTACCACCAGTGGGTAAAATTACACATTTCCTGACATAAAAGATGTTGACCTTCCCAGATGTAATATCATCATGATTTTTTACTGTATAGTAATTTGAACTTTTTGCAAAAAAAAATCTTTCAAAAAAATTTTGGTACACACATCTGTTATCACCAACATTTTTGTTTATTTTAATGATATATACGGGAAACTCAATTTTGCAGGCCAAGGATTGATACCTAAGAGCATGCAATGGCACTGACCTTGTTGCGTGCTCTTCGGTTGACGTCCACGTAAGGAACATCCTGGAAGGAGCGTAACTAACTACATCCGTAGTTCTGTTAGATCATCCGAATTATCTTGATCAGAACAGTATAGCTCTGGTTCCTTATGAGTGTCCTATTTTCTTACCTCCACGTTGGCTTGGTTTTCATGATGACCTAGCTGGTGGCCTGTGGAAACGGATCGTAAACCTTTGACCACCGCGGGTCAGAGTCGAGACGGCTAAAAGAAAGGGGCGCGACAATGTGGGAAAGGGAAGTAATTTGTGATTGTAGACGGTATTGTTTTGATTCGCAATATGTTGAGTCAACTGCTGTGGATGTACCTGAAACATCGCACAACGGGGTTTCTCTTCTCTTCATTCTCAGCTACCACCTATCTCCTATTTTTATTTTGCTCTTCTGATGCTCAATTCTTCACTGATTCTTCTATTTAATATCCAACATTTGATTTTAATTTTAATAACTTTTGATTCTCTTATCTCTCAAAGCTTTTCCACTCTTTTCTATCAATTAATACTGTAGTAACAAACTTTGTTTTGTTTTTTTTTCCTTAAAAATATACTTTTCCTTAATGTACTAGTAATATCAAGTCTATTTATCATTCGTCTAATCTTTTTTGATTTTATTGCGAATTTATTTATTTGAATAATTCTTTATCTGTCCTATAAATTATCATTACTATAATCTAAGCTTGTTTTGTATCTCTATTAACTATTGTCTAATTTTACATCTAATACATCTAGCTTCTCATTTTAATTCTTCAAAATACGCTCATCATTCTCTTACTATTGATACTTGATTTTTATAAAATAAATTCTCTTTTACTGTCAATTGTTTTCAATCTTCACCCTTTTTTCAAACAAGTGAGGTTTGAGCCCTTACTCAATTTATGGAATGGTTAAAGGATTAACACAAATATTACTATTGTATTTTTGGTAAACTTTTATAACATGCTTAGGACCAAAAATTGTAACAAAACACCGCGACAAAAGAAATAGCAACAGATTAACAGACTCAACAATAGGGAAGATTTCAGGAGAAAATAATACACAGTAAATAACAATAAGTTTTTGAATTCAAACTAAAAATAAAACAGTTTTTGCTTTAATGAAGGTTGTTAGGCACACTTTAAATGGTTAGGCGCTTATACTTACATCAAACCCTACGTAATGTACCACCCCCGGCCGAGTTAAAATGCGTAACCGGAAAAGAAGGTGTGCATGCCTGGCACGAACACTCAAAGCGTGTTCTAGCGTGCTGCTCGTACTGACTCAGAGCAAGGGTGAGATGTAGGTGTAAGGGCAGTGCGTGTTCGTCGGGAACCTAGTGCATAAGATCGGTCAAGGCCCGTTCTTACACTGAAAATTGCGAAATTGCGAATATACGGGAAACTCAATTTTAAGTGTTCTAAAGATGTTTTTCTAAGAAAAATTTAACATTTTTTTTGCAATTTTCTGAAAATGTGCATAAAAAATTATAGTTGTCGTCCTAATGTTAAAAAATTGCAAAATTCATCAGAATCATTTATTTAAGTCCCAAATTCCTGTCTCAAAATATGAATATAATACAAAAATATTGACTTATTGGACAAATTTGGTTAAATCATAAATATGTTGGAATATAACCTCAGATTCCAATTTCATTAAATCCGTAACCTATCAACAATTCCAATCGCGACCAACCTTGAACTTGTGCTTCTATGGTGTACACGTTTATCTGTCCCAAAGATTACAGCATTTATCACAATGCCCAAGCGAGAATAGGGTCATTCCCGAACCGAGAATATTGTCACTGGTACGTGTGTACGCCCGGCCCGACCAGAACCAATAATTATCGGCAGGCAAGCGAGCCTGTCAATGGCGCGTTGGTTTGGGTGACGAATGGTCGTCGTGTGTTGGTCGCCGTAAATAATTGACAATGTTTTTGTTGTTGTGTGTGCGCATTGACATTTTTTCGTTTACTGGCACCTGAAATAGCTCCGCAAATGGTCAAAGTCATTGAAGTCACTGTTCATATTTTTGGCGTGATGGAGACGCATGGCTCTTTGTGACTCTTTTCAATTTAAAATTTTATCTGGATATCCGTCACCAACGTGTCACCTAATGGTCGCCTCCCGGTGCAAAAGGGTTGATCATTTTTTCTAGAGCTGCCATCGCCCGACCGAGTGACGACTGTTTATTGTCAGTGTTGTGGCTGACAATTTTGCCCCTCCCACCTTTATTCACCACCACGACACGATTGTTGTTTACACACCTCAAACTGTTTCGCTCCCCCGAGGTGGTGGTTGTATTTGTGGTGGCTTTATTTTTCTAAAGCTGTACACACGACAAGTGCAGTGAGTGACAATTGCCACGTACAAGCCACCATACAGAGGCATATGTGGGGAATAACACCACCAATCGACCATTGAAATCGAATCGCGGTTGGTTTTGATTACGTGATGGTCGTGTGTACCCACTTGGGAGCTATTAAGGGGTTACTCATGTGGGAAATTATTATCTTGGAGGTAAACAATACAAAAAATACATACAAAACGAAATCCTTAAAGCTTAAAATTCATAAAAATCAAATAAATCCCTTAATTTTCATATTTTTTTTTCTTGAAAATAGTCCACTTTTTCAAGGGGATAGAGGAAATTCTCCACGATGCATCTCAACAAAGTTTCGCTTGAAATAAATCAATGTAAGAAAATAGAAATAAAGTAAATTGAATTCATCAACTTAAATTCACTTATTAGACTACATTAAAAAAAACAATGAAATATAAACTCTGTGTAAATTGATCCAAAAATTATGTTTGAATTTTGAATATTCGTATCCAGTCAAAATAATTGCAAGCCAGAAAATGGTGGGAATCTATTGTCAGGGACTTCAAAAGGTGGGAAAAAAGTCAAATAATCGAGCGCATTTTTTTAATCAATTAATGACAATTATCATTCTTCAAAACATCAACAATCTTACCAACGTTTCCGTTTCTTTCCGATTCGCCCCTTACAGTGCAAAGTGTCCCAATGGTTGACAGTTGGAACGTCACCGAAGCCATTGTTTACAAAACTGAAGAAAAGTCAAAATGCCCCTGAATTAGCGCCCTCAGTGCAAACACTTCCCACAACCTACAATCAACCAACCAAGTCCCAGAACCACAACAGGCAGGCAGGAATTGCGTGCGTGCGTTTTTCGTTTTATTTGTCATTGTTTTTGTATCTCTTTTTTTGTTATTTTCCAACACACAGACACCTTTCCACACACAAACACAAAAACGTCACAGTTTTTCTTCTGTTGTTTACTTTTGTTTTCGTTTCTTTTCTTTGTTTTATTGCCGTTTGCTGCTGTTTGTTTTGTTAATTATAGTTTACTTTATTGTTGTCTTACTGTTTTTAGTTTTGTTTTCTTTCGGGACTTGTATTGATTTCGTTTTTTTCGGTGTTTCTATTTTTTGACACTTGGACAGTGTCCGGCAAACAGATCTAGTTAGCCTTCGCTCTGTGCGTGCTGCGTGTCTTCGATTGGTTTTCTTTTCTTTTTTTTCTTTTTTTTTTTTTTTTTTTTTTTGTTAAACACTTACACATTACACACACACACAATCATACACACTCGGAAGTTCTGACTGACCGACCGGAAGAATTGTGAAGAGAGTTTTGACAAACTTTGAGTGCTGCGAGCCACCTTTGTTATATTTTTTTACTGAGAATTTGTTTTCTTTTCTTTACTGTTTTTATTTCTTTTTTTTGCGTTTGGGCGTTATTTTCTTCGTTTTATTTCTACTGTTTTCATTTGATTTTTCCATAACATAATCCAAAGTTTGCCGTTTTGGATGTGCGAGTTTAGTGCTCTTCTTTGACTGTGTAGTTTGCCCGGCGTTGCGTTGCGTTTATTGCACGTCAAAACTGAACTAATCAATTTTTATTTCTTTTTCCCCTCCGCAGAGTCCCCCAGTCGTACATTTATGGAACGCCCTACCTGGGAACGGCCGCCGGACAGAGCGGGGCCGCCGCCGCCGCAGCCTCCGGACTGATGCCAATTCCTGCCACCCAGCTGTCACATGCCGCGGCGATCGCGGCCGCCACCAGCCAGTTTTATGAGTACCAGGTAGGTGTAGATATCTGGCGCAGAGTAGTGACATCTCAATCGCAGCTACTCACCGCTAGGTGGTGCTACAAGCTGGGAAGGGTGATGCACAATAGATAAGGTTTAACATTGTTTTCTTCTCCTTTTTTAGAATGCCGTAGCGGCAGCCGCGGCCGCGCCCTACCCGGGCCAGTACAGCGGTTTTGAGGCGTACCCGTATGCGACCGCAGGGGCCGGTGCTACAGGTAGGCTTTACAATGGTCACACTAGTGCTAAGCTTAACGGCTCTAACGCAAACCCTAATATTCCGCGCGCAGGTGCCGCAGCAGCACAGTACATGGCCGGCCCGTACACGTACGCAGCGCTACCACAGGCTGCGTCCGCGGCGACCGGAGGCTACCCCGGCCTGTCGCCATACCAGAACGCGGCCAACGCCGCGGCGGCTTCCGCGCTGCAAGAGGCTCGGCTTCAATAATATTTACCGAAAGCGTCCTCTACGTTGTCGCTTCTGACGCTGCTCGGGGGTGGTGGGCTCGATAAGATCTGAACTAGTACGCGCGACCCAAAAAAAGCAAACAGTACGCAACCAGTCCCAACCCCCTCCCTCTAGCGGACACTAGTGATAACAGCAGAATGAGGGAGCAAGCGGAAACGTCAAACCGCAAACAATGACACAGCAAAACAGACAGAGAGCAGCAGCAGCTAGTTTAGCTAGGCAGTTCTTTTTTATATAGATATTATCTAGTACTTATGCAAATAGTAGCTCCTAAGTAATCAATTATTTACTTATCGAAAGATTATTATTATTAATATTATAAATCATAAATTAACCTATTTATTATAACTTAGTTTTACGTACGGTCAACACTTATTATTTACTAAGTAATTAAAAACAAAGCTCAACACTAAGACATATGAATCTTAACCTTAAAGCAAGCAAAAAAAATCCCTTTATTATTATCTTTACGAAACTTAGTTGTAAATTATTCTACTGATAACAAAAAAAACACACGAACATAATGCAACTATTAATTGCAATATAAAAAAGTAATATTTTTAAACGTTTCCTTTTCTAACGTCAAACTTATATACAACAAGCAATACATTTCATACAACAACAAAAAACTCACCCAAATCGGAACCAAAAACCAAACAACTCCTATCCCAAGCGGCACACTAACTTAATCCTCCTAGATCGAAACCGCCGACCTCCGGACGGGGAACATCTCAACAAACACATATATTTTATCAAGAGAAAAATATACTGAAAGCAAAAAAAACTTCATATTAGAAAAATTATTTTAATTTTAATCTACATGAAAAGAGGGGTTAAAAAACGACGCAGTTGGCTGAGAGAAACCGATGGAAAACTTATTAATTTCATTACCGATTAACCGTTAGTGATATTTATCAATTATAAAGTCTACTATTAACATATTAAAAATCACTATTTATACATGAAAAAATTATGAAAACAAGCGGAACATATTCTGTTAAACTTTTTTCGAGAGCGACAACATTTTCGGGACAACTTGAAGCTATTCACGCAACAAAAAACTCTCCTCCAAAATTTCACCAAAATTATGTCATTTCCTAACCTAAAAATTGATTTCAAGCGCGTGCTCGCCCAACAAGCAAAGCAAGCCGTGCCGTTTAAAGTTAAGATTTTTTTGTCAACCCAAACTGTCATCATCGGCATGATCTGACCACATTTTTTTTCTTTTGTTGTTGAATAATTGCTAGCGAAGAGATGAAGATGAAACACAAAATGGATCGAAATCTAGTCAAATGTTTTGTGTGTGGAATTATTTATTTTGTTAGTAGATCGTATTAAGTGCAAGTCAAGCCAGCAAAAGCAAAACAAAAACATCACAATTTCACTCAACCTTACTTTTCTTTTCATTTGCTTAAGTTTCCCGCAAAAATCATGATTTCTTTTAATTTTCAACTTTCCATTTGAGATGAAGAGACTTTTTCAGCAACGGTACAGCAAACGCAAGTAGGCGGAGTCCTTCGCCCTCTAACCTCAACCGATTTAGCTAAGAAACCCTAATCAACACACACACACACAAACTCGATCAGAGCAGGCGGCGAAACGGAGAAAGAAAGAGAAAAGAAGCGTAAATCACACACTGAAAAGAATTAAACATTAAAAATCTTATCAAAAATCGTGCCTTTTTGTGCTGAATTATGACAAGAGAAAGAGGAATGACAAAACAACAAATCACAAACACAAACACGCCGCTGTCATAAACAATGAGTAGAAACATGGTTTTCCCCGGCTTTCCCCAAGTGGCTCACAATCGCCCCGTCGTCGTCGTCGTAGCATTTTATGAAAAAGTATAAAAATTCAACAACAAATAACGAAGCGCACCACCAAATTTTGACAATATAGAGTTAATCGAAACCTAAAAAAAAGAGGAAAGTAAATAAAGCAAAACAAACGTAAAAAAGTAGAGTATTCTCAACATTTGAACATGAAGAAAACCTTTTAAGAGAAAGACGTATTTTAACATAGAACCTTTTTAAAAAGAAAAAAACCGTAAACAAAACATGATTTTGGTTTCGACGCTAGAAACATTATAACTTGTACTGAAAAAGTTCTCTCTTTTTAAAAGTAGTTTCAAAAAAACAAACAAACACACACACATAACCAACGGAAACTGTTAACATCTTTCTATATGATAGAGTGAAGAAACCCACACAATCGCAAATCCTTTGTGTTAGAGCGAATGCAAACAAAAATCGTACGAAAATCAATCTTTTATCCGAGCAGCTAATTTTGACTTTATTTTTTCTTCATTCACTCAAAAAAAACTGGCAACCACAGCAATTTTGTATGAACTTTTCTTTTTTTGAAAACTGTTCCCACAAACAAAACAAACAAAAGAAACCGCTGTAAAATTAAAACGATGAATAGCAATCCCCTTTCTAGTGGTTAAGTTTAAAAAAGGAAAATACACACAAAAAGATGAAAAAAAAACACTATTACGCGATGGAATCTCATTAATGCAATTTGACGACAAAAAGGAGAGTAAAAAAAGGGACGTGCCCGCAATTTGTGCGGTGGCACTACTATTTTAAAAAGAAACTACAAAAAAAAAAACAATGTAAAAAGTTATGTGCGACAAGCAGCAAGGAAACGAATATTTGTTTAAGAATAAGTATTTTATACTTCATGGAGAAATAAAAAAAACAACCAACATGTGAAAATAACAAAAGAAGAACGTTACAAGCAAGGAGACAGTACGCAAGGAATAAGCATATTAAAGAAAAGATAACTCTTTACAATGAAAAAGAAAAAATATCAATTATACTTTAAACATTAAAAATCATATTATTACAACTTTAACAATAATGAAAACGACAAAGCAAACAACATTACTGATAACCTAAAACAACTCAATTTACCAAGAGGAACCAAAAAGAATCACTTACACAAACTCACACAAACACACACATACTTACACACTCACACACAAAGAGAAATAACATAAACAAAAAACGTAATAAGAGATATAGGAAGTTGTAATGAAAGCATGCGCGGAGAATTAAATGCGAAATGAATCAGTGACAAAGTGGAAACAACAAGAAATAATTATTATACAAGATTAGAAACTATATATTTAAAATAAAAAAAGTAAAAAAAAAACATATGGAAATGTTTTCGTGTGCTTATTGCTATCCGAAATTGACCCTTAGCATCTACTAATAAAAACGTGGTGGTAACCAGATAGGACATTTTGTTACACCTGCTTTTTTACTGTAGAAGTGCGTCTGAAAAAATTCCCTTTAAAAATGCTCTTAAAAAATACCTTCCTTTGCCTAACAAACCAAATCATCGGTCAACTTAAAGCAGTAGGCCTGGCCGTGTTTACATTTCGATGCTCGCGTGGGTGATGCTTCTGTGGGATGTCAAGTTTTGTGTAAAGGACATCAATATACAACTTGCTTGTTCACTCCCAATCAAGCTATTAAATACGTTATTTCTGTAGAAATCAAGATTTTTGAATCTGTAATCGAATGTTAAAGTGCTGAAAATTCAACAAGACATGCTCTTCTTTTGAATTTTATTCTGAATCGACCACAACCCTCCACGCATAACATCAAACAGTGCACTGCGCTGAACTGCAGTGCCGGCCACCTAGTGGCGACTAGCGGAATTTATCATGGTTGAATTTTAACGAACGTTGGGGTGAAAAGTTGCTTTTGTTGAGTAACTGCCAGTTTTAAAAACATTTTTTTATCAAATTAAACTTTATTACCCTAAAAAAATTGTTTATGACCAACTTCTGTTTTGAAAAATAAAAAATCCTTTAATTTAGTAGAACTTCTCATGTTTCACAGTACGCAAACAATATTCAATATTCAAAAGTTATTCATAATAATCATATATTCTTCTCATGTTTTGGTTTTTCCTCTGATGCGATAGCAAAAAAAAAAAATAAAAAATTGAGAACTTGTTTTTCATTCCAAGAATTTCTCAAGTTCGAAAGAAAGCCAAAAAAAACTCGATAATATATATTTTTAAGAACTTTAAGAACTGGTAAATCTTAAAAAATCAAAGAAATATTTATTTCGGCCAAATTGAAGTTGATAACAGTTTCGTGAAGGTATGCTAGATTTGAACTCCCAGAACACACTCCAATCGTTAGAATTGAATTTTAGTTAATTCCTTGGCAATAAATAAAACTATAAATTTGGGTATTAATGCTATGGAACCATGTTGAGCAACCATGGGCACCCCCATATTTTGCTACCACCGTACATAAAGGTGGATGCGCATGGTAGCTTAAGGTCGTAGATGGTGTCTTTCACTCTTTCTGTCAATGGTGGTATGTAGACATGTGTACCAAATCAATGTCACTGAATATCTCGTCACTGGCTGAAACGATTTGGATTGTTTTGGCCTCATTCGATTCCTCTTCGGGTCCCATAAGTCCCTATTGAATTTTATAAGATTCGGTAAAGCACATCAAAAGTTATGCTTAAAAAGCTGCTGCATATAAATTTCACAATCTGCAAAAAAGGTGATTTTTGCATGAAAATCTTCCATTTTATACATTTTCAGAAAGGTTCTGAAATGACCTTTCTTGTGGATTACGAATTTTCAAGATCTGACTTACCTATCTAAAATTACAAGCAGTTTTAAAAACGGTATGAATAAACATAACCTGAAATGGTCGGGTCTGATCGCCACGAAAAAGCCGTGTAGAGGGATGCCATTTTCCTCAAAGGTGGTGTCTGTATAATCTTGACAAAAAGTCTGTAGGTAGTCTGTTTTTTTACTCATCACTTATTTTTATTAGGACCTCTTAGGTGCGATCACGTTAGGGGAGATCCATAAAACATGTGGACACTTTAGGGGGGTTGGAATCACTCTTTAAATGAGAGGAAGGCACCAAATTATGTAAAGTTTTTTAACTTCAAATCGATATAAAATCAGATATCGGATAGATATTTTGAGAATCAGTTTTACTGACTCAGAATAGTCCCCCCAAACAATCTCCGAGCGGAATTTCCGAGGTGCATGCAAGTTGCATAATAATTTTCTTATCCATCGTGTACTGAAAAACGTGTCTTGGTAAAAATTCAGAAAAATGAAAGGAGTAGTACGGCCCCACCGTCACGAGATATCAAAAATTGAATCTCGGATTCGTGATCAGGGACCAAAATAACCTCTTAGAGCTAAATTTCACGGAATTCGAAACGATGTCGGAGCAACTTGTTCCAATTTCGTGTGAGCTGGCGGAGAATGGCCCAAAAGAAATTGATAAAAGAACTTTTTTTTTTCATCATTCTCGGATGAGTTTTCAAAAGGACGCAAGATCCATCGGTACTGAAAGCTCTTTTTCGATCGATATTCGATCTACTTAAAAATAAACAACTTCAATATTGCCTGGAATTATTCATCTACACGTCCTTCAAATGCCCTAAACTAAAAAAAAAAGAAAATTTGTTTTAATTTGGAGACAAATGAAAATTAGTGTCGGAGGTCACGGGGGCTCATTCGTCCTTTTGAAAACTAACCCGAGCTATGTTCTATTTCTTGAGCAACATTTGAAAGTGACGGTACGACATTGCTCTTACGGCCTTTCGTCCCATTTAAACGCGTCTAATCAAAGGCCATAAGAGCAATGTCGTACCGCCCCTTTCAAATGTTGCTCCAGATTTAATATATGCTTGAACACAGTATCAGCTAAAAGCCATAGAAATCGATCAACAGTGGTTTCAATTCGAAACTTAAAAATTTCAGAGCTCATAACGAACAAATCAATCTTATCATCAAGAAATACAACTGCACCAAAGTCAACGTACTCGTTCAAATTAGAGATAACCTTATCTCGCTCATAAAAAGAAGTCAAACCAAGCCTCTTGATTAAATAACCAAAAAAGTGCTGAGTAAAGGTACCTATCATAAAACATTACTCAACTTAAACTATAGAATTAGCATTACACTTTCCGCGTACAGTTAAAGTGACTAAGGCGGAAACCTTTGAACTTGTTCAGAATCGTATGGTTACACGATGACATCACGGACGACGACTAGGCATCGAGTGACAACGAGTCTATCATTACCCTCTCGACACTTCATCCGGTAGATTATCTTGTTAGGGTGGTGAGAATCACTGTTGCAGCAAAAGAAGCGAAGCTTTCATCGACAATCACACTCTTCTTATATTTATATCCGGTTACTTCTATGGCATTGATCATCTTTCCTGTTGGTAGACACACAATTACTAACAGTAGCGACGGCCAGCAGGTCATTAACAGTGCAATTGCAAGTTCAATGGGGTCTCCCTTTAAAACAAGCGGTGAGTGGCGTGAGCACTTCAATCAAAGCGATACTACTATTTCTAAAGGTACTGATTTTCAGCAATCACGTGCGCGCGCGTGACTTTGGACGTTAACCGTTGGACTGCGTTGTCGTCGTCGTCGTCGTCGCACGAACTCTGCTCATAAATTAAGGCTAGTTTAAAGCTTCTTGAGTGCTTCGGCGGCCTCCTCGCGGCAAACGCGATCGTCCTCGCTGCGAACTTCCACCTCGGACGCCTTCTGGAACCACTGCTTGGCCTTGTCCTTCTGTTTCAGGGCCAGGAACGTCTTGCCCAGGTACAGCTGGTTCTGGCTGTAGAAGCCGGGCTTCAGGTTCTCCGCCTTCTCGAAGCATTCCAGCGCTTCCTCGAACGAAGCCGACGGTGGGTTCGACGACACGGAGTTGATCAGCTTCCGCGTGACCCATCCCAGCTCGGAAATCTTAAAGTTGAACTGGCCCAGCATGTGCCAAATGCCCGGATCACTGTCGTTGGCGTCCTTCGCCAGCGAAAAGTGCTTCTTCACGTTCTCCAGCTGCTTGACCCGTTCCGTCGTCCCATCCAGGCTGCTCTTTTCCGATAGAATCGCTCCGAACCATTTGTTCGCACCGAAGCTGGCCCCATCCAAGGCGAGGGCCTTCTCGGCGTACACGAACGCTTCCCGCACAAACTTGGCCTTCTCGTCGGCGTTCTGGGTTTGCTTGGAGATGAAGAATACGACACGTGCCAGCCGCCACTGCACTTCGACCGAGTCTTTGTCCTGAAAGTTGAGTAGAGTTATCAGTGCATTGCTGAAGAAATTGGCAAGTGCAGTTCTCTGGAAATTACATGACTAGATTTTTTAAAATATTGCATTTGCCTTCAATTTTATTAATTCAAACATATTTTAAATGTGAAAGTTTCATAATTAAGTTCTTATCCTTTCTTAATTATTATTATAAAAAAGCAGCTTTTTTTTGTTTTGCGTATATTTTTGACCTTCTAAAAGCAATAAAAAAGCATATTTTTAGAAAATTTTAGATATGTGAGAAGTGAGAATCATAAATATAGAATAAAAGTGTCCAGAAAAAAAGAAACACAAAAAGTGAAGATAAATATACTGCCGTTCTACGCATAATTGTCCCATGTTCAAAAAAGTGCAACTGAGAAAAATGCGATTGAAATTTTTCGACCGATTTCTGTGTTTCTACGCATAATTGTCCCGTGGGTTCCTATTCGCCCTATGTGTCCCTAATCGCCCCAGTTAGCAGTTTATCACCCTTATTTGTGATCCTCTTGCTATACAACAGGTAAACAAGGCATAATGCTTAGTAAAACTAATGATTCCGTGTAAGAAAATGCGTAGAAGTTCAACGATGGGACAAACAGACTTGGTGTTGTTTTTGATGAGTTTCCGAACAAAGTACCAGATTTTATGTGTTTTTCTTAAAGTACACATCAGACTAAACTTAAAAATGGCATAAAGTCAAAATCGTCAAAAACTGACATGGGACAATTATGCGTAGAACGGCAGTATAAATCTCAAGCAAAACATGTTTAAATTTATTTTTAAAAAATCTTTGAAAGACTAATATTCAAAAATGTTTAAATTTATAATTTGTCTAATATAACAGAAAATCAGATAATTTGAAGCATATTTGAATTCATACTTAAGGTTAGAGACCCTTATTTTGAGAAAAAAAAATAATTTTGTAATTCGATTATCTCGAATGGAATTTTGGCGATGACTTCAGATAAACTATTTCAATTTCAATTTGTGAAATCCCTCGATTTATGAAATTTTGAATTTAAGATATTCTATTTTTTTATTTACAATTTTAGAATTTCTAGATTTTGAAAACTTTGAATGTAGATTTTTTAAATTTTTGATTTGAAATTTAGTTCATGAATGATTGAATTCTATTCTTTTAATTAATGAATATTGGCATATCTTCAATTTAAAAATTTCTCAATTTTTGTTTTGTAATTTTAAATTTACGAATCATTCATCTTTTTTAATAATTTTGAACTTTCAAAATGATGAATTCCATTTTTTTATAATTTTTTAATTTTTGATTTTTGGATTTTTAACAAAAAACATGTTTTAAATTGCTAATCACATTTAACGTTGATTAAAGAAAATTTTAATTTTTTATTGTATTTTTATTTTTCATTATTTGAAATTTTTTGACGCTTTTTTAATTTTGAGCATTTAAAATTTAGAACAATAGAAAATATTTTATTTCTGATTTTTTTATTTTTGGAATTTTTATAACACAAAATATTTTTTTAAATTGCTGGTTAAATTTATTTTTGAATTAAAATTATGAATTTTTAAAATTTATTTCTTGACTTTTTTATTATTTATGAATATTTGCATTTTTAAATTGAAAGGTTTCTTATTTTGTTATTGAATTTTTCGAATATTTTAACTGAACTTTTTGAATGTTTGAACTCTCAAAATATTGAGCGTTTAAATTTTTTAATTTTGAAATTCCAAAAACTATTTTTTTTAATATAGATTTTTTTTCAAGATAAAAGTGCATTTTTGAATATCAAAATTTTCGATTTTTTTTATTTAAAGATTTTGAATGCCTGCTTCTATATTTTGTTAATATCTGAATTTCTGCATCTAACGTTTGTTTGGTATGACTTTTACCTTTGTTTTACTTCAATCTGAGAAAAAAAAACAAAATCCGTTCTTATAATTCCCGGCATTTGAGAAAAGTCTGTACGGGACCTTTTCCTTGACCGTTTCTTGATCGTTTTTTTGTGTTTAGTTCTGCGTTTTTTTCGAATTTCCATACCAGCCTTAAAATATCAAAAAAAATCATGATATATCATATTTAGTTTTAATTTAATTATTTTAAAAAGGAAACGTTGTATTGCACATGTTTTTGAAAAACTTAAAAAATAGCAGCTTTTAAATTTATAAAATTTAATTTTTTGTTTGTTTTGCGTCTATGTCTGACCTTCTAAAAACAATAAAAAAGCATATTTTTAGAAAATTTTAGATACGTATATAAGAAGTGAGAATCATACAAAATTGAATAAAAGTGTCCAGAAAAAAAGAAACACAAAAAGTGAAGAAAAATATAAATCTCAAGCAAAGCTTGTTTAAATTTATTTAAAAAAAAATCTTTGAAAAACTAAATTCAAAAATGTTTAAAGGAGAATGGGCAAATTTGGTCCAAGGATGTACACGAACGAGACCAACTTTTTTCGAAAGATCTCGCCGAGACATGAAAAAAAGTCTTTTGGACCAACTCTGTAAACCCCGGGGTTCAAAAGTTACATGCTGGTGAAGTTTGAGCATTTTGGGTTAAAATGTACAAAAAATCGTATTTTTGCTATTTCTAAAATCATTCATAAAATCTCTGTTTCATTATGGATTTCGATTTTCTTGACTTCATTCGACGCGTATCAGCAAAAACTATGAGTTCTGATATGTCTTAGCATGATTGAAACATGATTTCTCTTGTTTTTATCCGTTTGAACCGTTTGTGCAAGAGGCATCCCATAGAAACAAGTCGAAACTTCAAGGTTTTGAAACCGGATCCGACCCAGACTGCTTCAGTGAGTATGGAAGGCTTCAGTGCAATGTTGTAACAACTTAATGGGATGGTCTGAGTCATCCGAGAACTCCTTGGAGTTAAGACCGGTGAGTCTACAGCCGTAACAAGCAAGATGTCGGCGGTTTTTGACCACGGATCATACCCGCATGGCTTCAGTGAGTATGGTAGACTACTATGCTGATGTGGTGGAGTGTCCTGGGTTCTCCTAGGAATCCCTGGAGTTAAGATCTGTGGGTCTACTACCGTAACAAGCAAAATGTCGACCGGCTTTGACAACGGAACATACCCGCATAGCTTCAGTGAGTGTGGTAGACTACTTTGCTAATGTGTTAGGATGTCCTGGGTCATCCAAGGACTCCCTGGAGTTATGATCTGTAGGTCTACGGCTGTTACAAGGACTCCCTGGAATGGTCCAGAACATCCCAACATAACAGCAATACAGTCTGCCATACTCACTGAATCTTTGCGGTTATGATGCGCGGTTAAAAATCATCGACCTTTTTCTTGTTACAGTGACCCAAATATCTAAACTCCAGGGAGTCCTAGGATGACCAAAGACATCCCAGCACATTAACAAAGCAGTCTACCATACTGTCTGAAGCTATGCGTGTATGTTCCGGGGTCAAAACCCGTCGACCTCTTGCTTGTTACGGCTGTAGCTCCACAGATCATAACTCCAGGAAGTCCTTGGATGACCCAGGACATCCTAACACATTAGCAAAGTAGTCTACCATACTCACTGAAGCCATGCGGGTATGATCCGTGGTCAAAAACCGCCGACATCTTGCTTGTTACGGCGGTAGACTCACCGGTCTTTACTCCAAGGAGATCTCGGATGACTCAGACCATCCCATTAAGTTGTTACAACATTGCACTGAAGCCTTCCATACTCACTGAAGCAGTCTGGGTCGGATCCGGTTTTAAAACCTTGAAGTTTCGACTTGTTTCTATGGGATGCCTCTTGCACAAACGGTTCAAACGGATAAAAACAAGAGAAATCATGTTTCAATCATGCTAAAACTAATCAGAACTCATAGTTTTTGTTGATACGCGTCGAATGAAGTCAAGAAAATCGAAATCCATAATGAAACAGAGATTTTATGAATGATTTTAGAAATAGCAAAAATACGATTTTTTGTACATTTTAACCCAAAATGCTCAAACTTCACCAGCATGTAACTTTTGAACCCCGGGGTTTACAGAGTTGGTCCAGAAGACTTTTTTTCATGTCTCGGCGAGATCTTTCGAAAAAAGTTGGTCCCGTTCGTGTACATCCTTGGACCAGCTCCCATACAAATTTGCCCATTCTCCTTTATAATTTGTCTAATATAACAGAAAATCAGATAATTTGAAGCATATTTGAATTCATACTTAAGGTTAGAGACCCTTATTTTGAGAAAAAAAAAATTGTAATTCAATTATTTCAAATGAAATTTTGGAGAGGACTTCAGATAAACATTTTCAATTTTAATTTGTGAAATCCCTCGATTTATGAAATTTTGAATTTTAAGATATTTTATTTTTTTATTTACAATTTTAGAATTTCTAGATTTTGAAAACTTTGAATGCAGATTTTTTTAAATTTATGTTTTGAAATTTAATTCTTGAATGATTGAATTCTATTCTTTTAATTTATGAATATTTGCATATTTTCAATTTAAAAATTTCTCAATTTTTGTTTTGTAATTTTAAATTTACGAATCATTCATCATTTTTATAATTTTTAGCTTTCAAAATTATGAATTCCAATTTTTTAAATTTTTGATTTTTTAGATTTTTTTTGTAATTTTTTATTGTATTTTATTATTCATTATTTTAAATTTTTGATATTTTCTTTTAATTTTGAGCTTTTAAAATTTAGAACAATGGATTTTATTTTATTTCTGATTTTTGGAATTTTGACAAAACAAAATATTTTTTAAATTGCTGATTAAATTTATTTTTGAATTTTAAAATTATGAACTTTTAAAATGTATTTCTTTATTTTTTTTTTACATTTTTTATAATTTATGAATATTTGCATTTTTAAATTGAAATTTTTCTTATTTTTTTTAATTGAATTTTTCGAATATGTCAGTTCAGTTAAAACTTTTTTGAATGAACTCTTAAAATGTTGAGCGTTTATATTTTTTTAATTTTGAAATTCCATAAACTATCTTTTTTAAATATTGTTTTTTTTTTAATATATGAATTAAGTTTTATATGAATTAAGTTTAAGTTTAATTTTGCCCCCTGATTTTTCAGACCAATTTTGAAGGGAGGGGGGGGGCGACATAAACTTTGAAATATATTTGCAACGGCCTAACAAACACAAAATTAAAGTGCATTTTTGAATTTCAAAATTTTCGATTTTTTTTATTTAAAGATTTTGAATGCCTGCTTTTATATTTTGTCAATATCTGAATTTCTGAATCTAACGTTTGTTTGGTATGACTTTTACCTTTGTTTTACTTCAATCTGAGAAAAAAAACAAAATGCGTTCTTATAATTCCCGGCATTTCAGAAAAGTCTGTACAGGACCTTTTCCTTGACCGTTTATTGAGCGTTTTTTTTTTTGTGTTTAGTTCTGCGTTTTTTCCAATACCAGCCATACCAGCCTTAAAATATCAAAAAAAAAAAACATGATATATCATATTTAGTTTTAATTTAATTATTTTGAAGGTTCTCAATTTCCTTGACTAAAAAATGTTAAAAGGAAACGTTATATTGCACATGTTTTTAAAGAATTTAAATAAATATTTTTTGGAAATAGATTTTTGATTTGCTGACTTTTTGGAAAAAAAAAACAAATAAACAAAAAAAAAGTTAGTTCAATCTTAAAACTAGGATTTTTTTCTCCTAGGAATAGTTTCAATTATTTCAAAATAAGTATTTGCATTTAATTAAATTTAATATTTCAAAGCTTAAATAAAACAAACAAACAAAAACCAAATTGGAATAAAAAACATAAAATATCAAGCAAAAACGGAACATCTAAATTTTAGCAAAACGGATTTTAGAAACTTAAATCGAAGTTATTATTTTTTCCTTTTGTAGTATATTCTATAAATCATTTCTTAAGTTATTTATTGATTCTTTAGCAAAAATGTAATGTTTTACAGTTTTAACTTTTTTTACGAGCCACATCTGATTACAAGATTTTTTCTATCAAAAATCGAATAAGGTCAGTAATGTTAGCTTGAAGTTCTAGGCAAATACAAAAGAATTGATATTGGGTTTCCTGTTTTCCAGAGAATTGCCCTCTCCTGCACCGCCACTTACACTCAGCTTATCCAGCAGCTCGAACGCATCCTGGTACTTGGCGTCGTCAAACAGCTCATCGGCCAACTTTAGCTCTTCCGCGGACATTTTAACTGGCTTTTAAAACTCGTCACTAATGGGCACTTTCCACTAGAAAAACTCACTAATGTACGTCCGTAGCACGTTCCGTTCTAGCACCGAATGAGTGGTGGCAACTCTGACGGTCTACTCGAAGCTGACTCGGGCGGGTTTTCCTCGCGAGTCCAAGTTCTCACTCTTACTTTTGTAGTGGCGTCGCGACGTCGATTGAGCCTAGTGAGCTTAAGTAGCGGCTAGTAGTCAGTCATGCAAACTCACTCACGACACAAACGCACACAACAACTTTGTATGATAAGAAAATAATCGCCTCTTGGACTCTGAGCCCGGTGACTGTTTCGTTTCTCGGACGATGAAATTGTATGAACAGCTGTATAATATGGTCCCTACACACACTCCAGGTTTGGCAGTTGTTGTGGAGGTGCGCAGGCGTGTGTTTGGCACGAAATTACCTCCCACCACCCACAATCACCCTACCTTCACCCTGTATAGAACATATCTCCAAAAAGTATGTCGTCGTCACGCCGTAAAAATGTGCCAACCGGCTTCGTGTAGTACGTACAGAACGAGTACGATGTCAACCGGTCCCTCCTTCCGGTTCTCCGTTTAATTCCCCCTCTCTCTTTCTCTTTGTTGTAACACCCAGTTAGTATCAGTGCGATGGTGCAAGAGCAAATTTGAATTTCACTAGAACAGTGCGGGGTGTCCAATACATTAAAGCATCAGCAAATTCTGGATTACTTTTCCAGAATAATTCAAAATTAATGTTGAAATTGAAATTATTGAAAATTTTTAATCCAGTAAACGTTTAAGATAACTTTTGAAACTAAACCCTCTCAATAGAAAATTTGATGTTTTGAAGTTTGACTTATTTTATGTGACTTTGCCATTTAAAAAAAATAATTTTACTGTGTAACATTTTCGTTATTTCAACCCTCTACAACCCAACCCCGCCTTTAGACGGGCTTCGGCTTTAAAAAATCACCAAAAATCCATTTTCAACCAGTTTTCAATCTTTTAAAAGCATTGGAAAGAAGAACTCTTAACATTTTAGAAAATGTATGGGTTGGAAGTTTTAGTTGTTTTATGTGACTTTGCCAATGGTTTAATAAATGTCAGTTTTTAGGGGCAACTTTGGCTGTGTTTTTCACTAAAATTTCCTATCTTTTAAGTAAAAAGAAGTATGCAGTAATTTTTCAAGTGTCCCAAACTATGGATCTACGCATTTTTTTTACAATTCAAATGATAATGGTGCCATTTTGTAGCAGAAAAGGTGAAAACAAACAAAAAATTGTTTAAGTTACTGAATTTAATAATAGCAGGTGGTAAAATACGCCAAATACTACCGAAAACAAACATAAACTAAACAAGAAATACTAAAAATGAAACAAGAAAAACATAAAACAAGAGAAGTAAAGTTTTTCGTAAAACAAAAGTTGTTCGAAATGACCTCCAAAAACGGGAAAAATAAAAAAAAAACGACAAAAAATAGGGCAGTAGAGGGTTAATAAGGCCGATGCAAATATTTAAAAAAGTTTTTGTCCCTCGACCCAGGCCTAGGTCAATGGGGTGGGGGGGGGGGGAAAAATAAAAAAATATAAAAATTTAAATAACAAGCCATAGTCTTCACATTTAAATGAAAAAAGTGTTTTAAAATGCATTTTACACTAGTTCAGTTGTTTTGCAATCATTAGTTTTCAAAAAATCAGATTTTGCATCGAAAATTTTCAAAAAATCTTAAGATTTTTTAATAAACCCAAACATGCTAAAAATTATTTTAAACGCAGGAGAATGTATTTTAATTTGATTTCAGCTGGTTGCACTTGAATTTTCATTGAAATTTTGAAATTTATCGTAAAAAATTTTTTTTTGCCCCCTGATTTTTCGGGCCAATTTTGAAGGGGGGGGGGGGAAGGGGGTGACAAAAACTTTTAAAAATATTTGTACCAGCCTAAAAAGTTGAAAAAAAAAAGTATTCCAATTAATAATAATTTAAATAATAATGGTATCGTTCTAAAGCCGAAGTGGCTTCAAAAATATTTAAAAAAAAACTATAAAGGATTACTTCATAATGATAGGAAGTGGTAGCCGAATACTATTTAAAAAAAAACAAACATAGACTGAACAATTTATATATGAATTAAAATACTAAAAATAAAACAAAACACGAGAAGTAAGATTTTCCTTAGAATATAAGTTGATCGAAGTGACCCTGAAAAAAATTAAAAAATTAAATTTAAAAAGAACAATTTTGATATTTTTTATTTGTTTCGGATCGAACAGGCACAGAACAATAAAATTAGTACATCGATTTTTAAATTTGAAGTATTCATTTAATTGCTATAAAATCTGCTGTCCCTATTCAGATTGTAGTCCCGATTCGCCCCAGTTGACGATAATACCCATTAAAATCAACTTCAAATATCTTGCGTCCCAACCAAAACAAGATAACTTTTTTGGATATTTTGCTAGAAATTTAAGCAAAATATGTCCAACTATTTCAAAATATTTTTTTGGGCCATTAGGTCTGGTTCTTAAATCAGTTGCCGGAGACTATTTTGTTGTTATTCAAATATCGTCGCTGTTGTGCAAACTTTTGACAACTGTAAAAAGATAGGACGTATCATAGATAAAATCTAAATCAATAAAATAAAGTTAAAATCATAAAAATGTTAAAAAAAAATTTATCGAAATCCGTGCGAGGGTTTGACATCAACTGTTGTCAAACAACCAAAACAACGGATCACACACACACTTCAAACGTTTGTTTTGATATAAAAGTGACAGTTCGGGGGTACAAACTAAAAAAGTTTCAAACGAAAATGTTATCAACCACCGGGGGTTGAGTGTATACCTCTTTTTGGAAATGTAACGTCAAACATCTTGATTAACCATAAAAAAAAACATATTTTCAGCTGTAAGCTCTTTGTTCCTGCGACCATAAAATAAACAACAAAAGTTTTCAGTTCTCTACGGAATCGGTCTTTTTTCTTTAATTTTAATTTTTGTATTTTTTAATCCAGCTGAAACTTTTTTGGTGCCTTCGGTATGCCCAAAGAAGCCATTTTGCATCATTAGTTCGTTCATATAATTTTCCATTCAAATTTGGCAGCTGTCCATACAAAAAGGATATGTGAAAATTCAAAAATCTGTATCTTTTCAAGGAATTTTTTGATCGATTTGGTGTCATCGGCAAAGTTGTAGGTATGGATATGGACTACACTGAAAAAAAATTATACACGGTAAAAAAATGGGTGATTTTTAATTTCACTTTTTGTTACTAAAACTTGATTTGCAAAAAAACACTATTTTTAATTTTTTTTTATATGTTTTAGAGGACATCATCATTTTCCTGTTTTTTAACCTTTGCATGGCAATATCTCAGCAACTAAGGGTCGTATCAACAAAGTTCAATAAAGCAAAATATAGAGAATGTTCTCAGCTTTTCAAAAATATTTTTTTCAGAGGTGGGCAAACACGGGCACTAATTTAAAAAAAAAGCAAAAAAAACTGCGACAATTTAAAAAAAAAATAACTAAAAATGCCTATAACTTGAAAACGGTGCACTTTATCAAAATTTCACTAGAGTACTTTTTGATTTCAAATTCTATTTTACATCGAAAAATGAAGTTGACAAATTGTTGCGACCAAGGAGGTATGATTTTTTGAAAAATGTGATCTGTGACTCAGAGGTGTCAATGTGTTAAGAAATTTTCGGCTGGAAAGCCTTATTTGAAAATATAGAAACAATTAACAACAACAAATAAAGAAGACAAAAAAGTTTTATAAATAATTTAGAAATCAAATAGACATTCAATTGAAAGAAAATTTTTTGAATGTATTTTTTTTCGATTCTGAACCAAAATGCCAGTATTCGATCATCTAATAAAATTGTCTATCCTTAAGGTGTGAGTTATCAATTGATAAAAAGTAAAATTCTACATCCATCAACCCCTCGTTCAACAAATATTCTTTACAGGTAAGCCTGAAATTTCCATGAGTACTTTCATAGACGAATGCGCATCGTGCGCTTAGCGGAAATAAAAACATTTTCACCGACGATCTCCACGTCAATTTGCCTAAGCTTCGACGCCACGCCACCCCAACCGTTAAACGTTTTGCATGCACCGGTCAAACAAAAAATAATGCCTCTTTTGACTTTACAACCGACCGTGGCAGATGACAAAATCGCTCCACGCTGCTGCATAGAACAACTCGCGAGTAAGGTACACCGTAATTGGCGATGGACAGTTAGTGGGGGGTGACTAATTTGGAAGTCGTGGAAGTTTTTTTTTCAGGCTCGCGCGCGCTATTGGGTATGGCAATTTCAAGAACGCGAGCGCCGGTGTGTTTGTAATGCGACACCATCATGCCGTTGAACCCTTTTAAGTGATGCCGGCGATATCTGGTTTGAAAAGCTGCAAGCTCATTATAGGATTGGTCTCTAATTGGGAATTGCGCGGCTTATCTTTATCGGCAGAGGGTAATAAAATGACTTTTCTTAATTTTTCGTACCAAAAACTCTTGTATATATTTGTAAATCTTGCCTTCTTAAACCATAATGTGAAAAAAAACAATCGAAAAATATCAGTACAAATCAATCGACTTTAGAGAGCCCTACAATTTCTTCAGCAGCTTGGCGGCCTCCTCCTTCGCTTGTTTGTCGTCCTCGTTCAACACGACCACGTTGGCGGCCAGCGCAAGATATTCTTTCGCCTTGTCATTCTGCTTCAGCGCCTGGCACGTTTTGCCCAACATCAGATGGTTCATCGAGTAAAAATTAGGCTTCGTTTTCTCTGCCTTCTCAAAACAATCCAGCGCTTCCTCGTACGTTCCGGACGGTGGCGCGGCGAAAATCGTCGAAACAATCTTCCGCTGGTACCACGGTAGATCCGCAAGTCCATAGTAGAACTGTCCCAAGATGTACCAGCTGGTGGCGTCGTTCGGGTTCAACTCGACCGCCTTCAGCATGTGCTTCTTGACGTTCTCCAGCTGCGTAATCCGTTCCTTGATCCCGTCCAGTCCACTCTTGGCGTCCAGCAGGATCGAGTACCACTTGTGGGAGGCGTAGTCCTTGTCGTTCAGTGCCAGCGCATCCGTTGCGAACTGGAAACTCTCGCGGATCAGCTCTTCCTTCTTGGGGCTGGGGGCGCTCTTGGACAGGTTGTAGATGACGCGGGCCATGCGCCACTTGATATCGTAGGATTCCGGTTCCTGGAAGAAAGAAGGAAATGTCGTTGAATTGAAATTTATTAATAAACCGTCGATTAATTAAATGCACAAATTTAACCTAACATTAAAACTTTTAAATTATCTGAAATCATAACATAAAACAAAAAAGGGTATTTTTATCTTTCATGGGAACCATCCACCAAATAACCAAAATCGTGAAAACTAAACAAGACTCAGAAATTATCAAAAAGTTCTTAGATGGTGATTTTAAAGTTCGAAAATACATTTAATTTAGTCTTGAACAAACAACCAATTATACCTTTAAAATAGAATAGAAAAGTCGAACTTTTATTACAGCGAATAAAAATATTACTAAATATATTTAATTTCCTAAGATAAACTGAAAAACTATTATGATGATACTATGATACTCTTCTTCTGAAAATTAAATCAAATAAATTTAAAAAAAAAGTCTGTTTAATTTAGTTGATTTCAACAAATTTTAGTTAAAAAAGCCCAAGTTTGTAAAAAATAAAACATTTTGATATGAGAATAACTGCTATCAAATGATTATTTTCCTTGTGATAACTTTATGACTCCGAGAATGTGTTTTTACTTTAATTTATTTTTTAAGAACATCATTTAAATTTTTGCAGCATTCACTTATCAGATAACGCTGTAACAATTTTATGTTAATGTATGTTTTGTTAACAATTCTGCAAATGGTTAATTTCACATTTTTCAATTTAAAACTAATAGAATTTACTTTAAAAATCTATATGGATGAAACATTTACTATGTTGTTATTTCAAAGAATTGATTTGATAAAATTGCTAAGTTTTCAAATTTCGGAAGTTAGTGGAATGTTTACAAACCGTACTAATTAAGGTCTCTATTTTTAAATCAAAATCAATCAAAATGCAGTATTTTTTATGTGATGTCCTAGGCAAGTTCAAATATGTGAGTAAAAAAACAAATAAAACATAGCAAAAGTGAATTCGTTTTCGTTTTCGTTTTACGGAGCAAGGTGGGGGACGCGGCCTCAAGTCAGTCCAAGTCCGGTTTCTTGTGGAAAAAAGGGTAGTGGCCGAACTAGTATTGCATACCAAATGAACACCACCGGAAGATATAGGGGATCGGGAGGGGGAAGGTGAAAGAAAATTAGTGTAGGTGTGAGTAGTAAGAACTTGGATGACATGAGCAGTTACGGTAATCTAAGTTTAACACTGATGAAGGAAATCTGAAATTATGATTCAATCAAAAACTAAATTGAGATTTTTACAAAAGGAACCTAGGATATATTACTAATTTAATGGAAATCAAATAAATTTACTGGAAAATTAAAGATTTTTTTTTTTGGCGGAGCGAGGTGGGACAGCTAGGATCAAGTCAGTGAATGTGTTAGCCTGTGAAGTGCCACTTACACCCCATGGGGAGCGGGGAAAGAGGACATGATTGGGTAGGTTATAACGAGATTGTGTATGTGAGAGTGTGTCTTGTTGTAAATATTCTAATTTGATATTTTGACTCTATCGCCGCTCCCCACAGTTTCATAAAAACACCGTCTGCAAGAGCAACCCAAAACTAGTTTTGAAGGTTCTAACTGTTTAAAGTAAAACTGTTAAAACTCCCAAAACCAGGATCAAGTAGCACGTGCAAACGGAGTACATTTTCCATACGCTAACGGACTTTTACTGATTGACAACTTGACTGTTCCAACAAAGCAATAAACGCAAAATTAATTTTAAGGGAAAATGCCAGGAAAACTTTTTTCAATGGAAATTACTGTATATATAACCTGTAAAGTTAGGAAAAATATAAAGAGTCGAATCTCTGGTTGTCAATAACTAAAGGGACCATCGAGACAGATAAAATAAGAATCCAAAAGCCGATTCGATTAGAAAATCTAAGCAAGGTGTGATCGTCATTGAGATCATATTAACAAAAGAAAGTTTAAATAAAATCAGATAGACCGTCAAAATAGAGAAAAGTTGGGATAAAGAGAAATGGAAAAAAGAAAGCATCGAAAAATGAAATTTGAAGAACTAAATAAATCTTCTACAGAAGGAGGAATACATAGAGACATTGACAACCAGTGAGCCGACTATAAATAATAAAGACAACTAAAGTCACATACCTGATGATGGGTAATACCTTGGGTAATACCCATCTTACCGATCACTGGGAAAAAGCACTTTTTGCGGGAGCTGCAATTGCTTGATGGCCTACATGTCTTGGCGATCCCCAGGTTGAAGTTTCAATCGCTTACAGCCGCATCCGGAACATCACGCAGACGCTGTAGTTTCTCATCGTCCGTTTAGTGTTCGTCTTCCTTCCTTCTGGTGTAAGCTGCTTTCTTTGGTTGTTCTGGTTTTATTTCTCGATCTTGATCTGGAACTGGTTCGAAAAGAACAGAAGAAAAAGGACAGCAGTATCTTCGTTTTCGTTTCGTTTTACGGAGTCAGTCCAAGTTCGGTTTCTTGTGGAAAAAGGGTAGTGGCCGAACTAGCATTGCATACAAAATGAACAACACCGGAAGATATAGGGGATCGGGAGGGGGAAGGTGAAAGAAAATTAGTGTTGGTGTGAGTAGTAAGAACTTGGATGACATGAGCAGTTACGGCAATCTAAGTTTAACACTGAATAAAGAAAATCTTAAATTGTGATTCAAAGTAAAAAGGCCCGGAATAAATTAAATTATTAGTTAATTAAATAAAAAAATGTAACTTATCGGAGATCTATACTAAAGAAACCTATGATGTATTCCAAATTTAAAGGAAAAAAAAATACTAGAGAACAAAAGATGAAAACTATCTGCCGACCTGTCGCGTCTGTCAGTAGTCCTGTCGTACATTACAAATAGAAACAGACACTTCGACCAAATCAACTAATAATTTAAATCCAATTATTCATCTACGGAAACCTAACTAACTTTAATCAACAACCTAAACTAAACTGCCTGAATGTAAATTTAATCTCAAATCCTCAAATGTTTTATTACAACGCCAAATAAGGTAAAGGACCTTTATAAACCAGCCTTGCCGCTTCCAAAAACCAATAAACATAAATGAACAGTTCATAAGTTGAACACTCGTCATTAAGACGACTATTTCGTGCATTCCAGTTCATTAGGGCACACAAGCTTTGCAAACAAGAGTGTATCTCTATAATACCTTATGTAAACTGTCATTTAAGTGAAGGAGACACACTCTTGTTCACAAAACCCATGCGCCCTTTTGAAATGTTAGGCTCCATTTGATCGTCAAGGCTCCAGTAGACCCTCGATTCGCAACAATGGTAGATACAACCATAATCCGTCAACCGTTAGTTCAACAGATTAACGAATTTTGTCCGATGTCATTACATTATTGATTGACCGAGACTCTATGGAAATTTTGACATATCAAAATAATACACAGCTTATAATATACTTATATATCTATGTTTTCTGCAGCCCTACCAGGCCTAGAAGAGGCATCTGTTTATTGTGAGTAAGCGCTTGTTTTCAGAGTTCATTTTTCAATTTAAAAGGGAGGGAGACTATTTGCTTCAATGAACTCCTACTTAAGCCCTGGGACCATCTCTAACACTGATCACTCCTAGCTAGGAATTTACACCTAGACACAATGTAGAGATCCGATCGCAAGTGTTGGCCGGATAATTGGGTAATATTATCAATATTTAATTTTATAATTGAGCCAACCCGCTAGCGGCGACAAGATCCTTACTCATGCCCAAGGATAAAACATAGCAAAAGTGAATTGAAAAGATATGAAAAACATAAAACAGTCATTGTGATTAAAGATTATAGAATATACTTTGAAAAATAAAAAAATATTACAAGCTAAAATAAATGAATACAAAATTACAAAAAAAGATAAGAAATACAGCTCAGAGAGAGAAGGAGCGAATAAATAAAAATTTTCCATTTACCAAAAGTTGCTCAAACGAATCTTAAACAAAGTCTTAATAATTTACAAAGTATTAATAATTTACAGTAAAAAAAAAGTGTGTTTTAATCCGAACAAAAAATAATAAATTTCATTAAATTTTAAAATTTTGACTAAAAAAAATAAAATCATTCCAAAACTGATAAAAATTTCCCAAATAAAGAAATTTTCATTATTACTCTTCTCATTGAAAAGTGCCAGCGACAAAATTGGGCGAAAAGTTCATCGCCCGGAGATCGCGAGTTGGCGCGAGCGAATGAACACCGCGAAAAAAGATTCGGGGGTGCATTGGGGTTCAATGATCATTTCGTTATTCGGTTTAATAAGAAAATAATTATTTTTTCGTGAATATCGCTACTTTGATGAGATGTAATTAATTTTTACAGTAAATTAGGCATTGTTACATCAAATTTGACCTTTCAATCGCACTAGAATGGCCAAATTGTAAAATAACAATGTTTGCCAATTTGACCGTTTTACCCCCAATTCCCCTTGTAGAACAAAAGAAAAGTTCATCCGCGGACTGTCAGCAGCGCGCTGTTTTGTTTGCTAGATCAACATTTGGAAATGTCGAACGTTGAAGGAAATCGCTCAAAAAATGGAAATTAACCGATTTCAAATGTTTTGGCCGCAAATGAAAGGTAAGGGTGGCTAATTTTTGATTCCGATCTGTAAAACTTGCTCCGGCGAGGGTTCTGGGCACTGCGGCAATCGATTTTAACGGCGGGTTGCTTCCGGTTGCATTTCATTTGCGGAGAAGGTTTTTCAATCCATCAGGGGCTTATTGGGGGCAACAGTTTCGGTAATCCGGAACTTCTGGTAGGTTTAATACTTGCAGTGTTTAGCATGAAAAACAAACTTAGACTAACCACTTTTTTCGAAAAATCATAACTCCTCGCCATTTTAACCGATTTCAATTGTCTTATACGCAAATGAAAGGTGATAAGTTAGCCTTTCAAAGAAAAATAGTAAGAAGTTTCAAAAATCTAGCCTAACATATGAAAATGGCGTATGAAACTTTAAAATGCCGTTTTGACGGTGTCTGGACCAAAGAGCCTATGTCTGGAAATATTTTTATCGGATTTCCCGAACATTTTTACATAACATACTGAAAAATGGGAGGAGTTCATTAACAGGATTCCAAGATATGATTTTTTGAAAATAAAATCCGTGTTTTTTGACGCGCCGCGCTCAAAAACCGAAGAATGACGAAATTGGCAAAAAATCATCTTTTTTCACTAAAACTGCGATAACTTCAAAATTTCAACGATGACATGTCTGGGTACCAAAAGTTGCGTCTTTTAATTAAAACAATTTTGATCCCCAAACATCTATAGGTCATCGCTAAAATTTTAAAGTTATCGCAGTTTTAGTGAAAAAAGTTGATTTTTTGCCAATTTCGGCATTCTCCGGTTTTTGCGCGCGGCGCGTCAAAAAACACGGATTTTATTTTCAAAAAATCATATCTCGGAATCCTGTTAGGGACCATGCATAAACCACGTGGACAATCTAGGGGAGGGAGGTATGGCGATTGTCCATGCTCCATACAAAAAAGTTTTTTTTGTATGGACAATTGTTCACGAGGGGGAGGGGGGGTTTGGTTTTCCAAAAAAGGGTCCACGTAGTTTGTGGATGGTCCCTTAATAAACTCCTCCCATTTTTTGGTTTGTTACGTAAAAATGTCCGGGAAATCCGCTAAAAATATTTCCAGGCACAAGCTCTTTGGTTCAGACACCGTCAAAACGGCATTTTAAAGTTTCATACGCGTTTTTCATATGTTAGGCTAGATTTTTGAAACTTCTTACTATTTTTCTTATCATCAACTTATCACCTTTCATTTGCGTATAAGACAATTGAAATCGGTTAAAATGGCGAGGAGTTATGATTTTTCGAAAAAAATGGTTTTTGCGAAAATCGACGAAAATTTCCATTTTTCAGACCACCCTAACACGGCGTAGGTCACCCTAATGGCCAAACAAAAAAATACGGGTCGAATTATTTCGGCCAGGGAACCCTCAGAAAAATTTTGAGCCCGATCCGAGCACTTTTGTTTTTTCCATGCTGTTTTCGTGGGGAATTGCTGCATATAGATCCCATTGATCACGCATGATCTCAGGGGGTACCGGAAAACAAACCCCGTAATGGCGGACAATAGGGTCCTAAAGCCCTAAGTCAACACTAAGGTCCGCGTAGAACGAGCTGTGAAGTAGGACCTTTTTGTCAAGAAGGGCCACGATTTTTTTTTTTCAAATTTCGATTTAAAAATCGATTTTAAATCTTTCTCGGTCGTACAAAGTGTCATTGTACTCAGAAATATAAGCTCTATCGTTGTGAACAATAATATCACAAATTTAAGCTTCACTTTAGGACCCAATTGAAACATATCAAACGAAATATTTGAAACCAAACCTGCACAACAACATACAAACAGAAAAATGAGGCGTTATTTTGTATTCAATAGTCTAAGTTTGTTTTTCATGCTAAACACTGCAAATATTAAACTTACCAGAAGTTCCGGATTACCGAAACTGTTGCCTCCGAATAAGCCCCTGGTGGATTGAAAAACCTTCTCCGCAAATGAAATGCAACCGGAAGCAACCCGCCGTTAAAATCGATTGCAGCAGTGCCCAGAACCCTCGCCAGAGCAAGTTTTACAGATCGGAATCAAAAATTAGCCACCCTTACCTTTCATTTGCGGCCAAAACATTTGAAATCGGTTAATTTCCATTTTTTGAGCGATTTCCTTCAACGTTCGACATTTCCAAATGTTGATCTAGCAAACAAAACAGCGCGCTGCTGACAGTCCGCGGATGAACTTTTCTTTTGTTCTACAAGGGGAATTGGGGGTAAAACGGTCAAATTGGCAAACATTGTTATTTTACAATTTGGCCATTCTAGTGCGATTGAAAGGTCAAATTTGATGTAACAATGCCTAATTTACTGTAAAAATTAATTACATCTCATCAAAGTAGCGATATTCACGAAAAAATAATTATTTTCTTATTAAACCGAATAACGAAATGATCATTTAACCCCAATGCACCCCCGAATCTTTTTTCGCGGTGTTCATTCGCTCGCGCCAACTCGCGATCTCCGGGCGATGAACTTTTCGCCCAATTTTGTCGCTGGCACTTTTCAATGAGAAGAGTAATAAAAACTAGGATTTTCAATACATTTTCAAACGTAGATTTTTCAATTTTTTGTCAAGTGAGACAATAAGGCTTTCTAGTCAGAAATTTACCAATACATTTAAAGTATGTTTACATTACAGCTGGACGATTGTTTGCATCAGGTTTCCTATCTCTTTCTAGCAAAAGTTTTTTGTCAGGCGACTTCTAGCTGGTTTTTTTGACTGACCGCCCGATATGTCAGCCAACATACTTCGCAGGGCTGTGACAGCTACAGCTCGATCATTGTTTGCATCAGGACACTGTGACGAGAAGTTCATCATTTTTGAGTTAAATTATATTTTTTTCACTGGGCCTAGAAAGCCTTATTCTAAATTATTGAATTTTTTAGCAACAGATCGGATTTCGTTTTGCAAATTTGTAACAGTACTATAACTAAAACATTTAGCTTGATATTCACTTATTCATATATTAATTTGTGTTTTTTATTTGGCTATTTCCAATTGAATGGGATATACTTTTGAACTTTTCCGAAAACTGGAAAAAGTGTTCACGTGGTTTATTGCCCTCTCGCCTTTAAACTATGAATTAAATTTGTAATAAGGCTTTCTAGGCCCAGTGAAAAAAATATAATTGGGTACTAAAGCCCTATGTCAATTTTTATGCACAACGGTAAAAAACACGATTAAAAACCATTTCTGATCACTTTTTTTCATTTTAATGCAAATTTTTTTTTTTTTTTGACTAGACAACATTTTTTCGATGGATCAACTATGATCCCCTTGGAAAGAGCTGTCAAGTAGGAGCTTTTCTGTCAAGAAGGACCGCAATGTTAATTTTTCAAAATTGATTTAAAAATCCATTTTAAACTCTTTGTGGTCGTACAAAGGGTCATTGTACTCAGAAAAATAAGCTTTATCACTGTAAACAATAATATCAGCAATCTAAGCTTCATTTTAGGACCCAATTAAACTCAAAAATGACGAACTCCTCGTCACAGTGTCCTGATGCAAACAATGATCGAGCTCGAGCTGTCACAGCCCTGCGAAGTATGTTGTCTGACATATCGGGCAGCCAGTCAAAAAAACCAGCTAGAAGTCGCCTGACAAAAAACTTTTGCTAGAAAGAGATAGGAAACCTGATGCAAACAAACGTCCAGCTGTCATGTAAACATACTTTCAATGTGTTGGTAAATTTGTGACTAGAAAGCCTTATTACCATTCCTGCGCCATTTTTTTTTTAATTATTGAAAATTTAAAAATAAGCTTTTGACTATATTTTAATTGGTTTAAATTTATTGCAACCTTCCACATAAGAAACTAAAGTTTTGATATCGTTTTTAATCTCATTACATTTAAAAATAAAGTTCTGAAACAATTTATTCGAAAAAAGCTCTGCAAAACAAATTCCTTAATAATAGATTGGCAGAAAATGAACAAAATAAAATATTTTTAGATTTATAAAATGTGAAAAAAGTGTTCATAGTTTAAACGATCACTTTTTCACATTTTTTTTAATTTTTTATAATTTCTATAATTTTGAATAAAATTATTTTTTTCAATTAGCATTTCATTTTTTATTGTTTGTATTTTTGGTATGCTCTTAGTTTAATCAGAATCAGGGTTTTCCATACAAATTTACACACATGCATCACATAAGACCAATTTTAAAATTTTACTTTGCACATCAGCTTTATGGTCAAATTCATACTGACATGATATTTTTAAAAAAATCAAAAACTCAATGAATTCTGAACAAAAATTTGTATAAAGTGCATCTTTTTATATCAAGTTAGGATTTTTCAAAATTCCGCAAAAATAAATCAATCAAATTTAAAAATTATCAAAAAAAAATATAAACTGCCATGAAATATTGCCCCTTCTAACTATATTTTATACTGCCTACTAGAAAAATAAAAATACAGATAAATCAAACATCTACTCACCGCGCTCTTGACCAGCAAATCGTACGCCTCCTGAAAGTTATTCTCGTCGAACAACTGGTCCGAGTGCTGGATCGTCTCGGCCAGGTTCTTCGCTGCCGCTTCGGCCATTTTGCTGTCCGCTTTGGGGTCCGCTGCCGCGGGGGTTCCTTTCTTCTTCCACAACGAGAACGATGCAATCAGCGATGTTGTTGTTGTTGTTGTTGTTGCAACGGGGAGTCGCGCTCTTCGTACAGTCGGTTCAATTTGCTGAAATGGGGAAGGGAGGGGAGAAGGGAAAGCAAACAAGTTTAAATTGAATGATTGACCTCAAAACTTGTGAAGCAATTTGAAACTTGCGATTAAGCCAACTATGATAAGCTAAGCCACTTCACTGATAATAACTGACCAAGGATTAAGACTGTTATCGCTCTTTTGAGCTGTTATCCTAAATCGAGTTTCGAAACTCACTTAACTTGTGTCGCAGTGGACTTTGGACTTATCACATCAGCTGTTGCACTATTTACTAGTTTAAGATATCGAAGTGAATCGAATTTATAGAGATTAATCCTTTGAACTAAACAGTAAAGATAAGCAAGGAAAATTACCGCCTGTGACTCACCGTTTTTCCGGGCAGCAGTCGCAAAAGACGATTCTTGTGCAGCTTAGCAAGTCCCAAACTAGTGCTGCACTTATTCTTCCAGCTCAGCAGCAACGATGAGTGTCTTAGTGCCAACACACTGGCAATCAGCAGCTGGCGGCTGTGCCTGTTCAACGCTTGAATTACCATCCTCACAAACGTGTGCGCAAAACGAAAAACGAAACAAAATCGGAGTAGGCTGAATAGTCACCGCCAGAAGGGAAGACAATAATATTGTTATTTACATAAACGACACTTCCACTAGCTAGTGACTGCGTTTAAAACGAGTTGGCCACTGACACATGAACGGAATGCAGGCGCTAACAGGACAAGAAGAGGTGGACTTTGAAAACAAAACGCGACGGACTTTACGATGATACACCCTTACCAAAAATCATGATTTTTTGAGTTCCAAATCCCACTTTTCATACGATTTTTTGAGTTCAGGTACTACAACCATAAAAATGGTTATATGGGTTGAACTGAAAAATTCGTATGAAAAGTGGGATTTGGAACTCAAAAAGTCATGATTTTTGGTAAGGGTGTAAACAAAATGCTGGGTGGAAGTGGGTGGTGTGCGTGCGGGAGAAGGTGGCTTACGCACACCACTACTAATTTGCAACGTGCATGCAACGCACACAACTGTAAATTTACATCAAAGGCAAATAGATTAAACATCAAAACAGTTTAACAAATAATAGTATTATAATATTATAATAGTATTACAGTATTATAATACTAATACTAGTATTATAATACTAAAGTATTATACTAAAGTATTATAATACTTAAAAAAAATCTCCGGCATTATTAATTTGATTTGGTGATTGAGAAAACACGATGTATTTTCCGAGTACATACATAAATGTGAAAATTATTGAACTCGATCGTAATTTCTAAATCATGGTTTTGATCTACAACAGACAGACGTTTTTTAAATTTTTCAAAAATTCCAAAAATTTGTATAATTTTTGAAATTTCTAAAATTTAAAAGGTATTCTAAATTTTCCATTTTTTTAAAATTTTCTAAATTTTCTAAATTTCCTAAATTTTATTGATTTCATAAATTATATAAATTTAGAAAAAATTATAATTTAAAAAACTATTAGTTTTAAAAAATTATAAATTTAAAAAAAAATATTATTTTAATAATTTTAAAATTTTATAAAATTTATAAAATTTATTAAATTTATAAAATTTATAAAATTTATAAAATTTATAAAATTTATAAAATAAATAAAATTTATAAAATTTATAAAATTTATGAAATTTATAAAATTTATAAAATTTATAAAATTTATAAAATTTATAAAATTTATAAAATTTATAAAATTTATAAAATTTATAAAATTTATAAAATTTATAAAATTTATAAAATTTATAAAATTTATAAAATTTATAAAATTTATAAAATTTATAAAATTTATAAAATTTATAAAATTTATAAAATTAATAAAATTTATAAAATTTATAAAATTTATAAAATTTATAAAATTTATAAAATTTATAAAATTTATAAAATTTATAAAATTTATAAAATTTATAAAATGTATAAAATTTATAAAATTTATAAAATTTATAAAATTTATAAAATTTATAAAATCTAAAATTATTAAAATAATATTTTTTTTAAATTTATAATTTTTTAAAACTAATAGTTTTTTTTAAATTATAATTTTTTTAAATTTATAAATTTTATAAATTTTATAAATTTTATAAATTTTATAAATTTTATGAATTTTATAAATTTTATAAATTTTATAAATTTTATAAATTTTATAAATTTTATAAATTTTATAAATTTTATAAATTTTATAAATTTTATAAATTTTATAAATTTTATAAATTTTATAAATTTTATAAATTTTATAAATTTTATAAATTTTATAAATTTTATAAATTTTATAAATTTTATAAATTTTATAAATTTTATAAATTTTATAAATTTTATAAATTTTATAAATTTTATAAATTTTATAAATTTTATAAATTTTATAAATTTTATAAATTTTATAAATTTTATAAATTTTATAAATTTTATAAATTTTATAAATTTAATAAACTTTGTGAATTTTATAAATTTTATAAATGTTTTAATTTATAAAATTTATAAAATTTTAAAATTATTAAAATAATATTTTTTTTAAGTTTATAATTTTTTAAAACTAATAGTTTTTTTTTTAAATTATATTTTTTTTTAAATTTATGAAATCAATAAAATTTAGGAAATCAATATAAATTTTATAAATTTTAAAATTTTTATAAATTTTATAAATTTTATAGATTTTATAAATTTTATGAATTTTATAAATTTTATAAATTTTATAAATTTTATAAATTTTATAAATTTTATAAATTTTATAAATTTTATAAATTTTATTAATTTTATTAATTTTATTAATTTCATTAATTTTATTAATTTTATTAATTTTATTAATTTTATTATTTTATTAATTTTATTAATTTTATTAATTTTATTAATTTTATTAATTTTATATTTTTTTAAATTTTCTACGAAACGAAACTATTGGCACTACGCCCCCCGGGGCATGGCCTTCCTCTAACGTGGGATTTCTGCTCCAGCGCCTCTGACGAGACAGGAGAAACCGGGACCGACGTTTTACTTCACCATCCGATAGAAGCTCAGTGGATAAGGCGGGAATCGAACCCGCGTCTCATAGCATCATCGGGATCGGCAGCCGAAGCCGCTACCCCTGCGCCACGAGACCTAAAATTTTCTAATTTTTTTTAAATTTCTGAATTTTTATTTTCAAATATTCAAAATTTGTTAAATTTGTTAAATTTGTTAAATTTGTTAAATTTGCTAAATTTGTTAAATTTGTTAAATTTGCTAAATTTGTTAAATTTGTTAAATTTGTTAAATTTGTTAAATTTGTTAAATTTGTTAAATTTGTTAAATTTGTTAAATTTGTTAAATATCTTATATTTCTGAAGTAATACTGCTTTAAAAAATTCTAAGATTTTTAAAAGTTTTACAATTTTTTAAAAAAATTTAAAGCTTTCTAAAATTTTGAAAGCATTTTAAATTTTCTAAAATTTCAAGAATTTTTAAAATTCCCTAAAATTTGCAAATTTCTGATATTTTTAAAAATTTTAAAGCCTCAAAAATTTTAAAATTTTGTGTTACTTCTTAAATCTGTAGAATTTTGAAAATTTCTGAAAAAATTACATTTTTGTAAGTTTTTAGAATTTTTTTAATTTCTAAAATTTTCAAAATTTATAAATCCTCAAAAAATCAAAAATTGCTGCAATTTTTTGAATTTTCAAAATTTCTTTTATTTCTAAAGTACCTAAAATTTAAAAAATGTTGAAAATGTCTAAAATTTCTAATATTTTTAAATTTTTCAAATTTTGTTCAAGTTTCTTTAATTTTTAAAATTTTAAAATGTCTCAAATTTCTAAAATATCTCAAATTTGAACATTGAATGTTATTAAGTTATAATATTTCATTAAATCCGGAGTTTTTTTTTTTTTTTTTTTTAATAGGTTTAATTAACCAAATTTCCAGTTTTCGCTTTTTGAGTGTTTTTGAAACCGGGTCAGGAGTTTTAAAAAACACCCAAAAAGCAAAAACTGATTTTTTTATTTTAGGAAAAATTTAAAAATTCATAATGTATTACATAGTAAAATTTATAATGTATCAGTAAAATTCAAAAACTCACAGAAAATAGAACATAAAAATAAGCTAAATGGAAACGTTTGGGCTTCTAAAATTATATTTTTTTTTTTTTGCTTCGTTTTGAGATTTTAATAAAAGATTATTTTCGGATATCTGTAAATCACAAAATAAGAACAGCTCATACAGGCAATATTACTTTACTTTATTGAATTGAAACAACTGGAAATGTATGTTTTATGTCCATTTTTTTTCGCTTCCTCTCTCGCTTGATTCTTACTCCTAAATTTCTGCTGCAGTGAGACAAACGTCGGCCCTTCTCCCTCAGGCCCAAAATGCATCTCCCCAAATCCTTCTCCTCCCCCACCCTACTTGTCCTTTTTTTCCGCGTTCAGCGAATTCACGATGCGATTCAGCTCGTTCGCGACCAAATCGTCCAACAGCGTTCCGTTGACGTCGATAAAGTTGGCCACCGACTTGACGACGGTCGCTTCCCGCACTCCACGCCCATCCCGCAGCTGCAGCGTCAGCTCGTACTTGTCGTCGTACTTCCGCATATCGGAACTGGCCTGCCAGCGCTTCTGGTTGCCCTTGTCGTCCTTTTGGTTGCCGACGGCAAAGATTCCCTTCTCGACATAGGTCGTGTACACGGTCAGCACGCCCATCAGGAAGAAGTAGAAGCACACGCACACGATCAGAACCGGCTTCGAGGTGGGGAACGAGTACTGATAGTCGTACCCGAGGGCAATCAGCGCCGTGGACACGGCCAGGGCACAGATGAACAGTCGGCCGTCGATGATGGCGTGGTGTTCCTTCATGTTGGTCCGGTTCATGAGGGCCGTCTTGACGGAATCGTCCAGCGCGTGCTTGACCGCGGTTCCGTCCCATTTGTTGATCTTGACGGGCTGGAAAGAGGGGAAATCGCGAAGCATTTTGGTTAAGCTCTGACGTGTCGATTTTGTTGGCAATTTCTTGCCGGTCCAATACTACAAGCTTACCTCGTCATCCTTGTTTCCCTCGTTGTTCTTCGTCTTGGAACCCATTCTAACTAGTATTTAACACGAATTTGTGCAAATTAGACAATTAAAATCACTAGAAACTTGAACTTTTTTCGCTGAATTTCGGAAAAGTGCGTCCACCGTTTGCTGCCACAACGAACGAACAATATTTTTGACAACTCGACAGCGCGATGTCAACGAGGGGCTCGCTGCAGGGTTGCACACGATGTCGGGATTTTACCGAACAAGTGAGATGTGAGCCGACATTGAATCGATGGAATTTAGCGCGCGGTGTGTTTTGTAGAACAAACTAAGATAAGAAATTAGGCACCTCGCATAATGTGCCGTAATAATGTAATGAATGCTGTGGTTACGGTTTTACAGTGAAGTTTGTTGTTCAACAACGTTATTCATTATCAAAAGGGGGGTGTTCGATGGCTTGATTGAAACCTCTTTTTAGCAATATGATTCAACCCACCCCGGGTTTCGAACTGACGACCTTTGGATTGTGAGTCCAACCACAGAGTAAGACAGAGTCACTACTGCCATTTGATTTTTGGTTCCACTTTGTGGTACATCGCACGCCTGCTACCAGCAAACCTTATGGAGCCAAAAAATAAAATGACATTTCTTCGGACTGCTCGCTCTGTGTTACTCTGTGGTCCAACTATCTACCAGCGACACCACCGATGGGAGAATTGTGAGACATGGAGTGAAACTTCCCACGCTGTGATGGTTAATTTCAAGGAGATTCCAGCATCAAGGATTACTGACCAGTCTGAATGGAAATACCAGGATTACTGAAAATATGTTACGGGTTACGGGCCTGGAATTTCACAATGTAATTAGAATTATTTGTAATTACTACTTGTTACTATTTATTTGCTTGGCTAATACAAACATACTTTAAGCCATAGATATATTATTGAACTTGTTTTACAAGCGATAAAGACTTAGAAATAACAATATATTTCCTTACTACTACGAATATTTTACATTTTGTAACCAATACAAAAACAAAACAATAACTACAACCTAATTTGCCTTTACTGCTCACTGTTGACCAGTTCGAACCACTGGCGCATGGCGTCGCTCAGCACAAGTGGCAGCTGGCCTAGATCCCGCACGATCACGTAGTACGGGAAGGGGAACACGTCCAGGTAGGACTGCATCACGATCTGGTTGCGGTCGGCCGTAAACAGCGGCACCCGAATGTCCATGATGGAGTGCTGGAAGAATTTCAAATTTTGCATTAAAGTTCGCCCGAAAACAAAAGTCGTCAACTGAAGCTACCTTGTTCTCCGGATTGTCGATGATCACGTACACGACGAATATCCGCTGCAGCCGGGCAAGCTTCACCGAGTTCTTGACCTTCTTCTCGCCCTCGCTGAAGATGTTCCGGCCGTCGCTCAGAACCAGCAGCAGATTCTCGAAAATCCCGTTATCCGACGACGAGCAGTCCTCGGCGTTGACCGTCCGCACAAAGTCTAGCAGTTCGGCGATCCGGCTCTGGTTCTGCTCAAAGTTGAGCGAACTGATCAGCTTCGCCCCGTCAAACTGGTCGGAATGCTTGAGCATGATTTTCGGCGACTCCCCGAAGGACATCACGTTCAGCCGGCCGCTCTCGAGCAGGGTCAACGCTTGCGAAACCAACGAAATGGCCTGCAGCGTCAGATCCTTGCTGTTGTTGTGGTCCATCGACTTGGAATCGTCCACGGCGATCGTAATCTTGTAGTCACGCTGGGCGGCCTTCGTTCGCCGAAGCCAAATTTTGTCCTTCCGGAACTGAGACGCAATGTACGGAATGATCTTCTTCATGTTGATGCGCCGACCCGTCCGGTAGTCACCCTTTAGTCGGGTGCACTTGGTCGGTTCCAGAATCAACCGCAGCTGTTCGCACAACTCGCGAGCGTTCGGCAGCATCTTGTTCGAGATCTGCTGCCAGCGATCGAACTCGTCGTGGCCGGGCTGCACCGCGTTCACCGCCAGCGATTCCTTCTCGACCATTTTACGCATCTCGAGCACCTCGCCCGTGGTCGGTTCCTCCGGCAGGGTCATGTCGTTCAGGATGTCTAGACTGTAGAGAAAAATTGGTTCAATACAACATTACCATTGTACCATGGACTCGATTCAAATTCCAAAATTTAAATATTCGATATTTAAAATATTTTAATTTAAAAATTTAACAATTTCAATATTTCAAAATGTATAACTAAAAAATTCAAATATAAAAAAAAATTAAAAAACATTTAAAATTCAAATGTTAAAAAATACCAATTAAACAATTAAAAAAAATAACAATTTTAATATAAAAAATGCGTTTTAGATATTTAAAAATAAAAAAAATCTATTTTAGAAAATAAATAACCAAATATAAAAAATTAAAAATTATTAACTTCATGATTGGAAACTCGTTCTTCTTGTTCTCTACACTAAAAAATCCAAGATGACGGCCAATATGGCGGTGGCCAGCTATCTTTAATTTTATTTTTGGTTTAAAAAATGTTCAACCACTCGGATTTGACACATTTGAAATCGCTGATTTGAGATTTGATAAAACAAAAAAAATAAAAGATTTATAAAACATAAAACATTAAAAAATTATTTGTGGAAATCAGCGTATGTCAGCCAAAAACATCCTTCGGCTAATTGATTGATTTCTAACAATATTTTTTAAAAAAAAAGCAAAGAAACTGTAGGTTCAAACACTATTCCAATACAAAAAAAAATATTTAAATCCAGGAATTCTTCAATTACAATTGTTACAATTTACTGAATTCCAAAATATTCAAACATTCTAAAAATTCAGACAAATATTTTAAGAAATCTGAAATTCTAAAAATCCTAAAGAATAATTTCCAAACTTATTAAAATTATTAACTCGGAAATCCCAAAGAATTTAACATGCTAAAATTAAATGGTTCCAAAACTCTAAAATAAACAATATTTAAATTTAAAAAATGAAAATTCCACGATTGTTAAAAATGTTTAATATTAATATGCAATTTTAAAAATATATAGTTCCAAAACTCTTTACATTTATAATTCTCAAATAGGTATTAAAAATTCATACATTCCATGAATCTTAAAAATAAAATTTGCGAAATATTAAACGATAGTCAGTGAATATTGGGCAGCAAAATGTCTCCGACTAATGAGCTAATTTTTCAGAATAAAAAAAATTAGGTTTAGCAACTATTCCAATGGAAAAAATCCGATGTTCAGATATTCTTAAATTCTAAAATTTCAAAATTCTAGCATTAAAAAAAATTAAAATCTAAACATTTTAGATTTCTGAAAATAAAAATATCTAAGAATTTGTAATAATAAATTCCAAACATTCAAAAATAAACGAAATCTGAAATTTAGAAAAGTTTAAAAAATCTGAGAATTTTTAATACTGAATTCCAAAAATTCTGAAATACGAACATAATTTTGACATTCTAAAAATCAGGAAAATTTTTAAAATACAAAGTTTAAAGAATCTTCAATATTGAATTCCAAAAAATCTAAAATTCTAAAAAAGTCTAAAATTAAAAGAAGATGAAAAAAATCAGATATTCTTAAATTTAAAAAAAATCTAAATTCTAAACACACACAAATTTAAAAAATTCTGAAGATTTTAAAATTATAAGAATTTAGAATTAATAAATTTTAAAAGTTCAGTCCAGACTCGATTTTTTGAAGTCCTTGGAAAAAATCACTGCGAATTAGGCGCCAGCCACAAATGACGTAGCATGTTCATGGGAATTTCTTTTTCCACCCTTTTCACGTTCAAGGTCAAATAAACTACCCTTGCGATCTTCCTGTCTTTTCTAGAAATCGACACCAACATATCTAATGTAAACTCTCAAAAAATAATACTTACATTGTATGAGCGGTCGTTTCCTCTCCTCGCGGCACCCGAGCCGTGTCCACAATTTCTCCCTCAACTTCAACATTCTCCAGCGTCTCAACCTTCTCCCGCTGACTTTCGTCCTTTTTAGCAGGTTTATCCTTCTTGCGCTCATTCTTCTCACTCTCCAACAGCTCCTTCTGCGTTTCCTCCAGCTCTTCGACCTTTTCATCAACGTCCATCAACTCGTCCGCACACTCCTCCTCCTCTTGTTCTTTCTGCCCTTCGTCCTCTTTATTCTCCTGATGTTGCACCTTTTTGGACTGCTCCTCCGTCGCATTGTCCAGCGTCGTCTTGTCCGACTGCTTCGCATCCTTCACGTGCTGATACTCTTCCGAATCGTCCTTCTCTCCTTCATCTTCCTCACCCTCTTCCTCCTTTCCTCCCCTCTCCTCACGATTCAACTCGTCAACCGTCTTCAGCCGTTTCTTCTCCGCCTTTTCCGGATCGCCCAGCGACCGCTCCTCGTCCGTATTTCCCTGCCGTCGCTTCTCCTCGCGCTGCTTCCGGTCGTTCTGTTCCCGCTTGGTGCGCGTATCCTTCGACTCGGCAATTCCCTGGTGGCCCGTTTCCGACTGCTCGTTCTCGGCCTGCCCCACCCCGTCCCGATCCTCGCCCGTGTCCTGCTCGTCCAGTTCGGTTTCCTGGCGCGTTTCCGGCTTGTCGGGCTCGTTCGCAACCTGGTCGTTCGTGCCCTTGTGCTCCGTGTCCGGCATGGCTTCGATGCGATCCTGCTCGGACCGTTTGTCCTTGGACTCGTGGTGAGGTTGGTCTTTTTGGGCGGATTTTTGTTCTTCTTCGGTTTTTGGGTCCTCCGGTTGTTCATCTTTGTGCTCGTCCGGAATCTGTTGCACTTCTTCGTCTTCCGGTTTGTTTTGCGGATCTTCACCTGTTGGGGGGGAGAAAATATCGATTAGTTTTGTTGCCAATGCAAATTCGAAAGTTCCAAAATTCAAAAGCTCATAAATATCATTTTAAAAAACAAAAATCGCAGAAATGAAAAAAAAACATTTTAATATTTTGATATTTAAAATTTTTGATAATTTATTATATTTATATTGAAATATTTTAAATATTAAATATTGCAATATTTCAATAATTTAACAATTTAATAATTTAAGAATTTAATATTTCAATAATTTGATAATTTTATATTTTAATATTTTAATATTTTAGTATTTTAATATTTAAGTATTTTAATATTTTAATATTTTAATATTTTAATATTTTAATATCTTCGCAATTCGCAATTTTCAGTGTAAGAACGGGCCTTGACCGATCTTATGCACCAGGTTCCCGACGAACACGCACTGCCCTTACACCTACATCTCACCCTTGCTCTGAGTCAGTACGAGCAGCACGCTAGAACACGCTTTGAGTGTTCGTGCCAGGCATGCACACCTTCTTTTCCGGTTACGCATTTTAACTCGGCCGGGGGTGGTACATTACGTAGGGTTTGATGTAAGTATAAGCGCCTAATCATTTATAGTGTGCCTATCAATTTTCATTAAAGCTAAAACTGTTTTATTTTAGTTTGAATTCAAAAACTAATTATTATTTTACTGTGTATTGTTTGCTCCTGAAATATTCCCTAATGTTAAGTCGTGTTTATCTGTTGATATTTCTTATGTCGCGGTGTTTTGTTACAATTTTTTGGACCTAAGCATGTTATTCAAAAGTTTACCAAAAGTACAATAGTAATATTTGTGTTAATCCTTTAACCATTCCATAAATTGAGTAAGGGCTCAAACCTCACTTGTTTGAAAAAAGGGTGAAGATAATAGACAGTAACAGAGAATTTATTTTATAAAAATCAATAATCAATAGTAAGAGAATGATGAGCGTATTTTAAAGAATAAAAATGAGAAGCTAGATGTATTAGATGTAAAATTAGACAATAGTTAATAAATAGAGATAAAAAACAAGCTTAGATTATTGTAATGATAATTTATAGGACAGATAGAGAATTATTCAAATAAATAAATTCGCAATAAAATCAAAAAAGATAAGGCGAATGATAAATAGACTTGATATTACTAGTACATTAAGAAAAAGTATATTTTTAAGGAAAAAAAAAAAAAAAAAAATACAAGACAAAGTTTGTTACAGCAGTAACAATTGGTAAAAAAGAGTGGAAAAGTTTTGAGAGATAAGAGAATCAAAATTTAGTAAAATCAAAATCAAATGATGGATATTAAATAGAAGAATCAGTGAAGAAGTGAGAATTAGTAAAGCAAAATAAAAATAGGAGATAGGTGGTAGCTGAGAATGAAGAGAAGAGAAACCCCGTTGTGCGATGTTTTAGGTACATCCACAGCAGTTGACTCAACATACTGCGAATCGAAACAATACCGTCTACAATCACAAATTACTTCCCTTTCCCACATTGTTGCGCCCCTTTCTTTTAGCCGTCTCGACTCTGACCCGCGGTGGTCAAAGGTTTACGATCCGTTTCCACAGGCCACCAGCTAGGTCATCATGAAAACCAAGCCAACGTGGAGGTAAGAAAATAGGACACTCGCAAGGAACCAGAGCTATACTGTTCTGATCAAGATAATTCGGATGATCTAACAGAACTACAGATGTAGTTAGTTACGCTCCTTCCAGGATGTTCCTTACGTGGACGTCAACCGAAGAGCACGCAACAAGGTCAATGCCATTGCATGCTCTTAGGTATCAATCCTTGGCCTGCTATTTTAATATTTTAATATCTTAATATTTTAATATTTTGATATTTTAATATTTTAATATTTTAATATTTTAATATTTTAATATTTTAATATCTTAATATTTAAATATTTTAATATTTTAATATTTTAATATTTTAATATCTTAATATTTAAATATTTTAATATTTGAATATTTGAATATTTAAATAATTTAATATTTTAATATTTGAATATTTTAATATTTGAATATTTTAATATTTTAATATTTTAATATTTTAATATTTTAATATTTTAATATTTTAATATTATTTTAATATTTTAATATTTTAAAATTTTAATATTTAAATATTTAAATATTTGAATATTTGAATATTTGAATATTTGAATATTTGAATATTTGAATATTTTAATATTTTAATATTTTAATATTTTAATATTTTAATATTTTAATATTTGAATATTTGAATATTTGAATATTTGAATATTTGAATATTTTAATATTTTAATATTTGAATATTTTAATATTTGAATATTTGAATATTTTTATATTTTAATGTTTTAATATTTGAATATTATTTAAATATTTTAATATTTTAATATTTTAATATTTTAATAATTTAATATTTTAATATTTTAATATTTTAATATTTTAATATTTTAATATTTTAATATTTCAATATTTTAATATTTTAATATTTTAATATTTTAATATTTTAATATTTTAATATTTTAATATTTTAATATTTTAATATTTTATTATTTTAATATTTTATTATTTGAATATTTGAATATTTGCTTATTTGAATATTTGAATATTTGAATATTTGCATATTTGAATATTTGAATATTTGAATATTTGAATATTTGAATATTTGACTATTTGAATATTTGAATATTTGAATATTTGAATGTTTGAATATTTGAATATTTGAATATTTTAATATTTTAATATTTTAATATTTGAATATTTTAATATTTTAATATTTTAATATTGTAATATTTTAATATTTTAATATTTTAATATTTTAATATTTGAATATTTTTTTAATATTTTAATATTTCAATAATTTTATATTTTAAAATATCGAAATTTTAAGATTTTGAGAATTCCAAATTTAAATATTTTTAAATTGCAAGATTTTCAAATGTTAAGTTTCAAGTTGATAACATTTAAAAATAAAATGCTTAAAAAAATAAAAAATAAATAATTTTTTGAATTTTCAAAATTGAAGATTTTGAAGTTTAAAATTCCAAAATTCCTAATTTTTATATTTTTTTTAATTCACCCAGACAACACTCGCTGCTTCCGCAGAAAAAAATACAGTCAATAAAATCCAACTCCAACTCACCCTCTTGATTCTCATCCTCGGCCAACTTCTCCGCACCGTCCGGATTCTCCTGTTCCTCCTCATCCGACGAATCGTCGCCATTTTCCTGCTTTTGCTCGTCCTCCTTCTGCGCTTCATCTTCCTTCGCCTCTTCTTCCCCTTCATTATCGCCATTTTCCTTCATCTGGTCAATATCGAACGGATTTTCCTCGCTCTGCTCTTCACCGTTCTGGCCATCGGGCCGATCATCGTTGTCCAGGTTGAACTCTTCGTCCAGGTCCAAATCGTCTGGCTGCGGTGGTTCTTCCAGCTCGTTGTGGTGTGGATTCTCCTGCTCTTCCTCACCTTCCTGGTTGTTCATATCTTCGATGTCCTTTGGCTTTTCCTTCTTGCTGTCGTCCTTTGCCTGATCAATGGCATCCGTGCCGTCCTGTTCCTCACCGGGAGCCTTGTCCTTCTCCGAGTCCAGGTTGTTGTGTTTGTCGTCGGTTTCTCCCGAACCTTTGCCGTCCTCTTCGTCCATCTCATCTTCTTTTTCCTCTTCCTCTTTCTGCTCATCATCACCCCAGATTTGATCGTCGAGCTTCTCGCCCTCTTCAGCGTCTCCCATTTGCTTATCGATGTCTTCTTCATCATCCTTATTTTCATCCTCCGAGTCGGAACCTTCCGGTTTGTCCACATCCTGCAGCTTCGAGTCAAAGTCCTCGCTCATGTCGATGCCCTTTTCCTCCTTGTTGTCCTTCTCTTCTTCCTCGTTCTTATCTTCCTGGCCCGGCTTCTTCGCATCGTCCAGCTGATCCTCGCTCTCGATCTTGTTAGAAACGTCCTTCTCGCCTTCGCCGTCTTCGAAGCCAAACTTTTCTCCACCCTGATTTCCTTCCTGCTGTTCACCGCCAGCCTCTTCGTCGTCCATCAGGTCCTTCGGGATGCAGAATCCCTTCGTTCCGAGCTCGATGAACACGGTCAACATCACCGACAGCATCTTGGTAGCGATCTTGTGCGCTCCCAGCTGCTGAATCAGGTAGTACTCGACGAGCAGGTTGAACTGCTCCAGGATTGGAATCAGCCGGGTCAGCTTCTGAATCATGGCGGCACACTGCTCGGGATTCTTGAGACTCTCCAACGTTGACAGCAGACTTCCGATTTTGGTGACCACCTTCCGGATGTTCAGCGATTGCAGATCGTGCAGCAAATCGGAGTTGATTTTTTCCTTCAGATGTTGAGGTTGCAACTCGGACTCTGGACCGGCTTCTTCCGTCTCTTCGTCGCCGTTTCGTGTTTCCTTAGGTGTTTCCGCTTCCGGCTTGGGAGTTGAGTACTTCTTGTAGATTTGCTGCATTGCAATCAGGATCGAGTGGATTATGTTCTCCAGCTCGTTGTTCAAACTCTCCTCGTCCGTTTGCTGCTCAGCTGAAGACTCCTCAACGGCTGCCTCGTTGCCAACAGTACTCCTTACGATCTCCAACAGGTCAACGATCGGTTTGGCATAGATCGATCGCTCGTCGCAGTTGCTGAACTTCAACTGATCACCAAGAGCTTCCAACTTAGCACAAATCACACCAAACTGTTCATCGACGATCCTCACCAAATCTCCGGCGATGTAATTCTCCTCGGACTTTTTAAGATCCTTGCCGAGTTTGATCGCCAGCTTCAAGCAGTCGTTGGACAACTGAACAATAGGACCGATCGCACTCTGCGTCAGCACCTGCTCGTTCTTCAGTAGTTTCAGCTCTTCCCTGGGTTCCGCTGGAACGCACTTTAGCAACAGATTAAACTGCTCCAAAACGCTCTGAACCTGCACGACGCAAGCATTCACGTTCTTCAAATGCCTTCGCGATCGCTCGAAGTTAAATTGCCGCGTCTTGGACTCCAGACAGCCGCCAAGCTGCGTCAGATCCTGGATGCGATCCCTCAGCTCGAACACATTCGCCACCGATTTGCCCAGCTCCTTTTGCTGGTTCTGCACCAACAGAAACAGGTCGATCGCGAAACCCTTGATGCGATCGATGTTGATCAGTCCGACGTCCGCGTTCGGCTGCAGCATCACCTTCATGAGCATCTTGATCTTGAACACGCACTTTACGTAGTACAGATCGAGCTTGTCATTGAGGAAGACGATGTGCTGATCGACCTTGCGGTACTTGCTGTTCTGGGCTAGCAGATCGACCGAGAACGGTTTGATGGTTACGTCGACCGGGTCGGACTCGATCGCGCTTTCGACGATACCGCTTCGGTAGCTGAGGCCGAGCTGGGTGAGGCTCTTGTAAAAGTCGGACAGGGCTTTGCGTTTTTGGTTGAGGATTTGCTTGGCTTGGGATTTTTGCTTTGGCTTCGGTTGATCGCGGTTCACCTCCAGCCCGCTCAGATACTCGATCGTCTCGATTTGATCGTGCATGAACGTATCCAGGCTGTAGATCAGTCCGGGGAAGGGGGCGTGCAAGATGGCTTCTTTAACGACGTTCCGGGACGTCACGAAGAATCGATCAATTTTACCAAACAACTCCTGGTTCGGAGTGGTCTCCGTCGCCATGTTTCGTACGGAGAACTTTTCCTTCAGCTTTGGTGACGCCATGAAGTTCTTCACGTCAACCATGTAGTACGTAATCTTGGCTTCCGAGCGCAAGCTCTTGTTCTTCTGCTGGTCGGCGTCGTTGATCTCCACAGCCGGATCTTTCGGACTGAACACCGGCAGTATCTTCGCCTTGATCTCGTTCTCGAACTCCTTCAGGAACTTGTGCAACTGTCGATGCACGCGCGCAATGTTGTTTCGCATGCTAAAGTACGACAGATCCTTGTTGAACGACTCGATCTTGACAAACTCCTTCAGCTTCTTCTCGATCGGAGTGCGCTTCGACTTGATGAACTCTTCAATCTCCGCCGAGAACTGATCGTAGTACATGTGAAGATTGTGCAGCACCGCGATGACCGTGTCCTTCTTGCGGTTGTCCTCAAAGTTCAGATACATCAGGTACTGCTCGAAGGACTTCAAGATGCGCAGACGGTTGGCGAACTCGGCGTAGTTTGAAGACTCGATGAACTGCTTCAGCACGTGCACCAGATCTTCGATCTTGACCGTTCCTTCCTCGACCTGCTCGTCCTCTTCCAGCAGCTCATCTTCGCCGAAGCAGCGTTCAACCTTCCGGTAATCCAGCAGGTTGCCCAACTTGGCCTTGGAATCACTCTGCAGGAACTCGTGCAGCAGGTTGTACATGAAGAACCAATAGCGGTACGCCTTCGATCGTACAGTTTCGTGCGTACGACTCATGCACTCGCGCCAGTACTGCAGCTCCATGCGCATCCAGCGGTGCACAAACTCGACAATGTCCGCTTCCAGCTCGCGCAAGTTGTTCAACCGGTGCGCGACCGCGTTCCATTCGTCGATCTTGGACCGCAACAGCTGAAGCCCGGTGCTGAACCGAACGATCGGAGCCGTCGATGGAAGGGCGTGGATACGCTCGATGATCTTGATGATGTCTTTCAACCCGGCATGATCGGGCCACTCCAGGAGCAGCGCCTGAACCCGGGTCTCGACCTTCTTCAGCACTTCAACGCACTGCACCACTTCGGTAATGTTGGAATCCTTGTAGAAGTTGTACGCGTGGGAGCCAGGCAGGTCGAGGTCAAGATCATCGTACTTTTCCTGCACCATGCCAATCAGGAAGCTTAGACCAGGATAGAAACTCTCATCCAAGGTGCTGTTCAAAGCCGACCTGTACTTGTGGAGCAGTTGGTAGAAGATCGCGGTTTTCGTCCGGAATGGACCAACAAAGTCGGGTGCGATCACCTCCGGCAGGTTCGCTACCGTTTCCGGATTGTAGTAGTACGACTTGGAGAACTTGTTCATCAAGTAGATGAAACTCTCGCAGATCAGCGCGTAGTCTTCGTTGCACACCGTATCGTTCAGTCGTGCGTTTCTCTTGACCGTGTCCACCTTGATCACCTGCTCCAGCGTATCGTTCTGAATAAAGTCGGCAAAGTCCTCGTCCACGTAGTTCGGAAACATGTCACCGATCTCACGCTGCGCCGTAACCTCTTCACTCTCCTCGTCGCAGTGACTCTTCGTTTGGTACAAACTGTCCTCCTCGGCTTGCTTCTTTCTCCGCAAATGTTCCTGCTTCTGCCAAATCTGGTTGCACACGTTCACAATGCGATCCAAATCCACAAAATCCCCCTCGCAAATCGCTCCGCGAAGCGTGATCGCGTTCTTGACCTCCTGCAGCTTCGACTTGAGCAGCCGGAAGTAGTTCGCCTCGCTGTGATCGATCTTCTCCAGCACCGAGTAGATGTTCACCTTGTGTCCGGAGGACTCTTCGTCAAACAGCTTGATCGACTTGACCATCGGGAACTGCACGAACTTTTCCAGAATCTTGCCCAGCGCGTCCTTCTCCGCCAGGTCGTAAAACACGCCGTTCGCGCTCTTCAAGCCAACCGAGTCGCGCTTGATCGTGAGGCTGTGCTTCAGTCCGGTCAAGCCGTACTTGAGCGTGGCGATCGCGCAGCACACCGGCTCGAGGAAGTCCCGGTAGTAGCCCTCGTATCGCTTCAGCGTGTGATGTTCAAACTTGTTGGCGATGTTGATCCACAGCTCGATTTGCTTGATCGTTTCGTTCACCTTCAGTTGGAAGTTCTTTGTTTCGGTGCAGTTCTTGACCGGGTTCTTGGTGTCGATCTCAAAGTCTAGGCAAAGCTTGGCGGCTCTGGTCATTGCGAGGATCGTTCCCGGGTAGCAGCACGAGATCAGGAAGTTGTTGACGTCCTTGGCTAGCTCGGTGTAGATGTTGTCGACGGGACGTAGCGCGACCTTGCGGCACAACTTGCCACGTTTCTCTTCGAGCGCTTCCAGCTGCTTCAAGAAGGACTGCTTGGTAGCCTCTCCAAGTCGACGGTAGTTCATGACGATCGCCATGTACTCGTACGCTTGCACCAAAGTCTGGTAATGCTGGATGTCCTGATCGGTGTACGTCTTCTTGAGTGCGTTCTTCTCGACCGGGTCCAGCAGAGGCAGATAAACCATCAGGTTGAGCTCGATCACTCCGCGTAGCGAATTCAGCAGCGAGGTCTGCTGCCACTGACGGTTCTTGTTGGCGGTGCCTCCCAACTCCCTGGATTGCTCAACAAATTGACCCATCTCTTCAGCGGCAGCGTTAAAGTCCTGGACAAACTGTTCCTCCGACAGATCCCGATGGATCGCCGAGCGAATGCTGTCGATCTCCATGAGTAACCTTTCAGCTTGACCTTGCGCATTCGTCAGCCCAACGTACTGCTGGTCAAACTCACTCCGCATAACAGTCGCGTTGCTCCAAACGGTATCGCGAATGAGCCTGACCATGGCTCTCCACTCCGGGAGCTCTCCGAGTCCCGTTGATCGCAACTCACCACTGTTGGTCAGCAAAATCGACAGGCAGTTGCTGGTCAGGACGGGTCCGTGCACGGATTGGTTCGACTCTTGCTCCAGGTGCGCTTCGTAGCTGGCTTCGGTCTCGTTTTTGAAACAAACCGCTTGGTTGATGGCTAGGGAGTTCATCTCCAGCTCGTAGATCTGCTTCTGGATCGTGGCAAAGTACGTGCGAAGGTTACGGTAGAACCCGGTCGGGAGACTTCTCAGCAGGTCGTCGAATCCTCCGCTGCCGATCAGCCTCTGCAAAAGCTCATCCATTTCAAGCAGCTTTCCATGTTCGGCACTGTTGAGACGTTTCAGCAGGACCAACGCGTCCAGGTTGAGCGATCGTACGCTGGCGATGTAGTCGTAGTTCACTTCCGCCCTGCGGGCGAGTGATTTCAGCAAAAAGTACTCCAGCAGCGGCAGCATCTCCACCAGGAACTTGTACGAATAGCTCTCGGTCGGGTCACAGCCGGCGACAAACTTGCGGTACCGGTTCAGCTGTGCGAGGATCTCCGTGAGGCGATTACCTTCTTGTTCTTCACCAAACTGCGCGATCAACGCAATCAACCGACGGTAGTCCTCGCTGTCCAAGCTAGCTTCCGTCTCTTTCTGGTCGAAGGTCAGCTCCGTTGACCAGCTCGATTTGGCCAAGATCGATAGCCGAAGATCGACTGTATTGGAATGGTTCAGCAGCGCGACCCGCTGCAAAAAGTCGCTGTAATCGTACAGCTTGGTCAGCCTTGGCACGAGACGCAACCCTTCGTTGAAATCGACGTGGCGTAGTCGGTACTCGATCTGATCTTGGCTGTAGAACGGTAAGTTGTTCAGGAAGCGTTTAGCGTGCAGCTTGCGATGCTCCGTCAGCGGATGAACGGAACTTTGGACGGATTCTTCCAGCGAGTGGCGAACTGCAGCAAATCGGGTACCTTCAAGAAGCGACAGGCAGTGCTTCTGGATCCACTTGAAGTGCAGCGTGATGTAGTCCACCAGCGCGGTGTTGACCTCCTTGTTGATGAACAGGTTCTGATGGGACAGCTCGATCAAGCGGTTGATCCAGAGGTACGATCCGATCAGCTTGGTGTAGAGTTCGCTGTCTAAACGTGTGTCCTTCAGTGCTCCCTCGAGCAGTGGTTTGAAGTTTGCGAGGAAGTCGTACAGCTGGGTGACGAGCTTGTGCTCAACCGTGTCGTTGATGATCTTGACCGAAACGGCTTTCGAGTAGGACAGGGCATCGATCTTGCTGAGTTTGGTAGCGTTCTGCACCTCGATCGCTTTCAGGGTTGTGTTGAGCAGTAGAGTTGCGCTAATGCGATGCTGCTCGGGCGTACTGTCTTCCTGGTAGTCTCGAATCCTCGGGAACATTGATCGATTCCAGGGGAGGTTCCCTGTTTTACCAAACTTTTCAATCGTGTTAGAAAGCACTTGGTTCAGCTCGATCAGTTGCTGTACCACTTCACCAACAGTCAACACAGCTTTGCTGCTTTCTTCAGAATCCACCTTTTCTCGCTTCGTGTGCTGGAGATCCCGGTAGCCGGACAGACCTTTCTCCAACGACTTCCACTGGCTGTCAGCGCAGGCTTCCAGCTGCACATCGATCACAATGCCGTTCGAGTTGACGCCCTGCGTCTCTTCCTTCGGTTGAACCTGCTGAAGCGTCTTCAAGCAATCGGACAGGTAAATTCGTCGGCTCTTGACGTCCTCGAAGCTCGACACCTCGTACAGCAGATGGAACAGATACTTGACGTTGTCCAGAGTTACGGCTGACTGTTGCGAGTAAGCCGAAGCGATGTTTGTCAGCAGCTCGACGACGTCCGGGAAGCTGTCCTGGGCACATCTCAGTGTGGCGAGAAGTGGTTCCGCTTGCAGCTTGATCAGCTGAAGACCGGTGAGATTGTCCGATCTCAGCAGGACATTTTCAAGCTGTACCAAGTTCGGGATCGTGACCGCATTTTTAATTTCGTCCTTGATCACAGTCTTCAGTGCGTTTCGGTAAAACTCCAACCCATAGCCGAGTAGATCCGTGTTTGAAGACCTGACGTACACTTCCAGCGCACTGATCAGCAGGCACTTTTCCTCGGCCATCCCCAGTCGCTTGTTCTGCGCCACAAGATACGCAAACTTGATCACGTGCGCAACCCCAAACTGGTTAAACTCCGACACCTTCTTCAGCCCCTTGTGAATCGACAAGATCGTATTTATCAGCGCAAGGTCTCTAACTCCGTTCGCAAACACCAACCGCCGCAGATCGTCATCGCCGTACGTCTCCTTGTGCAGCGCCAGCTCAATGCAGCGGTTTCGCATCGCGCGCGAGATCTCCCCGTTCTTCGGGTCAAGCGTGAGGAACGCTCGGAACTTGGCGTGCGCTCGGATGACCTCGGACTCGTTGTTCGCGTCGACGCCCTTTTCCGAGATGAGCAGACTGCCGTCGGGCTCGAAGATCGGATTGAGGCGATCGAGGATCGCGGACGAGACCAGGTTGACGTGCTCGAGGCAAATGTACTGGCCGTATTTGAGCGATTTGACGACCTTGGAGTCGACCCACTCGAAGTGACCGCCGGTGTTGAGGGTTTCGGCGTTTTTGGAGATGGTGGCAAGGGCGGTTAAGACGGCGATCATGCTGGGAATTTTCGGGTGGGCGTGAGCGATGGTCGGTTGAGCCGCTAGCAGCGTTAGCACGTTCTGGAGGGCCGTGAGTCGTTTACGGAACAGGGCCAACTCTTCGGTTTGAAGGTTTTTGGTGGCAAATGCTAAAAATGGTAAGAATCGGACTTGTAAGTACCGTGAAACCTTAAACCTGAGCCTGTTAGTACTCACCCATCTTGCCGTCGTTGAACTGCACGTACTTTTCCCAGGTTGCGATCAGCTGCACCAGCAGCGACCTCCCTCCATCAGCCAAAGCCGCCTCCTTCACGGCATCCATCACGATCGCCTCGACGTTCGAGGACACTTCCTCCAGGTGCCGGTTAAAGTCAAACTGCTGGAAGCTCCCGGTTACCGAGTCGTCGATCGTGTCTACGTTGCAGAACTTGTTGCTCAGCGTCGTCAACAGGTTGATGATCTTGGTCTTGCCGGAGTCGCTCGGACCACAGAGGATCACCGGCTTTTCCATCAGGACGCACTCGGTTACGTTGCGGAGCGTTTCAAGCTGGCTGGTTAGCAGAAGAGGGAACGCGTTTTGGGTCTTTTGCGAGATTGGGTTCATCTCGTCGGACTTGTTGAGCTTTTCCAGCACAAGATCGCCCATGTAGAGTTTGTCGTCGGTCCAGTACACTGCGATGTCCTGGGAGCGCTTCTCCAAATCGTACGCATCGCAGGCGAATACTCGGGAGAACACCGCCAGGATGTAGTTCTTGTCCACGTCGGTTCGCATTCGTTGGTAGTAGACCAGCTTCATCTTCTCGAACAGTACCAACAGGAAGTTGTCGTACGAATCTCTGGCGCAACTGAACTTCTTACGGAAGAATCCAGTCCGTTCGCTGAAGAACAACTCGCACCAGCGTAGAATGTCACGAAGATTCGCCTCGAACGGTCCTCCCTTGTAGCCAAACTCCAGGTTGGCAATTCCCGTCTCCAGCGCTTCCGAGAACAGCACCATCCTTTCAGACAAATCGAACTTGACCGATCCGGTCGTCGCGTTGAAAGCTTCAAAATAACTAACATCACCTCCAACCTCCCTTCCAATATCCTCGATCAACCCGCTTCCAGCGCTCGCAAACTTCTCCCGATACTTCCCGTCAACGACGTACAGTAAATCCGCCCGCTCCAGCTTCCGCAGATACACCTTGGTGAACCGATTCAGGAACGACTGAGGCAGTCCCTTCCGCCCTCCTCCCTGTCGCAGCGGGTTCTGCGCGGCGAAGATCCTCGTCTTGGCGCCCAACTTGAACGTTTTGTTCAACTCGGCGATAAACACCTCACCACGGTGATCGAGAATCGCGTTCAGACCTTCCAGCACGCTTTGCGGTGCCAAATTCAGCTCGTCGAGCAGGATCCAGGTGTTTTTCGCTTTCAGCGCGGCTAGCAGAGGTCCGTCACGCCACACGAAGGAACCCAGCTTGGATTCGGCGGCTTCGACTTCGTTGTTGGTCAGCTCAAGGGTGCGATCGTCCGCGGGTAGATCCGTACCGAACAGGTCGGCCAAATCGGTGTGCTCGCACAGGTTGATCCGCACGATGGCGAAGCCGGCGGCACGGGCTAGATTCTCCACGAGGGAAGTTTTTCCGACGCCGGGTGGACCTTCGAGCAGGATGGCCTTGTCCAGGGATAGCGCGGAGAGCAGGCGGAACAGGTTGTTCTGAGTTGTTGGAGCGCTGAACATGAACTCCGTGGCGCGATCGCGCTGCACCGGGTTCAGCTCAATGTAGAACGGACTGATACCGAAGGAGGTTTCGTTGGACTCAACGGCGGAACCTCGCTGAAGCTTGAACTGCTTGATGTCCAACAGTTTTTGCATCAAAGCGTTGAGCGCTGCAAGAATCTCTTTCCTGATCGCGACGATCTCCTCGAACGTCTCGTACGGAAGCATCTCCAGCGAGTCCAGGAAGACCGTCTCCAGCCCGTAGATCAGCGATTCCGCGAGCGACAAGCTCGCCTGATTCTTGTTGATGAAGGCAACCCACGCGAGCACGTCTCGAATGCTAAAGTTAAGCTTGTCGATCTTCTTTTTCAGCACAAACACCACTCCGATGATCACTTGGGCCAACTTGTTGCAGCTGTCCACGTCGGTCAGTCCCTTCTTCAGAGCATGCTCGGCGATCCGCACCAAATCATCTCGTGAATCCGTAGCCCTGCACCAAATCTCCGTCAGCCGATTTCGCAACGCTGGCGACAGTTCCTTCTTGCCAAAGTCACCACCGGGATTCATCGTGGCCAGAAACTGGAAGCCCTCGGAAGCCGTAATGACGAACTCGGACGCCCCCGCAGATACGCCTCCCTTTTCCGCCAGCAACAGCGTTCGTTCCGGCTCCAGCACGCAGTTCAGCCGCTCGAGGACGGAATCCTCTGCGAGCGAGATCTCGTCAGCGAGGAAGAAGCCACCTTCGGCCATGGACAGGACCAGCGGTCCGTCGGACCACTCAAACAGTTGTTTGGAGTCCTTCTCCTCGGAGTCTGCCTGCCGATGCGGGCGTAGCCCGCCCAGGAAGTCCGCACCCTCCGTGTGCATGTGACAGTTGAGGATCCGCAGGGTGGTTCCTAAAATCGATCGTTCCCGGTTAGTGCCGGTTTGCCTTTCTTCACAACAGTAGTAAATCCGTCATTGCCATTGTCCCCAGGAGCTTACCTCGAATCGCCGCCAGTATCTGACAGATGGTGGTCTTGCCACAGCCGGTCGGGCCGACCAGCAGCACGGGCTCGTTGAACTGCAGCGCCTTCGCCGTCAGCACCGCCATCCGGCGCATGTCGAACGTCCAGACGACGCCCTCGTGCGCCGTTTGACGCTCCAGCTGCTCGAGGATGCCACGCGTCACCTGGGATGTTGGTGTGGTGGCTCCCAGCGTAAACAGGGCGTCCTCGACGACGCGCTTCCGGAAGTGGGTGTAGAGCGCTTCCTGGATGATCTTGGTTTCGTACAGGTTGCGAACCTTGAAGAAGAGAGAGAGAGGTTATCAACGCGATTTGTAATTAAACACAAGCTTACCTTCGACGACAGCACCAAGTACCCCTCATCGATCAGGTGCTGGTTCCAGTCGTAGCTGCCGTCCGCGAGCAGCGCCTTGTCCGCGTACGTGTACCGATTGCCCCACCGGAACAGATCGCGCAGCGTAAAGTTCTGTTTCGCCGTACTGCGCCGGTTCAGCTGCAGCTCCGACATCACCTTGACCATCTTTTGCGAGTACGAGCGCGGGATGAGGCAGCGCTTCTCCAGGATGACCTCCAGCTCGGCCCGCGGGATCTCCGAAAAGTGCAGCTCGATGAAGCGGTTCTTGAAGGCACGCGACAGCATCTTGCGGCCGCCATACAGGCCGGGTGGGTTCTGGGTCGCGAACAGCATAAAGTTGGGGTGGGCTTTGACGACGACTTGCGTTTCCGGGATGAAGAGTTCGCGGTTGTCGTCGAGGACGCGGTTCAGCGCTTCGAGGATGTCGCTGGGGGCGAGGTTCAGCTCGTCCAGGATGATCCAGAAGCCGTTGCGCATGGCTTCGACGAGGACGCCCTCCTTGAAGGTGAGCTTGCCGGTCACGTCCGCGACGTACGTTCCGATGTACTCTTGGAGGTCGGTGTGCTCGTGGTTGTTGATGCGAAGGCAGACGTTGCCGCTACGTTTGGCGATGTACTCGATCAAGCTGGTCTTGCCGGCGGAGGTGGGGCCTTGGAGCAGGACGGGCAGCTTGCCGATCGAGATGATACGGGCTAGATCGCGCAGGTTGTTTTTGACACTTTCCGTCAAGATGTAACTCTCGCATTCTTGAACCTCCTTCGGACCTTGCTCGATCCAGTAGCCTTCAAAGTTGAGCTGCTCGCCGTCGGCGGGTTTGGGGATCTGCTGCGAGATCGCCTGGTGCACGTCGTTCAGAAGGGTTTTCTGGATGAAGGTCAGTACCGTGGCGTGCGACTTGAGGTCGAGCTGGGTGAGAAAGCTCAGACAGAAGCTCTCGTACAGGTTGCGCTCGATCGAGCCGCACAAGTTTTTGGCGCAGATGCTGAGCGCGCGACAGAGAGTTCGCAGCGAGAAGACCGGTTTGTTGCCGAGTCCGTCGTTCAGCTCGAGCTGCGAGAGGGCGCGAAGTCTGCGGTACAGTTTGACCGTGTTGAGGATTCGGACCTTTTGGATGCCGGTACTGCCGAGGTAGTCGTTGACGAGGATCAGCAGGTCGTTCTCGGCGACCAGTTCGTCCACGAAGAATTCGGTGAAGCGGTTCCGGATGCCAACGGGGAGGTCCTTTTTGCCGACGTCCGTGTTGGGGTTCATGCAGGAGAAGATGCGAAAGTCCGGATGGCGCTTGACCGGGACGAAGTCGCCCTTTTCGAGGAGGACGATCGAGCCGTCCGGCTCGAGGATCGTGGAGAGGCACTCGAGCGTCTCGGTGGAGGCCAGGTTGATCTCGTCCAGCAGGACCCAGTCGCCGTTGCGGATGCAGTTGACGAGGGAGCCCGGGATGAAGGCGAACGACACGTTGACGGAGTTTTTGAGCTGCGAGTCGAGTCGGGTGAGCTTCTCCTGGAGGGTGGTCCACTTTTCGTAGATGTTCTCCAGGCGGAGTTGCTCGTCCTGCTTGCGCAGGAAGACCTTTTCGGCGATCTTGAGCATGAGTTTGACCAGCACGGGGAACTCGCCGCGGTTGTAGCAGATCGAGACGTTCGTGAGGAACTTTTCGTTCTTTTGCGCGTTGAACGTCTTGTTGAAGAGGAACTCGAACTCGTAGCGAAGCGGCGTGATGACGTAGCTCAGGTCAACGGGTTTGAAGCCGCCGACGAGATCGGAGACGTCCGACTGGTTGTTCATGTTGACGACCACCAGCTTGTGGTGCGTTTGGTAGGCCAGATATTGGATCGAGCTGGTTTTGCCGACTCCGGTTTCTCCCACGAGCAGGATCGGTTCGTTTTGGGCCACGGACACGGCGATTCGCTCCAGCAGGCAGGACGCAGGTCGGGTGAAGGAGAACGTCGGCGCCTTGCTTTGCAGCTTAAAGTCCTGCGTCTTGACCGTGCTCGAGGCGTTCTTGTCCAGCCGGATCTTCTTGTGGGAGAAGGCGTTTTCGTCGTTCTCCAAGTTCTCCTTCAAGTTGCGCTTCAACAGAACCCGTCCAATTTTGACCTCCTTCGACGTGGCCACGTCCACCTCCGGCTTGTACTCCTCGCACAGGTGATCGCAGCGACTCTTGTTGATGCCGATGTTGCCACCGATGCTCAGCACCAGGTTCCGACGAACGTCGCCGGCCGGCAGGTGCGAGCAAAAGATGTCCACCGCGTTCTGGAACACAAAGTACGCGCACTCCGTACTGGTTACGGAGAAGGTCGGGTTGGAGCGACGACAGAGCTTGATCAAGTCGCGCGTTGAAACCAGGCGGCCGGAGTTGGGAAGACCGGCAGCTCCGCCTTCGTGCTGGAATCGTGGCAAGCTGGACTCTTCCTGCGTTGCAGGAACGTCCGAGTTCTGATGTTCTAGAATGCTAACGCTTTCGACGATTTCGTCGTTCTGGATCGCGTGGCAGCCGCTGGAGAAGGTGAGGTAAATGTCCACAATCCGGCTGGCAACGGTGGCCAGCTTTGGGAAGTTGGTACAGATGATGGTGCAGAGTTCGGTGCGCGACAGCGGGAGGACGTTCACCGTGTAGAGGTACTTCTCCAGCAGGGAGTAGGTGCTGTGGGCGGTGGCGGTTCCGCCGGATTTGTGGGTTCGAAGCGTTACAAACAGTTGAAAGCCCGGTTCGATGCGTAGACAGTCGCGGAATCCGGGCACGCTGAGGTAGTTGTTTTCCAGCAGGTTCGTCAGCACCGTGCAGACGTCCTGCGTTGCAGAGTCCAAATCTTCCAGCAGCAGCCAGTACCCGTTCATGACGGCCTGGGTCAGCACTCCCGGCTGCCACACAAACTCTCCCGGAGTGTCCGTACAGCGGTACTGTCCCAGCAGCATCTTGCTGTCGGTTTGATCTCCGAGCTGAATCCGCAGGAACCCGTTCCGAGGCGCTTCCTTCCTCAACTGCTCCAAACCGGCGTCGAACGTGACTTCGTCCTCTCCGTTAACCTTGCGCTTCTTGCTAGGCTTGAGCGCCTTCTTCATACGACGCTCCACTTCCTGCGCCTTCGGACCAATCCGACCCGTCTTCCGGGCCAAATACTCCACCAACGAGGTCTTCCCGCAACCAACCGGCCCGGACAGACAAATCGCCCTTCCCGACGAAACTCCCAACGCCAAACTTCGCACGTTCAACCGTGTCGAGTCCACGATGACCAGCTCCTCCGGTTCTTGCTCCTTTACGCGATAAAACTCGCAATTACTCGCGTCGAAAATCGGCAACATGACGTCGCCCACGTTCGTGACCACGTTGCTTCGAAAGTCCCACCGAATCTTCTCCCCGCAAGATCCAACCTCTTCCTCACTGACACCCCTTCCCACAGTCATCTCCTGCTGCCGCTCCCGAACCACCACTTCCAACGGAATGTCCCCATCCAGCGCGTTCAACTGACTCTGCATCATACAACTGACCGTGGCCAGAATCCGGTTGTAGTAATACCGCTGCCTCGGACAACCCTTCCCAGCAAACTGCTCAAAAAACTCGGACCAATTCCAAGCGGACCGAAAGTGGGCCGGGTCGGCCACCAAAAACCGATAACAGCACCGAACCAGCTCCAACTCACTAACCGGACTCTTGTCCAGCTTCTTCTGCTTCGACTTCGGCGTGTACGCCAGCGATTCTCCCACCCCGAACGGCGGAGCACTGCGACGGAAGTATTGCACGGCGAACCGCAACACATCCGGGCAGCAGTGCACCAGCTTGGAAAGTGCAACGCACTTTCGACGGTGCGCTTCGCGGTCCGGCGTTTCGCCGGAACGGTTCTCCTCGAATGCACCTGCAACGATCAGCAGCAGCATGCTCGCAAATCCACTCCCAATTTCCTCCGTGTACTGTGGATCCTCAATCAGCCGACCCAGCACCGCGGTCAGCTCGTCCATGTGGGACGATGTGAGCTTCTGCGAATAAGAATCATCGTTAAAAATCGAACAATTTCCGACGAAAAACACCTCCCCCCCACACTTACAGATAACCTTAAAAATGGTTCCACCTCGACGCAGTCGAATTTCTCGCGCAGACGGCGCAAAACGCGCCGAACCTTTTCGCAGTCCACTTCCATACTGGATGCTGCACACAATTTGCAAACTTTCACCAAAATCCGTCACGAACTTGCACGGAATATGAACGATCTCCGACCCGGAGCAGAAAATCACACGCGAAAAAAACACGAACCGCACCGAACACGCGACCGATGGTAAATAAACTCTGAACGTTGTTTCGCGCACATCAACAAAAGCACGTGCGAGTTTGGCATTTCTGTGCACGATGACGGGAGGGTGTGCGATGTTGGGAAGTTTTTGAACATTTTTGGTACGTTTGTTTGAAGAGCCCGTGCGGCACTGAGTGCCGCACTCGTCGAGTGCCAGTTTTGGTTCAAACGAACGGTCCAGTTTTGCTCTCAGTTTTTATGCTTGTGTGCGTGCGTGGTGTTTTGTTTTGGTTCAAAAAACGTCAGTCAAAATGCGATCGTTGCAAATTGAACGTACCTCCGCGCTGGTTTAATATTCAAAAAATTATATCTTGGCTCAAACACAACCAATTTTCGATGTTTTGGGCTTGTTCGCTCAGGATTTTAATACGGAACACGATGCAATCGGAAAAAATCCGGATTCCGGTTCCCTGGCCGGAGATATTCCGGATTTCCCAGGGCCAGATTGGGGCTACGCTAGCTGAGTCATTTTTCTGATTACAAAAACCATCCAAAAAAGATGAATACGAGTGAAATACTATGGAATTTTATCATCTGCAATCAAACGAAGGCCATTTTATTGAACTAGAACCATGTTGGACACGGGAAACCCGGTCAGTAACCTGGGACCGGTTCCAGGGTCCCGCTCATAATCCGAAGATATGACCAGTACACTTTTCTTGTCCAAAGTGGACATGTCTATGTTCATGAAATTGTGTAACAAGTTCGGAAAAACTAATGCAATACCAATCGGACCGACTGTGGCCACCCGGAACCGGTTCCAGTTTCCCGGCCATAATCCGAATATATGGCCAATACACTTTTCTTGTCCAAAGTGGGCATGTGACATGTCTATGTTCATGAAATTGTATCACAAGTTCAAAAAGACTAACCCATTGCCAATCGAACCGACTGTGGCCACCCGGAACCGGTTCCAGGGTCCCGGCCATAATCCGAATATATGGCCAATACACTTTTCTTGTCCAAAGTGGGCATGCGTCATGGCTACGTTCATGAAATTGTATCACAAGTTCAAAAAGACTAACCCATTGCCAATCGGACCGACTGTGGCCACCCGTAACCGGTTCCAGGGTCCCGGCCATAATCCGAATATATGGCCAATACACTTTTCTTGTCCAAAGTGGGCATGTGACATGTCTATGTTCATGAAATTGTGTAACAAGTTCAAAAAGACTAACACATTGTCAATTGGACCGACTGTGGCCACCCGGAACCGGTACCAGGGTTCCGGCCATAATCCGAATATATGGCCAATACACTTTTCTTATAATTTTATAATTTTATAATTTTATAATTTTATAATTTTATAATTTTATAATTTTATAATTTTATAATTTTATAATTTTATAATTTTATAATTTTATAATTTTATAATTTTATAATTTTATAATTTTATAATTTTATAATTTTATAATTTTATAATTTTATAATTTTATAATTTTATAATTTTATAATTTTATAATTTTATAATTTTATAATTTTATAATTTTATAATTTTATAATTTTATAATTTTATAATTTTATAATTTTATAATTTTATAATTTTATAATTTTATAATTTTATAATTTTATAATTTTATAATTTTATAATTTTATAATTTTATAATTTTATAATTTTATAATTTTATAATTTTATAATTTTATAATTTTATAATTTTATAATTTTATAATTTTATAATTTTAATTTTATATTAATTTTATAATTTTATAATTTTATAATTTTATAATTTTATAATTTTATAATTTTATAATTTTATAATTTTATAATTTTATAATTTTATAATTTTATAATTTTATAATTTTATAATTTTATAATTTTATAATTTTATAATTTTATGATTTTATAATTTTATAATTTTATTTATTGCTGAAAGTTATAGCTAATTTGAACTTGTTTCAAAATTTCATGAACGCATATTTTATCTTGTGATGCAATGTCATGAACATTTTCAGAAAAAAACGATTCCGGGTGGCCACTGTCGGTCCGATTGGCAATGGTTTAGTCTTTTTGAACTTGTTACACAATTTCATGAACATAGACATGTCGCATGCCCACTTTGGATAAGAAAAGTGTATTGGCCATATATTCGATTTTGGCCGAAACCCTGGAACCGGTTTCGGGTGGCCACAGTCGGTCCGATTGGCAATGGGTTAGTCTTTTGAACTTGTTACACAATTTCATGAACATAGACATGTCACATGCCCACTTTGGACAAGAAAAGTGTATTGGCCATATATTCGGATTATGGCCGGGAACCTGGAACCGGTTCCGGGTGGCCACAGTCGGTCCGATTGGTATTGCATTAGTTTTTCCGAACTTGTTACACAATTTCATGAACATAGACATGTCGCATGCCCACTTTGGACAAGAAAAGTGTACTGGTCATATCTTCGGATTATGAGCGGGACCCTGGAACCGGTCCCAGGTTACTGACCGGGTTTCCCGTGTCCAACATGGTTCTAGTTCAATAAAATGGCCTTCGTTTGATTGCAGATGATAAAATTCCATAGTATTTCACTCGTATTCATCTTTTTTGGATGGTTTTTGTAATCAGAAAAATGACTCGGCTAGCGTAGCCCCAATCTGGCCCTGGGAAATCCGGAATATCTCCGGCCAGGGAACCGGAATCCGGATTTTTTCCGATTGCATCGTGTTCCGTATTAAAATCCTGAGCGAACAAGTCCAAAACATCGAAAATTGGTTGTGTTTGAGCCAAGATATGATTTTTTGAATATTAAATTTCCACGTGGTACTTAAAGGGTTAAATAGTGAAATTTAATTTCAGTTAAGAATAAATAAAAACAAGTCATTTTACGCTGAAGTATATATTTTAAAGCAAATTATTTCACAATTTTATTATTAGCACTCGATTCAACTCTTCTGGTGGCCCTTGAATCCCAAGTCCAGCTACGGTCTGCCTCGTCCAGCACGGGAAAGGGAATACAAGACGTTTCTTTGACTATTTGAAGATTTGCTTGTCCAACTCACGAATCGGTGTCAGCACCAGTTCCAAAGGGTACTGCTTGCGACGGTTGAAGGACCGATTTGAGCTTGCGCTGCAAGTTGCGGAGGATATCGCGATCATTCATACCTCCGATCCAGGTACAAATCAAACTCGTCATCGTCCAGGGACTTCGTCGTAAACGTCATCTTGACCACGGGCGGCAGCCTTCTTTTCGGCCACCTGGTTCTTGGCCTCGGCGTTTTTTTTTTTTTTCGAAGAATCTGGAATGTCGAAAGAAACTTCAAACATCCTACTAGCGAAGTAAAAAAAATGGGACTCGCCTAAACATGTACCACTTGTCTCCGGTGCAGTGATCTATGGTGAGAGTGTGCTCCAACAGCCCGTGCGATCCGCTTGGTACGCTTGGTACGTACTCGCCCATCCGCTGCACCACCACGATAATCTTCCGCATCGGCACCTGCCCGATACCCTCGCCCTCCTCCGCCTTGGGCTTCTTCGGGTCCTTGAATGAGAATTGGTCGAAAAGTGCCCCAGCGAAAAGTCCAGTCGTCGTGATAGCTGAGCGGAAGAAATTACAGGAAAATATTTTAATGATTTATTATATTTTACATTCCGGATGGTCACAGAACCGGGAAAACCATTCCGGAAGGTCATCAAGCATCGTCACTCTTACGCAGGGAAACCTTCAGAATGGCCACGGAATCGACAAACCCCATCCGGATGGCCAAAAATCATCCCCCCTCTTGCGCAGGGAATCCTTTCCGGATGCTCACAGAACCGGCAAAACCCTTCCGGAAGGCCATGAGGCATCATCACTCTTGCGCAGAGGGATGAATTCAGGATGGCCACGGAACCGGCAAAACCATCCCGAAGTCCAAGAAGCATACTCCTTCTTGCTCGGGAAGCCTTATGGAACCGATTCCGTGGTCAATAAAACCGGAACCATGATAAATAAAATGATACTTACCGGAATTTTGATAACCGCAATCCAATTTGTCCAATTTTTCACCATTCACACGCGAACAAATCGAAAACAACAACAAAATCAGCTTCTCGTATCATGTTTTGAACGAACAGCTGATTTCGATGTTTACAAACATCGTTTGTTGGTGTGCGAGAAACTCGCATGAAACTAGAAAAAAATCGAGTGCGGCACTCGCACTTTCAGTTCCAAGATGGAGGCAAAACTCGTGCGGCACCAGCGCTAGTTTCTTCAAACAAACACTTTGACAGCTCTGAGTGCGGCACTCAGTGCGGAACTAGCCCTCAAACGAACGTACCATTTGACGAGGTTGCTGCGGGTGGCATGGAGGTTACGCACGCATTGGGTACTTTTGTTTTGATTTGTTTTTCAATGATGAAGCACTGACAAAAAGACGTAAATCTTTTAAATAACTTTAAAATTCATCTTCAAAATAACCAAAATGACCCAAAAGGTCAAATTGACCACAATGACCAAAATGACCAAACAAGCCAAAATAACCAAAAAGGGTCAAAATGTCCAAAATCAGTAACAACATTTCAAAAGGGCGAAACCTACGATCCTGCCATGTCGGGAAAATCAACATTCAAAATTTTGCAATTCCGATCAATTCCATTTCCACAAAAAAGCATGAAAACCATCAATTTTGTCAAAACGTAATAGAAAATAGCAATAATTTCATCATAGAGAGCAATTTGAAATTAATTAAGGTGTTTTTGCTATTAAAAATTGAGAAAAACAAATTACGCCTTTTTGAAGAGCGTGCCTCCATTTTCGCCCCACCGTATTCGCCACCCACTCAACCAAAACAACGGTTTAGCCCGTCAGGTTACGCCGCAAAGCAAAAGTAAACAACAGATTCGCCCTTTAGTTTTTTGTTCATTTTTCGGGTTTTTAAAGAAAAAAGTGGTGAAACAACTATTTTATCATTGTGAAACGTTACAGTCAGTGATATTACAGTGATATTTGCAACATCAGTGATAAAAAAAATGGTCTAGAAAGCCTTCAGAAGGAGTCCGATTCAGGCCAAGAATCGTTGAGCCAGGATACACCGTAAGTAGCAAGTTGGTTTGACGATGTGGTCTATATTGAAGTGACGTTCCTTGGGGTGTCCCCGCCGGAAGTGGGAGACATGGCACCTGACGACTAGGCCACCCCGCGACACCATCCTGCCTTCTCTATCTTTGCATAGTTTCAATGGTTACGGAGGCGATGATTTTGTACGGCATTCCTCCTAAACCCCCTACACTAACTTTTTGTCCTGCAACTGCTAGACCCAGAATCCCCGGATGTTCCAAGAACCGGTAAATTATGGACCTTCATATCTAGATTGTGAATCCAGACCAGATCCGATACTACAATAATTGAAATTAAAAAGTTATGTATTTAGGATCATACAAATCTGTGTTTGTTGTGGAATTGTGGTCAGAGACATCAGAAACAAACATTTTGATCCATTTTGAGACTTGTCAGGTTAAAATTCACTAAATTATAACGAAAATTTGGTGTTTCTAAATATACGTCGGAACTTGCAGAAAACACTACATTCGCCCCTCGTGATTGGATGAAAACACAAGGGCGGAAACTCAATTTGGTTTGTTTTGATTGATGTTGTTGATTAGCCCTTTTGTTTTTTGCTTGTAAAACTACGTATTTTCGAAATTTTGTGATGATGGAGGGTGTTTTAGGATCAGTTTTGTTCGCTTTATATGATTCTGACAAAAACTCAGTTTGTTTACATCTGAGGGTTTCGCCCTATTGAAAAGTTGTTACTGAAATGATAAAAAATACCAAAATGACCAAAACGGTCAAATAACCAAAATGATCAAAATGGCCAATATGACCAAAATGACAAAAAAAGGCCAAAATAACTAAAATGACCGAAATGACCAAACAAGCCAAAATAACCAAAAAGGTTAAAATGACCAAAAATGTCAAAATGTCCAAATTGATAAAAAATACCAAAATTACCAATATCCAAAATTACCAAAAATTACAAAATGACCAAAATGACCGAAATGATCAAACAACCAAAAATGGGCAATATGATCATAATGGCCAAAATGACCAAATTGATCAAAATGGCCAAAATTACCAAATTGACCAAAATGACGAAATTGACAAAAAAAAACGAAATTTACCAAAATGATCAAAATAGCCGAAATGACAAAAATTACCAAATTGACCAAAATCGGCAAAATGATCAAAATGGCCAAAATGATCAAAATGATCAAAATGACCAAAATGGCCAAACTGACCAAATTGACCAAAATGACCAAAATGATCAAAATGGCCAAAATGATCAAAATGATTAAAATGGCCAATATGATCAAAATGGACAAAATGACGAAATTTACCAAAATGACGAAATTGACCCAAATGATCAAAATGGCCTAAATGATAAAAATTATCAAAATGATCAGATTCCTTTGTGGACCATCATTCAGTGAGGTACTCCTGGATTTTAGCTCCTGAAAAGTGCTTAAAAAGTGCAAAAATGCCTCAAGGCAAGAAAAAGAGGCGGTCCTCACCAGCAGGATCGGCAGATTTGAAGAAGCTAAAGAATGCCGAAGCGCTACCTGCAAAGCCAGGCAGTTTGAGCAAGGACGCTCAAAATTCGTCTGGAAACCAGTTTGCTACCCTCCCTGTGGACGTGAGCGAGAAGGAAGAATTTGAACGACGGGAAAAGTTGCCACCCATTTTTGTGAAAACATCGTCATCGGATTCGGTGCGAAAGTGGCTGACCGGGTTTATCAAATCTGGTGCTTTACGAGCTTCCATTCGCTTGTGTGCTGATGGACTCAAAATTCTGCTACCTACCAGAAAGGATTACAACTACGTTCGGGATTTCCTGAACAACACAAAGATTGAATACTACAGCCATGACGATCCAGGTAAACGCCCCATGAAACAGGTCCTCCGAGGCCTGTACGACATGGATGTGAGTGTGCTGAAAGAAGAGCTCAAAACTCTTAAGTTGAACGTGATCGAAGTCTTCAAGATGACGAGACACAACAAGGACATCAAGCATCGTGATCAACTGTACCTGGTTCATCTCGAGAGAGGATCGACAACGCCGTCTGAGCTGAAAGCAGTTCGGGCAATTTTCAACATCATCGTGACTTGGGAACGTTATCGCCCAGTGCACCGTGACGTGACACAATGTTCGAATTGCTTGCAGTTTGGACATGGTGGAAGGAACTGTTTCATCAAGAGTCGTTGTGCAACCTGCGGAGGTGAGCACAAAACTCAAGCTTGCGAAACAATCAACGAGAACATCGAAGCGAAATGCTTCAATTGCGGCGGCGACCATTCTACCAAGAATCGAAGCTGCCCAAAACGTGCTGAGTTTGTAAAAATTCGGCAGCAAGCGACGACGAGGCACCAACCAAATCGTCGCAAAACACCACCAGCATACACGGACGTGGATTTTCCTGCTTTGGCGTCACCAGGAGCAGGATCTACTCGAGTGGTTCCAAATCTGCAGCCATTGCCGTTGAATCAGCGGCAAAGAGTTGCAGAGCATACAACACCTCCAGGCTTCAGTCAGCAACCGAGGAAAACCAACCAACATCAACGGGTGAAGGCAGTAGTGACCTGTTTTCACCACAAGAACTTCTGAACATTTTCATCGAGATGACAACAACTCTGCGTGGGTGCAAAACTCGCCAGGAACAAGTAAGAACTCTTGGAGCATTCATCTTAAAATACAGTTCGTAGTTTACTCGTTCTAGTGATTTTGAATATTTCAATGAATTTATTTTTTTAGTTTTAGGTTAGGATTAGTTGTTAAAGTGATTTTTTTTTTCTTTTTTACCCAAATGTATTCAATTCAATGCAATAATGTAAAACAATTTGAAGCAAATAAATAAATGTGATCAGTTAATAATAAAACGAAAAATACAACAAAGATGAAGAGCATGTAGCCATACCACTTATCATGTAAAAGAAATGTAATTATTATAAGAATGTTCAATAAAGACATATTTAATTTCAAAAAAAATCAAAATGATCAAAATGGCCAAAATGACCAAAAAGGTCAAAATTACCAAGATGACCATAATGATCAAAATGGCCAAAATGACCAAAAAGGTCAAAATGATCAAAATGGGCAATATGATCAAAATGGCCCAAATGACCAAAATGATCAAAATTGTCAAAATGACCAAAATGACCAAACTGATCAAAATCGGTAATATGTTCAAAATGGCCAACATCACCAAAATGGCTAATATGATCAAAATGGCCAAAATGACAAAAATTATCAAAATAGTCAAAATGACCAAAATTATCAAAACGGCCAATATGATCAAAATGGCAAAAATGATCAAAATGGCCAATATGATCAAAATGGCCAAAATGATCAAAATGGCCAAAATGATCAAAAAGGTAAAAACGACCAAAATGATCAAAAGTAACAAAATGATCAAAATGGCTAATATGATCAAAATGGCGAAAATGAACAAAATGGTCAAAACGACCAAATTGATCAAAATCGGCAAAATGACGAAATTGACCAAAATTATCAAAATGACGAAATTGACAAAAAAAACGAAATTTACCAAAATGATCAAAATAGCCGAAATGACAAAAATTACCAAATTGACCAAAATCGGCAAAATGATCAAAATGGCCAAAATGATCAAAATGGACAATATGATCAAAATGGCCAAAATGACCAAAATGATCAAAATTACCAATATGATCAAAATGGCCAAAATGATCAAAATAGCCAAAATGACCAAAATGATCAAAATGACAAAAATGATCAAAATGGGCATTCGTTTGTGGACCATCATTCAGTGAGGTACTCCTGGATTTTAGCTCCTGAAAAGTGCTTAAAAGTGCAAAAATGCCTCAGGGCAAGAAAAAGAGGCGGTCCTCACCAGCAGGATCGGCAGATTTGAAGAAGCTAAAGAATGCCGAAGCGCTACCTGCAAAGCCAGGCAGTTTGAGCAAGGACGCTCAAAAATTGTCTGGAAACCAGTTCGCTACTCTCCCTGTGGACGTGAGCGAGAAGGAAGAATTTGAACGACGGGAAAAGTTGCCACCCATTTTTGTGAAAACATCGTCATCGGATTCGGTGCGAAAGTGGCTGACCGGGTTTATCAAATCTGGTGCTTTACGAGCTTCCATTCGCTTGTGTGCTGATGGACTCAAAATTCTGCTACCTACCAGAAAGGATTACAACTACGTTCGGGATTTCCTGAACAACACCAAGATTGAATACTACAGCCATGACGATCCAGGTAAACGCCCCATGAAACAGGTCCTCCGAGGTCTGTACGACATGGATGTGAGTGTGCTGAAAGAAGAGCTCAAAACTCTTAAGTTGAACGTGATCGAAGTATTCAAGATGACGAGACACAACAAGGACATCAAGTATCGTGATCAACTGTACCTGGTTCATCTCGAGAAAGGATCGACAACGCCGTCTGAGCTGAAAGCAGTTCGGGCAATTTTCAACATCATCGTGACTTGGGAACGTTATCGTCCAGTGCACCGTGACGTGACGCAATGTTCGAACTGCTTGCAGTTTGGACATGGTGGAAGGAACTGTTTCATCAAGAGTCGTTGTGCAACCTGCGGAGGTGAGCACAAAACACAAGCTTGCGAAACAATCAACGAGAACATCGAAGCGAAATGCTTCAATTGCGGTGGCGACCATTCTACCAAGAATCGAAGCTGCCCAAAACGTGCTGAGTTTGTAAAAATTCGGCAGCAAGCGACGACGAGGCACCAACCAAATCGTCGCAAAACACCACCAGCATACACGGACGTGGATTTTCCTGCTTTGGCGTCACCAGGAGCAGGATCTACTCGAGTGGTTCCAAATCTGCAGCCATTGCCGTTGAATCAGCGGCAAAGAGTTGCAGAGCATACAACACCTCCAGGCTTCAGTCAGCAACCGAGGGAAAACCAACCAACATCAACGGGTGAAGGCAGTAGTGACCTGTTTTCACCACAAGAACTTCTGAACATTTTCATCGAGATGACAACAACTCTGCGTGGGTGCAAAACTCGCCAGGAACAAGTAAGAACTCTTGGAGCATTCATCTTAAAATACAGTTCGTAGTTTACTCGTTCTAGTGATTTTGAATATTTCAATGGATTTATTTTTTTAGTTATAGGTTAGGATTAGCTGTTAAAGTGATTTTTTTTTTCTTTTTACCCAAATGTATTCAATTCAATGCAATAATGTAAAACAATTTGAAGCAAATAAATAAATGTGATCAGTTAATAATAAAACGAAAAATACAACAAAGATGAAGAGCATTAGGCCATACCACTTATCATGTAAAAGAAATGTAATTATTATAAGAATGTTCAATAAAGACATATTTAATTTCAAAAATTTTCAAAATCAAAATGGGCAATATGATCAAAATTGACTAAAATATTGCTTATTGCTAGATAAAATCACGTTTCTCCATCGCTTTGAGTGACAGGAGATTATTGCCGCCTAACTACCGCAGTGTAAAAATCAGCAAGTTGAACTGAAATTCTGCGTTGGCTGTCAACTGGGATTGTTTTGAATATTTTCCAAAAAGTCAGCTGAAAACTCAAGGCAACCTTTGACAACAGCCAAAAATTTGTTCTGCGGTTGTCATGCGGCTGTCATGCGACCATTATCTTGCGGTCGTATCACCGCGCGTGAACTCTAATTATTAACGCCCGCGATAATAACAAAATTGATTAAAATTATCAAAATGACCAAAATGCTCAAAATCGGCAATATGATCAAAATGATCAAAATGACCAAATTGATCAAGATGACCAAAATGACCAAATTGATCAAAATGACGAAATTGACCAAAATGAACAAAACGGCCAACTTGACCAAAATGGCCAATATGATCAAAATGGCCAAAATGACCAAAATTATCAAAATAGTCAAAATGACCAAAATTATCAAAATGGCCAATATGATCAAAATGGCCAAAATGATCAAAATGGCCAATATGATCAAAATGCCAAAATAATCAAAATGGCCAAAATGATCAAAAAGGTCAAAACGACCAAAATGATCAAAAGTAACAAAATGGCGAAAATGAACAAAATGGTCAAAACGACCAATATGATCAAAATCGGCAATATGATCAAAATGATCAAAATGACCAAATTGACCAAAATGACCAAATTGACCAAATTGACCAAATTGACCAAAATGACGAAATTGACCAAAATGATCAAAATGATCAAAATGGCCAATATGACCAAAATGGCCAATATGATCAAAATTGCCAAAATGACCAAAATTACCAAAATGATCAAAATGGGCAATATGATCAAAATGGCCAAAATGACGAAATTGACCAAAATGATCAAAATGGTCAATATGACCAAAATGGCCAATATGATCAAAATTACCAAAATGATCAAAATGGCCAAAATGACCAAAATGGGCAATATGATCAAAATGGCCAAAATGACCAAAATGACCAAAATGATCAAAAAGGTCAAAATGATCAAAATGGGTAACATGATCAAAATGGCCAAAATGATCAAAATTGTCAAAAGGACCAAAATGACCAAAAAGGTCAAAATTACCTTAATGATCAAAATGGCAAAATGACCAGACCAAATCAAATCTGAGTGAATAATTCTTAGTTTTCGTCGAATCCTGAGTTTAAATCACTCAAATCTGACAGATACCCCCAATACTCATTTCTGTGTAGGTTCGTTCTAGCAGGATTCTGGCAGATTATCCAGCTCTGTAAGAACTCTGCTAGAATCCTACTAGAACGTCGTGACTGGGTTATCACTTTTGGGTAAACGGCGTTTACAACGGCGATTCCGTGTAATTCCCGTTTTTGTGCGCACAGTGTAGAATTTTACACAAATCTGTGTCATCCAAATTTGTCGTGCGAAACAGCAACAACATTCCGACACAGCCGACAGTTGCGTGATGGACCAACTATGGTCTAGCTGTCAGAAGCAGCAAAAAAAACTCAAACAGAAAACAACCCAAATCCAGAACAGCTGCCGCAGCAATTTCATTCGGCTCCAAATCAAACGAGCAATCCAGCTTGATTGGCTGCCAATTTGTAGTATCCAACTATCATGGGAACCGACGACGTGGCCAAAAGTGAAAAGATCCGCGAGGGCTTTCAAATGTGAGTGTTTGGAAATTTGTTTTTTGCTTGCCTCTAAACTTTGATTGTTTTGCTTTCAGAAACTGGCTCATCCTACGGGACGCCGACACCGGCAAGATTCTGTGGCAGGAGAACAAGGACTTTTCCTGTCCGGACGTGGAGCACGAGGCGCGCGTCCCCATCAAGATTCTGGATTTGCGGGCCGTCTCGCGGGAGATCAACTTTAGCACGGTGGAAGCGATGGAGAACTTTCGGCTGGACCAGAAGGTGGGAGGCGGCGGGGAAGGGGGAAGGCCAACGTAGTCACGCGAGGCCAATTAGCTTGGGTTATTGATTGGCTCATTGGACGGGGGTTTTTAAGAGGGTGCTAATGGCTTTGTGTCTTGTTCACTTCAACGCAGGTCCTGTTCAAGGGTCGGATCATGGAGGAGTGGTTCTTCGAGATGGGCTGGGTCAGCCCAAACACCACGAATACGTGGCAATCGACGATCGAGGCCGCGCCCGAGTCGCAGATGATGCCGGCCAAGGTCCTAAACGGAAATGTGACCATCGAGACGAGCTTCTTCGACGGGGAGACGCTGATTAGTAAATCCGTGGTAAGGTTGTACTACATCTAAGGACCAGCGCAGGGGGAGGAAGAAGACGAAATTTGGCTCTAGTCCCGCAGTTTTGGGGACAACACAATCCCAGGGATGTCCTCATTAAAAGTATAACTCTAAACAAATAGGTCATAAAAACATGTTTGCGCGCTGTTCTAGAAAAGCTTTGCGTGCATGCACTTGAAACAACACACACAAACACTAAACATTCAGTCTGGTCTAAATTGATAATTGCCACACGAAGATGGACAAACCAAACAAGCATTTATTGACGTCGTCAGGAGCAATCTTCGATTAGTTTCTTCGTTGGCCGGGAATAGTTTCGTTTTCGGACACGCACCTGAGAGCAGCACCACGCATTTTTCGCGTTCTATAATTAAGCTACTTTATAAGTTTTTTTTAATTACTAATTTTAGTATTGATTGTGTAAAAAAAACAGATAGAAGAAAAAATAATCAATTTTTGTGAGTAAGGTTTGAAGTGAGAGTTTCGTAGAACAACAACAAGGTCGATGTTTTGAACTCGAAAAAAAAATCAAACGCATTTTACAACCCCTCTAAAACAATCCAAAAAACAAACACCCTAAATCTTAATATCGCGAAACAATTGCCAAGCCTCCGACAGTTCCTTCCGCGGGTGTTGGTCGTCGTGGCGTTGCAGGAAGTTTGCCAGTAGTCGCAGCCGCTTGCCGGAATCCGCCTCCGATTGGATCTGCTCGAGTTCGGTGCGAAGTTCGGCGTGGTCGTCCATCGCGTTTAGCAGCGGATAGTCCAGCGAACAGCCCAGACACTGGCAGTCGAACCTGAATTCGCGTTGTAGTTGGGCGCGACGTTTGTCCCTGGGAACGGAGTCCGTGGTTCCATTGGGGCTGGAAAGAAATGGGGATTTTTTAATTTCATTAAATTTTGAATACGACTGAGGGTGTCTCCACAGCGTTAGCAAACTTTTTCCCAGTTCATCGGGATTTCACTTAGCTACCCGGTTTGTTGCCAGATATCTCCCGCGTCAAATGGAATGATGCAGGGAAAATTCAAATTTATAATTATTTAAAATTTAAAAGAGTACACAAAATCAATTAACATGAAAAAAATAATCAAAAACATGGTTTTTTAATTTTAAATTTCTGAAATTTAAAATTCTAGAACTCCAAAATAAGAGAATGCTAAAATTTTAAAATTCTAAATTTATTAAATTTTTCAATTCTAAAATTCGAAATTAATTTTTTTAAACATTTCCTCAATTCAACAATGTATACCTAAAAATATCCCAAATCAAGAAAAAAAAGCTTAGAATTTAAGCTTTTATTTCTTGATTGCGTTGTTTAAAATTTAATTTAAGAAACTTGAAAAATAAAAATGCCAAAATTTTATGATTAGAAAGTTTTAAAAAAATCTTCGAGAATTTTCAAAATTTATTAAGCACACCCATTTCAAAAATAAAATACATTTTTTTTATAAAATTCCAAAACAATTGAATTTAAAAATTTAAAAATTTGAAAAATTCAAAACCTAAAAAAATTTTTGATTCAAAAAACTTAAAATTTTCGAATATTAAAAAAAATATTTCAAAATGTTTTTTTATTCAAAACATAACAAATATTTAAAAAAATTAATACTGCCCGTACTTGGTTATCCCACTTAGCTTGAAACCGAACTGTCAAATGTTCTTAAAAAGAGTCACGAATAGACCGCACGAAACCATTTCTAATAGGTTAAATTAGTTAGACCGTTCTTGAGAACCATGCGAAATGTGTTGACGCTTTGCATAGTAGGTCCAAAATAGGGCCATATACCCTACTTTAACAGCAAAAAAAAATAAGACCAACAATAACAAAAAAGAATAAATAAAAAAATACACAAAACTTAAAAAAATACCTAAATTAAAAATTTACTGAAAAGGTCAAAAACATTAATAAAACATTGGATGTAAAATTTCTGATTTTTTTAATTCAACAAATTTAGAAAATAATAAAATGTTTATTTTTTTTATTTGGGATTTCTACAGTTTTAATTTAAAAACATTAAAATTTCAAATCTGAACTTATTTATTTCAGTTGTAGAACTTTTAAATTGTAGAAGTTTAAAATTTTAGAATAAAAAATATGAGTTTTAAATTAGCCAAAATTTTGAATTTCAGGGTGTTAAAATCTAAATTTATTTTTTTTTAAATTCTATATTTTAGATTTGTATAGTTTAGATTTGTTTATGTTATTGAATTTCTGAATTATTAATTTTTAGTTTTTTTGAATGTCTGAGTAAAAAAAATCAATATAAAAATATAAAAATGAAAAGATATCAACAGGTTCAGATTTTTGTTTGTACGGAAATAACAAACATTTGAAAAAAAAATCCCAGAAAAAAAAAGTAACAAAACAAAATTTTATTTTTTTAAATTTATATTTATTTTTTATTTTTAATATTTTCAAACTGTTCAATTTCTAAATCTTTAAAGTTTTGAAAAAATACTTTAATGTTCTTTTTTTAAAAATCGGACTTAATTTTTTTTAATTTTTGCATGTCTTAGAATATAAATCAATTTTGAGAATAAAAAAATCAAAAAGTTCCAAAAAATCAAATGACTTAGTTTTTTTTAAATAAAAAAAACATGAAAAATGAAAAAAAAATTCATAAAATTAATTTAATTAAGAAAAAAATATATAAAAAAATCACCATAAAAAATATATTCTCAAATTCTAATACATAATCGATTTTTTTAATGATCCTTAATTATCTTCAGGCCCTTGCAATTTTTTTATATTTATGGCCATCGACTTGACAAAAGAAAAGTTTAAAACACGATTATTTTGAAATGTTTTATGATTGTCTGAATTTTTGTTCATTAATGCAAACCACGATCAAAAAAATTGAAGGAAATAAAAAATATTTAAAAAACAAAATATTAAAAAAAAATAAAAACTTAAAATGATAAAATCCAAAGAATTCAATAAAATAAATAATGTCAAAACAAATGTAAAATTTAAACATTTCTAAAATTTAGAAATCAAAAAATTTTAAACATTAAAAAAATCCACAATAGAAAAAAAAAATCAAAACTAAAATTTCTTTTGAATGTTTCAATCTTTAATTTTGAAGTTTCTGAATTTAATTTTTGTTTTTTATGTCTGAATATTTGTTCATGATTGCCACCTCAAAAAAGAAGAATTGAAGGCAAAAAAAGAAAAATCAAAAACAAAATAAGCAAATAGAAAAATCACAGGTACAAATAAAAAAAAAATAAAAAACAACAATCAAGAACATAAAAAAATAAAGAAAAAAAATAACATTTAGAAAAAATAAAAATAATAATTAATAAAAATAATTAAATTCAAAGAATTTAACAAAATAAAAAAATAAATAAAATGTAAACTTCAAACAAATTTTCAAAAATAATAAAAACAGCGAAAATCATAAAACAATGTAAACTAAAATTGAAAAAAAATTAAAAATTACAAAAAGTTTAGAAACTTGCTTTTTTTTAATTCAAAATGTTATAAAAATAGAAAAAATACAAAAAAACAAGAAAATAACGATTTAAAAAAAAAATAAAAAAAACCGAAAAATATTTCTCAAGCTTTTAGAAATTTTATTTTTTTTATTTTGATTTCTTTTAAAATTTTCGTATTTTTTGTTTTTGAATTTTTGGAGCTAGAATTTTAAAATTTTCGATTTTTTCTCATGTATGTCAAGGTGAGAGGGCAGGCATCCAAAGATATCCGAAAAATGCATACAAAAGTCAAAGTAGTTATGTCACTGACATAACCGGAATGGTGTAGGACTACGTAAAGTTTTGATATGCGGACATAGGGTTTTCCATATCATAATTTTGAAGAAATAGCTAGATACTTTAAATATGGAATAATGGGTCAATCATTGATATTTGATATCTTGTGCCCTTATAACAAGTTAAAATTCTTAAATACTCACAAATAGCACACCAGCACCTGCTCGCCCGCTCTAATCGGCCGCTTCGCCACCAGCATCGACCTCTCGCCGTTCAAAACCCGCTCCGCGTTCGGCGCACACGAATGGTTCACCATCCGGAACAACGGATACAGGCAGCTGATGTCCGCGGGACTCTGGTCACAAACGAGGCGCGCCTGCAGGGCCAATCGGTACAGAACTTCCAGCAGCAGGTCCTGATGCTCGTTGACGAGTTCTCTCGGGACGGAGTCGTTCTCTTCCACAGCCAGTTTGTACGTTAAAGCGGTTAGGAACTGGGTCACACCTTTGCCGGTTTGGTCCGCGGACATGTCTGGAAGGTTGTCGGCCAGGATGTGAAGGTGGAGGGTTGATTCGTCAACTTGTTGTGGTTTTCGATACGCGGATAGATCAGCGTAACGCTTGAGGAACTGATCACGATCTGCGATCAAGTCCGCGACAACCATCCAGAAGAGTCGCAGCGTAAGCTGGAACATCCGGGTTGTTTTGGGTCCTTTGAACAGGTTCTTCAGATCTTCGATGATTTCACACTCGAATCGGTGGTACTTGGTGAAGGCCTCCTTTCTGCACTGTTCGGAACAATACATGGCCGCGGTGCAAGTCTTGCACGGAATCAGGTCGTACTCGTTCCGTTGGCCACAATGGTTACATCTGGTGAAGGTCACTTCCGGTTCGATGACCACCAGTGTGGGTTTTTCGTGCAGGACGATTTCTCCCACAAGAAAGTCCATCTTTGCTGTTAGTCCACGACCCGAATGGGAAGTCTCGGTTACCTCCAGGAACAACTTGTCTTCTTTAACGTTCAACTTTGGTTCATGCTCCAAAAGATTCAGACACTTCTTCTCGCGCTCTAACAACTTAACCAGCTTGTCCTTCGGATAGTTACTACCCTTGGCAAGCTCAATGTTGGCCAAACATCGCCGGTACTGCTTTCCGTTGAAAAAGATCGCCGACCGGTTTCCGTACCCCATTGCAAGTTCCTCCGAACCTTCCGGCGCCCAGCAGATGGCCTCATTGTACAGTCCCAATATCTTGCCCAGCTCCAACGGCGTCTTCCGGTATGTCTCATTAGCCTGTTCCCGTTTCGCCTTGGCCACCGTTGAGTCCTTACGGGACAGGGTCTTCGGGAACGGCCAAACTTCTCGTTTAAGAAGGGAAAACGCTTCGCCAAGCGAATCGGCCGGAACCGCCTTCCGTGAGATGATCCACGAGGTGGCCAGTCCGAACGAGGGGCACGAGAGCTGCTGGACCACTTCCGGGCGAATCATTTTAAGGGGAAAACACACGGCACCTTTTCTGTAAAAACGTGAAAATCGGAACGTTGTTTCCAAAACAAATTCTGCCGGTTTCACTGGGTTGTCCCTCAACTTTGAATGTGTGCTCGCAGCAGGGATGCGCTTTTTCGTTCGGTAAAATCAATGTTTACCATTTTGACGTTTTGATGGTGCTGTCAAATTCTTCAAAAACTTAGAAGCTTTCCTCATTCATCTTGTTTCGTTTGTTTGGAGAAAAATGCTGCTTGGTTTTTAGTCAATTTTAGCTAATAATTAAAACAAAGTTGTAAATTTTCAGTAATACTTTAAATCACCGACATGAATTACGAACTGCTACGGCAAAATCTGTAAGTATCGTGCTTTACTACGTTTCCAAAAACTTCTCAAAATTTTCGACCCAAAACAGACGCTTGGCTTCATTGACAAGCCTTCATTCATTCAACGCTTGAGGTTATAAAAGTTCTAATTAACGGATTTGACAGTAACTGTTCTTAAAAAGTAGTTGTTTCTCTAGTATAATACCCGATTGCATGAAAATCTAAATTGCGGCTTCCGAATGGTTTTTGATGAAGAACTTTGTCTTAGATAAAACGCCTTTTCCCATCTCGGGACGTGCTTCTCAAGTATCTAAAGTAGGATGAACACCAATTTTCGATTTTCAAATTCCCAGTTTTTTTTTTAATTTGTAATTTGTTGATTTATTGGGTACGATAACTTGTTAGTTTTTTTTTGCCGAAACAGGCAGAAACTCTCCGGAGACCAAATTTTTTTTCCTGGAATTTTTTTCAAATCAAATTAGGCCGTTGTAAATACTTTTCTCTCCTCCCCCTTAAAAATCGACCCAAAATCAGGGGCAAAAATATATATTTTTTTTAAACTTAAAAATTTCAATGGACATGCAATCAGTTAAAAAAATATAAATGAAGTTTCTTGCGTCAATTACCATTTTAGCATGTTTGGACTCGTTCAAAAATATTTGGATTTTTCACGGATAAAGAACTACTGGACTGCTATCTTAAAATATTTTTTTCATCCAACTGTTGAAACCACGGTTTGTTATTTTTTAAATGTTTTTTTTTTAATTTTAAATAAAAAAAATTGAAAATTTATGATTTTATGAATTTTTTAATATATTATTTTGTAAATATTTGAATTCTTAATTTTTTTCTGTTTGAATTTAGTACTGTGATTTTTTAAATTTTTCAATCTCTGAATACCAACAAGAAAAAAAATCTAAGAAGTCAGAAAAACAAAATCAACATGTTCAATATAATAATATATTTAAAATGAAATAGAAAAAAAATAAAAAACTCAACAAAATTTAAGAAAATCAAAAATAAATTCAACGAATTAATAAAAATCAATCTTAATAAAAATTAAAAACACAGATGATAAAAAAAATAGAATTCTAAAATTATTTTTTTCCCTTCAAACTTAAAAAATTATTATTTAAAACAAAAAAATCAACAAAAGTATAAATATTAAACAAAAACTTCAGCCTCGAGTCGATTTGGCTCGAATTCTAGCCAGAACCGAGCCGAGGCTCGAACCATAATTCTCAATCGACTCTGACCAAGAAAAAAAAATACAATTTGTTTTTTTGTTATAATTTATACGTTTAAATTTTTTGAACACTTAATTTTTTTTGATATTTAAAATTTTTGAATTTCTGAAGACTGACAAACAACAAATTAGATTTTCAGACGAGTCAAAAAAAAAAAAAAATAAAAAAATCAAAATATTTACAAATTAAAAAAATAGAAATTTAAAAAGCAACAAATACATAATAAATACCATAAAATTTTAAAAGAATTTTAAATATTTATTTAAAAAAAACCTTCAAAACTTATTTAAAAGTTAGTTTAATTATTTGAATAATTAAAAGTTTAATTTTTTAAATCAAAAGATTTTTTATAAGATTTAAGGACAAAACATATTTTTTTATAAGCTTAGGAATTCCTAAATTTATTTTTTAAAATAGCTATACTTTTTAAATTCTGAATATTTCAATTGTTCATTTGTTTCAAATATTTTTCAAAGTTTTTTATTTAAAAAATTTCACATTAGCTTGTATCTTAGGATAGCTTAAAAAAACCAGCACAGGGTGGCCACTCACGTCGGGACATCGGGAAAGTCGGGAATCCGCAAAAAAATCGGGAATAAGTCGGGAATTTGTGATTCTGTTTCATTTTGTCACATTGTTCAAATATTTGAAAAACGATTCCAACTTGAGTTTGGCCCATTTATTTCCTCTTAAAAATTGAACATTTTTTTACTTTAAAAAAATAAATAAAAATGTGCAAAAATGACAAAATAAATTCAAGAAACTTTGATTTAGGATTTTACAAATATGTTTATAAAATTTGCCTCTTCTAAAATTTCGCTTTTAATGAGATATGAAGCATGTTAATTAATAAGAATACTGGTTTTTGCATAGAAAAAATAAATGAAAACATGAAAATACTGACAACTTGTTTCATCAATAAAATTGAAAAAAAAATACTATTTGAAAACAGGTTTATTTTTAAGAATTTGAAGATATTTTGTTTTATTAAAAATTTATAACTTTTATCGTGTTAATAATAAAGCTAGCAAGCAAAGATTTTTTATGATAATAGATGAAACATGCAATTTTATGCTAAGTAATAATTACTTTTTATAATAATTACTTTTAAAGACCGATTTTTATGGTTTCTCTATAAATCAAAATTATGAGTGCTTTTAAGAATATTTTTTTTATTGTTGTTAAAATTCTATTTTTAATGTCATTGTCAAGAAGCTTCTTTTTCTATGTTTATAAAGTTGTTCGATGAAAATCGACATTTTATAGACAGTTCTGGAGTTTTTTTTTAGAAGGCCCAATAAACCAAATTTCTAGTTTTTGCTTTTTGGGTGTTTTTGAAACCGCCTTGAGTCAGGGGTATTAAAAAACACCCAAAAAGCAAAAACTGAAAATTTGGTTTATTGGACCTTTTTTTTTTAAAAAAAAAACTCCAGAGTTTTTGATTTGCAACCATTCTTTGTGTAAGAAATGCCTACTATTTTAAATTCTGGAAAAGTCGGGAATTCGAAAATGGGATTTGAGTGGTCACCCTGTCATTATTCTGTTCATTTTGCTCATGGCCTAAATTTTTAAACAACTTTTTTAAAAGTTAAAAACAAATTTTCCCTTGTGACATGACCTCGTGTAAGCGTTACAAATATTATGACAGAAAAATTACTGCTTACATAAATGTATGATAATGTAAACTTTACTAATCCTTTCAACAGCGATCTCTCGAGCGTTCACTCGATTTGCCGGCTCTGTCTCAGCACCGAGGGCAGACTGGACGATCTGTTCTTCACCGACACCGGCAACCGGCTCGTCCAGCGCATCCTGGAATGTACCTCGATTCAGATGGCCCCGGCCAACGGGATCGCGTCGTCGATTTGCGTGCGCTGCCGCCTGCTGCTGGAGGATCTGGCCAAGTTCCGCGACCAGTGCCTTCGCTGCGAGGAAATCTTCCAGAGCAAGCTGGACTCGATGGAGACGATCGAGGTGGTGCCGGACATTTTCGGCCTGCACAGCGACGACGACGATGACGGCGAGGAGGAGCAGGAGATGCCTGAGCCGGAAGATGGTTCTGCGGAGCTGACCGATAGTATTAAGATCGAGGAAGATGGGTGGAAAGATGTCGAGGAAGAACTTGACGAAAGCGCTTTCAAGATTAGCGCGGTACCATCGAACGGAAGCAGTCCGCCGAATGACGATAGGAAACAACCCGTTAAGAATTACACGCTGACGCCCCCGATGGACATCGATCTGAAATCGCTGGTCGTTTACATCAAAGACAAGAAGCACTGGAAGTGTCCCCATTGCGAAAAGTACTTCAGCCAGTCAGGCAACCTAAAGGCACACATCAACACCCACACCGGCTACAAACCGTACACCTGCAACCTCTGCCAGCGCTCGTTCGCCCAGAAAAGCAACCTCAACTACCACATGAAGGCGTCCCACGATCCGCAACGTCCGTTCAAGTGCAACGCCTGCGACCGCGCCTTCTCCACGATGGACCAAATGGTGCTGCATCTCAAGACCAAACACGCCCCCGTTGAGACGGCCTCGCCACGGCCCGTTGCCGATAAGAAGCACACCTGCCCATACTGCGCAAAGGCGTTCGCGCAGAGTTTCAACCTTAAATTACACATCAATACCCACACCGGCCAGCGTCCCTATCAGTGTGAGCAGTGTCCAAAGTCGTTCACTCAGCGCAGCAACCTGAACGTCCACATAAACAAGAGCCACCGAGGGCAGCTTGAACAGGCGTGAGCAGCAACGTGGGGAACTCTTCCGGTGGCCATCGAGTTTCAAAAATCGTTTAAATGTTTGTGTGTTTTGCGTGTGTGAATTTTACAAACGATGATTATTTCTAGCACCAATTGTAGCCGTAAGCAATCACAGATTAAGAAAAAAAAGTTTACTCAGGAAAGAAAGTGAATTATAAACCAAATTGTGCTATCACAGCGGAAAAGTTTTCTCATGTTTGAAATTCGTAAAACCTAGTGTAAACCAAATAAATGAAAACCCTGATTGTACAATAAAAACAACGTAGTTTTTATTAAAGTAGAATGCGCAACGAAAAAAAAACTTCACTCCCCGACGGGGAATCGAACCCCGGTCTCCCGCGTGACAGGCGGGGATACTGACCACTATACTATCGAGGACTTGTTAATAAATGTTCGATATGACGGTTTTGTTAATGTGGCTTGCTATTGGAAAGTTGCTCAGAATTGTTTTTTGCGTGCATGCAGGTTTAGTTTTTTTTCATTTTGGGTTTTTTCTTGTTTGAAGATCTTGTACAATGTTAAGGTGTTTCGACAAAAAATTAGGCCGTTGCCAGTATTTTTTGAAATTTATTTCTCTCGACTCTCGATCAATTCAATCTATTGTTACGAGCACAAACATGCTTAAAAAGATTATCGACATAAACTTTGAAAAATATTTGCAACGAAAAAAAGTTTTGAAAAAGTTGGTCGTCATCGATCATGGCCATTCATGGTCACCCGCGACAGACACGGACGACGAAACAAAGAGAAACGCAAAAAGTAACTTTTTCAAAACTTTTTTTCGTAAAATCGCGATAACTCGTGATTTTTATAAGCAAACCCCTTATGTCTATATATCAAATTTTTTGTAATTGTCTGCTCTACAACTTTGTGGAACATTGTTACACTCTAAAAAATAACCCTGCAAAGTTAGAAAAAACACGAAATTTTAAAATGAAATGTTTTGTTCTAAATGAAAAAATGACCCTTCTGGGACAATGTAGATTCGAAAAGTACATTAAATTTCCCATAAAATGACATGTTCCAAAAAATTTTACAGTCAAGTAACGGAAAATGGGAGAATTTTTGAAACTTTTTTAGTGTTTTTTTCAATGAAAAATACGTTTTTTCGGAATTCTGAGTACGCCATCAAATCGGGCGTCTAATTTTACACAAAAGTCCCTTTGACACCAAATTTCTATCTCATCACCGTTTCAGGCTGCAAATTATTGAAAAACACCTCTTTTTTCGCATGTGCAAAAATGGAAGGGGTCGTACCGCCCCTCCGTCACGAGATATCTGAAAACGGACCTCGGATTCGTGATCAGGGACAAAAGTTACCCCTTAGGACAAAGTTTCACGCAAATCGAAGAGGGGTCGGGGCAACTTTTCCCGATTTCGTGTGAGTTGGTAGAGAATTACCCTTATAATATTTTATTTGTCATTTGTTTTCGATATTTTCCAAAAACCACGATTTTTTTGTAAAATTCATATCTTCTAAACCAGATTTTGCACCATCATGCACGTTGGTTCAGAACATGTTAAAAAAAAAAACAAAAAAACGAAAATGAAAAAATCGTATTTCGGAATTAAACTTTTAGTGATATAAACTTAAATAAAAATCTTAAAAATCAATTTTTGATTTCAAGTTTATGTCGCCCCACATTCAATATCAGCCCAAAAAATCAGGAAAAAAAATCTAAAAACATCAAAATTTTTAATGAAAATATAAGCCCAGTCAACAGAAAATTATTCTTCAAAAAGCTAACCGAAATTGTTAAAAAAAATCATTCCATAATTACGATAACGATTTAACAGACATTTTATAACTATATAAAATAAACTTGACATAATTAAGTTCTTACATTTTACAAGCTTTTCCAATACATTTTCAAAATATTGGTGCCAAAAAGTTAAGAAAATATATACTGTTTCTTGAATTCCTTTTGAAATCGTTTTTAAAGTTTTATTTCAAAAATTCCCTAAATGTACTTGAAATTCTAAGCGCTATGTAATCGAAGTGCAAAAATGTTCAGCACGTGCACGCGAGAACGGCCTGCTTTGAGGCTGCCATGCCAAACGGGCTGCGTCCTGCTCGCAGAAGAGATTCAATCGCGGGAGACTTCAACGTTAACGAGGCAACGAACCCGTTTCTGATTTATTTGATGAAAAACGGTTTTCGGCATTCGGATATGTTCGATTCAAATGAAACAAAGAGAGTTCTTAATTTTCACACCAATATGTTTAATTTCATCATCATTTCACCTTCGTTTGTCTCTCTATCTTTTTTGATATACTCAACTTCTGCTGTTCCACGTCGGACAAAAAATGTTTTTTTCTTATGTACGTGTTTGTTTCTGTTCGTGATATTTGCTTCGATTTTGATTTCGTAATTGATTAAATTTCCTATGTTTTTTTTTTCTTTAGCAAGTGTGACTTTTCTTTTCTGCGCGTGTGTGTGTGTTTGTGTATATATAAATAAGAGCATTGTTGCTTTGCTGCTTTTACTGTGATGCATTTTTTTTAAACCTCTTCAAATTTCGTCTCTTACTGGTTACTTTTTCCTTTTTGTTGCAAAAATTGAAACTATTTAACAGTAATTGATTTGTTTTTAATTTAATTAATTTTCGTTTGCTTTGCGACTTGTTACTTTTAATTCTCGTTTTTTTTTTGTTCGAGCAGACTGAGAGTGGGGTGGTGGCTGGTGTGAGTAGTGGACACAAAACTAAACTGGCTTCTCTACATAATAAAACGCTAGAGCGGATAAATTTGTACTAATCAAAATATATATTTGTTTCTTACAGCGTAAAACTAAGTACCATTGCAGATTTGTTTTCGTTTCTTTATACAAAAAGAGATCATTTCGTTCACTGGTTCAAGAGAGGAGGGGGTCAAATGGAAGGTGAATTTTAAGTTGAGATTCGATTTTCTATTTTGGCAATTCTAACTGAGAAAAATAGTCAAATGAGCGTAGTTGGATGTGTAAAGGAGAGTTCGTATACAAATTTTGCTGCGTGTTTTTTTAGAATGAATGTTTTCTCTCGCTCTCCTTCTCTTTTGTTTATTGATGCTGATTTTTTGCAATAACTATTCTTGTAATAAATTTGATTACTGACACATGTAGATATGACTGATGAAATGTTCGTTTTTTTAAGTTGGTTGTTTTCTTTCTGTGTTTAGCAGGATATGTATTTTACTATGTTTTTTTTTTTACGTTATTTCGTTGATTTTTTGGTTGGAAAAATTCCCAAAATTTTTAACTACCAAGCATCTTACAATTAATTTTTTGATAACTTTTTTATTTGCTTTTTACAAAGTGTACAATTTACAGTCATTTTTTTTAACTGCAAAGGGTTGTGATTTTTTTATTGCACTTAGAACACAAAATAAATGTTTAAATAAATAGATGAGCTTATTAGGGGAAGGAAAAATGTGTGCTTTTTTTTGCGATGTTAATGTACAGGAACAAGGAACGGACTTTTTTTTCTCGAGGATGGGGAAAGATTCTAACAAACAACAAACAATCTGGGGTCGGGGTGTTCTTTTTCCTCTCTTGCTTTACTTGGACGTCGTGGTGGCCGCCGCCAGCGGACTTGGGGTGTAGCCCTGGGACCCGCAGGTGGTCATAGAGTACGGACTGAAACCACTGCCTCCACTCATTAGTCCGTTGATTCCTGAAAATCAAAATTGATAAAAAGAAGTTTATTAAATTGTTCAAATAAATGATTTGTAGAATTTCTCATTATCTGTAATTTTCAAATTTAAAATAAAAATACTAACAGTAAAGATTGGGCTTCCTCAAACTATTTTCTAAGCTTAAACCGCAGTCGCTACAGAGGACGCCGTGGACGAGGCGTGCCAGAACTGGTGGGAACCGGTGGCGGCGGCAGCGGCCGCGGCCGTGTACCCGGCGTGCGACGGAACCAGCTGCGAGTGCCACAGGTTGGCCGACGAAGTGACTGGTGGTGGTGTACGTTGAGGGGATAGAGAAAAGGTGGGTATTTTAGAGCGATGAACGACACGAAACGACACACACACACAAACACATTTAAGGGAAAAATGTCGACGGCCACATGCAGTACTAACGACAGCGTGTTCATCGATTTAAAGTTACGGGATAGTTTTGAATTTTGAGAATTTAATTGGTTTGATAGAAATGGTCCGAAAGTGAGGGAAGTTTTGAAATTTCGAAGAATCGATCTGTGGCGACTGGGTTCGTTGAAGATCTGTTTTTTTTACCAATCTTTAGTGTTAGTATTGCATGTGTTAATCGATTACTAGGTTAAGTACGAGCACTTATGGTTTTATTTGTGGGATTTAAAAAAAAACTAAAGATTACATTGAAGCACGCATCACTGGATTTTTTCCGCTGTATGTTATCATCACTAACATAATTTGTGAAAAACGAAATTAAAGAAAAACATATCTTGACCTTGTCTTTAATATAACAGAATGTTGAACAAACTTGAGTTTTAAAGACAAATAATGTTTTAGGAATAATAAGTTTTGTATTTTTTTTCATAAATTAATAGTTCTGAAGTCCTTTCAATAATGATAATACTATAATCATAGTGAATAAATTGGATACTATAAAGGGTTTTTTAAAAAGAAGGACTACTAAAAAACTATCGGAAATTAATTAAAATTATATAAATGAAATCAAACGCTTCAAAAAATAAACTTAGCGCAACCTCATTTATGTTTCCACTAAATTTAAGATTTATGAATTTAGCCATTTCCAAATGTTAGTTGTAGTTTTATAATTCTAAAAATACAGTTTGGTTATCTTCTGATGTTATTATTAAAAAAATCACGAGGGTTAATTAATTTGAAAAGTCTGTAAGGGGCCATCTATAAACGATTTTTTTTGGAAATCTCAATCCCCTCCTCGTTCCTCCCCTGATAGACAATGGAATATACAAAAAAATGTTTTGGTATGGAGCGTGGACAATCGCCAACCAGCCCTCGCTAAAGTGTTCACGTGGTTTATGGATGCCCCGATTAAAGGTCAGATAAACAATTTTAAAGAATAGTAAAGAATTTGTTGAGAATTTTCTAAGCCCTTATTTTATTATTCAAAGGTGTACTCAATAGACATTTGCTTTAATTTGAAAAGAAATATTTTAAAAAATACCTAGGAAAGGTCTTTTAGAAAATAAGGCCATGAATTCAAAAGGGGAAAAATTCTTTAAAAACTGGGATGTGTGAAAAATAGTTCTATAAAAATTTGGGAAATATTCTTAAATTGTAACTTTTTGTGTGAATATTCCTGGTCAAAACATAGAACTTGCTAAAGACACCAAACCGATCAGCAAATAAGAAAGATACAGACAAAAACCCTAAATTTCAAATTTCGAAAGCATCAAAGTAATTTGGAAAATACCCTAAAAAATTAACAGAGTTATGGCAAAATCAAACTTCTGTTAGTTTAACCAAGAAAAAAAAAATTTTCATGTATTTTTCTAGAGTTATTTTTCTGAGAATTATTGAGAAAATACGTTTGGTAATTTTCAAGGCAATAAACCATTCAAATTTGAATAAAATGGGGTCGCAGAATTCAAATTTTATTTTAAAAGTAGTTATTGCGAGTATCAAATATTTTGGATTTTTTTTATTCATTTGAAAAGTATTACTTTTTTTTATACTGAAATTTTCATAAAAGTACGTTTTTCGATAATAGTACAAAACTACGTATTCTTGAAAAATTACCAGGCATTTTTATTATTTAAATATGAGTATCAAATGATTGAGAGTTTTCCATACAATTCAATTATAAAGATTCTTTTGCTAAAAATATTCAAAATTGTCAAAAAAAAACTACAAAATTTCAAAATAAATAATTTTTTTTAGTTTATGCAATATGGGTTTACTTGATAGTGATTTTCATACCTTCCGAAAATAATAATTCTTTTTTTTTCATACTTTAAATTTTCAAAAAACTACGTATTTTTGAAAAAATACGCAAAATTTTTGTTTTTGCAATATGGGTATCAAATGATTGGGAGTTTTGCATAAATTTCGATGGTAATAATGATATTTTTTAACAATCTGTATTTTCACAAAACTACGATTTTTTTCGAAAAAAGTACTAAAGTTATTTTTTTTTATCCAATGATCGGGATTTTTCATACTTTTTGAAAGAAATACTTATTTTTTTGAAAATACTCAAATTTTACAGAAACTACGAATATTTGAAAAAATATTCAGCAGTTTAATTATTTCTTTATTCAATGGGTGAGAGTTTTTCATACATTTCGATAGTAATAATTCTTTTTTTGAAAATAGTCCAAATTTTCACAAAACTACGATTAAGTGCAAAATATTATGGTTAACCAATATGAGTATGAAATGATCGTTATTTTGCATACCTTTTGAAAATAATTATATTCTTTTCTTAAATACTCTAAATTTTCACAAAACTACGTATTTTTGATCATAGGTATCAAATGATTGAGAGTTTTTCAAACATTTCGATAGCAATAATTCTTTTTTAAAAATATTAAAAAAGACGTGACAAAACTACGAATTTTCGGAAAAGTATTTTTTTGCACTATGAGTATCGAGTAATTGTAATTTTTCATATCTTTCTAAAATAATATTTTTTTGAAATGTCCGTTTAGAAACTGTTTGTTTTTCGAAAAAAAAAAAAACCTCTACATTTTACTTATTTCAATGTGAGTATCAAATGATCGGGAGTTTTTTAAACAATTCAATAGTAATAGTTCTTACATTTACATTCTCAAATTTAGGCCGTTGCAAATATTTTTTGAAGTTTATGTGCCTCGACTCTGACCCATGTCGAGGGGGGACAAAAAAATAAAAAAGTAAAAAATTGAAATTACGAGCCATGGTTTCATCATTTTAATGAAAAAAAGTGTTTTAAAATGCATTATACACCTGTCCAGTTGTTTTGCCATCATTAGTTACAAAAATATCTAAGGCCGTTGCAAATATTTTTCAAAGTTTATGTCGCCCCCCTTCAAAGTTGGCCTGAATAATCAGAGGGCAAAAATTTTTTTTTTCGAAAAGCTTCAAAATTTTAATGAAAATTAAAGTTTAATCAACTGAAAACCAGTTAAAATGCATTTTCCCGCCTTTATAATCATATTTAGCATGTTTGAACTTCTTTGAAAACATTTTAAATTTTCATGAAATACCATTGTACAGTCCCATGAAATGTTTTTTTTTTGCGAAAACAAAATCCGTCAATATCTCGATATTTTCAAAACTAATGATTGGAAAGCAACTGTATGCCTGTAAAATGCATTTTAAAACACTTTTTTCATCCAAATGTTAAAACCTAGGTTTGTAATTTCAATTTTTATATTTTTTTTTGCGACGAGGGTCATAAACTTCAAAAAATATTTGCAACGGCCTAAGTATTGACGAAAATTTTATTTTATGTGAAACATAAAATCGAAACTTCATAAAAATTCAAGACATTTTTAAAAGAGCCCAAACATGCTAAATATGATTATCAATGCAGAAATATTTTCATGGAAATTTTAAAGTTTTTCGGAAAAATATTTTTTTGTCCCCTGATTTTTCGGACTAATTTTCAAAAGTACGTAAAATTTTATTTTTTGCAATATGGGTTTCAAATGATCGGGAACGTTTTTCATAAAAATTTTAAGTAGTGTAGTAAAATTTTTAGTATGTAAAAATAATAATAAGTCCACACTATTTTTTGGCCGAAAATTAACCAAACCAAATTTTGTTGATTGGAAAATCTTCAGGAAGCCAAAGTCTTACATGAAAAAAATAGCAGTTATTGATATTGAATTCTTGACTTTTTGCCTTTCTTACTAAAGAAAGGTATAGGTTTTACTTTAAGCCAGGACGTCATTTTCATCTTCGTAAATATGTCGATTCTGCATGAATTTTAAACGGAAAAATCGTCAAAAAATCACACTGCATCGATTTTCGACGCTCTATCGATTCACCTTGACAGAACTCGTCTATCTCGAATCCTCGAATTTTGAGAAAATAAATTCCGTGGAGGTCAAGTGATGTTCGTATGTGGTAAAATTTTGCAAAATTTTGTGTCGCGCCGTTCTCAGCTCCCATAAATCCGATTTCGATTCTTCTGAGTGCAGATGAAAGCTAGTGTGCTGAACCTGGGCGAGTTGCCACGCAAATTTCGAAATATCCATCTGTTTTCGGATGCGGCCAGACTTTTCAACAAAATACACAGTTTTCAAATGAAAATATGGTAATTTTTTTTCATTTTCATATTTTTTATTTATCTCAAAAATTGCATTTTTCGAGTTCTACAACCTCCCAAATTTTCATCCAGATCCATAATCTGGTTCTGGAGTTAGAGCCGTTTGATTAACCTACCAAAAGAAAAAAAATCCCTAAAAAAAGGTAAAAGCCCACCTGGTGACCTTCGCCAACATTTTTCATTTCTGATTTTATTCAAAATTTCTTGCTACATTCATAGTACAGACCATGAGTGAGCATCTGAAACAAATTCGACATCGATCGGCAATCAATTTTTAGAACGATTTACTTTTTGCCTTTCTTACTAAAGAAAGGTATAGGTTTTACTTTAAGCCAGGACGTCATTTTCATCTTCGTAAATATGTCGATTCTGCATGAATTTTAAACGGAAAAATCGTCAAAAAATCACACTGCATCGATTTTCGACGCTTCGTCGCCATGTCGACAAGTTGTCAAGTTGAGCTTCGAATACTGGCGCGAGAATGCTGGCGCATATATTTGCTGGCTCGACTTATACTCGTTTGTAGTAGCTTGTCTACCGATGTTTTCTACAACATGTAAGATATCGTAGCTTTTCGGTTTCTTTTGCCCTGTCCGTTTTTACATATCTGTCCAATGTTTATTTAAAAACTTTTGTGACATAGGACATTCATCCGGCTACAATCAATTTGTTTCCCGTGCGCTCCTAAAAACGCCTAAATGTATACTTCATTTGTCGTAAGTTTATCTAACAGGGTTCATTGGATTCCAATAGGAGCTTTCCAAGCTTTCATCGTTTATATCGTTTTCAATGTTTTCAATGCTGGCGACGCCAATGGCTTTCTACCTAAGGTTCTCGCGATTGAGTGTGTAGTGGTGCGGTTGTTGAAAATAGCTATCTCTGACTCTGTCACTTTCTTAGAAGCTTCTTAGGCTAGCTTCCCTGCACCGTGCGGCACACGCGGTTCACCGAAGCTAAAAAACCAAAACCGCGGTGTGCATTGTCACTGGCGCATGGGAAGCTTGCTATGGTCGCGTTTGTCATAAACGCTTGTTTGATTACAAACGTACAAGCATATTGTACGATTGAATTAATTCTTTTGGTGAAAATTGCGTTTTTTATTTCTTTTGGAAATCATATCATTTATAATACTTTGCTTTCATCATAAGACTTTCTTTTGTGCTGACGTTATAAATAAACAAAGTCGATGTTATGAATTGAAAAAGTTCTACCATTGTTATATTCTTTAGTAAGAAAGGCTCTATCTCACCCCAGGTGGGATTAAATCGGGTTTTTTTGATAAGGTCCTATAAACAAATGTAAACATTGAGTGTATCCCGCTTACTCCGATGGACTTTGACATAAGGTGTGAAAGGGATACACTCAATGTTTACATTTGTTTATAGGACCTTATCAAAAAAAAGTCAAGAATTGAACTTGAAATGATAATCTGTGATTAATTGATGAATGTTTAAAAAAAATTGCGATGCGTGTTGGACATTGAATCTTCAAAAAACTTTTTTTTTTAATTTTGGCAAAATCCCACAAATATGACAAATATTAACACATAGATTTTTCCAAAATGTTAAACATTTATAAACTTGCTACTCACTCGACGAAGAGTTGAAGACACTGGCCGGCGAGGACGTGAGCCCGCTCATGTTGGACGCGGTCGCGTACCCGTTGCTGCTGCCGTACGACCCACCGCCGGACGAGTGCGGCGTCGACGCACTGCTGCAGTACCCTCCCCGGGGACTCACGCTGCTACTTTGGGCCCGGGTGTACTCGTCGGCTGATTTTTAAATTAAAAGTTAATGTTAGTTCGGTCAATTTCGTCAAAATTTGTTGTGTTATTAGTACCTTCCGCCCACTGGCCCGTGCCGTCCTGGACGCTGACCGCCAGCTGGCCACTGTACGAGTTGAAGCCGGAGGAACCGTTCGGCGATCGGGGCATCGAGTAGAGCGCCTCGGCCAGGTCGGCGGCCCGCTTCAGGATGATCTCCTTCGGGAGCTTGTCCGGATCGCCCGGATGTCGCGGGATTAGCTTCTGGAGTCGCTGGAAACCGTAGTCGATGGTGGGTTCACTTAGAGCTGTGGAGGGAAGAAGCGGTCAAAATCTGGCCGAGTTTCGGGAAGTTTACTGGGAGAAACTTGGACGTGTGGAACTTACAGACATAGACAAACCGGCCCGGCGATCCCTTGCAGAACTGTTTGCTCTTGTAAGACAGCGTGACCTCGACCACGCCGGGTATGTGCCGCGGCGGCGTTTGGACCCGTATCGCGTGCGATGTTATCAACTGTAATGACGGAAAGGAAAATGGGTTAGAAATTCCAGGGAAATCTTCTTTAAAAAAAACAAATTTGTAAAATGTTGGTAGCATTTAGTTTAACCCCGCGTTTGACAGATTTAGCAGTGTCAACTTTGCGGCATCAATGTTTACAATGTTAAAGGTAAGCAACTGTCAAACGTAGGAATTGAACTGAAATTGAACTAGCAATAGCCTTACCTCACTCCACACCAGCATCGTCCCGAAGACCACCTGTAGCCCGTCGAAGAAGTTGTCGCCGACGATGATGACCTGCGCGCCGCCCGTGGTCCAGCCTTCGCTCGGCGAGATCGCCTTGATGCAGGGCGTTGCCATGGGTAGCGGGGGATAGATGCCTGCAAAACCAGAACCAGAACCAAAGTCAGACAAAAAACGGAACAAGGATTTATTTTCTGCTTCGAGCTTCCTGCGGTGATGGTTGACATAATCCGATTATAGGAATCATAGCTACGACCGCAGCAACAGCAGCACCAGACACATCGAGAGTCATTGAGCCGTAGACCTACAGCGTACGAACCGCTCAATTTGAGGGCTCTATTAGTGGGGACTTAATACGAGGACGTGCCTTAAAGTCAATTTTGTAGCATAAAAAACTGTAATGGAATTCCGCGCTTGAAACTGATTCGAATTAAAAATTCAACCACGTGTTGATTCCGCTAACCGCGGCGAGATGGCGCCGCGATATGACGCCGCAAACTATGCTACCGGAAGAACGCGGTTGTATGATAGAGTTCTACCTCATGCATACATGCAGGCGTGAAATGTTTTGTAGAACGACACGCTCGCGCCTGTGGTGAAAATTTAATTGAGTGAGAACACACGATACGTTTGCGGGACGATGTGAAGTTTTAAATTGGAGAATTGCGATGAAAAAGGTAGAAAATTGCTTTTGGCACATTTTTTGGTTTGAAATTGAGAGATTTAGCGATGTGTTAGAATTAATCGCTTTATCAGAGATTTAGCTTGCAGTTTTGGTTCAATTTCAATATTGAAAATTGATGATTAATCTCAAAAACTTGCCCATTCAACCGACAAAGACATCATTTGCAAGAAAACGATTCGCTCTATTGACTTTTTCAAGTGCAGTCAGCGTGCAAATATTGCACTTTTGATTTATCCCTGCAATTCAACATCTTTTTAATGAGCTCCCACTCGTTCGCTTTTGCAACTTCTTTTTCGTGCTCTACCCATTTGCTCGATGTGTCTGCTGGGACTGCCGCGCCACTCTTCTTCCTTACTATCTCCCATAGTACGAACGACGATAAACGCTTCGCTTCCGACCGGAAAAGTTTCCACACAAATACTCCGCTTTTCCGCCCGGAACCGCGGTCTCTTCGTTTCTGGGCCAATCAAGAAAGAAAGAAAGAAAAAACTAAAGCTCACACGCTCACACCGCTGATTTGTTTCTACACAATCAGTTTTGATTTGGGCGATTTTGGTTGAATTTGGTTTGAGCAACCCTGCGTTTGACAGCTGCTTACCTTTAGCAGTGTCAACTTTGCTGCGTCCAATGTTTACATCGCTGAAGGTAAGCAACTGTCAAAACGTCAACCAAAATCGAAATCAAAGTGCTACTAGTTTAACGCTAATGCAAGTATAGAGAAAGAAAAGGGTGAATTTTGAAACCGACCGTCGTACGTACTGTCCGGGGCCAGCGGATGGCCCGAGATTGCCAACGGAGAACTTCCCGTACCTTCGGGATCGAGCCGTTTCGCCCGGCGGCCGTGCTTGCTGTTGTTGTGCACGAACATGTTGTCCGAGATGGCGAGCAGCGGGCCGTCCACCGAGACCTGGGTCGCTATCACTACCTGCAATATATGGGGAAGAGTAGGGGGAAAGCGGGTTTGGGAGGGGGTTGAGAAAGTAGGAGCGAAAAGAGAGAGAAGAATATAATTAATTGAATCGACGGTGGATTAAGAGCAGAGCTCAATGAGGAGGAGGACGACGCGGCAAAGAAGAACCCAAAAGATGGAGAATCGACGACATTGGTGTTGGTGGAGTGGGAGAAACAAGCTTTTAATTTATGGTCTACATGTAAAACCAACCGAGCGAACGATCGGTCCGAAGAAGGTAGACAAACAAGAGTAGAGTCTGGTCCGCAAAGAGAGTGAGACGGAGCAAAGATGGAGGAATTTATTGCCATCGTTATTAAGCCGGTTTGAAGTGGCGGCGGCACGAGTGTAAAGTAGGCGGTGACGTTTCTACTTTTCAGTCCTTCATCAGCTAAATTTACCGACTTCTAGTAAAAACACAGCCAACTTAACCAGTTGCCGTGCGGTCTATTTTAGGTCGCGTTTGTGGAAATTTATTGCATGTTCCAAATAAAAACTGTTAACTCTGCAAGTTCCCGACTCCCGTGCACTTTTAATTTATGTCGCTTGTCTTTTGCCTCCTCCGTTCTCCGTATTGGTTGGTTCTTCTTTGATGTTGATTCAGTCGCCAACGGAGGCGAACACGAGCGAAAGGAGTGGGTAAACATTTTTAACAAATTACCCACCGCCACTAAATGGGAGTCAGCTTACCCCCTTCCCGCAGTAAAAAAGATGGCGATTAATACTCACTTGAAATCGTCGCATGTCGCGCGGATTGCCGGCATTCTTTAAGCAGTTCTGGTTACACTTGAGGAAAAATTTAAGGAAAAATCTGAAACGAGACAGAGCGGAGAGAGGAAGAATGTAAACAAACGAGCCAGAAATCAGCGGTGGTTAAACTTTACGAGCTCGCTCGGTCGCTCTCGAGGGTATTGTAAAAAATGTCATCGCGCGCACATGTAATACCACGGTGGTGCGCTAAAGTTCCTGTGATTCTACACCCCTTTTAGAGCAGAACAACTCTATCCCCACGTAGACCATTAAGGTGTATCTTTACAACGGGTCTGTGGTAGTTGCACCCGAGAGTGAGTGAATAGATCAAAGCGTGCGGTGAGCGCGCCGTATTGCACCCACTGGGGCGCGCACAGTTTGACAATTAGGATGTAAACAAAGCAGCGGTGATGGCGGTGCGGTTTGGTAAGTGGAATCATTTCAAGCTTTCAAGAAATATGATCACAATTCATCGGCGTGTGCTGCACCGTGCCAACAGTCCCACTGGGAGGCGCTATTACCGGAGCACCGGGTTACGCAAATTCCGAACGCATCATCGTCGGAAAATAGAACAGCAGCTGAGAAACGCCGGCAAAATCGTAACAGATTTTTTACCATTCAATCACCACCACCCCGCCCGTTCGACGGTACAAGTGGAACCTGATTACGGCGTAGCATAAACAGAAAGCCCACTTTTCAACCCTCGCGGCTACTGGTGGTGCCGGTGCTAATGATTGATGGTCCTTCGGAATCGCACCCCCTAGGATAGTGATACTTCCTCCCGGAACCCCTCGCCAGTTTGCCAAAAAAAGAGTGCCTCGCCGAACCTGTTATTCATATCAACTCAATTACGAGTTCCTTTGTAAATATTTTATTATTTCTGTACTGTTTTTATTTATTAATAACTTCTGGTCGTTTTCTCGTTGGTCCACCAAATTTTGGAAGACACCAGCATCCGGCACCCATTCGGTAACCCGCTGAGTGTCTATTTAATATGTGATTTGGCCGGAGGCAAACATCTGTTGGATTTCTGCTGGGCGAAAGTGAAACTAAATCCTAACCACATATGCACTAGGCGGAACTGCTCGGAGTGGGTGAAGCGATCCTCGATGTCCTGGGGTGAGTGAAGTGTGTTTTTTTTTGCGGGACTGAAGTGTTTACTCTCGAGGAGTTGCATCAGTACCACCCGCCGAGGGGTATTTGTTATGAATAGGGGAAATAATTAGTTTAGCACTTGTCCGCTGCAGTTGCAGGGAGTGATGCTAATTTCTGGAACGAGGCGCAAGCGCCAGGTATCGGATTTCGGCGAACAGATGAGCGTTTTTGCTGAAGAGGATGCGCTCTCGAAACTGGGGTAATCTGGAGAGCTCATCTGTCGCGGTTGGATTAGGTTTCAGTTGAGGTCGTTGAGGTTAGGTTCGCTGAAGGTCAGTCGCAGGGGTAGCTGTCAGATTTTCAACGGTTTATCCCAAGATGCTCAGGGTCGAGGTTTTCACAAATTACGTCAAGATTTGAGTTATGCTCTTCGCTGTTGGAAACCTGAGAGTCAGTCGTTAAACTCGCATCTGTAAGACATCCAGCAATTACCTCGCACCTTAACAGTTTAATTATGCTCGTAGTATAAATAAACAAGGTGACATTTCAAGAGCCAATAAATAAGCTCACTTCTCGCCGCGTGAAACTAATCGCGCCAATAAATTACGCCGGGGACGCCGTAACAAAAAAGAAACGGAAGGAAATATGCTCCGAAAATTAACATATTTATTTCGTGTCATACCGGGCTCGGAAATCATCATGATGGGCCTCCTTCTGAGCGCGCCGTAATTGAAGGGACTTCTCAATTACTTGCGTGTGTTTGTTTTTTTTTCCTACGTCGAGGGCTCGAAACAACGGGGGATTCTTTTTTAATGTACCAAACGAGGGTCCTGCTCGCTCACAACAGGTCATGTTTTCCAACTGTCGGCGCTTAATGTACGTTACATGTATGAAAGAAACGAGAAAAAAAGTATCAAATATATCACACGACTTGCCCAAGTCGGACCAGAAATGTAGGGATGCTGCCGGTATAACACGCAGGTCGTTCCCTCCCTAACACGATAATACAGTCCACCACTTTTACGTTTTCCCCCTTTTACAGAAAAGAATACCAGAACCATTACACAAAAGTGGACCTTCTTGAGCGATTCGCACACAAAACAACCGGCAGGACGAAATTTGAATAATGGCCCTCTAGCCAGAAGTGGCCCCTCGAGCAACCCTAACCGCACTTACTTTCTGTGACGGATAGCTCTCACAAATCACGTTGGGTTCCGCGAAACCAAAAATTTGGTACTAATTTGTCGCCGTTGTCTTCTGCAGGAAAGACGAACCCCGAAACATGTCCAAATATTGAACATTCCGAGAATTGTTGACGCCTGCAACCGAAAATGCAACATCTTCACGCAGCGTCAAACACGTGGTCTTCCCAAGGGTCAGAGTAGGCTGCTTCCCGAAACGCAAGACTCGTAAACACCGTTTATGTTTGGGTACAAATTAGGGGCGTCTTATTACAGAAGAACGTGTAAAAGGAAAAAAAGTGGCGTCAACAGAAAGATGGTTCTTGAGGTTAGCTTCCGCTACCGCGATCCCGCCACTGACAGCTTGATGAAGTGTGAAATTGCGTAAACACTTCCGGTTTACGCGCGAAGCGCGATGATTTTTAGTACAGTTTTTAGTACTCGGTACTTGAGCATTTTAAGGATTTTTAAGGACCACTTCTCGCCCTAACCTGTCGAGCGTGCCGGGATTATTTTTTCGAGTGGCTTGTGGGATGATGCAAAATTAACTGACATACTGTCTAGTGTGGTGCAGTTTGTCGGATTGTCACAAACGAAGCGGCTGAAGAGGGTTGCGTGATTGTGATTAATCGCTCAATTTGAAATGAGATATGATTAATGGGAGACGGGCACTTGATCGAGTAAATTGTGTCATATGGTGTAAATTTGTTGATAAAACTTGAGTTTGAAATAATAAATGAAGCTTGAATTAAACTAAATTTGAAGGCTACGTGGTTTATGCACGATCCCAAACTGGCAATAAAAAATATTAAAATTATGTGCAATTTTGATACAGTAGGGTATTTTAACCATTAGTGGACCCCCTAGTAGAGCCGAAGCACATTTGTTACAAATTTTCAATATTTTAAGCACTTTTTCATAACCCTTTGTACAAAATAATGGAATCTGGAGTGTTTTGAACAATTTTGAGTATTTGTTTCATCAGTTTTTTTGTTTTTGAGCAGAAAAATATCCATTTGAAAAAAAAGTTTTTTTGCCTGTTATGGACCCCCTTTTCCTATAGTGGACCCGGGTCCATAATCCGATTGTGGACCCGGGTCCACTATAGGCAAACTGTTATTTTATACCAAATTTAACCGATATTTGATGTTTTGATGTATGGTGTAGGTCTAATGATAGATATAATGAATAAAAGATGGATTATGCTCACTTTTCATCATGAACAAATATGTTTTGTTAACAAATTTGGCTTTAAACAACAAAAAAACCTAACAGACATTTAAACACATTTATTTCCGGAAAAGATGAGAGAAGCGTTTCAAAACCACTGTAAACATACCAATAATTAAAAAAGTAATTTTGATGCAATTTTTTTCATATTAATTACATAAATGATTGACCGAAACTAAACAATAGATTTGTTTACAGTTGCTGATAAAGTCACGCATGTTTATTTAAAAATAATGTTTTGTTATTGATTTATTATTATAAAATATCATTTCAAACTGCAACTATGATGCTTCAGTTAAGTACCATTAACTAAAGTTTTGATTAATTATATTTTTTTTCGGCTTCAGCATATTTGGTACTTTTAACATGAAAACAGCTATATTTATACTCATAATTGAAAAAAATATGCGTTTAGGTTGATTACAACAAGCATTTATTGTTTTTTAAGAGAAACTTTTGCTTAAATACAGAGTTTTCTTTATTTTTGTAAGTTAAATTAACAGGGGTCCACTTTTGGAAAAGTTTGGATTTTCTTTGTCCTATATTGGACCCCCCTAATTTTTGCTCGAAAATGAGCAGTTCTTCGCTTTATTTTAGTAAAGTTCCTTAAACTTACATTATTTCGACCTGCTGAAGTTGAATAATCAGTCAAAAAATGATGGGATAGTTAATTCAATCATAAAATATAAATGCAGTTTTGTTGTGAAAATGATAGTGGCCATGGCTGATTTCAGATGTCGAACTCAAAACATTTATTTTGGCTGAAAGGACACGTCAATGTCAGCCAACATTGTTTTGAATGATGCTGAACATGCCAAATAAAAGATTTGTAAACAAAAACACGCTAGAAATTGTGATTTTATTGAATTTTTCATCAAATACCCTTCAGAGGGTCCACTATAGGAAAGGGGTCCACTAATGGATAACGTACCCTATGTTTTCTGAAGGTGAATAAAAATGTGTATGTTTAAAAACTCTGCCATCGCGTCTTTTTCACGCAATTTCGATACGTCATCACGCGCTGCATTTCCCATTTTCCAATTTCCTCCAAAACGAGAAGGAAAAATCATCCCATACAAACGCTCCATAGATTCGCACCGATTTTCCCCCAATTCATTTTCCCAAAAAACCGCTCGCCCGTTTGTTGTTGTTTTGAACTCATATGATTTTCCGGCCTGCTTTTCCGCATTTGTATTAGTCCTTCCTGCCTGAGCTAGTGTTGGTGTCGGTCCTCGCCAGACAAACGCACTTTTCATCCTGATGATGATGCTGGTGTATCAAGGGATCCCTTCCCTTGCCCATTCGGTGGCCATTCTCCAGGGAGTCGGGGCCTTCTCCGTCGTCGTCGGCGTTGTCACGGGGGGAGAGTTTTCTTTGTCAGAGTTTTCTTTTTCTTCACACCGTCGTCGTTGAAGTCGTCGTCCTTCTCAGAGGGGTTGGTTGGCGGAAGTTATTGTAGGAGATTATTGCTGTCGTTGTTAAGTGTTACACGCTTGTTCTCAACCCTTACACCAGCTTGTGTCGTCAAGGGTTTATGCCGTGGGTGTGTGGAGGGGGAGTGGATGGAAATCAGAAATGGAAATAAATGTATCCGACTTGATACGTGTTCGACATTCGGAAAATGGTGGATGGATGCAGATTTTTTGGCATGGCGACCGAAATTTGACGGGAGAAGAGGCTTGCAGATTGGAATGGCCTCTCTTGGAAAGGGGAAAGGATTTGTTTTTTGCTGAATTTGTTATTTTTTGCCCTTTTTTTGGAAACGATGGGTGATTTTTTGAATGCGATAACGTATAATTTTTTTTCTTTATTACGGTAAGAATCACTTGAAAACGTTGATGGAAAGGAATTTATACAATGTATAGAATTCTTTCCTTAAGCTTAGCTGAGTTGGTCTTGACCTAAAGTTGTTTCAAACTTGTATTTAGCTCACCTTAAAGTTGATTCTGGTATATACTTCAGTTTCGTAAAGGTATGATAGATTTGGGTTATCTAAACACACTCCTATGGAGCACTTCTGTTCGAGCAGTTTTTGCTTTTTTCTACAATGTATTCCTTATGTGAGAACTGTCAGTTCTACCACTCGAATCCGGTCGTCCATTGACAGAACTGAATTTAATTTCTTTTAAAATAATAAAGTTGTAAATTTCAGGTATAAATGCTATGATTCATGCCAAGAAACCAGGCGCCTCCATGGTTTTATTCTGAGATAGAGTAAAGCAATGGAGGCGCTTGGTATATTAGAGAGATTTCATATAATTTGTACCCGAAATTTACAACTTTACTATTTTGCAAGAAATTCTCTAAAATTCAAATATGTCGATTGGAGCGTGTTCAGGGAGCCCAAATCTATCTAATCTTGACGAAACTGAAGCGTTTACTGACATCAACTTAAACAATTCGATACAAATTTAAGATGACTTTATATAAATATCGTAAAGACTTGAAGTTAGTTATTACACGGGTCCCCCACAGACCGTTATTATGAAAAAAAAATTTCCACCCAAACCAATGATTGGACATGGTTTCTGGGACCATTCTGCACCTCTGGGCCGAGTTTCAAAATATTTGCCGGCAGAAATTTCGAATACGGTCAGTTTAAGTATTTTAAGTAGAAATTAAGGAGAAATCACATGTGAAATGCGTAGGAAATGATCAAAATTTCAATATTTCAACACCAAAACATTACTGGTCATGGTTTTAAATTGTATTAACATGTAGCAGAATGATATAAAAACGATTCACAGCTCTAACTTAGCCGGATTAAGCCTAAGTGAAGTGACTTAAGTATATTATTTACAAGTTTATACCTTAATATTTAAAAACACTCCTACATCAAAGAATTTTAAGTCAAGGAAAACTTGATTGCACAAAAATTACTTAAAATGGGGTGACTTTGAGCCAAGGGGTGACATTGTACCAAAATTTAAGATTTTATAATAGCCAGATAGCTTAACAACAAGCTTGATAAGCTTGAATTGCAAAGTATAATCGTTGCAAATATTGTTCTTATGTTGTCCTCTGCCATAAAAAGTTCAATAAGTACGCAACACTAAAAAATAGATAAAGCTTTAGTTTCATAAGCCTTACCGTTTGACCCCAACAAGAGTTTTGGGACACAAGTCATATTGAAAACCTACATCACCTGTACATAATTGTACTTGACTATACCGGGTTCGGTGGTAGAGTGTTAAACGTGGTTGCCTCTCACCCCAGTTAGGCTGGTAATGTTGTAGAGCGAACAATTTGATTTGATTTGACATTTAACTGTACTATTTTCATGTTTTAATAAGATATGCCAAGCTTGTTAAAAGATTGATTGTGTTTTCACATTGGGCAGAAGTAGGATTTGTTTTGTTGAATACATTATAAGTGAACGTTCTTGATGATCAACAATATGTTCTATTGAATTCTAATTATTAGTTAATTAATGTTGAAATAATTTAATCAATTATAAAATGTTATTTTATGACGATAACAGAAATATTGGAAAATAATTGGTTGGTTTGAAAAATTAATCCTGTGGAACGTTGTGTCATTAAACTTTTGCTAAGTATAATCATTACACAGGACAACAAAAATATATGAGCTAAATGATAGCTGGGTTACTCTCCGGATTTCATTCGTAAGGTTGAAATTTATAAGCGATTTAAAACAAAATAGACCAATTTTATTCTAATTGAGCAATTCTCTGAGATTTCGGTCATTCGATTTTTTCTGTATTTTTTAATCCGGCTGAAACTTTTTTGGTGCCTTTGGTATGCCCAAAGAAGCCATTTTGTATCATTAGTTTGTCCATAGAATTTTCCATACAAATTTGGCAGCTGTCCATACAAAAATGATATGTGAAAATACAAAAATCTGTATCTTTTGAAGGAATTTTTGATCGATTTGGTGTCTTCGGCAAAGTTGTAGGTATGGATATGGACTACACTGAAAAAATGATACACGGTAAAAAAATAATTGGTGATTTTTAATTTCACTTTTTGTCACTAAAACTTGATTTGCAAAAAAACACTATTTTTATTTTTTTTATTTTTTGATATGTTTTAGAGGACATAAAATGCCAACTTTTCAGAAATTTCCAGAATGGGCAAAAAATCTTTGACCGAGTTATGATTTTTTGAATCAATACAATTTTTTTCAAAAAATCGAAATATTAGTCGCAAAAATTTTTCAACTTTATTTTTCGATGTAAAATCGAATTTGCAATCAAAAAGTACTTTAGTGATTTTTTGATAAAGTGCACCGTTTTCAAGTTATAACCAATTTTAGGTAACTTTTTTAAAAATAGTCGCAGTTTTTCATTTTTTTAAATTAGTGCCCATGTTTGCCCATCTTTGAAAAAAATATTTTTGAAAAGCTGAGAAAATTCTCTATATTTTGCTTTATTGAACTTTGTCGATACGACCCATAGTTGCTGAGATATTGCCATGCAAAGGTTAAAAAACAGGAAAATTGATGTTTTCTAAGTCTCACCCAAATAACCCACCATTTTCTAATGTCGATATCTCAGCAACTATAGGTCCGATTTACAATGTTAAAACATGAAACATTCGTGAAATTTTCCGATCTTTTCGAAAAAAATATTTTCAAAAAAATTTAAATCAAGACTAACATTTCAAATGGGCGTAACATTGAATGTTTAGCCCGTTTGAAATGTTATTCTTGATTTTAATTTTTTGAATATATTTTTTTCGAAAAGATCGGAAAATTTCACGAATGTTTCATGTTTTAACATTGTAAATCGGACCTATAGTTGCTGAGATATCGACATTAGAAAATGGTGGGTTATTTGGGTGAGACTTAGAAAACATCAATTTTCCTGTTTTTAACCTTTGCAATATCTCAGCAACTATGGGTCGTATCGACAAAGTTCAATAAAGCAAAATATAGAGAATTTTCTCAGCTTTTCAAAATATTTTTCAAAGATGGGCAAACATGGGCACTAATTTAAAAATGAAAACTGCGACTATTTTTAAAAAGTTACCTAAAATTGGTTATAACTTGAAAACGGTGCACTTTATCAAAAATCACTAAAGTACTTTTGATTGCAATTCGATTTTACATCGAAAAATTGTTGAAAAATTTTTGCGACTAATATTTCGATTTTGAAAAATTGTATTGATTCAAAAATCATAACTCGGTCAAAGATTTTTGCCCATTCTGGAAATTTCTGAAAAGTTGGCATTTTATGTCCTCTAAAACATATCAAAAAATAAAAAAATAAAAATAGTGTTTTTTTGCAAATCAAGTTTTAGTGACAAAAAGTGAAATTAAAAATCACCAATTTTTTTACCGTGTATCATTTTTTTCAGTGTAGTCCATATCCATACCTACAACTTTGCCGAAGACACCAAATCGATCAAAAATTCCTTCAAAAGATACAGATTTTTGTTTTTCACATATCATTTTTGTATGGACAGCTGCCAAATTTGTATGGAAAATTCTATGGACAAACTAATGATACAAAATGGCTTCTTTGGGCATACCAAAGGCACCAAAAAAGTTTCAGCCGGATTAAAAAATACAAAAATTAAAATTAAAGAAAAAAGACCGATTCCGTAGAGAACTGCTCAATTGCAATGTCACAAACTTGCCACGTCACAAAATTTGTTTCCCTAATATTTTGATTGTTTTATTTGATTTCAGTAGGAATTGATTCAGAACTGAAAAATGTGAGCATAATTTTCAAATTTGAAGATTCCAGGAGATTTTTAATTTATTGTAATTAATTTAATTTTAAATCAACACGCTTTATTCAAACTGAATAAGCAGATTTACGTAGCAATATCATCAAATTGCTTTGGGGGAACAGGGACCATTCATAAACCACGTGGACACTTTAGGGGGTTATGGCGATTGTCCACGATCCATACAAAACAATTTTTTTGTATGGACAATTGTCCACGAGGGGGTTGAGATTCCCAAAAAGTGTCCACGTGGTTTATGTATGGTCCCACATAAATAAACCAAATTAATCCGTCTACAAATAAATAAATTAACATCAAATTCAAGCTTATCAAAGCAATCTTTATGCGTTTATTGGTACAATGTCACCCCTTGGCTCAAAGTCACCCAATTTTAAGTTATTTTTGTGCAATCTAGTTTTCCTTGACTTAAAATTCTTTGATGTAGGAGTGTTTTTAAATATTAAGGTATAAACTTGTAAATAATATACTTAAGTCACTTCACTTAGGCTTAATCCGGCTAAGTCAGAGCTGTGAATCGTTTTTATATCATTCTGCTACATGTTAATACAATTTAAAACCATGACCAGTAATGTTTTGGAGTTGAAACATTGAAATTTTGATCATTTCCTACGCATTTCACATGTGATTTCTCCTTAATTTCTACTTAAAATACTAAAACTGACCGTATTTGAAATTTCTGCCGGCAAATATTTTGAAACTCGGCCCAGAGGTGCAGAATGGTCCCAAGAACCATGTCCAATCATTGGTTTGGGTGGAATTTTTTTTTTTCATAATAACGGTCTGTGGGGGACCCGTGAATTATTTTTACGGTTGGACATTTCAGTCTGTTTTTTCGGATAAGGAGAACTCAAAAGAATGCATCCACGCCGTGAAAAATTACCCTTTCTAGCGGAAGGACATTAATCGTCCCTGCACATCCGGGGTGACAATCGTCGTTGTCATCGTCCTCGGATGCACTTTTTTTCGTCGTCGCGAATACATTTGTCTTTTCCAGTGCACCATTGCAGCGGCAGTGCAGCCAGCTTAATCGTCACTAATTAATTCGAACGGCGAAATGGCTCGATTCCGCGAACCGTTCAATCTGGTCGATGTTTTCCCATTTATTGTCGCGCTGGTGGAAATCAAACATGAGTGTTTTTGTGCGTAACACAAAAAACCGGAGAATTTTCCGATTCAGGTCACGGAACGACTGGCTTTAAGAAGACACATTTGGAGTGCCCCCTACGTTGAAAAAAAAGGTCTCCAAAAGTGACTATTTCGCACTCCATTAATCGAAGGCGAACGAAACTCACGCACTCTTTGCTGTGTTGGTGATGTGTACGAAAAAACAAAAGTGTATTTGTTATACGAAAGGAAACACGGACTTTCCACCCAGCCAGCAGCTGCCGATGCATGACAACACACAATAAATTTGTCGAGTCGAGTTCCCCGGAAGTCCAAGTTCTGCCTTCGTTCTATTTCTTGAGGCGTCCAAGTCTTTGTCCCCTTTTTCGGGAAGGGATAGAAGGATGTTACTATGGACACCAGTGAGTTAGAGTTACCAAGCGTAAATTAATTGTCTCTTTTAAATTTGAAAAAATGTTCAATTTTATTTGGAGGACAACCCTACCAAAAACGTAATACCCAACTTCTTGAAGATACGCACCAAAAAAAAAAAAAAACAAACTGCAAGGGAGGTCCTCCATAATCCTGCCACTGATCCACCCTAATTTGGTCCCCGCCCACCCCTTCTCTGTTCAGCAAAACAACGAAGCAGCTCGCGCGTGTCCTCCGGAACGTGGCAAGCATCGAAATAACACAAATCGTCCCATAAGACGATTTTCTTTATGATTTCATGATTTCTAACCATTTTTAACCAGCGGCGGGCACCCAACGAAGAAGACGACCTTCGAAATTGTCTGCGTGTTGTCAGGGGGGGAGTGGGACGGCTTATTGTGGAGGGAAAGATGCTCCCCTAATATGCTGAAGATGCTGTGTCAGACAGTGTCTCGGTGTTCTTCTCCGGCTGTTGTTCGTAACTGAAGGTTCTGGAGGGGGAGACATGGTCTTGACTTTTGCTGGGTCTCTATACCTTTTCAGCTCAAGACTGGAAGCAACTTGTACCTTTATTGACGAGAGCAGCCTTAACAAAGTGATACAAGTGTGAGCAGAAGGTTATCAACGAGGGGCTAAAGGATGGTTTGCTTATGGTCACGAGCAAAATTGGTTACAAACTGTAGTTTGATTTTTTAATTTTTATTCGAATTCTTGTCAAACATATTTTGCAAAAACAAACAAGAATCACTTAAAATCTATTTACTGTAAAAATATTTTCCAAAATTCGATATTCAATGAGTTTGCTCTTGTGTGGGTGGCGCATACGCTAGTAGTAGGCCATGCAAATAAGGAAGGATTTGGTGAGCAGTGAGCAACCAATCGCTTCCTGGTTTGGAATCGACTTCGCTCTCGATTCGCTGCGAGCTTTTCATTTCAAATTTGATATATCCAAGGGTTCTGATTTTCGGTTCAAAGATCAAAAATTACTCACTCATCGCCGATCGTATCTTTGCCGACTGGAGCGCGCAACCATTCGCTAGCGAATACGACTCGCTAGTTGCCAGCAGCTTTTCTTTTAAAAGTGTCTTTGATGTTTTGTTATCAACAAAATTGCAAAATAGTTTTGATAAATTTGATTTTAAGCAGTTTAAGAAATGATCAAAACAAAGCCGATCGCAAACTGATTCGACTCGGCTTTGAGCGACATGACGCAATCCGTACCCGAATTGAGTGAGAGTAAGAGCAAGGAGAGAGAGTATTCAGTATCCGTACCTGAATTGAGTGAGAGTGAGAGCAAAGAGAGAGTATTCAGTAGCGATCGGTGTGGGAGTGACAAACGGTCAGAAACGTTCGATTTGTGATTCGCGAGTGAATGAGTCTTTTTGGAGCCATCAGGACTGTTGGATAAATCGTGTTTTGCCTTCCTCACTGAGGTAAGGCTATAATCCTGCTCTAAAAATGAACTTTGAATAAACACGTCGTAGACCCACCTTCATGTATACATATCGACTCAGAATCGAAAACTGAACAAATGTCTGTGTGTATGTGTGTGTGTATGTATGTATGTGACCAACAAACTAGCTCATGTTTCTCGGCACTGGCTGAACCGATTTGACCCGAACCTGTTGCATTCGACTTGGTTTAGGGTCCCATAGATCGAGTTTTATACAGATTGAAGTTTCGATAAGTAGTTCAAAAGTTATGTATAAAAATGTGTTTTCACATATATCCGCATTGAAGATCTGGCAACCCTGTCTCGAGATATGGACACTTAAGTGATATTTATGTTTTTTTTGTAGCCAAATCTCACTTAAATGTATGAAAACTATGTCCGGATCCACCATCTGACCCATCGTTGGATAGGTTATCAAAAGACCTTTCCAACGAGTCCAAAACATTGAAGATCTGGCAACCCTGTCTCGAGATATGGACACTTAAGTGATATTTATGTACTTTTTTGTAGCCAAATCTTACTTAAATGTATGCAAACTATGTCCGGATCCACCATCCGACCCATCGTTGGATAGTTTATCAAAAGACCTTTCCAACGAGTCCAAAACATTGAAGATCTGGCAACTCTGTCTCGAGATATGGTCACTTAAGTGATATTTATGTACTTTTTTGTAGCCAAATCTCACTTAAATGTATGAAAACTATGTCCGGATCCACCATCCGACCCATCGTTGGATAGGTTATCAAAAGACCTTTCCAACGAGTCCAAAACATTGAAGATCTGGCAACTCTGTCTCGAGATATGGTCACTTAAGTGATATTTATGTACTTTTTTGTAGCCGGATCTCACTTAAATGTATGTAAACTATGTCCGGATCCACCATCCGACCCATCGTTGGATAGGTTATCAAAAGAACTTTCCAACGAGTCCAAAACATTGAAGATCTGGCAACCCTGTCTCGAGATATAGCCATTTAAGTGATATTTGTGTACTTTTTGGAAGCCGGATCTCACTTAAATGTATGTAAACTATGTCCGGATCCACCATCCGACCCATCGTTGGATAGGTTATCAAAAGACCTTTCCAACGAGTCCAAAACATTGAAGATATTGCAACCCTGTCTCGATGTATGGTCACATAAGTGATATTTATGTACTTTTTTATTCCGGATCTAAAAAATTGATGAAATTTGTGTACAACCCCATCAAGTCAGCCATTGTTGGTAATGAGTGAGGAAGGCTCCAACCACATAGGTGGATTAAGTTAGTTTTTCAGAAAATATTGCTTCAATAAACCTATAAAGCTTTTAAAGTTTAGATTAGAGATTAAATTGTCATTAGTCACCAATATCCTCTTTTTTAATTATTGTGATTATTAGAAATTTTAAAAAATAACTTAAAATTTCATAAATCAATAATTCTAACAAATCCCAAAAATTTCAGAATTTTGTCGTATTTTTTCAATAAAATGATAAATAAAACTGAATAAAACCAATATTTTCAAAATTCTTTCGCTGACCCCTCGTCTTGCCAGCAATATCTCAGCAAAAGGCAACGACACGGAAGTAAGACGATCGAATAAATTTAATTTCATTTAATTTTCCTCGGCTTGTTTTGAGTTGTGGAAAAGTTAAGACTGAGGTTAATATTTATGTCCTCACCAGACTCTCAGTACCAGAGCAAGCCTGTTCTAGCCGAGGACAGCATCTTAAAGTTTCTTGCAAGTAATCGCCTCTGAACCAATTCCGATCATCCCCTCCAGCTTAGTGCCATATAATCACCATTATATGCGACTATCACAACATCCCATATCGTCAGACTGTGTCGCACATAATGGCGTCGTTTTGCCTTCGCTTACTTCCAGAGGGGGTGACCAAAAGTTTCGCCTTTCAAGATGTGAAAAGTTTTCCCCACCAAGATTTATTTCTTTGCTAAATTAGCCCTTACGCACGTTCCCAATCGTGACCAGCGGAACCAACTGTCCCAAGTAAAACGTCACTTTGAGGAAACCACGTGCTGCCTTGAACTCGCACACGCAACGCCTTCCATCCCGCAAAAAACAACAAGAGGAAAACGAAAACAAATAAAAGTATGTTTTCCTCGCCATTTAACAAAATGTTTTCGATATTGGCTTTTCGCTGAGGAAGCTTTCCTTTTGTTTTCCCCTTTGGGGGAGGCTGTTTTATTGCTTTAAGACTTGACCTTTTTTTCGGGGCCGCGCGAGCGACGATTTTCCCGCCAAAAGTTTAAGACGCAGCGCAAAATGAAGAAATCAATACCCCGAAACGGGACCATTTGGGGGGGCGCCCTGCGATGATTGAACTAGGAATTTTGTTCACCAGGAAAATCTAATCCTCCGGAATAGGAAATCTTCAAGAGGCGTGAAAATGGAATCGATTGAAGGGTCAAATGTTGCCTGGCAAAAAAAAGTTAAGGATCGACAGACGAAGGTCGTTTCTGGAAATGGGAGAAGGATGCCAATAATAAATATCGATCTATACGACTTTACGACTTTAATAAATACGCACGCTTCGACAGCTACCAAGAATCTCGGGGTATTGATTTTGGGCGGCCGAAATCAGGTTAATATCTGGCAGCAACTTGTGAACGAGCTATCATAGTCACTAATCAGGTCCCCCGTAATTGACATTAATTCGGCAGTTGACTGTCGAAACGATGCTGGTGATTTGGTTGGTTTAATTTGGACGATTTGTTACAGTAAATTGAGCCTTTTCTTGGATGGAGAGACATCGCAAAATAACTTTGAAGTGACAATTTAACCTAAATCATTCAAATTTAAATTTTAAGTAACATTTAAATAAATTTTAAATCTTGACAATCAAAATTCAAGCTCTCCAAAATCCTCCTCCACCTTAATAACCTCTAATCCGTAAAAACGGCTCGTAATCACCTCTAAACCGCGAGCACAAAAGTAGCTTTAATTCAATTAGTGACTGTCGGAACATTTCATTTCGCGCCAATTTGCCCGAAATTCTTCACAAAACGACGACGATGACGACGGCTTTAGGCTAAAAGTGCTAATAAAACGTAACTGCGTTTAGCACGCGAACCGCGCGCGACGAACTCCGTCGACATCCGCCGACATTCGGGGGTTGGGGATGATGATGATGATGGGGTGATGGCATAGACATTAGTCGCGTGAAAAACATGGTTCGAGTTGTGTACGCACAAACCCTTTTTTTGCGAGGGGAAGTGTAAAAAGTCGCACTTGAAAGACGGCAAAGTTTGTCGGCAAACAGAAATTTGGATGGAAAATTTGAATTTCTTTTTTATTTCATTTTTGAAAAGCTTCAAATTTATTTAGTTCTGAAACATCTTGATTTATTCATTGATAATTGAATTTCATTATTTTTGGGAAAATTTTGAAATAAATTTGATGCTAATTTTTTGGAAATATATTGTAACGATTTTGTCCGTAAAAACATAACCTAACCTCTTTCCTCCTCAAAATTCCCCGTCAGTCGTCACACCTTTTCACCCCCAAGATTCTGGAAATTCAACAAAATCCGCTTTGTTTGTTTATTTGATGTGCGTGTGGTAGCACCACCACCACCACCACCACCCAAACATCCCTGAAACATCCGTCGTCGGAACAAAAACAAGGTCTCCCCAAGTCCCAACAGCATGGCAGTCGAATCCCAAAGCCACCCTCCTTCTCCGACCATCATCAACCGTCATCAACCGTCATCGCCATCCCAATCCCTCCTCAAGAACTGTTTCTTACGCCAGCATCCTTCCCAAGAATACAAAAAAGACGAAGACGACGACGCGTCTAGGCGTCACATCTCATTGACCGTTGAAAGGAAGGGGGGAGATTCTTCTTACTTTGCAGTTTTTCCCTTTTTGTTACGCATCACCACCCACGCAACACCAATACAAAGACGCTTCTCGAAAGAAGCAAAACGGGGGTTGATTTAAAACCTACCCCCTTTATCAGTCACCCTGCCCTGCCGAGACCGGTCATGGGTTCGATTCTTGCTTTTTACAGACAAAACAGAAAAAAACGGACCAGCGTGCGAAGCAGGCCGTGCGCGTACACAAAAGCAATCATCGGCTCGCTCGCTCACCAACACATTGAAACGCAAGGACACGCACTTTTTTTTGGCGAGAAGAATCGGATTGTGGTGGACACGTGGAAGGGGAGGAGGTGATCTCACCCCACGTGACGAAAGCATCATCGACACAGTGCAAGATGTTATCGTTTTGGGGGACACGACGCGTTTGTTTGTTGTCGGTTTGGTTTTTGTGTATGTATTGGCGCAAATCGGCCATTTTTCTTCCCGCTCCACGGCGTTTTTTTTTTCGGGCAACCCCGGCTGATAAGAAAGTGGAAACTTATGTGCTTGTTATGGGCATAAACACGATTGAGGGAGAATTTTAGTGATGTTTTCGTTTTCTTTTGCCTTCAAGATTTGGTTAAAGGCTAAAGAGAACTTTAAAATATTTAGTTTGCTTAACTTTTCAGGAGATTTTATTTTAGATCAAAATTCCAACTTACAGTAAAGGTAAGAACAAGATTGTCCGTCAGGCCTGAACGCAAACGCAAAATGTTGCGCCTGTCATCATAGCCTGTCAGTAATCGACCATTGAACAAAGCAACCCCTGCAGATTGTTCGACTGACAGTTGATGGAAAAATCGAACTGGCACAGCGTTCTGCGTTCACCACTGCGTCGAACGGACAATCTTGTTCTAAGCTTAAGGCCTACTTTGCTTGCCCATTTTTTGTTGAAATGAACGACTTGCTGGATACCCGATGAATCCCACCTTAAAATGACTTCATGCACCCACAGTAGAAGGTCGAGAGGATAACTCTACCAAATTGAAGTGAGAGGATAGTGCGCATTGGCATGCGAATAAACACAGTAAAAAAAAGTTCAATTTTGAGTAATTTTTCTTAAAATAATGGGTAAGAATGTGAAATTCAACAGAGACTGATGAAAATTTCTCCAATTCCTGATGTAAAATTACACTCCTTTTATTAAACACAAACACAAGATCCTCTGTAATTATTAAGTCAAATGTAATTACATAAGCCGACTCGGTCCTAACCAGGTCCCAGCACCAAAAAGGACCTAATAAAAATAATTTTATGAAAAAAAAAATATTAAACACTAACATATTCACAGATTTACAATGTCAATAGGCTTGGGTTCGATTCTGGAAACCGGCACTTTTTTTTATTGGTGAACTTTTGGAATATGAACCTATAAGAATAAGGCTCTCGGCCATCTCGGGATTTATTATCTCCGTCCTTTGACAGCTAGCTTCCTTTCACTACCAGTCCAGTTAGACCCATACTCACGTGTAAATATTGACCCAATATGAAACACTAGCAAATGTGTGTGTTGTGTTTTGATGATGATCAGAAATTTGCAGTCAATTATTAAAATTTTGATGGTTTTCTTTTTATTAGATGTGGTCCCAAAAGTCCCTGTTCAAAATTGTAAGGTAAGGTGAAAAAATTTAAATTGAACATGAAGTCTCTAACATACAATCGAAAGATCTGATAACTCTATGCAAAGTTACGAGTACTTTGCTTAGTTGATCCAACTTCCCCTACGTTCCCAAAAGCCAAAATGAGCAACTACTCACTTACAATTTTTCGAGGTTAAGAGCTCGTAAATGCGATGAACATGTGCTGCTGCTGCTGCTCACAATTGTCTCATGGTTTCACGCACTCGTTCCGAGGGGTTCGTCCTGGCCCTAATTGGTTGCGTGCCGTGCGTGGCGGCGATGATTAAGGCCCCCGTGTAACTTTTACTTTTTCTAGTCCAATTTGACAAAGAATAGATTTATGCTCTGCCGGCGGAGCGCCAACTTATTACATGTAAACACAACGCTAAACATAGAAACCGGGAGTCGTAAAGCTACCCCTAGAACAACTTACAACTATTTTTTCCCGGATCTTGTTTACGAACAAGATTTCTTCGACTTTTGGACGGATCTGTTTACTTTTCACAGGCCGCCAGGACACGTGCCACCTCCTGCCGCCACCTCGTCGATCAATAATTTAATTCTAATCCAATCGGGCCAATGTTTACCTTTCCGCCGGCGCATCACTCCCCGTCCCAAGCCCGGTAGCACGTGGCGTTTAAATTGTCAAACAGCACGCGGTCAATCCCGTCTTCTAACCTGTGTGTGACCATCGTCCCCCGATCATAAATCATCTGTCAACGGTGGGGCAGCCAGCCAAGTGTCGTTAAAATTCCACTCCACCATAAATCATTAAATTAATTGAATCTTTTCGCAAAAACGGAGCCCACCGCCTGATGGGTATTTGCAAGCTGGTTCTTTAGCATAAAACTTGTCCTGCCCATTTCTGGTCACGCCGTGCCGCACCGCAGCCGAAGGAGCTCCTCAAGAACCGTCAGATGTCGGGACAACCATGATCTACGTCAACACGTGTGCGTTGGCTCTCTGCTTCTCGTCTTCATCCACCTTCGCGCGACTTGGCGATAAGATCGGACGGCGGAGAGCAGCAAATTCCGCGACTTTGGAGGTCCAGCCAGCAAAAACACTCAACTTGCGCGGAAAATGTTTTATTGTTCCAGGAGACAGCAGATCGATTGAAGGAAGACGACGAACGTGAATCGAAAGAATCGACGACGTTTGCAGGGTCGGAAGAAGATAAAGTGGTGCCGCCGCAAACGGTTAAACATCTTTCTTGTTTTGGAAGTGCGCGAGCTGACCCGGTTCGGATTACATTAAAATAAATGTTTAACAAAGCGAAAGAATTTATTCCGGGTGGTGTGGAGGTTGGAGGGGGTCGATTTTGGAGGAAGGAAATGATTATGACTTTTCGGGAGCAATATTGGTTCGATTGTTATTTTTGATGACGTTCTGAATCAGATTTGGTGTTTTTTTTTGTAGAACTGTGAACTGTTAGTTTATAAGAACCAATGATAAGAATACACAGAAATATTAAAATCGTTCCATTATTTTGTTTTTTTTTTTGCGAATTTTTGAGTTCAGGAACCAGAACAAAAAAAAAAGAACTGAAAAAAATGGAACGAAAAACGGAGAAAAGTGGGTTACGATGTGTTTTTTAGTGCATTACGAGTAAATGCAACTGTCTTACAAAATTTAAGATACCGTCAGTGGGGGTGACATTGGGTCTGGGGGTTGAGATTGGGTCAAAGTGATTTTTGACGGATTTTACCATTTCTCAGGTTCTTCTCAATGAAAATGAATTCTGTTGAAAGGGGATGACTTCGCTGAAAAATCTCGTTCCTATGTTTAAAGTTGGGGTACGTTTTTGGCCAAAAATGACCCCTCGAAAAATCATTTTTCTAATATTTTTGTTAGAATTGCTCGAAAACTACCCAAAAGTTTGAAAATCTCCACTTCAAACGTTGTAGCGTGTCAATACGATTCCCTCGAACAAGAAACGCTGTTGGATGACTTGTTTTTACCATATCGTTGTATTTGAGCATCATTTTAGTTTCATTTGACCCAATGTCACCCCTCTAAGGGGTGAGATTGGGTCAATTTTCAAACTATTGGCATTAAAGGTAGTGTTCATCAAAATCCACCATATTCTGGGAAAATGTTAGTAAACTATCTAAGAACAAATCTACGTTGAAAGATTTGCGATGCTATTTAAATTGTTTTTCTTATTAAGAAATTACGAGAGGTGCATCGTTTTTAGACTCATAGTCACCCCCACTGACGGTAGACGAAAGTTTTAAGTAGCATCTCCGTAAATCTAGACAATGAGACATTATTTTATTTGGGCTGTGTTTGAGTATTTTCAATAAAAATTCTGTATTTTGTGAAAATCTTTGGTTTTTCAAAAAAAAAAACTAATAAAGTGAAAAAGAACATTTTGAAAAATGTTGTACTTTAGAAAAAAATTGGTATTTTGCGAAAAATTAGTTTTTTCTAGAGAAAACATTTATAAGTTGAAGAAGCATATAAAATTTCGCTTCGTTTAAAAACCCATATTGCATTTTTTTTTTAAATTTTACGTGTTTTCGAAAAATACGGTATTTTGTGAAAATTTAAGCATTTCCAAAAAATCTAATGAAATGAAAAAAACATACAAAATTTTGCTTCGTTTGATACCCATATTGCAAATTTGAGAAATTTGAGTATTTTCGGAAAAATGCGGTATTTTGAGAAAATTTTATTAGACCGTTGCAATTTTTTCATAAACTTTGTGTGTCTCCCCCTTCAAAACTTGTCCGAGAATCAGGAGAAATTTTTTTTTCAAAAAACTTAAAATTTTTAATGAAAATAAAAGTTAAATCAACTGAAAACAATCTAAAATACATTTTTCAACATTAATAATCATATTTAGCCATGTTTGGACTGGATTAAAAATATTTTGAATTTTGATGAAATTGCACTGCACAGCACCTCAAAACTTTTTTTTCACAAAAAATTATATTTTCGTCAATACTTAGGCTTCATCCATAAAGTACGTCACGCTAAAATCGGCCAAAATTTACCCCCTCCCCCTTTGTCACGCTTTTTCTATACTTATAACATGCAATGTCACACTTGCACAGACCCCCTCCCCTAGAGCGTGACATACTTTATGGATGACGCCTTAGATATTTTGCAAAACAACTGGACAGGTGTAAAATGCATTTTTAAACACTTTTTTCATTCAAGTGTTGAAACCATGGGTCGTGAATTCAATTTTTAAACTTTTTTTTTTATTTTTTCGCCTCCCGCCCCCTCGACTTTGCTCAGAGGCGATGGACATAAACTTCAACAAATATTTGCAACGGCCTTCTTTTTCAGAAAATAAACTTAAATAAATTGAAAAAGCATACAAAATTTTGCTTCGTTTGTCACCCATATTGCAAATTATGAAAATTTTAGTATTTTCGAAAAATACGGTATTTTGTGAACAATTTTGAGTATGTTTACATTGAAACTTGCTACATTTTCAAAAAAAATATTTTTAGTGAAAGCAATGAAAATTAAAAACGATTTGTTTTAATTGAGTCGATTTTAGAAAGATTTTGAAAATGAGTTATCGTCTTTTATCGGCGATAAAATTATCATTATCGTTATCGTTAGACGATTATATTATCGACGAGAATTTTATCGATTAACAACCTTGGTTTCTACAGTTTTTTGTGATTTTTTTCAACAATTGGGATTGAATAAGATTTTTTTGTATTTCAAATCTTCAACAAAAAAAATATGAAGCTTTATTAATTATTTCTGAATACTAAAATTTCATCAATGTTCCAAGAACCTCGCTCTCCCCTACAGGTCACGTGAGCACCTTTTATCACGTTGTCAGTCATTTAGCCGAAGAGGGTTGGTTAGCCCCGTCTCTCACCATCGCCTCCCTACCCTTCCCGCCACCCAGCAATAATTACGTGAAATTAGTTTTATGTTTACAAGCTGCTCATCGCAGCACGAAAGAAGAATCCCAGACTTAAATGGTCCACCCGGAATTGGGCAAGCCAGCCAGTCAGCCAGTCAGTCTAGTCGACGCTGGGGAAGAACTTGAAATTAATTCCATTTTCCATGATCGATTTTCTCGCGGTCGGCAGGACTGACTGGCCCACAACAGTCACGCCAACGCCAACGCAACTCACACATCTGTTCAAATTAGCATATACTCCTCAACATTGTCGGAAGGATATTCGTGTACGAGTGTGATGCGTACGAGCTAGGACTTCTATGAGTGTCAGATGGTCGCGCTATCGAGGCACCCAAATCAAGCATTTTCCGGGAAAAACCTTCCGGCGACGACTCTTGCACAATTTCAGCGCAGGAGCTAGACGTATAGTTCTGGAAAAGCGATTCTACCACACATGTGAGAGTGTGAGAGAGAGTGTTAATATTTATTTATTGTGCTCGATGCCTGAAGCGCCTCCGACGATGGTCTCCAGCAATGTGTCACACGTGGTCTAGACCAGGCCGGAATTTCAGGGACGACGGATGTGCCAATTTGCCTCAAGTCATGAGTCCTGGCTATGAAAATATGTAAATTCGATAGTATTAAATTTTCATTGCCATCAGGCTGGAGACTGGAAGTGTCCACGCAGGAGTCGTGTTGCGAATGTCCGTTGACTTCTTGATTGCAATAACAGTTCTGGAATGAAATCATTCATGAAAAATTGAGGGACTAGATGATGTTTATGTTGTTTTTTTTTGAAAATATAACATTTGAAAAAAAGCAGAATAAAAAAAAATTGAAGCGAAAATTTCAACGGTAGACAACACTCCTTTTTCAACGAACGTAGCCAACAATTCTTGACAATTTGTCTCTACATTACAGAACCAGTTCTGGAACAAGCTGTTGCATATCTTGTCCAACATCCAACTCCACACATGCTTCAGAGTAAGAGTTACTTTGTCACTTCTCCAACTCTCCCACAGTGACCAGAACTTCATTTCTCCTCCAAGAATCCAACTTCTAACCAGCTGGTCACCCGATTCCGAGGAAAAAGGAGACAAACTTTTCCAAGCAGCAGCAGCAGCAGCCACCAACTGATAATGTCAACCTTCATCCCGTTCACGTGATGTGGAAAGAAACGTGCAGAAAAAAAACAGTCACACAAGCGCGTGCCAGCTAGTTAAATGCTCCGATTAAATTATTCATACAAGTCGACGGTGCCCGATTATGTAACACACACACCGGACGCAAGTCAAGCCTGGATGAAGAACATCATCATCATCATCGTAATTTACATAAACGTGAGCATTTCTTCCTGGCGTGTCCACCTTTTTCCAGACATTCTCCGAGGTGGAAAGATATAGCTATGCTCACATATGACACCTTGGTCCACCCCTCCCTCTCTTTTGGTTTGGCATTCGTTGGAAAACTGTCCGAGTGCATTAGGAAAATTAAAAAAAAAGTTGGTTGGAAAACTTGGAGGGCTTTCGAAAGAAATGTCGTGATATCTATTATCGTTATTAGGTTGAACTAGTTTTTTTTTCGGGACCACGATTATGCCATGATGTTATCCTTTTTGAAGGTTTCGTGGTTGGATCGTTTAATCATATTACACGCAAATTGATTGCTTTTCAACGACACGCATGCAATCGTTATCGTATGACAGAAAAATGTCGAAAGCGTCAAGAAACAAGATTCAATCACGCAACAAGTTGACGTTGAACCAGCGCCTTTACAGTCTGGGCTATTCCTCACCTCGCTAGTAGGCGTGAATGCTGTTCACGAAAGAAGCGAAGAACGACACAAAGAGGAATGCGAAAAGTTTTTGCCATGGATGGAATTGCAACCGTGCGTGCTGTTGAACAACTTCTGTTTCGTTTCGACCCTCCAAGGAAATCATAACGAACGAAAAATTCCGAAACGATCGCGGAAAACCTCAAACAATGGCTTCTGTGTGCTTTATGGCAAACGCATTCAATCACGCATTCATAACTGGTCGTTTTTAATGAAATTAATGAAACGACACAAAAACAGTAGCGCGCGCTCTCTCTCGCTTGTTGGTCAATCGTTATCTCCTACCAGGCCTACTAGACCAAAGCGGGGGGCCCCGAACACAAACGATCAATAACAATCAATAGGAAAGGTGGAATGTGTAATGTATCGGGTGAGTGATCGTGTGTGTATTCGTTTGACTGCAGTCGCGAACCAATTCAATGCTAACAAAGTGGCCGCGTGTGCGCGCGTGTTGACTTGACGTGCGCATTTCACGTCACGTCCCCTCGCGCTCCTCCCTTTCCCCACTAATAAATTCTATATTTGTACCGAGAAATGGATTTATTTCTCGAATTATTATTAATTTAATCTCCTTTGCTCGTTCGCGGTATACTTCCCTCCCCTCGGTTCGGTCGGTGCTTCGCCGAAGCACGCGATGTCAATAACTATATCGTCAATAATAATGAGCCCGAACCGCAAGGAATTGAACGTGCGCGAGAGAGTATTTTGCTCTCAATTGTAAGCTGAGCGGAAAAGCCCCTGTGAGCTTTTTTTTTATTTTACTTTTTTTTTCTTGAGATGGAGTACCGAGAAGAAAAAAAAACACGCGAAACGCACCGTTGTCGTCGACTTTGAAGGCGAATCGTGGTTCTGTCGTTTTCTTATAAAATGTGTACCATCGCGGCGATGCATCGCACACGGAGAACGTGCGCGGTCTCTTGCACTATTGGGCTGGGAGGAATAGGGTTGGTTTGCATTTTTAAAGATTAAAAAAAGCGATTTAAAGCTACAATTTTTCAGCAATTATTTTTTTATGTAATACTTTGTTTATTTTACATTGCTTCTTAAATCATCAAAAAATCTTATGCCTTCCGAGCAGAGATGCTATGCAATGGTCTTATTCAATCGTAAAAATAACTGATATTGTCAGTTCCCGAACAGACGGTAATAACTAAATTCATGCCATTTCAATACCAAATACTGTTAAAATAACAGAAAGTGTTATGGAATATTCTTGCAAAATCCATTTTTGCATAAGAGTTCAATAACAATTTATGTTATCATAACAAAATTTGTTATCGGTCTGATATTCATTGAAAGCCAGAATAACTTGAGAATAACATTTTTTGTTATGGAAAAATAACTCCAACTGTTATTGGGATGATCGGATTAGTTGTTAAAATAACAAAAAATAATAACAAAGATTTGTTCGAAGAATAACTTAAAATGTTATTAGTCTGTTATTACAATAACAATCCAATAACAAAAAATCATAACGGCGAATAACAAATTTTGTTATAAATAACATAAAATGTTATTGGACTAGTATTTTTCAATACCGTAAACTGGGGTGACTTTGATAGCCCGGGGTGACATTGATAGAAATTTGATTTGGCCACTTATTTTGATACATCCAATGTAACAATCACATTTTTGCATATATGTTCGATAATAAGCTATCCCTTAATGCTTACATACTCAAAATTCTTTGAAATGTTTAGATATTAATATGACGGGCATTTGAAAAACCTATCAAAGTCACCCCGGGCTATCAAAGTCACCCCAGTTTACGGTATCAAAAAATGTTATTCCCAAGTTATTACCGTCTGCTCGGGTTAACTTATCCGTCGACGTGCCTTGAGAGCTGCAAGGCAATGCAGCCCCCTTGAAAATCAGTCCCAAAATCGATTTTTTCAAGCAGCTTCAACTTTAATGGAATTAGACTTGCAATCGACTAAAAACTATTTAAATTGGTTTTTCCTGTGTTAATAATCACGTTGAGTTTGATTGAACCAGTTTAAACATATTTAGAATTCTTGTGGAATTTCAAAATGTTTTTTTTTTTCACGAAAAAAATATGTTTTGCATAAAACTATAATTTTTTTCAAAAGTTGCAGTCATTAACATTGAAAATCGAACCGATAATTTCCGAGATATCGCGAAATTAATATTGAGCGTTAATAAGATGACGCTGAGAAAAACTAATTTTTCACCAAATTTATGCTTTAGATGTTTTTCATGAACCAGTAGTTCGTTCAAAAAAATCTACTCTCTTTGATAATATTTTTTTGCAAGATTGTTTTTTTATGAAGTATTTTTAAATTGCACAAAAAATAACATCTTCGTTAAATTTCACCTAGAAATGCATTTAATTTGAAAACGGTAAACTCTATTAAAAATGGGTAGAGTCATTTTTGAATGCAAATTTGGTTTTGCATCCTAAAACGATTTTTGAAATTTTATTTTACAATATTTCATATTTTACCAAAACAATTTTTTTTACATTTTTTTACTCCGTTTTCAGATTTTACACCATCTTAAATTCCAGCATAAAATATGTATTTTTAGTCTTCTAAAACAAATTAAAGAAATAGGAAATTAAAAAAAAATAAGTATTTTGGATATTCAATTTATAGTGAAGTCAAATAATCGTGATTTTTTTTACGATTACCATTTTTTTCTGACATGTCCTAATCATAACCTACAACTTCGCCGGAGACACCAAATCGATCATCAGAAAGTCCTTTCTCAAGTTACAGATTTTCGAATAATCACATGCCCATTTTGCATGGTAATGTAATAATATTGTATGGAAAATAAATGGAAAAACAAATTTTCTTTTCAAAAGCTTTTCAAAAATATCAAAAGTGGGCAAACATGTGCACTAGTTTGAAAATTTTTAAAACTGCGACTCTTTTCAAAAAAGTTACCTAAAAATGGCTATAACTTTAAAACGGTGCACATTATCAAAATTTCACTAAAGTACTTTTTGATTGCAAATTTGATTTTACATCGAAAAATGAAGTTGAAAAATTTTTGCGACCAATATTTCGATTTTTTGAAAAAATTAGTATCAATTCAAACATTCATAACTCGGCCAAAGATTTTTTGCACAACCTGGAAATTTCTGAAAAGTTGGCATTTCATGTCCTCTAAAACATATAAAAAAATAAAAAATTAAAAAATAGTGTTTTTTTGCAAATCAAGTTTTAGTGACAAAAAGTAAAATTAAAAATCACCAAATTTTTTTACCGTGTATCATTTTTTTCAGTGTAGTCCTTATCCAAACTTTGCTGAAGACACCAAATCGATCAAAAAATTCCTTCAAAGATACAGATTTTTTAATTTTCACATATCATCTTTGTATGGACAGCTGCCAAATTTGTATGGAAATTTATATGGACAAACTAATGATGCAAAATGGCTTCTTTGGGCATACCGAAGGCACCAAAAAAGTTTCAGTCGGATTAAAAAATACAAAAAAAAATCGAATCGAATCTCAGAGAATTACTCATATTTAACCGTCTTTTCACTTATCTTTGGCGTGCCCTCTAAGCTGTGATGTTATGGAAAGGTCCACAAAAAAAAAACATTATCAGTGCCGATACCTTCCAAGAAGTGATGTTATGAGTAGGACTTGTTGATGTTTTCCGATTGCCTTCAACCAATCATCTGTCAAATGCCTTCCAAGCAGTGACGTTACGAAAAGGACAGTCACGAACGAGTTTGAAATATCTTAACCTCTCATTCACGAATGGAAACGTAGAGAGTTGAACCAACCCTATTGGATCCCCCGCAACATCGATACATAATTCATCTTCATCAGCTCGCCGCTGCTGCTGCTGCTACAGCTTCTCCCCTGAACAAACTGACGAACGATCACTTCTTGCGGGCTGCCCAGCGCTGTTTCGCTAGCTGCTACCGTGCAGTGAGCCTTCAATATCCATATCACGTGCCATTTTTGACTTTAACAATAAACATTACAAAATTGGCATCACAATCATCCACCGTCTTTATTTTTATTCAATTAGACTCTGTTCTGCTGCTGCGAATGCTGCGGTCTTGGCCCGAGTGCATCTCTTAACGTTTTCGGTGCACGTTTTCCGGCGTGATGACAGCTTTTCTTGTCGTCGTCACGCTCTTACAGCAGAAGAAGGTGAAGGATATCAATTTCCCGTCCCCACTCATCGTCAATGTTGCAATTTTGACGCTGATTAAATTGACAGCACTTAATCCCTCTTTTGCGCGCGCTTTTCTTCGCTGGTGTCGATGAGAATGCCTTCAACTGCGTAACGGTTTTCCGAGCCCAACTCCAATTAAGTCTCGCGGCTCATCAATATGCGCACCACAGCCGGGGCAGGCCACACCTAGCCAGTTCGGGAAATTTGGTCATCTCCTCCTTGGGGCCAGGTGTGAAAATGTGGCACAATCCGTCGTCGTCGCAGGAGCGAATTTCCACCGTGACGACAGTCCCATTTTAGAAGCAATTAATCTGCGCGAAACGCTCACCGGTGGAGGTTGAAAATGGTAATCGGAATCCGCTTGAGACACTTGCCACAGGGCTCTTGGTATAGGTTGGCCGTTTCGGGATTCTGCCCAAGATGGAGCATTTTTCAAATGTTGTGCCTTTTTTCTTCTTCTTGGCCGGGCAGGCAGTTGATCTCCCCCCACAAGAGAACACTCTAGTGTAGTGGATGTCGCACGGTTTGGACCAAGGATGGTGAGGTGGCCTGTTTTGGAACCGAAACCAGTGGCCAAGTTTGATCAATTTTAATTGCTTGATTGAATAACATCTTGTTTAGCTGTGGTGGAGTCGCCGGTGGTCGCTTGCAAGATCATGTCGTACTGAAAGTTGGAATGTACGGCAATCAATCATGACTGTTGAATATTAATTTGTCTGAACACGAGCTCATAAATCAAATCTGTTCAAATTATGACAGGATATGTTTAATGCATCAACACTTCCAAAACGTGATTCAAATAATTTCTATTTTAAATTCAAAACAAAATTTCTTAGCATAACATTACAACTATTAATTTTTATTTTTGCTTTCAAACCGAAAATAAAACATTGAGGCGAACTGCACTACACTAAACCTCTGATAGTTTGACACTTTTTAGTTGGGCACTTTTATGTTTGAAGCCCGTTGTTTTGAAAACATCAATCTTTAAAGTGACGAACTGTCACTTTTTGCACGGCGCTTACACACACTATTGGTACGTTCGTTTGAAGAGCCGGTGTGGCACTGAGTGCCGCACTCGTCGGTGCCAGTTTTGGTTCAATCGAACGTCATTTGTCAGTGTGCGTGGAACTCGCATGAAACTGAAAAAATATCGAGTGCGGCACTAGAGTTTCAGTTTCAAGATGGCGGCGAAACTCGTGCGGAACTAGCGCGAGTTTCTTCAAACAAACACTTTGACAGCTCTAAGTGCGGCACTTAGTGTGAAACTAGTCATCAAACGAACGTACCATACACGCAGAAAAATAAGGCATATTTGAATCAACAAAACATTTTGTTGATTTGAAAATCAAGATTTTTGTTGAATCGACGCTAAACGTCAAAGCAACTTTTTCAAAACAGCAAAAGATTTTTGTAGAATTGAGAAAATCAAGGTTTGTTTCAACGCAAAATCTGCGTTGATTATATTCAACAAAAATTTTGTTGAAACAAACCTTGTACAGGCTGATTCTACAAAACATTATTCTGCGTGTATGAAAACAATGGCTTAGTTGTATTTGTGAGCGCCAAGTAAAAGTGGTGTCAAAAGTGTCAAACTAAAAAAAAAGACCCTGATGGTCTCACAACAGTCAGTGTCAAATCATCGGAGTTTTAGTGAGGCAGAATGTACCTGCTAAGAGCAGTTTCCACTAACGGCCACCTGCAGCGCTACTGTTCATACCGACGTAGATTTTGCCCCAACCACCAGGGTTGCCAGGTTGCCAGATAAATCTGGGAATGTCAGATTTTTCAAGCGTCAGCCATAATGAAGATTCAACTTTCTCTTTGCCAGATATTGACAGATTTTGCCAGATTTTGCCAGATTTTGCCAGATTTTCTCTATATGCCCATTTTGAACAACTCTTTGATTAAAATGAACGATTTAAATTGAAAACAAAAAAAAAATGAGAATGTGTTTTTCTTGAAGGAAATGTAAATTCAAAATATTTGAGACCATAAAATCGATTAAACCATCTGAATTCTAGAAAATTTGGAAATAATTCATATCCCTCCTCCCCTTCACCATTCAGAATTGCTAGATTTTCGTCTGCCAGATTTTTCCAGACTTTTCATCGATAGTTTTGCAGATTTTGAACTGGTAACCCTGCCAACCACAGTAGTTACTGTAACAAACAATAACAAAAACACTTTTTTGATAGTTTTGAAAAAATATTTTTAAGGAATTCCGAAAACATAATTTATAAGACCATTACTGTAACAAAAAAAGGATAAAAAGTAAACAAATCAAGATACTGAGTATTGGTGAAGACAAGTGAGATAATGATAATTTTTCACTAAATAATTTTGATGATTTGTTTATTATTAAATATCCGAAATTTTGTCACCAAAAATAAATAAAAAGCAATAATTTTGAGCATATTTGTGTCTTTGCAGTTTCAATCCCTAAATTGGTGATTTTCCCAGAACATGTTCGTATTTCCGTATAACAAAACTATTAGACCATGACTGTCAGAAAGAAAGATCAAAAAGTAAACAAACCATGATACTGAGTATTGGTGAAGACAAATCAGAAAATGATAATGTTTAACTGAACAATTTTGACTAACTGTTTAAAAGTTAACGATCCGAAATTTTGCCACTAAAAATTAATAAAAAGAAATAAGGCTTTCTAGGCCCAGTGAAATAAATTTAATTTACCCAAATATTACGAACTTCTCGTCACAGTGTCCTGATGCAAACGAGGATCGAGCTCGAGCTGTGACAGCCCTGTGAAGTATGTCGGCTGACATACTTCACAGGGCCAAAACAAATTAGCTAGAAGTCGCCTGACAAAAAACTTTTGCTAGAAAGAGATAGGAAATCTGAAGCAAACAAACGTCCAGCTGTCATGTAAACATAATTTAAATGTGTTAGTAAATTGTTGACTAGAAAACCTTATAATGTGTGTGTGTGTGTGGTCCAATCCAATACCCGCTAACCGGTAGCGAAATTATGGGAAAGTATAATTTGTATCAGACTGTGTACATGCTGATACAGCTTATCTCAGTCCCGGGTATTAGGTGGTGATAGCCCTCGCGCTGCTTCCAACGACCCATTTCAGAATGACAGAGCTCCTTGCGGTCCAATTCCGAGGTCGCTGGGCATTGTTTGGCCCCGCCTAAACATAGAAGCAAGCATCTGAAGGAAACTCGATCTATATTTAGACTTCTAATCCCCTCAGGCAAATCAGGGATCAGCGCGTATTTAATAATATGAGAAGAAGAAATAACATGTTTCAACACTACGGTTCAATTCACTGCTAGAGTGTAAACCTTCTGATGGCCGACTGCTTAGCGTCCCAGACCACCACCAATGCAAAGGTGTGAGTTCGAATCCCACCAGATTCATTTTAGTTTTTATTCATATTCAAATTCCTGATTCCAAATTTCAAAGGTAACGACCGGGATTTGATCCCTGAACCTTCTGCTTGGGAGACAGAAGCCGTAACCATTAAGCCACGGAGCCGGTTGAATGGGACGTGGTTCTCTGTATGGATTTTTGCGAGATGAGAGCAGAGGACAACAATCATCTCAACGTTTCCACTTTACCCGGGCTAACGACCGGCAGTTCCAGTTCACGATGATTTCCCTTCATATGTTGAAAACCACTTATGATTTTGGAACATATTCCGTTTGTCAATGTTTCCTGTCATCACTGGCGGGAAAAATCTACGTGGAATCAGCTGTGCAGACCTCATGTGTGACAGGAATGCAGGTTGAGCGACTCCCACGGGCTTGACTAGAAAACCTTATAATGTTGAGCCAAATTTGTGTCTTTTCAGTTTAAGGTCCCTAAATTGGTGATTTTCCCAAAACTTGTTCGTATTTACGTATAACAAAACTGTTAGACTATGATTGTCAGAACAGAGATTAACACTGGAACGCCCTACGCATGTCCAACTTACACGGACGCCCAAGCCTCCCAAAAAAGTTGGAACGGTAACTTCAACTCGCATTACTCAACCAATCGGGACGATTCTTGTTTCCAGTGATTTGTAAGAATGTCTAGATGATCCTAAAATTTTGCAGAACTTGATTTGAACAAATCTGTAATTTCTGGACCGAAAACATCGTTCCACCTTTTTTTAAACGACTGCCTCCGCGGAATTTTTGGCGAATTTTTTTTTTACACGCGAAAAAAAAATTGGAACGATGTTTTTGATCGCACAAATTACAGATTTGATCAAATTAAGTTCTGCAAAGTTCTAGAATCATCTAGACATCCTAACAAATCAATGGAAAGAAGAATCATCTTGATTGGTTGAGTTATGCCCGAGAACCATTGAGTTGAAGTTACCGTTCCAACTTTTTTGGAGCCTTGCGCGTTGGAATGTTAAAAGGTAAACAAACCAAGATACTGGGTATTGGTGAAGATAAGTATGACAATGATAATTTTCAACTAAATTATTTTGATTAACAGTTTATAAGTTTAAAGATCCGAAATTTTGTAACCAAAAATAAATAAAGCAAAATCAAATTTGTGTCTTTTCAGTTTCAGGTCCCTTAAACTGATGATTTTCCCAGAACTTGTTCGTAATTTCCGATGAGCTTCAAGAAAAAATAACCTGACAGAGCAAAAAACCATCACCATCACCAATGTCAATCCATCAAAACTCCAATCGAGAACCAACAGCAGCAGCAACAAAAAGTCACCTCCATTTCTGCTGCCGGCATGACAAATCTGCCCGCGGCCAACCTTAAGGGTTGGCACATGCCGCCGGTTACAAGAAAGGGCCCCCGTTGAAAGATTTATGAGATCTTATCGCGGGGGACTTCTCTCCTTTCTCGATCGACGAGGCGGCGATTCCCGTACCGCTGCGATCGCTAGTGTCAAATAGATGAAATATATGACGCTAATGAGGGTCGCCCATCTTGATCGGCTGTCATATTTCCGCTCCGGTCAAGCTTTTTGACAGCTGGAGCAGATTTTTAGCTTTAAACTGCAGGAAAAAAAACCTGCTAATTTGGCCGGAATTCGCGCAAAAATTCGCCACAACTAATGATCGCCGAGGTCGTAAAATTAAGCTCGAAAAAAGTTCTCGTTTTTCCTAAAAACCCATTCTGGAACGGTGTGTTCCGGCGTGTGTGGTCTGAATCAATCAAAAATACCTGTTTGCCCGATGCTCAACGGCGGGGGGCATTACACTATACCGAGTCCGTACCGAGATTTGTTGTGCGACGACGTCTTGTTTGGGCCGCGATATCATTGTCCTCGCAGGAAGGTTGCGGAATTTCAATGAGCCTCCCAGTTCTGTTGTCGGATTCTGGGCAGGGGGAAAAGGCCAAAAATGGCACGCCGAGCATTTACAAATTTAATTTTCCGCGTAAAGTTGATGGTGGGGGGCCGAGCAGAAGTGATTTTTGAAATAGAACATGGTTTGTTATTTGCAAGAACAAATTATGTTATTGATTTAAAAAAAACTAAAAAGCAGCTAAACAAAAAAAAATCATATGAATAAAAATGTCCCAGATGGAAAATAAATTTCAACAAGAACACAACTTGTTATTTGTATATCAAGATATGTTCTAATTGTTTAAGTTGATGCAAATTTCTCAAACCAAACTTTAACAATGTTTAAGATTTTGCTTCTTTGAATTTCTACTTGAAAATTTTGTTATTTTACTCTGCTCATTCTCCTCGGGATCTCCAGCAAGCAGTTTGTACCTTTTCTTTCGTTTTGTTTTGATCGCCCGGGACGGGGCCACCCCGCACTCAGTGGTGGAGGCTTAAATTTGTTTTAATTACGATGGAATGAAGCTTGCTGCTCGGGCAGCATATCATGACCATGGAAGGGCACGGCCACGGCGTCACAAGTGAGACACGACAAGGAAAATGCCAATTCTGGTTAAGCCGATTGGCTGTGGAACACCCACGCAGCACCGTTTTTCCGTCCATTCCGCGTGCACTGTGTGAGGTCATTAGTGGATGGGAAAATTGCTTGATTTGCAGGAGGCGAGTTGTGTGGGCTTCTTTTCATTCACAAGTTTTTTTTTACTTATTTTTGATAAAATTTTAAAATTTTCAAATTAACTTGTTGAAACCTCAACAAATTTATCAAAATTATAGAAAATTTTAGCTTCAAAACACAATTTTAGCCACATGGCGACATAAAACAATCATAATTCGATTTGCGAGAACCACCAACGATGGCTTACAGAGAGTCGGTACTTACCGGTCTATAATCACAGGATCTGACGGTGTTTCGTTGCGATTGCCACAGCTCTTCTTGTCGCAGCATCGGCTGAAAATGCAACGGGAAAATTGAGTTATTATAATGTGACTATAGTACTGCATGTTGGGGGTGTCATTATAGCGGGCTATCATTGCTCTTTGGGGTGATATTTGAGTTTGGAATTGTGTGGAAATTTTGGGTTATGAACATCATAATTCAAGCGCAACTATTTGCCTAGCATTAGGCAAAATCAATTTGTCTTGCAAATTACAAATTGTGTTTCTTTTGACGAAGCAAAAGTTGTTCCGTGCTCTTTGGGGTTAAATTTGTTTTTGGAATTTTGTGGAAATTTCCAACTATGAACAACTTAACATAAGCGTAACTCTGCACCTAAAATAAGGCCAAAAAATTACAAATTATGTTTCTATTCACCTAACAAAATCAGTTCTTGAAAAATCCTAAAACCGTAATCTAGTTTGATTCCTGCTCCGCATGAATGACATCCAAAATCGCCAGTTTGCCCGCAAAAAAACAACACATCGAACGGTATACAATAAAACTGAATTTTATGTTCATTGGCCTTTTATGGCGCGGGGTGGTAGAGATCTTAACCGGAATCTCTCCCTTCACAAAACACGTTCTGTAGTAGTAGTTTTCACGTTTCGCGAAGCACCTCTCAAGGATCACTTTCAAGGAAGTGTGGCAAAAGTTTGTGTTTGTGAGTGTAAATGTGACAGTTTTTTTCTCGTCTTGTTTTTTTTTGCTCCAACGACTTTTACGACCGGCGTATAAGGACAAATGGGCAGTTCTTCCAGGTCGTGCGGGATTAGGTTGGTTTCGGGCTAGGTCTAGATTGGTCCTTAACCGGGCTGGATTAGGGTGACTTGGTTGCCTTTGAGTATTTTTTTTTAGTTTTTCAACAAAATTTTGACAATCAGGGTCATTTCTGGAGTAAACAAAAAAACCAAAATTTGTCAATCTAGCTGGATTTGATTTGAAACAATGACGACTTGATGACATGACTGTAGGGATTATGGGTTGTCATGATTCATAAATAAGATTTTAGAGCGCAACAAAAAGTGCGCACCTATATAAATATTGCCTTGACTTAACAGATTGCGCATTGAGCGCGAGAGCGCGCTAGCGAGTGAGAATAAAGAGCGAGAAAACAGCAAGAAGCGCGCGGTTGGCGAAAGAGAGAATGAAGATTGTCAAATCAGTTTTGTGGTTAATTTGTGTGGAATAAGAAGTGTTGTTTGCTAATTGCAAAATTGATTGTCAAAGGTTTTCCGTTTGGGTTTGAAAATTTGTGACATTGTGATTACAATACACTTAAAATGTTTAATATTCTGTGAAATTCCACAAATTCTCAAAATCATTTCAACATTCGTCACCCTACCCCTTAAGGTGACAAGCCTAAGGCCACCGTAATTCCGACAACACCCCTCTCGTCTGGGTTCGATTCTTCGACCAGCCAATCGCTTCCTAGCTCCGTGTCTCGTGGATCCGTCCCCGGGGGATTGGGACGGTTTCCCGGGCGCGCAAATCTCTGGAGGCGTGCTCTGCTGGGAATACAAAGTCGACTCGCACACAGACAGAATCGCCTAGGCGAAGGAAAAAAATGGTATAAATATAGACACGCACGACGCCTACGCATATGCACGGCACACATCCATACAAATATATCGATATATCGAAGGAGGGGGATCGCCCGAATGTATGCCGGACGCTGAGAAGGAGATGAAGAATCAAACATAAAAATATTGCGACCGTTCTAGTTTTTCTTCGCCGGAAAAACCGGGCCAGCATCCTTGTCGTTGAATTTTATTGTGGTTCGTGTCGTGCCTTTTTTTTGCTACTTTTTCCTCCTTAGCCAGTCCGGACCGGAGACCGTATGGAAGAACTTGTGCTGACTGATAAAAAGCTTTAAGTCTCATGGCCGAAGACAGACAGGCGGACAGGATACTGACGTCGCTGAAGCGACTTTTCTGGCGAGTAGCTTTAGTAAATCGCTATGATGCTGTCAGTTTGTTGCGGAGCCAGAGATAGTAACAACGAAGACTCACCTGCACATCACTTCGTGGGTCAGTAGTACCCTGCACATTTCCGGGTTCTTGTCCTGACCTTCGTACACTATTGCCTGGAAAAAGGAGAGAAAAACATACAATTAGTAGTTGTTTTTGTAGTGTTGTAGCTGATAGTCTTGATTTTTCCTAATGACAAACACGAGTAAAATGATCTTGATTCGAATTGAGAGAAAGCGAATACAAAATTGTGCTCATTTAATTCCAATTTATTGATTGATCAGTTCATCCCACTGAGCGTTAAAATGAGAGTAAAATTCTCTCAACCGTCACGGGAATAATCCTCTCACTGTGTCAACTGTACCATTTTAATACCACATTGAGAGCATTTTACTCTCAGTTGAGATCACGCGAGAAAATGAGTTCGTGTAAACGTGAACAAATTTCATGGAATCGTGAATCAGGAAGCAACTGTCATACAGGAATCAAGAGTATGAAGGAAGGAAGGTTGGCTGCATAGGTTGTTCTGAATATTTTTGCTACTGAGGTCATGAATTCAATGCGTTGTCTAACCCAATTCTGTCACACACTGTCACTGTTCTACACTCGATCGCATAAAAACCAATCCCCATTTCTCGTAGTTGCACTATTTAATTAATAACCTCGTAAATCTCTCGTTTCCTCCCTGCACGGCAAACGTGATCCGATAAATATTTCAACTTAATCGCTTGCCACTTTGTTCACCATCATTTCATCTTCATCTACTCCACCTACCCGGACTCGCCGGAATCCGGACCCAGTCAGGGGGGCAATTCAATGAAAACCTGGGAGCTGAACTCCCCCTTAACAAAAAAAAAGTGCACTCTCCGACATCAGTCATTGTCCTCGCCCTCCTTCGGAAGTGAGAGTTCCCTTCCAGAACAAAAAAAAAATTGCATGGTTCTGGCGTGGGCCTATCCGGGGGGAACATCACAATCTGCACCACCGGAAAGTCGGGACCGTTTTGCTGGAACACGGGCCATGCATTATGAAGCAGGTAAAATCTCGTCCTCTTCCGCTTGGGCATCTCGTCGTTGGTCATTTGGAAAATAGCTCCAACGGAACGAAAACGAACCGAAAAAAAAAGACACTGACCAATCCAAACATATGTGAGCGGTCAGGTCTGGTCCAGTTCGACTGGGGAGGTCGCTGGAAGAATTTAAACCTCTTTTGAGAGGGGGTGAAGTGGAGGGTTAGGGGAATGGCAATCCGGGTTAAATTCCGACCAAAAAAGAAACAAAACCAAAGTGGTGGCAGCAAAAAACGATGCAACTCGCGCCCGTCCAGAAAACAAAAGCTCATCATAAAGTGCTTTTTTTTCTTTTGTATGTTTTCGGAAGTTTTTTACTCTAACTTTTTCGACACAGTAAAAAAACGTTTTAAAATGATTTTTTTATTTACATTACAAATTGAGAGTTTTATTTGAAAAGGTCATTTGAACATAGGATATAGCCTTTAAAAAAATCTAGAAATCATCTAATTTTCTACAGTTGAGTTTTTTGCTTGTTGTTGCAAATTTTTCGTTTGTTTTGCTTGGCGTTGTTGCGCTTTCGCCGTTTTGGTCATCGTTTACTGGTTCAGTGATATCGTTGCTCACACATGCTGCTGTTGTTGCTGTTTTGTTCTCAATGAAGCCTGGGATGCTGGGAGAGATGTGATTATGATGTGTGTATGAGAGTTTTCTGCTTTTTTTTGGCCTGGCAGGTGGAAATTGAGCGAGAAAAATAACAGGATCAGAGCAGTGGCGTTTAACTTTTCCTGACATTGATTATCAAAAAAAATTACATAAATTAATTCAACTGAAATTTCTGTTATGGAAACCCGTAATTAAAATTCTTCAAAAATTTCAGCATTTTTTTGCTTTCATGGATACAAAAGCATGCCCAACATTTTTTAATTCGATGATTTTATTTTTCCCGTGGTTATTTTACGAAAAACTTTTCATCTCTCATTTTATGTTGATAAATTTTTATTTGCATTTATCTTGTTTAGTTTGTGTTTATCGTTTTCATTTTATCTTTTGCCTTTTAGGTTTATTTTTTATATTTTGCAGTCACTTTTGGTTATGGTTGTTTTTCACATTTTCACATCTAGAATGATACAATTAACATTTAAATTGTAAATAATCGTAAAGCCATAGTCTGGGACATTACAAAAATTGCTGCTTTTCTTTTCAAAAAACATAGGAAATGTTAGTAAAAAAAACACAGCCAAAGTTGAATCGAAAATAAAATTACATTTTCAAAATCATTGGCAAAATCTCTAAAAAAGTCAAACTTCCAAGTATAAAATTTTATTAAATTTTAAGATTTTTTTTCAATGCTTTTTAAGGTTAATTAGTAGGTTTAAAATGGATTTTTGACGATTTTATTAGATCGAAGCCCGCGTAGAAGTGGCGCTGGGTTGCAGTGGGTTGATTCGGTCAATACTCATTTTAATTCCAAAATAAATTATTCATTTATCATATTTAGGCCGACGCAAATAATTTTCAAAACAACAGTTCTGATGTATAATGCCTTTTACAAAAAAAAACATCCATTTACATGTTAAAACCGTGGTCTGTAATTCGATTTTTAAATTTTTAATTTTTATTACATGCACCTCAGCCAAACTTTCATTTTTTTTTTTAATTTTCGTCCCTCGACCGTCGTTAAAAGTGGAGAACAAATAAAAAATAAATTTAAAAATTTCAAACTTTGAGCATAATTTTCAGAGTTTTCAATAAAATGTAATACATAGCTTGAAAAATTATAGTTATATACCTATAATTATTGTTTCGTCCCATTTTTTTTTGGAGAAATTTCGAATGGTAAGGAGAGCCAAAACTTGAAATAAATATATAATTTTTGTATTTTCAAATTATAATTCTATAACCTTAAACACAACTAAACAAAACTTTTAGAAACAAAAGTTTTATATTTTGAAATATCTCAATTTTTCCATTAAACAATATTTTTATTGCCATGTTAATTCCAACACTTAGTTCAGTCCAACGCCTCTGTTAAATTATCATTCTTTCGGAGAATCCTGCTCCAAAAAAGTACAACTCCAAGCCGGCACGAAATGGGGGGGAATCAAAGCGGAAAAAGCGCTTTTACTCTGCAACTGTAATTGCTGGATAAACATCAACAAAAAATAACACCCATCACGGTCAAAGGGGGGTAGAACAAAAACGCTGAACTTAGCCAGGTGAACCGGACACCGGGAAAAAAACAACACGTTTGCTGTTAATTTATTCAGTGGGCTTTTAATTCCATGCATTTTTTTGTTGGGTAGAATGCTGTTACAAATGTTTGCCAAAATGACTAAGTTGTCATTTAAGGCAAACAGCATACAATGTAGATTGACAACTCATTCTTCACGTAGTGTCATATTACACAATCTCGAGCGCAGCTCGGAGGCGTTCGGTGGTCACGTGTCTTCCAAGGGCGAATCATATTCCAGAAAAAAAGAATATCTACATCTTAATACGAGTTGCATAGCAGGAAAATCGCCGCGATCTCGCACTTATCGCAAAACACTCTGAACAAACAATCAAAGAAGAACAAGAGGAACGTACAGGAAGCATTCCGGACATATGTAGCACACACTACAATTATGGCAGCAGCATAAATTTCCCAGCCCCCTCCGTCGATCCGATTAGTGATATTTAATGATTATTTCCTCTTTTGTGCGCGACGACGAGTATCGGATTCCGAGGGCCATAACGCCCCCTTATTTGTACTAGACGGCGCGCGCTGCAAGCGATTGTGTAAATTTTAATCATTTTCCCGGGACAGGCCCGGCACCCACCCCTCCGCGGTTCTTCTGATTATCGATGCCACGCGACCTTCAGGCGCACGTGGCCACCCGAGAGGAAACCACGTGTTGGCGCGCCCGCGCTCACATTTTGGGTAAATAAATACAATTATTAATTTTGATTTCTTCATTTCTTTTCCCGGGAAATCGGATACCACCAATTTTCCCGGAAAGAAAGGAAGGAAGTTGTTGAGTGGGCCAATTGGTGGTCGCACTTTTGTTTACAACCTGTCAAATGGTTTGTTTGGGCCGGCGGTTTTACAAACAAACCAGGGCAAACACAAATGTTCACATTTTTTTCAGTTTGTTTTCCTTCTGTGCAACAACTATTTTCGCATGCAACAGAATTCATGAATAACTGATAAAATGCTGGACTTGCATGTCAGTGTTTTTCCATTTGTTGTTTTTTTTCTGTAGTTGTTTTGTAGTCCAACGTGGTACATTTTTTACCCACGTGATCCAGAAAAGTGACACGTAAGCCGCCATTTACGCCGATTACACTCTTTTTGTGTACATGTGCCCACTCTCTTGCGCTCTTCAGCCGTTTAGTCCATAAATAAAATTTCATGAATTATTTGTTTGGCTTCCAGCACTGGTGTCCTTTGCGTTTGTTTTTTTGCATTGACTCCGTCTCTCACATCGTATCATCGTCCAGCGTCGTTTCCGGAGCGAAACCTTTTCCGAGGGTTTTTTTTCCTGTTCCGACCATTTGATCCGGAAGCCAAAGCCGAGCGAGATTCATTCAATCAAACTAATTGTGCAACACGCCTCTGACCTCTTCTCCGGGGGTGATGCTGTGAATCGTTGTGTCGTTGTGGAATCCGACTCATCCCCCGGGGGACGGATTTGAAAATGTAAACAAACTGCTACCCCGCCGTTTCAGGGCGCTTTATCTGTGAAGTCAGGTGCATACTGAACGCTAAACATTAGTCGATTTGGCGGGTTTGTTGTTTTTTATCTGTTGGTTGAATACTTTAAAATTTATGCTAAAAACAATTTTAGCCCATAAGATTGTTAAAAGGGTGGTTTTTTTCTAAAGACTGTTCCGATTAGCCAAAAAGCATGGAGATTTGACAAACCTATAAAAAATAGGGATTTCTTGTGTTTAGGAATTTCGTTCCTGCACGGAGAAAAATCAGTTCCCAAAATCGTGAACAAGTGATCATGATTGCAT